>NC_134597.1:9876785-10560000 GCF_037038515.1 Microtus pennsylvanicus | reverse complement strand
ACTCTGAACAAGCATATTTCAAGGAGAATCGCAGCACTCTCTTTATTCTTTTAAAACACAAATTGAGGGCCTACTGTGTGCATGCTCTCAATTCAGTCACATTTCATCTTGCTTTTTTTCCCCCTAGAACTAATTATACAGAAGAATTTAGGAAAGATAAATTTCAGCTAAACTGGGTAAGAGGACCTGAAAATCCTCTGAACAATGACCAGTTTGGGGAAGCCTTAGCTCTTCTCTCTAGTGCAGAGGGATCTATAAGCAACCCAGACAGAGTGAGTGAGGATGCTGATTCAATACCATTTCAGAAAGCAGTAGCGCAAACTAACAGGAGGACATGCCCAGCCTAACGGAACTGCAACGCCGTAACAATAAAATCTAAACTAAATCAGTGGCATTTTCTAAATTGCAGCCACCATTTCAACAGTGGAAATCTAAAGCCCATATCCTCACAGGACAGAAGCATGTGGAACCTGCCTGCTTTGTTCTGCAGTGATACTGTTAAGGTCCTTTATTCAAAAAATGGTGCTCTCTGTCATTTGAGTGCTATGTTTATTTTCTATTTGAGCTCTAATATATTAGTATAAACTAAAGGAAGAGTTCTGTAGGGTATCAAATGTGTGGCTCATTTGAGTTACAGGTGTACTTTTCATTGTTGGAACCGGAGAAGGAAAACTTTCATTTATGTTTATTTGTTTTAATAAGTATTTTAATAAATATGCAGGCTTGGAGATAACTTAAATTTCTTTCACATTAATCCACATACATGAACTCATCGCTTTTGTAATTCAGACTGCAAAACCAGAATGAAAATCTGACCGGCACCTAATGAAATAAGATCGTAAGTCCCAAGCTCTCCTTGGCCACCAGTGAAGTGTTTCTCTGGAGTTGCAGCATCATGGCCTGCGAGGAACATATTTTATCCCCATGTCACAAATGTTAAGTTTACTGAAAGTGGAATCTTTAGGTTGAATATTGAATCTGCTAACACGATCTGCACATTAGAGCCACCAGATAATGATTGTCTAAATAATAAAACAATTTTGTAATACATCCAGGTGCTAAGAGCTCTCCCTTTGGATAGAGCCACTTTCTTCTAGGGTCTGCCTCCTTCACCTTCGCACTTCTCTATGGCAAGAGAGATTGCAGAGCCAGAAGAGCCCACAAATGCAGATTGGAAACTACCTGTTTTCTAAATATAGACGAGACATCTTTTCCAAAGCCAGCAGTATTATTTTAGCTTGCACAATAGACGCTCCACATTACCTGAAAGGCAAGAACCCTAGCATGTCTTCAGTGCTCAAGCTCGCCCGCACAGTGCCATATTTTATACGCAGACAGTAGAAACGTTTTACCATATGAAACAAGGGAAATATTTATTACACCCAGACATAATACAATTGTTTGTCATGCAACACATTCAGTCCTCACAGTAACCTTGAGAAGTAGTTTAAAAATTGCTGGTTTTGTGTATTAGTTTTCAAATTTAACTTTATTGTTTTTTTCCAAATGCCTGTTTCTTTTTTTTTAATATTTATTTATTATGTATACAATATTCTGTCTGTGTGTATGCCTGCAGGCCAGAAGAGGATACCAGACCCCATTACAGATGGTTGTGAGCCACCATGTCATTGCTGGGAATTGAACTCAGGACCTCTGGAAGAGCAGGCAATGCTCTTAACCTCTGAGCCATCTCTCCAGCCCCCTGAGGTTTCTTTGATATGCTTCGGTGTCCTCGTTGTATGTTCTATGAATGAAGGACTATGTTTGGTTTGAAGAGAGGAAATCTTACTAAAATACAATTGAAAATCAATCTTTATAAAGGACTACTAAGAAATCCAGGTATGAGCCCAGCAGTGGTGACACACGCCTTTAATCCTTGCACTCCGGAGGCAGAGGCAGAGGCAGGCATATTGCTATGAGTTCAAGGCCAGCCTGGTCTATAACAGCTATTTCCAGGACAGGCTCCAAAGCTACAGAGAAACCTTGTCTCGGAAAAAAAAAAAAAAACAAAAGAAAAGAAAAGAAAAGAAAAGAAAAAAAACAGAAATGTATGTATCGAAACACATGCATAAGAATGCAAGTTGGAACATGGTAAGCATGCAGTTCAAAGATCACAGGCAGGAGGTCAAAGTCTACATGGATGAGATCCCAGAATTAAAACTGGCCTCCAAACCGTAGGCATCTCCCTATACAAGGAGACATATTCAAGAATGTTATACAGCAATGCGGAATTAAAGACACAGTAGTGCTCAGCTTATGTCTCAGAGAGACAGCAATGGACTCAGTGAGCAGTGGGAAAGAGTAGGGCAAGTGAGGTCTGAAGTCGGGGTGTCAGAAGGGTTCACACTGATTCCACAGGTACTTAGCATCACACAGATGGAGGAATGGCAAAGTCAGCAGTGTTTGGGGGAAGTTAATTGGAACCAAATTACTTGGGGAAATTATGAAGAGGGGGTGACTAGAGGAGATAAAATCAACTAGAAAAAATACTAATGATTCAAGAATGATTAGCCTACAAACACTCCCATTTTACAAAGAGAGAAACTGAGGCAGATAGAGACAAAATAATCTTCCAGAGAGACAGGACCAGTTAATAGTTATTTAAAAGGGTAATCAAGAGTCATAAGTCAAAATACTCATTTGAAGATAAAAGGGGAAATAATTAAATGTATTAAAATTACTTGAGTTAACACTGCGCTAAAATAATTTTATGAAGTTTTGAAAAGGTAAGAGAAAACTATATTCATCTTTTGAAGAAGTCAAGGAGACACAGTTTTGCTCCTGAGAACTGTGAGGATCTGCAGCTAAGCCCTGGTCACATGCTCTTCCCATTGCGTACACTTGACTCTGTCTGGGGACAGAAAGAGTAACATCCAACTGGACTGTGAAGCAGGAAGTCGGCCAGTTTGCACGAAGGATCACTTCATAAAAATCAAGACAGAATAGGTGCTTAATTAAATTTTGTCGTTTATTAAACAAGCTGCAATGATTGTTTTTGCAATCATTTAAGATGATAAAATTTGTGAGGAAAAACTATGGATTAAAAATCTAAACATATCTTAATGGCCAGAAATTCTGATAAAACACCAAATGCGGGCTCAGGGTGGTTGCTTCTTAGTCAAGTGTCTGTTTAACATGTGTAAAATTCTGGATTTGATAGTCAGAACTATTAAAAAAGAAATAAAATCAAAGTTTATGACTCCGGGCAGGTCATCCCCAGGCGGTAGACGGTCCCTCACCCAGACGTACATGAACAGGTCAAACAGAGGCACTATTATTTAACAAGAGAAAAGAAGCATAGGAAATTTGGGGGTAAAGATGGTGGGGAAAGATCCTGGGATGATTTATGGAAGGCTGGGCTGAATATAATCAAAATATATTTCATGAAATTCTCAAAGAGTTCATAAAAGTGTAAAATCTTTAAGCAAATTGTAAACAAGCAAATAACAGATATCCTTTTTCTTAGCTAATATTAACAAGTAGCTAAACTTGCAAATCTAAACACTCCTTTACAAAAAAGGACAGAGCTCCAGAACTGCAACGAATAGAATCCGAGGTCACCAATAGACGAGGAAGAAGAAAACAAACAAGTAAATGGCCCCAGAACAACAGCTCATGTTCCCTTGCCATTCTAAATCTTCACTAACAAGGGAGTTTCCTCAGAGATGATGTCACCAAGGATGTGAAATAAGTGATGAAGTCACCATATCAAGTTCTGTGGGCTCGCAGGCAGGAATACGGCTTCCTGTTGAGTGCCAGATTCAAATCCCATTTAATCATTAAGGTTTTAAAAGTTATACCAGAAAACTATGTCTTGTATACATTTTGGCCTTAAAAACCCAAGGATTGTTTTAAACTGTGATATTCCTATCTGTTCAGATCCTTTATATTTATTATGAGTATGAAGATTCTCTCACGATAAAAATTAACAAAGATAAAGATGACAAAAATCCTACATGTGAGTGTATGTGTTCAAAGTCACGTAACTAAGGGATTTTGAATTGCTCTTTTTATAAATACAACACAAATGTAAAAGTTTCACACTCTTTTTATGAAAAATGAAACAATAAATAATAATATATTGAGAGCTTATATATTTTAGCATATACTTATAGCATACTTTTTTAAAATCTGTGTGTGTCAAAAGTTAAATATAACATGAGAAACCTATGGCTGTGATGGAATTTGACTAAAATAAAAGAAAGTCAAAGCCCACCTTCACTTCATGACCCTACAGTGCTGGCTCTTGGGGCTTCTCCAGCTTTCCCAGACATTAATAACCATATCTTAGCTTAATCCCTAAACATCCACCTACATCTTTTTGTGACAGACCATAATACATACACAAACGTAGCAAAAGCCCAGTAGTTTTAATATTTACATAGACATAAGAAAAGAAACATTAAAAAATGCCCAATCAATATAATATTCCTTGTTCTCTGCTGAAGAAGCATGAAAAATGTTAAAAGGGATTTAGTATTGTCATCTATCACATCTTACTATGTAAAGTCTTTCTCCAGTCCCCTCTCTGAAAACTTTTCCCCAGGGTTGTAGGTCCAGCACCTGAATATAAAGGTAAAGACGACCACACAGACAACTCTTAGTCCTGGGTTTTGGCACAGAGGCTGTTACATGGGTAACAGAATAGCAAACAAATGGGCTACATTTCAATATAGGACTCACAGTGCAACTTTCTATGATATTAAATGGCTTCCGGGATGCCCTGATATTGGGATTTTATATTAGTAAAGCAAACTAGAAATTTAATACCTTCTACATATCATTAAAACTTGTGAGAATGTCTTATTTCCTACTTATCCACTGAAGTGTTGTGCCCGGGAAAAGGTTTCAGGAAACCGCACAGCAGCTTCACAAGCATTTAGTTTTCACACTGCCCCTTCCTTTAACGCAGGGAATCTGCCTGTGCTATAATCTACCTCTTTTCCTTCACCTGCTCCCAAGCTAGGCCCTTTCCTCCAATGGTCTCTCTCCTTGTTTCATTTACTTCTACTCTACCTGCTTTCCTCTCCCCCCCTTTTTTTTGTCTGTGTAAGTAACTAAAATACAGGTACAAATATCAAAAACAGTAGCTAATGCTTCCAAATTGATTACCAAATTTATATTTTAACAGCACATTAATCCAGATTGACGTAGAAAAAGATACTGTAAAGATAGAAGGATTTAACGTGAAGATGAAAGAAACAAGGAAAGGAGGGAAAAGGAGAAATAGAAAATAAACAGATCATGTTTATTGCCCCTGAAGGGACGAGATTGGCGGCCCTGTTCTTCCTCTCCACAAACAAGCCTGAGATGGCTGGACAGAATTCTCCTTTAACTTTAAATATGAACTAATAATTTTCAGAATGTCAGCTGCTCTGTGGAAGTGACAGCATTCTAGGGATTAAAAGCAGCTTCCTCAGTCTCAACAGCTATGTAGAAGTGTGTAGTGTTCGTCATGGTCCCGTGGAGTGTGTACCTGGAGAGAAAGCTAAAATATGGATAAGAATTCATATAAAAATAAATTCCACATCTAAGCAAATCTATTATATTATGCCTAAATCAATACCACTCAATAAATATTAAACATAAAACCAGAATTTTAATTAAAAAATTTCAAGTGTAACATTTTCAAGACTATAACAAAATTGGTGTTATTTTTATAAAACACACACCAATGAAAATTTAGCAATTTTTTTTTAGGACAGGAAAAAAAAAGCCTAAACATTCTTTAAAGGAGGGAACTTAGAGAAGTAAATGGTAAATTAAATAGCACTCTTAATTTTAAATTTTATTAACTTTTCACAAGGCAGCTTTAGAAGAAATAGGATTTAATTTTTTTCTGATAGGATTTATATTTATCACTGCATATAGAATAACACTCTTTCTGGTCTCGGTGAACATCCACCTGCCACTAAAACCTAGCAGCTATTCCCCTTAGGAAAGATTTTATTTTCAAATGAACATATGCATGAAATGTTGACCATGCAAATAAATAAAAAGTCAGCATAATTGTCGAAAGACCAGCTGGAGACAAACTTAAGAGGAATCACTTGATTTAAAAAAAAAATTAAAAGAAAAAAAATCACAAGTAAGTTCTGTGCAAATTTTAAAACCCTGAAAACTCTTATCAGAATCTTTTCTCTCATAAGCCTTTGCCATTAGCATAGTATAATCCGAGAGAGTGTTGCGCAGGTATGAGGTTTACAGCTAACAGCAACACGTATCTAAAATAACATTTGGTGGCTGCTATGTCTAACTTCACGTGCCCTCTGGACACTACTGCTTCTTACCAGTAGGCAGCACTCTTACATCTTTTACCTGTGAGGATGCTAATGTCACGGCAACGCCATCTGCAACTTATTACACATGATCTGACCTTTGCTTGCATTCTAGCCTCATTATTTCGGCTCCATGCTATTTAGCTCAGAGATACCCCTTTCTTCCTAAAAGCAAAATTAGAACTAATAAAATATTAGTGATGCCAGGTACAGTATGCATGAATATAAAACAAGGAGTGTGGGAGGGTTAGATGCGTCTCTTTCTTTTCCCAGGCATTAGTTTATTACTCACTGTAATTGAAAGGCTGCAATGAAGTGTACTGTAAAATGATTTAATTAAATGAAGTTTCATTTCTGTTGCTTTTAAAGTAGAGACAATATATATGAACCTCAATGTTAAATCCTCTCATTAAATATATATTTATGTATGTATTTTAAAATAAAATTATAGTAAATTATTTTAAAATCTTTATACACAAGTTTATAATGTAAAATATCATATAAGATACTTGTAAACAATCTCTATTGTACATCTCAATAGTGGACCCGTATTCGCTTAATGATATCCACCTCATTTTAACCAATACTATTCTCTCCTTCATCAAAAGGCACTTAAATGTAAAATGGGCCAACATCAAAATATATTAAAAGAAATCCTTTGGTTCCTTCAATAACTAATCAGAAACACACAGAAAAGGACCTTTTAAGTTTAATGATACCTGCTCATTAAATGATGCTAAACATTAAAATAACACGAGCAGCAGGGAATTTCAGTTTACATTAGAGGAAAAAAAATAAAAGGGTAAAAATGACTGAAGTTGGTCAGTTCAAGCTGATAGGGCACTTCAAATGAAAACCAGAAGAATAAAAGAGACACTCTGGGTTAAATTGGGTTCCCCTGTTCCCTTCCTTGAAAGTGCCTAACTTCACAAATTTTATTTGAATTAACTAAACTGCCAAAAATCAAAGCAGATTTAACCTTAAACAGGCAACCACTTCACAGTAGTTTACCTATTATACGGCAGATAAAACCTTAATATTAAAATGGTGATTTTAACTCCTAAATGTGTGCATTCTTTTTTTCCCCCTCCGGTGAAGCAAGTAGAAGGATTGTTTCTGAGAAAACAATGTTCAGCAGACAAAACACAGACGAATCTGCAGGAAAGCAGGCTCATGTGTGTGATCAGAATCTCATGCAGATAAAACTATTCCAATATCTGATAACACACAATGAAGTTTATAGAGATTATTGCAAACATTTATACAACGTTATCCTCACCCAATTTTAAAACTGGGATGTTTTCTTTAGTTTGCAACTTTTGCCTTAAAATTATTTTCCCCTTAGGATGAATAGGTTTTCCTTCCCTCTGAAGTCTGCCTGACAGTAACATTCCTCCAGGTAAAATAGGGTGAATCCTCAGGAAATTGTGAACATTGGTGTAGTCACACTTTTTCCTTACTTGGGACTCCTTTACCCCATTCAGCACAATTTCACCACTGCCTGCGGGGTTTCTTCATTTGTATGTAGTCATATGTGTGTGTGTACAAGCATGCATGTGTGTTCAAGCATATGCATATGCAGGTGTGAATGTGGGTACACGTGTGTGCACTTGAATGTAAAAGCCTGACGATAACATCCCTTGTTGTTCCTTAGTATTTCATTTTACTTTATCTGATACAGGGCTTCTCATTGGCATGGAGATCACCAATTAGGATAAGCTGGCAAGCTAAGAGGGTCAAGAATCCCCCTGTCTCCACACTTCCAGGGCTGGAGCATGAACAGTGCTGCCTTGTTTTTGATGGATATCCTGAATATCAAACTCAGGTTTGCAAAGATGGAATTTTGCAGACTGAGCTATCTCTCCAGTCCAGTGCTTCTTCTAAACTCAAAAAAAAAAAAAAAAAACCCTCAAGTTGCTGAATTATAATAGTGTATGTTAGTTAGGAGGCAGTAGTTTGGTCCCAGATGAATTATAAAACTTCAAATTATACAATGCATGCTTTAAATAATCAAAGAAGCAAAACAAGCTTTTTGTGTGTGTTGATGTGAAGCCAGGACTCTAGAGAGGGCTTCTTCCACTAAAGTCTTTACTGTATCTCCAGACCATTTCTTCATCACTTGGGAATATTTACCAGCACTTTCCAGGGAGCTATGCCCATTCCTTGTTTAGTTCATATAATCAACTATGAATTTTAAAATGCAAAAACAAACTATGAAAAGTTTGGCTGTAGACTGATCATAACACTGACATGTATGTCTTAAAGGGTGTTCATGAACACAGAACACACTTCTCAAAAGAGAGTCTGTACCATGTGAAAATGTTTGAGCCAGATGTGTTTGCTCATGACTGGAATTGTTACTTGTAAGACTGAGGCATGATGATCACAAATTTGGGGTTAGTTAGATCTCCATAATGAGATGCTGTCTCAGGAATAAAAAAAACAAACAAAACAAAAACAAAAACGAAAAAACAGAACAAAACAAAGCAACAGCAACAAACTTTTTTTGAGTATCACAAAAACTTTGTTGACACTTTTGCAACCAAGAAGGAATAGTGATTAATCCTTTGACTGGTTAACTATAAACTCCAAAGTAATATATTTCACAAGTCTGAATGAATCTCAATAATTCTTTATAAATATGCTAAACAATTTCATGTCAACGTTTCTGTTATAAAAACTGAGAATCCATGTATTTTTTTGTATTGTGTATCTTTCACAAATTTTAATTACAATAGAATTACAACTGTTTCCCTTTAAATTTCTTTCGGTCCCAACCATCCTGCTATTTCAAATTTATAACCTGTTTCTCTTTATTATTATTACTTATATTGAGACAAGGTTTCTCTATGCAGTTCTTGCTGTCCTGGAATTCATTATGTAGACCAGGTTGGTCTCTAACTACAGTGACCTGCCAGCACCTGCCTCCCAAGCATTGCCATTAAAGGCATGTGCCACCATACCTGTATTATTATTATTATTATTATTATTATTATTATTATTATTATTATTATAGCTACTTTTGTTGTTTGTGTGTTTTCAATTCAGGACTTATCACTCTGTATTAAATGACTAAGCATATTTTACATGCTGAGTGATTTCACGGATACTCATATTACAAATATCAATAATTTGTATCTTTATTTGTGACTGTGTCAATACATACATGTATTGATAGCAATATCTTTAAAATAATATGTGATAACAATTCTACTCCTAGACTTAAACATTCAAGTTGATTTAGACAATTCAGAAATTATGTGGAATGCCCCACATTTTTGTTTATTTAATTTTTTCTCTACTTTCTCTATATTCATACATATATATCTCCCTATCTCTCTCCCATATATATTAATTATATTATAATATACATATATCCATAGATCTATATCTCCCTATCTCTATATCTCTCTCTTATAAATATACACACATATTATATTATAGGTATAATATGTATATCTAATTAGATACATGTGTATATAATATTATATACACATATGTATTATGCATGTATATAATTATATGTATATAAAGTATATTATTCTCATATATGTATATATACATACATATATGTATTCTATCTATCTATCTATCTATCTATGTATCTATCTATCTATCTATAAAGTAGAAAACAGAGTAACAGAACAACCTTGCCTCTTGTAGACACTACAGGCTAGCAAACAGAAAGCAAAGTGCCAGGAATGGGTTACCTTTTTTGGATAGCTGACCAGTGAGATCCCATAGAATACTAAAAATTGCAAGCTACTGAAATGTTAATGGTTATTCTCCAGAACTTTACAGTGAGACCCTGTTCCTAAAGACACCACATACTTGAGGCACAGAACATGGAGCTGATATTGACCTGAACACTTCATCCCTACTGGATAGCAGTGGTCATTATTCTGGAAGGTGGCACACACAGGACCTGAGTAAAAAGTAATTAGTGATCTTATCAAGCACTGAACTCTCTGAGCAACATCAATGACTGACCTGACAAAATGTGCCCATGAATTGGTGTGCTAGTGGATCCAATATCACGGGAGTAACCAACCACTTTCTGGCTGGACAGATCATTGGTCCTGAGAAATACCCTAATACTATTATTATTCTGGTAAATGGGCACAACATTAAACTGACTCTTACTGGCTTATCTTGATACACATGGATTAATTTATCTCCCACTCCTCATTGGAGAAGCTTCCATTTGCAATTGATGGTGATTAAAACAGACACACAACTAGTCAACATGCAGTGAGTAAAATACTGTGGGATGCTCAGATTAAGTGGAATATCCACATCACACCCTCTTCCTTCCAGCACTTAGGGATAACTGGGGAAGAGGAAGCAAGAGGAGGCAAATAGATGAAGAGAGAGGTGGTAGCTTACTACACAGAAACAGTCTCTTCTGGACCAGCTGAGCAACCACACATATGAACTCATGGTGATTGGGACTGCATGCACAAGCACCTTGTAAGCACAAGCCAGCATATTACACACAAAAGGAGGGGATGGGCATCAAGTGCCACTGAACCCTGACTGAAGAAATTCATGTCTGCCAGGGGGAAAGAGTCAGTTTCTTAAAGGGCATTGCCCGTGGGTAAGTTGCCTGCATTCCAGTGGGAGACCAGACATCCAAAACTGAAAGACATAAGCTGTACTTTAGGGGTAACAAAAAGCAAATGAAGATACAACGTTGGATAAGTAGACAAGGTGGGTGAATTTAGGAATGTGGGGAGTGAGTACAGACAAAGCGGGCTGCTTTACATTTTCAGTGAACTAATAAAAAATCTTACAAAACATTTTTACTTATGTTTCAATTCTCATTCTATTTAGTGTGTGAATGTATGTGGTATACATGTGTGAGCCAAGGCTTTCATTCCACTTTTAATATATTTTACTTTTATGTAATTATTTATTCTCTCTCTCTCTCTCTCTCTCTCTCTCTCTCTCTCTCTCTCTCTCTCTCCATATCTCTCTCTCTCTCCATATCTCTCTCTCTCTCTCTCTCTCTCTCTCTCTCTCTCTCTCTCTCTCTCTCTCTCTCTCTCTCTCTCCTCTCTCTCTCTCCATCTCTCTCCTATGTGCATGTGTTTGTGTTCCGGTAAACATCCACACACATGTGCCCAATCATGGCCCACATGTGGAGATCAGAAGGCAATTTCTAGAGATTATGTTTTGCTCTTCTACCAGCTGGGTCCTATGCACTGAACTCAGGACAACCTTGGGGAGAAGAAGTTTTCACCTTCGGAACCATATAGCAAGCTATTTTCATGTTGTGTTGCTTTGTATCAGCACTAACTTCTACAGAATGGACGAACTTCATGTCACCTTGCCATTTGCTTTTGAGAGTTTATACACGCTATTTCTCCTACTCGGTGTCTTCCAATCTTCTTTCACGTCATCTGTATTCTGTTATCACATTTCTCTCTCTTTTACCCCATTCCCCTCTCCCTTAAAAGCTTTTTCCCATTGTTATGGACCTCTTATAATTTTATTATTTACTTCAACCCACACATTTTTAAAAATTCACATGTAGGATCTGCACATGAAGGAAAATAAAGCAGAAATTATGTCTGTGAGTTTAAGTTTCTTTATTTGATAAATTATTTTCTAGCTCTATTTTTCCTAAAAATATTACAATGTCATTTTTCTTTCTTTGTAACAATAATATCATTGCACAAATTACACTGAGTATAGTCACTACATTTCCTCTACCCAGTCATCTCCTGATGTAAATCTAGGTTGGCTCCATTTCCTTGCTTGGAGAATAGTGCAGCAATAGCATCCATGTGCATAAAAGTATCTATTTTACAACTTAAGACCATTGAGCATCCTAGAAACTCACCTTGCTATATTGCATATATTCTGTTTATGTTCCAATTAATAGACACATCAAGTGTATTAAACTTTCTACGTAGTGTGCATAAACTGGATTTCTCAGCAGAATTTGTCCTGTACTTCTCTTTTCCGAGGTACTACTATGTTCCAGTCCCAAAGTTTGGATTGGATGGATCCCACAACCAACTGCTCAGTAGGGCACTGATTATTTGAAGCCAGTCTTCATGTCTCATTCTTAAAGTCCTCTAATTACTTCAAGAATGGCATGGCACTAACAAGGTCCCAGTCTCACTCAGAACACCATTCACTGACAGTGCATTAAAAAGGCAGGTGGGTAAGAAGTTTGGTCTAGAGTGCCTTATCATGTTGATGTGCGAAAAGTATCCCGTCTTCTTTTCTGGGATGGTGATGTAACAATGGAGGGATTGAGTCTAACACTATAGCAGGATCAATATTCAGAGACATAGGATAAACAAGCTAGGGAACTTGAATCATGGGAAGGAATTTTAATATTCATATGGCATCAGTAACTCTTAACCATCATAAGACAATTCAGGTACTTAACTAACTTTTCTAGTTGGCCAAAGACTCTCAAGACTCAGCTTCGAAGACTAATTCAATGTTGACTCTCTCTTAAGGGCCATATTCTGCTGCTGCCCATGTAAACTTGTTTGTAAGATGCATACAGCATGCCATGTTTACCTATAAAAGCAAGCCAGGAAAGGAAGACTGCTCCTGGCAATGCTTTAATCCTGTCTTGTTTACATTCAGTTGTCCTTGCATCTTTCTCCCTGGTTCCTATGTTTCTGGTCCCACAAGTTGCTTGTGGTTTCTGGATACTTCTGTTTGGCACTCTTCCAAGCTCTCAGTCTGGTTTACTGAACTTTGACTTCCCAAGTGGCTCTCAACACTAGTTTTGTTCTTCTGTTTTGGCACAACTTCTCTTCATTCCATCTACAGAAAACCTCAGCTTCAGCTTCCATCTGGCGGAACCTTATTATCTGAATATCCCTGCTCCTTTTTGGGCATTTTCAGAGTCAAACACAATGAACCAATTATGGAATTCTGGCACTGTGTCAGGCACTTGGTTAAGCATCTGTACAAGACAGAGTTCTTTGACACAATAGGAAATAAATGACAATAATTCATGTAATTAAACACAATCTACTTTAAAATTGTCAGATATACACATTGGGTCTTAATACTTTTATTGTATAGACCTACTATGCTTTTCATAGTTTATGGTTTGGTACAAATGAGGATCGATTGTAGGGATATTTTATTTATATTTTAATAAATAAAGCTTGCCTGGATATCAGAAGGGCAAAACTAAGCCACTAGATGTCAGGGAGTTATGGCATACACCTTTAATCCCAGTACTAGGAGTCACACCTTTAATCTCAGTAGTAGGAGTCACACCTTTAATCTCAGTAGTAGGGTCACACTTTCAATCCCAGCACTCAAGGAGATATAAAACGGGTGGAGAGAGCGACTCTGGTTGTTTAGTCTGCTTAGTCTGTGGTTGTCCAGCCTTGGTAGAGGTAAGATTTGTCTAGTGCTTGGTAACTTCGCTTTTCTGGTTTTCACGTTGAACCCCAATATCTGTCTCTGGGTTTTTATTATTCTTGCTACAATCAATAATGATAGTCTTAATTTGATCTCTTGTATTTCAAAATCATTACGTTCATATGTACTCCTGAGGACCAACTATTTCTTGGCTAATGGAAGGCCAGATAATTCTTAAATTGTTATTAGCCATGGATAGAAAAACCTAAAATTGGTCCGTATTTTAATTTTTGTAAGGAAATGCATTTATAAAGGAATAATGTGTTATTATTTTTAGATAGTTCTGTGATTATCTTCAGTTACAGAAATATCTATCAACTTAATTACTTGAATCAAGTGGCCATCATGTCTGGATCTACGGATGTAGTGTGTGCAATAAGGTGTCTCTTAAAGTTTACCTAAATTGTGAGGCATATATTTATCAGAATATCAATAAAAAAAAATTTAGCCGCAAGGGCTGGAAAGATGGCATGGCTGTTAAGAGCACTGGCTGGTCTTTTAGAGGGCCTGGCTGCAATTCCCAGGACCAACATAGCTGCTCACAACTGTCTGTAACTCCAGTTCCAGTGGCTCTGGCACCCTCACAGAGACATGCTTGCAAGCAAGGCACCAATGCATATGAAATAAAAATATCAAAAATTTTTTAACAGCAAAAAACTGTTCAACAATGTATTTGTAAGATTCTAGAATGTAACTTACCCTTTTCCATTTTATTATGCATTAAATAGTGAGCAGAATACCGGCCTTTATGAAAATGCAGTTAGCCGCTACTTTACACAATTTCTCATGGGCAAATCTGAGTGACCCGCCGAGGCGGTCTACATGCTGTGAGCACCTTCTCCATGAAAAAAGGAGGAGCTACTTGGCAAGCCCAGACTCATAATGGACTTCAGTGAAGGCCAATCTTTGCCACCTACCTCTCTCTGTCTCCTTCCAATATGCTGTGGTGAGCTATTTAAGCAATTAGTTCCACTTGAATTTTTTTACCTTTATATTCTCATTTTTTCATGTATAGCTTATGTTGAAGAGACTTAACAATATTTATGCCAAAGGAAATCCCATTTAATTATCATGATTCATTCTTGAAATTCTGTCTGCAATTTTCTTACCCTGAATTAGCATGTTGGTCATGACTTGAGTCTTACCTAAGGCCTACAGTTCACTTTAAAGTTGCCTTATGCTCATATCATTTTTATTGTGACATAAATAGTTTGGACCCATTCTGGAAATGATCAATAATGTTCTGACATGTTTTTATCTTAAGAAAACAGGTTTGGGGTTGGAGGGATGGATCAGTGCTTTAGAACACTGCCACTCTACCCGAGGACCTTGGTCCATTTGCTAGCTCCCACAAGGCAGTTCTCAACAATCTGTAACTTCAGTTCGATAGGGTCCAACTTTTTTTTCTGGATGCTTTGGACATTATATCCACATGGTATCCAGATATACATTCAGGTAAAATATCAGACACATAAAAATTAAAAGATAAAGGAAAAATGCACTCGTGTGTGTATGTGTGTGTATGTGTATTACTTTGCTTAATCTTTTGTACTGAATTTTGAGAACCATATTTCTATCCCTTCAAGATTCACTGAAATCAAGTTTTTTAGAAAACTCTAATGTTCATTCTATTTGTGTCATAAAAATGTTTAGTATGTCACTCAGGAAATGATCATATTAGCTAAAAACAATGTAGTACCTTTGTAGCACAAATCAATTAGCCATCACAGCATTCTATTATTATCACATGCTGATTCTCATCTCTAGTATACTTGAACTGTCAATGTCCTAAGATTTAACCTTACATTTCTATTTTGCTGAAGCTGTGCAGTAGAATTTATCTTTAAGTAGTTCAAGAATATAAGCTTAAAATTCCTGACAATTTATGTTGATTCTATTTAAAAGGGATAGTACTTCTTAATACATTAAGTATATGGATTATTCTATATCTTTTATGATGCAATATCTCAGAATCTAAATATTGGCTAAACAGCTTGTACAGGAGAAAAATAATGATTGTACACAAGAGTCAAGAAATTTTATGAAGATCTCTTTCCTGTAAAATGTCACAGTGTTTCTAGCTTAGCGAATTTGTACAAGGCTATAAATGATCAAATGTGACCATCAGAACGTCTACTAGCAATGGAACCAAGTTTTCAAAACAGCAAGAAAGATGTAATGGAAAAACTCCAACATAATGCCAAGGGGACGACAGAGTTATTCAATTTATTTCTCAAAACTTCACAGTTCAATAACCATTTTTCTTACGAAGGCTTACGATTTTAAAACGCATAACTATTAAACCAAGAAAAGAGAGTGAGAGGACTTCCTTGTTAAGGGAAGTAGTGAATTCTCAGATGGCACAAACCACTGTAAACTGTTCCCGCACAAGTAGGGCAGTGCTGAAACGTGCAGTTCCATCTAGACTCCTGTGATATTCATGCACTAATTGAGCACTGGGGAATGGTGAACACCTATGAAACCAGGTCAGCATTGGAGAATGATGAACATCCATGAAACCTGATCAAAGTATAAGAAAGGTAACTGCCTCACTCCCTCAAGGAATCACTTTATGTAGCTAAGGATGTCTAAAGAAATTGGCATAACTTCTTGGTCAATATTAAATCTTTTGTATCAAATCCTTGATATAGTTCCCACCATATATCTGTTGTCTTCATCTTGTACCTTTTCTGGCCAGGTAATATTCTTTAAAAGATGAATATAAAAAAATCAGAAGCAACTTGACTAAAATCTTAGCATTAAACTGAAAGTATTAAGTTGTAATACAATGTTGAAGTGAAGTCAACCCTCCAAGACAAACATTCCTGGGTTTTGCAAACTTTTTGTAATAGTCCTACAATCCAACCATCAACTGAATGCAATATGCTTTTTTTCAAAATCAAATTGTCAAATGAATAAAGTTAAATTCATAATAACTTATCAACTTTTTTACTGTGACTATTCCTATGTATACCACAAATCTTGTATTCATCAAACCTATCCTTTCCATTAAAATTTCCAGCACATTTATTGAGTCCGCCAACATATTTTGGATACCCAGACATTAACCTAAATTGTATTGTTCAATATATAGTAAGAAATACATTTATATTGCCTCTAGCTCTTTCAGACAATATAAATAAGCAAAAAGTCTTTAAGTATAAGATTAAATCTAATATCTAATATTTCATCAAGACTCAACATATATTATTTCATTAATATTTTAAAGAAACTGGAATTTAGGATAAATTTAAAGAGCATAGTGTCTGACTACTATGACGAAGTCATATCATTGACTATTCGGAAGACAATATCCACAATAGAAGAGAGTATGCTTTAACTGTTTAATGAAAGCTTTGAAGATTAACACATTTTCATGAAATAACTACTTTTTCAATATGAGAGTTTTCAAAGTTGACATATGTATTCTTTATAATATAAAATGGAATGACTAAATTCAACATTTGAGAAATAAACACTTAGAATTTGCAACATTAGAAGGTACCAGAGTTTTAGCTTATTCATGCTTTCCTAGCTGTATTTCTATTGCATTTAATTTTCAAATTTAAATTACTCATAAAACTAAATATTTCTATAATATGTATTGCAGATGAGAAAATAATTCTTTAATGATATTAAGTTACCCAGTCAATATCAATCATGCTCAAATATGAAATCAAAGAATGTTTTTGGATGAAGGGGAATATAGTTATTCCCATAAATACTTTTATCAGTATTATTCTTGAGTATATTTTTTAAAATACTTTCTCAAATTTTCATAAGTAAGTACATAAGTTGGTTAAGGAACAATATTTAAAACCTTAAGTATAGCTGAACAATATATTATGAATATACACTGATGTCTATCCTCAACTATCCAGAGACCTTTGATGCCCAAACACTTTCAGAAACTAACTAATATTCCTTCTTTCTTTTTCCGCAGAAAAATGGCAACAGCCTTCCTTAACCATCTTTCTTGGTCAACCCAACATCTATTTTCAAAGGTAAAGACAGCCAGAACCAGCACAAAAAGAAGGAAGAATGAAGTCAGTGGTCCCTCCTGTGGTCTTGATCTTGGGTTCTTTCTCAGCACTGCTGACATCTCTAAGGGAGGCTGTCATCTCTTAGGTAGTCTTCGGGAATGCTTTACTTAGCATGGTCAGAAGCTATTTTCTTATCTGTACAAAGTTTTCAACTTGATAAACAGATTTTGCTATTATTATGGATTTATACATTTGCTCTTTAAGGTAAAATAATTCAAATACAGCAGATTTATCTGCTGCTATAGAGAAGTTTACATTTTCTATGTAGTGGAGAAGAGAATAATCAGATAACTACTTGCCTAATTCTACCTTTTCTCATAGTAAGACAATGTATACGATTATATAATATTTCTCCAGAGGACTTGAATATATATGAATGGTTATAAGAAGGTTATATGAGAAGGAAGCTCTGAGGCAATCTGAGAAATATAAGTTGTCAGCACTACTCCAGGCAGTGTGAGAAAAGAAACAGAAAATGCCAGCCAAGGCAAGACTGCAGGTGAGTGTCACAATCTGATTTTGAAGTCCCTGTGGTTGATCCATGGAAGAAGGATTGGGTTATAAATGACAGAACTAGGTAGAAACTTTATAATTCATCCAAAGGAAAAAATGAGAAAACTAAGCAATTTGAAGGTAAATTGAAATTGTTTCTTAAAATAATGATTGTATCTAGAGCTAGGATACTGTTACAAAAGGGAATGTGGGAAGTGAAAAGGAAATTTTGCAGAAACGTTTGTGGTCACTAGCCAAGATGTAGTGATACTTCTCCAACCAATAGTAGAACTCCGTCATTCATGGTGTCCATAGCCTCTTCTGAGTTCAAGACAATGACACAATCTTGTCCCAGAAGCACAATGGGGGGAAGGCTTTGGTAGCATAGAATGTGACTGAATATTTGATAGCATTAAAACCAACTGTAGTTAGCATGGTTATATGCCCACAATTTAAGTAATTGCCTTCTTTCAGTTATCCATGGATCCCTTCCTAACTAACTCCCAGGTTGAGCTTATCCTCCTCTTCCAAGAGATTCAGCCTTCAGATTTTGTCACAAATAGCCAATGCTATATTCTATATTGTAAGATAAGGATTTTTTTTATGTTTGTTAATAGTAAGTCCACGCTGCTTGAACAGGTTAATACAGTACTTTTACAGTTTTCTCCATATTTGTTGGTAAATGTTAACTCGATCAAGAACCTACTAGAGCATAAAGATAACTTTTCTGTATTCACACCTTAAAATACTTTGCATTTTCTTGCATCTGACAAGAATGCCTTTCTTCCATTTTTCACATCTTTTCCACATTTCACGGAAGCTCTGTCTCTGCGGAAACTCCTCAATAGTCCAAGCTGGATGAGCACTGGGGTCATGGGCTTCCATTTCCACGCCCCATCACTGTCGTCGGAGGCTGCTTGTTCATTCCCGGCCTCCCAGACCCGAAATAACTGCACAGAAACTCTATTAGTTACCACACTGCTTGACCAATGACTCTAGCATATTTCTACCTAGCTCTTACATCTTAAATTAACCTATTTCTATTATTTTGTATTTCACCATAGGCTTGTGGATTACTGCCAAGGTTCCAGAGGGCGGCTCCTGTCTTTCTTCTCCAGCAGCTACATGGCGTCTCCCAAACTCTGCTTTCTCTCTCTCTCTCTCTCTCTCTCTCTCTCTATATATATATATATATATATATATATATATATATATATATATATATATATATATATATATATATATAATCTTTTCCAGCCTGGCTATATTCTGTTAAGCCATTGGCTGAAAGCAGCTTCTTTATTAGCCAATCGTAATAAAACATATTCATAGCATACAGAGGGGAATCCCACATCACACCATGGTGAATGAAAACAGAATAAACTTCTGAGATTTAAGTAGGCCTCCATTATATGTTTTCCTTTAAAGGTTGCCATGGCCGTAGTGTTTCTGCACAGCAACACTAACTAAGAAACCCTAACTAAGCAGCAATATTTCAGTTTGTCAAAAAAGAAAAAATAATTGAATATTCCTTTCAAAGAACAATCCTAATTCACTAAATTATTTCACCCATTAAAATCAAAATACTTATAAAATGTTGTTTCTTTGGCTTAAAAGGATATGTTCTAGCCAGTTAAAATAGCCTAAGTTTGAAATTTCAGTACCTGGGAGGGTGAGGCAATATGATCAAGAGTTTGAGATCATCCTGAGTCATCTAGCAAAAACTTTTCTTATAAATAAATAAACACCCCAAATAAGTTTTAATTATAACATAATTATTCTCCGTTCCTGATACAAATTAAAAAATTAATCATAAAAAATGAAAATGAAATTAATGAATGTGAGGTAACTGAAAAATATTTAGAAGGACTACATTTTCAAAATATCATTGTTAATAAACATATCTTATAAAAACATAGTCTAATGCAAATGCAGATAGAGCCCTTATCCCAGCCACAAAGACAAAGATCCTGAATTTGAACTTCTGATTCACCATAGTGATGTTGCCACTGATCCAGTCAGAATACACAGGTTCTCTTGTCTTACATGCTATGGCAAATCGCAAATGCTTAAGAACAAGCAGCACTTTGCAAGGCTCAGACATCACATTGATATGCTAATGATTCATAATGAGGCCACAAGACATCAATTATATAAACGAGGCTAGGAACAGAGCCAACACAGGTACACTCTACTAATTTGTTCTCTGTTGGCCAAAAGCCAACTGAATGACAAGCCAATGCCCCTAAAGCCATTGGGGCAGGACTCCTCTGTCAGAGAAGGTTTGGACATTGCATCCTTGGTGCTCTGTGTGATCTCTTCTGTCTAAGGCGCCTTTAATGAACCATGGAAGAACACCTAATGAGAAGACATCTAAAGGGTCAGGATGCACACATACTAGGAAGAATACAAGGTAATAAGTAAGGGGGAAAGTCAAGACTTGCAGGGAACTTAATTGTGTTTCTAAAGCAAAATCCAGGAACCTTACAAAATGCAATAGGGTTTTTCTCTGTACTTTATATATACTTGATAAAGTTTGGTAATTAATAGGTTTATGATAACTGGACTAAATCAGGATAGTAAATGGTATTTTCTTGCAATAAATCTATTTTTAAAAATAATATATTTATAAAATTTATATAGGATGCTAGAAGGCTTCCCCTTAAGACATTCTTTTGAGTTTCTGATATAAATGAGAAGGGCAATATAATTCCTTGAGTATATTTTTATAAATGTAAATATGCTTGAATTATATCGATCTAGAGAAATAAACCAATTAGGAATATCATAATATGAACGCATAATAGGTACAATAAAATTTCATGTTGTGCATGATTCTTTAGAAAAGAATAGATAAGGACGTAAAATGGGTATGCAACCTTCCTAATTATTAGAATGACAGAGGACAGGAACTCTTCTCTTCTGTTGAGCTTATATTTTATTGCTATTTTTTGGACAACAGCTTTTTTTACATACACTATATTCTGATCATGTTTGCTTCTTCCTCAGTTTCTCCAAGTGTCTTCTCACTCACCCAAATATACATCCTTTTTTTCTCTCATTAGAATACAAGTAGGTATTTAAAATATAATAAAATAAAAGCAAACAAACAAGAATAGGACAAAATAATAAAACACAAAATAGAAACAAAGAAATAGCATATACAGATGCTAACACACACTCATCCCAAAAATAAATAAATAATCTGGAAACCATAATTTATAAGGAAAATATCTGTAAAACAAACGCATAAAAACACAAAATAAGGCACCATGAGGGGAAACACTCCAAAGTATCCATTGAATTAATTTTGTGTTAGTGATCTACTGCTGGGCATGGGGCCTGACCTTACGCATGGTTTGTGTACAGATTAAGACTTCTGTTGGAGAAAACTACCTTTCTCTGGGAGCAGTTATCAATTAGAGATAGCTTCTCAGTTAGGGATAAGGCTTGTGTCGACTTCCCCTCTTAGCCATCACTAGAGAAATTTCCTTCTGCTGAGTGTCCTAGGTAATTGTTATTAAAGGTGGCAAGCAACAGGGAAGAGTAGAGAGGAGGGAATGCGGGGAAAGAAAATTAACACTAAAGACATTTTGTAAAAAGTCATAAGGAAATTTACTACTATAGAAACTTTCAAAAATTGCTGGGTGGCAGTGGCAGATGCCTTTAATCCCAGCACTCAAGAGGCAGAGTCAGACGGATCTCTGTGAGTTTGAGGCCAACATAGTCTACAAGAGCTAGTTCCAGGAGATTCACCAAAGCTACACAGATAAATTCTATCTCAAACAACCATTTAAAAAAAAGGAAAGAAAAAAGAAACTTCCTAAAATAAATATACAAACACACATAGGATTTACTCTAATAATGATGAAAAATACCCCTACTAGATAACACAGGCTAAGAAATAAAAAGCCCAGTACCAGGAATGGCCAATCTCTTTCAAGTTGTTGGTCACTGAGGTCTTGTAGACCTCAAATATTGCAAAAATTGTAGCAAACATTGCATGATATTATCATTGCTCTTGGCTGTTCTCCAGAACTTGACAGTAAGACCCTATTGCTGAAAACACTACATATTTGCATTATAGAACATGGAAAAATGAAGCTGCTATTGACTGACTTGGAAGTTTCCTCCTTACCGTCTAGCTTTCTTAGTGCTAGAAGGTTTTATGTGTGCTTCTATTGGGAAAAAAAAAAACCAATCATCAATCTTCCCAGCTGGGAATGCTCTAAGCCAAAATAATGATTGGCCTGGTCAGGCACATCCACACACTGGTACCAGAGTGGCAGACAGTCACGGCAGTAACCAAGCACTTTCTATTACATCTAAGGCACACACCTCAAGGTGAAATCCACACCTAGACTCATTATCAGGAATTATCAGGTACCAAGAAGCTGTTACCAGATAAGCCATAGGCACAAAGAGGGAGCCAAATACTATTTTTCTGTCCAGAGGACATAGTATTGAATGACTCCTATTGGATGAGCACTATACGCATAGATTAGTGTATTTCTCAAAAACTCATCAGGGAAGCTTCTCTTTGTAGCAGAAAAGAGATATCGTTTAGAACTATTCCTGCCTTTTCCTTCTTCAGGGGAGTTGAAATTATAAGTTGAAACCATGGGTCCAAATGGGCCATCGCATTTGCTCTTTTGCAAGGTTAGAATATTCTTAGTGATCAGAAGATATCTAAAATTACCTAACTCTCAATGGCTGTATTTAAGGTAATATGTTTTAAGTATGAATATCTTGTTCTGATATATGTGTATGTGTGTATACATATACACACATATACATATATATGTATATGTGTATGTGTATACATATACACACACATATACATATATATGTATACATATACATATATATGTATATGTGTGTGAATGATATATATATATATATATATATATATCCAGGAATTTCTGTATCTATGTATGTGTGGCAGTTATATGCATGCTTATGCATGCACACGTGTGCATGGTCCAGAGGTTGACCCTAGGTTTTCTCGATTGTTCTCTCTTATATATTAAGGCAAGATGTTATTTGTTTGAAGCCAACATTGACTTGTTCTGGTAGACAGTTTACTTCTTGGCATTTTGTCTCCATCCTATCTGGCTTTCCCATACAACATACTTGCAT
The DNA here is from genome assembly GCF_037038515.1 of Microtus pennsylvanicus. Lineage (NCBI taxonomy): Eukaryota > Metazoa > Chordata > Mammalia > Rodentia > Cricetidae > Microtus > Microtus pennsylvanicus. Next base: position 10,536,644 of record NC_134597.1, on the reverse strand, counting down.
GTAGATGTTGGTTATAACATTTTAGGTCCTCCTACTCATTTGCAGCAAATGCATGACCCAGTTGTGCCCTAGCCACCAGAGGGGATGCTTTTCTATATCTTTTTAGGAAATGCTGAGAATTGAACCCAGAACCTTGTTCACACTAAGCATATGCTCTGTTAAAGAGCTACATCCCTGGCCTTCAGTTAGGAGACTTTAAAATAATCTTGTCAGTTAATATTCTCAGTGTTTGTTGTGAAATATCCAATTTTGTTTTCAATTTTATATGCCATAGCGGACCAACCAATGTGTATAGTTTAGTTCAATTAGGAATTTATATTGTAAACAAAATAGGTTTCATAAGTCACTTCAGACTAGTGAGGGTATCATTGCAACAAAAATAATAATTAAAAATTAAAGAAAATAATTAGCATGCCTTTTAGCTTTTAAAGTGAGACAGATGTTTCAACTATTAGGGAAACTGGAGTAGTACTTGCCTTGGGCCCAAATAAATGTGTCTATGTCACTAATTTACATTGAACACTTAGTTTTTTGAGAGAACGAGAAAATTTTCAGTCTAGAAAGCTAGATTAAAAATCTGTCATTTCCTACCATGTACTTACACATTCTAGGCAACTGTACTACCTGTTTTTTGTCTTCATGAGAATGAGGTGATGTTCTACAATTTTAGGGGAAAAAACTACCCTAAGAGCAAAGGAATTAAATCATTACTAGAGTGAGTACCAATCAGTGAGTATCAAAGAATTTGAAGATAGAATCATTTGGACTTAGGAGAATGACTCTAACAACGTGGAGGCGTGAGGTAGAGCAGAAACAATGCTGCATGCTCTTTTATGGTCTAGTTGTAAGATCCCTCTGCTTTGCTTTGTAGTTGACAAGTCTATTGGTCCAACTGGAGCATTTAGCAACCGATTTATACTGACAGAGCCTGGTAAGCTCTCGGGAGCAAGGGTATCAGAGGTGAGGAGGCACATGGCGAGATGTAGAGAAACGTTAGGATATTAGAAAGTCTCAACCTGTATTCTAAGGATTATGTTCGGTCATGAGAGCATTTTCACATAGTGCACACTGTTCAAGAACAACTGAACTCAAACAGATGTACAAAAAGCCTGGAACCATCAGGTTTGCCTTGATCTCACTCATTTCCTATATTGGAGTTGGAAAGCGAGCCTACTCCATACATTCCTGGGTTTGGTCTGACTCACAAAAGCACACAATCTAAATTGAAGCATGCTTTTAAATCACATTGCCTTTAGGTGTGATGGCAGAGGCACATAAACACACAGTAAATTATCATCTGCACAAACAATCATACTACACATGTTGGGGAAAAGGGAAAAAAATCAAAATACCTCAAGTGAATTTGTTTCTCTATTCTAATAAAGGACTTGGTCATTTAAATTCCTTAATATCCAATCTTAAGAGAAGGCTAATAATGCTTTAGAGGCAGTAGTATAATTCCCCTGAATCAACTAAACTCTAATTTTACTAAAAAAAATAACTTAATAAGAATGAGAGGTAATAATATGTATAACGTATCTTATAAATGGCATCCGAGACAAAACAAAATTACAATCATCTTCATTTCATGACGCAATAATTGTTGCCAGAAAAAGAAAATAAGGATGTGACAGCTTAAAAGTCTATCAGCTGGAAATGTAGCACCATGGCTGCTGGGAAATTTCACAGGGCCGGTCCCATTACCTCTGTAAACAAACAGCAGTGTGTGCTTCCAGGGTTTGGAAAAATGGGAGCATTTTGCTTTGTTGATTTGTTTAAAACTGGTGGAGTTTCTGGAACCCCCCCTGCTCTCCCTCCCTCCCTCCTTTCCTTTCTCACTCACTTCCTCCCATCTTCTCCCACCCTTCTAATGTACTCCTCTCTCTCTCTCTCTCTCTCTCTCTCTCTCTCTCTCTCTCTCTCTCTCTCTCTCTCCATAGATATATACCGTGTGTGTGTGTGTGTGTGTGTGTGTGTGTATGTGTGGCATGAAGGTGAATTGGGGAGGAAGAATACATCAAAAAGAAAAAACACAAATGTTAGATTTAAATTAACTATGCATTTAAAGTAAAAACAACGGCAAACGTACCTTTGAGTACACTAATGATGATCCATCATTTACTCTATGTTTAGAACACACAGGGGGAAAATAACATTTGTACCCATAGGTATTCTAATGAGATTAGCCATGAAGATTTCAAAATCATCCTCAAATGGCTATTACCAAGCCTATTACTGCTTAGTAGCTTCGATCACAGTCATTTAGTCACAGGCTATGGCTAGAGACCAAATCTTCACAGACTTCCAACAGGGCATAAACACCTCGAGGGTTGAAAAAGACACCTGGCATGCCCTCTGTGTTCAGAAGTTCAACTACTTCCTAGGGCAGTTTGTACTGGCTTTCCAGCATGTAGTTACTCCACTCATTTAAATTGGTTAAAGGTATTTGCTTTTTCAATGATCATATTGTCACCGGGTCTGCATTCTAAGAGAAAAAAAAATTCATAAGGCTGTAAAAACCCCAAAACCCATAAAAATAGGAATTCCAGGAAAAATGATTAGTAGCATGAACATAAATTTCCCCAGAAATCAGTATTGCACTCTAATTTGTAGGGTATGTCAAATAACCATATATCACAAAATAGAGTTGATTTTTTTTCCTCTTTTTGTATTCAGATGCGAGACATACTAGGCTCTTTCTACAGAGAAATTATGGAACTACCTTTAAAAAATGAAATTGACATTATGGTTGTTATCAATTGTACTGTGCTATAGCTTATTGTAAAAATTTGATTGAAACAACTTGAAAGATCTCAGTAAAGGGCCATTGTTGGACCCTAGTGGCCTGAAAATGGTCTTTTAGAGATCCAAGGAGATTAATCTTCTCTAAACACAGAAGTCATTTCAATATAAAAAATTATACAGTGAAAACTGCACAGCTTTAATTTCTGAAAAGCCCAGATAATTATATATTCCTTGGCTCTCAGACTTCCTTACCAATAGTGGTTCCCGGGTTGCAGCATTTATATTTTATAGTTGGTATTAAAGGCAAAATCCTGAATAGGTTCAAAAGCACCATTTTGAGTTCACTAGCAATTCGCTGTGGGTATTCCATAGTCTGGTTGTTCTAAAACTAAAATTTTCAAATGTGTTTATTGATTAGGCCAGCAAATAAAGTTGGAGGCTTCTGTATTAAATTAAACTCACCATTATAAAAATCAGAATGCATATATTATGCTAAGATTACTTTGTATGAAATATCTGAAGTGACCAAATACAATTTGTATTGTATTTAGCACAAAAGTTTGGACTTGGTTTGTTAAGTTATAATTTTAAATATCAGTAATGATAATTATTATTATAGTTCACAGAATGGGGAAAAATTAAAAGTGAATCCCACCTATGTTCTTATTAATTACATGATACAGCATGATTAGATGGGACTCATTAGCATGTGCTGAAGTAAACTGAGTTGGAAAGCTTACTCAACATTATTAAGCACCCTTTTTGAGAGTGGTGAATAGCGTAATTTAATTTGTGTTGGTTAAGGCACACAGACTTCCAAATATCAAGACAATACTAAATTTACTCTTTTGCCCAAATCATACTAATAAATGCAGAGAAGAGATGTCTGAATGGCACTGGCCAAAGATTATGTGCTTGATTTAACATTTTTTCATGATTAATATTCAGCACAGGCTGATTTATTCTCATCAAAATCATCTCTGATCATGTGATTTTTTTTGCCCGTCTCTTTTCTCAAAAACCAAATGCTCTAAAAAGCTATGAAAATTTAAACTTAAAGGAATTACATTGCACGAGAAGAAAATGCGAAACATTTGTCAAATACAATTCTAAAAATTTAAGCTAACAAATTTTGACAGGGAGAAGGTATTTAATCTATGATATAAAGGTGGGATTTGCTGTAAGTAAGATAAATGGCGAACTATACATCTACATTTCAATTGAATATAAACAAGCATGTGTTGTCCATTAGGAAGGCATTTGCTCAGGGTTATTTTCCTAGCTATGGTGATGAATTTGCACCAATCCATCTACACGGTCTCACCCAGTTCTCTTGTCACCAACTGCACACATTTGCCAGCCAGCTGGCTGGGGTGAGGGGTGTATCGTGTGCCACATAACAAGGAGAAACTCGCTGGCTTGCATCGGGCTGAAAGCCATGACCTCTCCTTCATCTGCAATATGGCTAGCACTGTGAGCTAACTAGCCACTGATGAAAATGAATGCACATCTTGCCAGGGTAGAATTGCTTGCATCAAACTTTGATATACATGCTAAGTTTTATGAGAAACAAATTTTGAGAAATTCAACACTACCATTGTTACAATGAAAGTACTATAAAACTGTATGAGAAATATGTTTCCGAAATATATTAAACAGTAATGGTTAATTCACACATTTTAAATAAGAGTGAAACTCAGTTGGTTAAAAGTCAATACCTGCACATATGCCCATCATCACTATGAAGACAAAGAAATGACTATATTTACAAAAATATCAAATTTAAATGGAAATTCCTCTTAAGTACATAGAGCTCCTACTCCATGAACCTCTAAAATATTTGAATTACAGCAATACTATGCTACTGGCTTTGCCATCATAAGTTTGATCCATTAGTATCAGTTTAAAGTCTGCTTATGAAATATCCACACACAACAGTACAAGGGAGATGAAGAAGAAAGAAGTCAAATTCTGAACAAAGGACATCATGCTAATGTGTCACTCTGTGAAAGACCAATTTAGATTAAGAAATGTTTTATAAAATCGAACAGATATATCCACAATGCAGTTCAGCATGCGGATTCGTTACCTCAGGGACCAGAGCAACCTTATTCAGTGGGTCTCTAATTTTGCTCATTGTCTTTTTGGACATTTTGTGTTTTTCATCTGTAATCACATTCTTTTCAAAGGTGTGATTAGAACCTGGCACGGCAACGTCTATTTACTTTCTGTATATATTAGAAAATCAGTGCTAAACTTCTCAAACCATTGAATGGGTTTATAGCATGATAGTATTTATGGCATGATTGTAATTATTTGCTACAATGTCTTCTCCCCCAAAATTCTAACAAAATTAAACGTCTTATTTCTGCCTTTTAGCAATATAGCCCCTGCTGTATTATTTAACAGTAGTAGCCTAATACAAACATTGAATAGAAGTCAAATGAGATCATTCCATTTTGTTTCGCTTTGTTTTATCCTACCATCTCATTGATAGCTACTTGAATAAAAATTGTATTAAGAATGCCTCTCACTTTTGTATCATCCTGAAATTTGATAGCCAGGTTTTGTTATTATATATCAAACTCGGGATTTTTCACATGGCCGCTATAGACCTCTATTCTAGTTGGAGTCTCTGCATGTCAGCAGTTATGTTCCATTAGGACTACAGTTTCGTTTCTTCTAACTTGTTCATACAAATGCTTTCATGTAATTTTTTTTAAAAAGGCTTCCAATGGTTGTGATTAAGCATGTGCTGCTTTCCCTGAGTATTCTACTAAAACACAAAATAAGGTTGACTTTTTATAGCATTCGCTTAGTTTTAAAAAAATGATTCCTAGAAATCTCTTCCAAGAGCTCACAAACCAATTTAATCATCAGGATCATGAGACCTTGGAGATCTTGTAAGTATCCAGCTTTTGAAAATATGCCCCTCTGGCTTTTCTTCAATGTCTACATTCTTCCTTTTGTTCTGGAATAATCATAAGTTCAGTGTTACATTCTGTGGGAGCTAGATATTGAAGTAGGGAAATGTTCCCTCACATTGCTCGCTTAGCTTAGAATTCCTGGGGAACACATTCTTCCTACCGGCTGTAGCTTACTGACCTTGACTGAGAAGCAAAGGAAAGATTTCTTTTGGCATTGTTGCCATGCATTTGAACTTCATATCACTTGTCCTAATGAATCAAGCTTATTTGTGTTCTTGATTTGAACACAGCTGGAAAGAACTGCTTCTATTTTCTCTTCCATTTTGAAGACATGTAAGTTTTTTATATTTATAATCCCTCACCTATTTCTAATTATTAACGAAAATTTAGTGATCACCCTTTACAGTTTTCTTTCTCTTGTCTTACCTTCCCTTATAGAATCTCCCCCCTTTCACTTCTCTTGGCTCTCCCTTCTTCCTCTTTATGTTCTATCTCTGTCTCTCTCCCCACCATATTTTCTTCTCCTTTCTAGTCTACCTATCTAGTAATGTGTCCTAGTCTACCCATCTCTTTCTAGCTCCCTGGTCATTGTACTAAGTATACTTTTCTCTCTCCTCTCTCTGCCTCTCTCCTGTCTCTCTGCTCTTTAGTCTTATGTCCTCCTTTTCCTTCTCTTCCTCTCTCCCACCTCCCCTTCTCAATCCCTTATTCAATCCTATGCTACTTTTCTCGACAGAACAGTAAACATAAAATTCTTATCCTGCCCACCTCTGCTGTCCTCCCTCATATCTGTATCTATTACTTTCCCCCCTTCTTTTTCTCTTATTCAGCCTCATGCTGGCTTCCTGGTCATCAGAGTCTCATTGTATCAAACTTTTAAAACTATTTTTTGTATGTTTAGCTTGTTCCCTTGCTAAATTTTGAATAAACACTATTTACAACAAAATTTGTTGTTAAATTTTTATGCATATGCTTGTGGTCTTGTTTCTTCTAAATCTCCCCACAACCCAGGAGAATGACCTTTGAATTGTGACTATTCCAAGGTAGAGAAGTGCTTGTATGGCAGAAGAAACTGTCTTTGAATTCTTTTTTTCCTAAAATACAAAGTGTTTATACCAAGAATTTTCTTCCATGGCCCTTTCAAATCTTATCAATTTGTCAACTTTATTTTGATATTCTCATTCTTTTTACACTTTTAACCATTCCTTTATATTGGCCCCGGAGCATTTAGCACACTGAGGTATTTCTTGTATTATTTTTATTTACCATTTTTACATTGTCCAGAAACAAAATCTTAGCTGTGCTAACCAAGTTGTGATATCAAGTTCTTATTGACATATAACAAGAAATATTATTGTTGTTTAGTAAAATAATCACTTGAGTATTGTTTCTAGAATTGATTTGTATTTCCTTATTGTTTCTCTTTGGGTGAGAATAATTACAGTAAAAGCAAGGATGGAGGAAAAGAGGAGACACACAACAGGGCAGGTGTGTCTGAGTTGGCTCTCCATGTGGCCTTGCCTGAATGGGCCTAGATTTATTAAATAATTACAACACATCCTCATGAAGCTTAAATATAGCTACACTGTTTAAGATCATAAAGTATGTAGAGTCCTCTACTTATCACAATCACACTTCTCTACATAAACTAAAATGGTATTGGATCAGTTTGCACAGTTAGCCTACATGTTTTCCTTTATTAGCTTCAATAATTAAGCATGACTATAATTCTTAAAACTTAGTTTTTAACCTTTAGATTTAATTTTATACTTCATCATAATAAAATATTATACTTTATATTAATATTTAGATATGTAATCATATTTTCATTTTGCTGATAATTGCAACTTAGTGCATTAAAATTGCATTATTTATTGTATTTTTAATTCGTAGCATCAAAAATCTAATATTCTGGATTTCAGGAAGTAATTACTTTATTAAAAATCAGTAGATGTAAAGATACAAGAGTGTATTGACTTTATTATTCATTTTTTAACTTACATTCTAAAGATGACTTAGGAAAAACAGAGTCCTTCTTTTCTCTTGTGTATTGGCTTGGCCTGAAGGAAAGTTGGAGGAGAAATAGGGTTAGAGACATCTGATCTGTCGCTTTTCATTTAGAGTGGGGAAAAGTTTCCCTAAAGAGTCCATTTAACCTTATTTTCATTTCTCCAGGGCTAGAATTTACTCTCATGGTGATTTCTACACCAAATGTAAGAATAGAAGCAGTACACATACATTCACTTATTTTCTATGGAGTCAGAGTACTGTGTACCTGCAGGGTTTCATAGACTCTGTTCTGCTTGTTGGGAGTGCAGGAGGCATTTATCAGAATCCCGCCCCCCCCAAATAAGCTTTCCAGGGGTTAATGAACTTCTGAGGTCAGGAATGGCTTGTTAGAGATGTGAGTCAGTTTTATGACATGTCTCTGAATGAAGCACAGAGCTCAAATGAACCAATTTTGCACACCCCAACAATGTTATCAAGAAACAGAAAATTGGGGAGGGCATGATGTGGGATTCCCCTCTATATGCTGTGAGTATCTTTGGTTAATAAAGAAGCTGCCTTGAGCCTACTGCATATTCTACTTGAATAGAGCAAGGTGTGAATTCCAAGCAGATAGAGGAGGAGAGGGTAGGCAGAGTCACAGAGAAGCCATGTAGCTTCTGGAGGAGAAAGACGCCCGCACGCTGGGACCGGTAAACCACAAGCCTTGTGGAAAAATATAAAATAATAGAAATGGGTTAATTCAATATGTGAGAGCTAGCTGGAAATGCACTTAAATGATTGGCCAAGCAGTGTTTTAATTATTATAGTTTCTATATGTTTATTTTGGGTCTGGGCGTCAGGAAATGAAAGATCAGCCTCGGCCATAGGGGGAAATTTTTAGGTAAATCATACTTTTTTTTGACCTACCCTTTTAAATATATTATTATTATACTGTTTTTAAATATACTGTTTTTCTTCCTTTAAAATAAAGAAAAACACCACCTTAATCTAGAGTTCTGATTGTCTCTAGAACTGTATGATGATAATTTATACTGCTTTACCACTTTTTCTAGGCTCTGGGTCATAGCTCTCCTAGCTAACTAATCTAGTAGCATACAGCATAGGACTAAGATATGGATGCTTCCTCAGAATGGTTTTGTAGGAGGCTGAAGCAGGCACAATATGAGTATCCCAAAACTCAAACTACAGCAGATAGTTACTTTTGAATCTTGTGTCACTTGAAATTTTGTGTAATGTATAGATGGCAACGATGAGCATCTGGTGTCTAGTTAATACACATGGCACACATAGGAGATCTTTCTAAGACTGATGCTAAAATATTAGGTATACACTCAGTTGCTACACCGGGACATCTTGATCAATGTTTTGATAAGTGCATGTTTGTTAGTTTATACCACTTGTTATTTGATATGTCTGTTTGTGACACTAATTTTAAGCATTTTCAAAACAACGAGGGAAAGACATTTAATACACGTGTTCTGGATATGTAATGAATTCTACCTAGAACTTTAATGCTAGTTTAAATTCCCTTTTAATTTGTGTAAGAAGAGGATTCTGTTTTATAGCATTTTCTCAAGAGATAGCTCAGAATCCAACTATGGTCACCTTTTGCAATCACTCATATTGATGTCTAATTCACAATTATGCAATTATTTATGATTTAGATACACTATCAGTATAACAAGTCAGATTAACCTAGGATCTTAGATACTAATTTGCTTAATTAAGAAATGTTATCCACATGAGTTTGATTCTCCATAAATATGCATTTTCATATTTAATTGACTATGAAGCATGGTCTCTAATACATGGGATAAAGTCTAAGGCAATAAATCAACAGCTCTTGTTATAGCATATTTAGTGAACTATTCAAAAATCTCTTAAGTAAAATTCTATTGCACATGCTGAAACACAATCAAACATGACTTTACAGTATAAATTTTCCTATACTCACACCAACAAACTATAAGACTAATAAATGATAAAACTAAGATTTCATTTTCAATCTAATGGAAAATATTTGGGTACCATTCACTGGCTTGTGCCCTTAAATTTATTATTCAATCAGCCTCACTGTCATCAAAAAGAGTATCATACTAATCCATCTCTCATAATAGTGTCAAATCTTTGTATTTTGATTTTATTACTGCTAACTATACATGCCTTCTATGGAAGGACAGGCTTTAATTCTGTTACTAAAATATCTTTACTATTAAATTCAGTTGCCAATCACTTCAAATAATTTTGACTTGTATCTTAAGTTCATAATTAAATGTATGTTGCTTCTGAGGAATTATCCATATATATATATATATATATATATATATATATATATAGTCATATATATACGCACAGTTACATCACAAAAACTAATAGAATTATACAATTTACAAAAGTCCTCAATGATCACATCAAACATACTGAGGAAAGTATAAAAGACAAAAGTGTATCTGAATGTGCTTTTTATTTTCATCTCATTCACATATACATGCATATGTTGAATTTATGTCTAAATGTGTGCTTGTATATACTGCATATATATTCATTGAACCATATCATATACATAATATATACAGATATATACATATACCTATATCTTGTTATTTCTAGGAAGTTTTATAATTATTTCCATTTTGTAAATATTATCCATACATAAGCTCTTTATACAACAGTTGCCATAAAGATGTCCTTTCATATAAACAATGTATGTAAAATATTATTGTATGATTCAAATCGTTCTTACCAAAACAAAATCAAACTTACTTTTGGGTTTAGGACAGCTATTTAAAGACCAGGTTTATCTTTTGTTACAAGACAGGTTCATTTGTCATCGTAAAATTGTTCTGGGTCAAACTGATTATCTTAAACTAAATTTTTTAAAAGTATAGTCACCTGTATCATAACTGCTTAAAAATTCATAATAGAAGCATGATGAAACCTAACCAAAGTTAACAGAAAAATCATTGAAATTATAACCTATGGGTGATTATTCTGTGAAAAAAATGATTCTAAGTAAGTTTGTGTTAACTATCATACTTTAATTATATAGCCAATTTTTTTTAAAGGCACGTGATTATTTTAGGTCAAATGCAGTACAGGAAACTTCTTATTAAGTATATTATTCATCTCTATTTCAAACACAGCAACTGATAAGTATATATTTTTGGCATTTGCCTTATGTCTACAGTAGTCCCACTTCCAGACGGTGTAAATACAGATACAAGCTTCACTTTAAGCAATTGAACTTTTCACACCCTCGAACCCACAAAATCGGATGGCTTGTGGTTTCTGCAGCTGCTGTACTGCAATCATTTCAGGTAGTGTCATATGAAAAATATTTCCCTCCCCAAGCCCTACACAGAATCAGTTATTAATGAACTGCAGGCAGCACCACGCGAGCACATGCAGTATATATTTCAACAGTTAGTCTAGGAACACTGGAGAATTCAGAACATGAACAGAAATCAAGAATTATTGCCAGTGGAAGACAGAAAGAGGATGAAGGCATGCCATCACAGAGGCAGCCCCCATTGACACATACTGTTGTCCACGACCTTTAAAGAAGGCGGGGGAGGGGTGAGCATTTGTAGATGAGATCATCACAGAATGTATACAAACTGAGAGTAAATAACCGCAGACAAAATAGAACATTACAAGATCAGCCACCATATGATGAAACTATGAATATCACAATGTTGTTTTGCTAATGCCACATCGGACACCTGCCTATTTAATAAGATAAAATGATTTCTCATTTTAGACACATCCAACTTGCTGTTATTAATTTTTAATGATACATGTGGAAGACCACAGTTCTACAGCTTTTTCCACCAATGACAATAGCTGTAAAAATATGTGCTTTTAGAATTTTTTGGAAAAGAAAAAATAATTAAATCAATACTTTACATTTTTCATCACAACAATATTCTTTCCAATATAAAGCAAATTCAAACATTTACATTCCTATTTTCCCTTTTGCATAAGATTTTAAAATGTAGCAGTCTTATAAACATACAGATATTTATAGAAAACTGGGAAACCTGTGCTTAAAAGAATGTCCAGTTGAGTATTTTAATAAGCAGGAATGCCCACTAGATTATGCAAATTTTGGATGCTTTAACATAAAATAAATTCTATAGGAGACTATTTTATTTTTATTTTAATCCCATTAAAAAATATACAGTTCACATGGGTCCAACAGGGATTTGAAAGCCATACATAGGGAAGAATTTCATTACCTTGACACTGGCTAACAGAATAACTACTCATTATTTCTTCTAAGAAACTATTATCTACAGAAAATCCAAGGCAGTCTTACATTTCTCTCCATCTGTTATCCATAAAAACTTTATGTGTCTCAGGCATGCCACCTGGCACTAAACCCTAGATTACATTTGGAACACTGACTTACTGTAACAGTGCACATCACACTAAAACAATATAGGAATGCGACAATGAAGACTTGTATAAATGCTGTCATCCAAAATATATGTAGGCATCTAATAGGGAAACTACAAGTTTTCTCCGTGCCTTGGATTTCTGTGCTGATGTAAATATCTTTGTGATTTGATGGTTCACAACAAACAATCAGTTTTTTTTTTTTAAAAAGTAGATTTCACTAATACCAACTTCTGTCATCATGATGAAGATATTCAAAGGGCATCACGAAGCCAGAACCAAAAATCAAAGAGTTGGAACTATGACAGTAGGTCATGCATGTATCCATGTCTCAGAGTTACTTTATATCATGCTATTCATTGGATCCCAGACACTGATTTGGATAAAGAACTATTTCATCAGACTCATAACAGGTAACGTTCTAACACGTTGAGTGTATCAATGAATGCAAAAGGTAAGTTTTCCTGACTTAGTTTATAGTCTACTGAAGTAGATGAGTGAATATTAAGTTGAAAAATCCATGATCAAATATGTTTTGCATTCTAGGGAACAGGCAGAAAACAAATAGCATATGCAAATACATGATAAAGAATCATTGTGGAGTCAGTAGTTGCAATGGAGTAAGTTGGATAAAAGGAATGAGAAACAGCTCGTTGTGTTCTTAAAGAGCCAGGCAATAGTACAGATGACAATGAGCAAGTACTTAAATAAAGTAATAGCCATGCGGGTTTCTTGGTGAAGTACATTTATGGCAAATTATGTTACTGTTTAATCAAGAACATCTTTTTGTCTTGGATACTTTTTTCTTTTAAGATTTATTTATTTTAGCAGGACAGTGGTGGTACATACCTTTAATCCCAGCACTAGGGAGGCAGAGGCAGGCAGAATTCTGTGAGTTTGAGGCCAGCCTAGTCTACAAGAGCTAGTTGCAGGACAGGCTCCAAAGCGACAGAGGAATCCTGTCTTGAAAAACTATGCAGTGTTCTGTTTGCATGTATGCCTGCAGGCCAGATGAGGGCACCAGATCTCATTAGGATTGGTTGCCAGCATGTGGTTGCAGTAATTGAACTCAGGACTTCTGGAAGAGCGGGAAGTGCTCTTAAGGTCTGAGCTATAATTCCAGCCCCTCAAGATCATCTTTTTATCTGAGAAATAATTTTACAATATGGCACGATATAAAACATTTATTTTATATTTAACTAACCAATATAAAATAGCCGACAGAAGTAAGCCAAACAGCTGGGGTGGAACAGCTCAGTTCTCCTCCACTAACTAGGTTTAGGCATTAGTTTCTTTGCCTTTGTGAGTGAAACTTTTACTCATATGACCAGGGCAGTAGCAAGGAGATAGGTGGTGGCATCCAATGTTCTGGTGATGAAATGCAGGGATTGAAGCAATTCTTGAAAATAACAGAACACAAAAGAGTGGAATAGAACAGGGAAAGTGGAGACAAAGCTGGAGTAACACTTTACAAAGATAACTTCCAAGTTATCTCTGATGTTAGCCATTTCGTTGTTAGTATTTTTAGCATTTTTCTATTTTTTAACATTTTCTACCTTGTATGAGGATGTAGCACATTTGAACAGTTTATTTCTCTAAATAACATGTTAAAATTAAGAAAATGTTATTTGCCAAATTTCTAATCAAATAACCACAGGAAACTTTTTTTTTCCAAGTTTTGTTCAATGTTGGGAAAGAAGAAGGAAGTCAACTATAATAAGGACAGGAGGCCACATAGTGGAACAGGCTTTAACACAAAAAAAAAGTCACACTCAGTGGAAACAAGTACTTTTTCACAATTTTACAAACAAATCATTCTCTGTTGTGGAAAATTATGTTAATTTTACAATTGTTTTCCAGAGTCTTAAAACAGAATACAGGTTGGCCTGGAAAGATGCCCCAGGAGCAGAAAGCCCACCCTGCCCTTACAGAGGAAAGATGCTCTGGGAGTTAAAAGCGCATCCTGTCACTGCTGAGGAGTGGAGTTCAGTTCCCAGCACCTCCTGTGAGTAGCTCAGCTGCCTCTAACTCCAGCTTCTGAATGCCTGTTGCTCTCTTGTAGACTCTACAGACCCTGCACTCAGATGTACACCCCGTACACTTGTACTGATACACACACTTCACACATGAAAAATAAAGGAAAAATACAATTTATAATATATGTAACACTAATAAAATATCTTAAAAAAGAATAAATATATTCATATAATGAAATCTAGTAATTGTTAGTAGATTATCAAATTTCTATATATTTACATGAAGTCTTTCTAAATTTTCATAATTAAATAAGTTTATGAAAAATATGATGATGAGATGAAATAAGAAAATATGCCATGAATAGAATAGCTTGTATTTTAGGAATAAAGGTAAAATAGGCTACTCTTATAAGTCAAAGTAGGCCGAACAAAGACATTTTTAATGCTTGTTGAGCCTGTAGAGTTCATGGGTTAGAATGATTTCGTAGCACACAGCAAGACCTGATTTCAACTCACAAGCCAGGTACTTAGAAATTATAAAACATTATCATGAGTAAAACTATAATATTCTACTTTTAAGTTATGTTATTGCCTAGATAGTAATTTTATGCATTATACTTTTAAGTTATGTTATTGCCTAGATAGTAATTTTAACTTAATAAAAATGTATTGATTTGAGTTTTAGAAAGGAAAAGGAGTACATAGCTTGGAAGTTTGTTGTTACTGCTTTCAAGACCAAGATGGCTCTTTGTTGTTACTTGAGTAATAGCAATAACAGCTCAGGAAATTTAATGAATTGGTGAGCAATAATACCTCACACTTATGTAAAATCTTTGGCAGCGATTGTTACAGCCGCAAAGGACTTACTTACTCATTCTTTTTTCTTTTTTCCAACTTGAAAATGAAGCATAAAGGAGGTTAATTCCCAGCACGGAAATACAACCTAAATTTCTAAAAGCCAGCATCCAACCTAGTTTAAAAAAAAAACAGTAGACTTTGGCAGTGATTCCCTACTCAGTCAAAGCCACTGCCAGGTGGATAAGTTTATGGGTAGACTATAAAAGGCAGAGTTGGCTGACAGCTGACCAGTCACCGCGTAACCATAAAAATGAAAAATGGGGAAAGATTCTTGAAAATGTCTAGTAAACTATTAAGGAAGTGAACATTCTCTTTTTTTCTCCAATTTAGAGAAAAAAACAAAACAAAAAAAAAGCAAAGCCTAGACAATTATATAAAAAGCAGTTGTCCTCTAAAGAGATGGATAAGTTTAAATATCACAAAGTGTTCTAGTTACAAAATTAATGTGACCAGAATCAACAGTAAACCTCAAAATCTCATGGCAACAAATACTACCGATTACAGAATCAAATCCCAGGGCTAACAAAAGTCTCCAGTTCTGACTGCATGCAAAGATAGAGGGGCATCTGGAAGCGCATTTGTACAAAGAGATTGAATGTCAAGTCAAGAGAGCCACTTCAAAGAATACATATATGTGCGCGTGTGTGCGCACGCGTGCACACACACACACACACACACACTTGGTTTTGAAGACCAAAATTAATAGAACTCATAGCAATTATTAAAATGAATGGCTGAGGAGTATCAAAGAAAAGATATCCATTGGGACACATTTTCTTGTGAAAATACATCAAGTGCTCTTATTTTCTGTGTTCTTCAATGTGTACTGTACATGTTGTGAACTGCCTATGAGTCATAACTTCTCCAGAAAAGTGTGTAACACAGAGGGACTTTCACCATCCAGGCAAATCAGTCTCCACATTATGTAGCACCATGCCCCCCTCACAACTTCCAGTAAAATCGAACAATAACTTGAAGGTTATGGAATCAAAGAAATGGTTTTTTAAATTATAGCCTCAGTTCCAATAAAGGCATATTGATTTGATGAATTATATTCTTTTCCTTCATAAGACATAAGCGTCATCTTGCAATGAAGTATGCCAGCATGAACATCACAGCATCATGCTTGAACAACATTAATGATCAACAACAAACAAACAAACAAAAGAATAAAGGAAGTGAACACAGACCCACACATAAGTACAAATTCAGAAAAAAAGAATCTAAAAGTTTCAAAGCTACACTTCACCCACACTGAACCACAAGTCTTTACCAGAGAGGCACAATATTTGGTGTCCCCCATCTGAAAAAGGGAGTGAGTGCAACCAGCTACTCCGCAGGAACAGTGAAGCAAGTGTTGGGAAGGTTCTGCCTTGAACCCATAATGTAAGACTGCGGCAATTTTGAAACCAAGCATATGAAAGGAAGAGGATAATTTCTGCCAATCATAATTAAACATGTTCATGCCGTAACTCGGTATGTTTTCCTTATTATATTAATGATAACTCAATACTGTGTAGTCTTTTATGTTTTATTATATCCTATTTATATAAATTGTGGCATATGTGTATGTGTGTGTGTGTGTGTGTGTGTGTGAGAGAGAGAGAGAGAGAGAGAGAGAGAGAGAGAGAGAGAGAGAGAGAGAGAGAGAGATGCTTCTCTCTCCACCATGTGTGTTGTATTGATGAAACTCAGGGTCTCAGCTTGCCACTCCTGGTGGCAAAGACTTTATCCCCAGAGCCACCACGCCACCTCCCCATACTATCATACTGCTGTGTACGAAGTGGCACTTGGTTTTGTTAGGTCAACATCATGCTCTGCGTTTCTAAACTTCAAACAACAGGAGCACTGCAACATTAGTGAAGCAGAGCTGAGCTTCTGGGAGTAAGAAAAAAAAAAAAACACAAAAAGGTAGCCGACCTCAACAGCAGAGTGAAAAATTAACATTTCAACAGCTCCAGCCTTTCATCCCAGTCTCCATAGTGTATGTATGTATGTATGTATGTATGTATGTATATATATATTTTTTTCCCCAGAAAAGATACGATTTAGTTTAGAAAGATGCAGAATTACATAAAACATCAAGAATATGGGTCAAGAAATATTGGCTTATTATCCCTTGTGGACCCTTCCCATGAAAAATTTACTAGGCATGTTTGGTAGTTCTAATCTCCAGACACCTCAAGCTACACTATGGAAACATCATCTTGTTCATTTCTATTAGAATGAGCACATGGAGTTAAAAGCACACGCACTCTCTTTTAAACTGTGAGTGCTTCCCCCCCCTTAATCAGAAACTTTTCTTTACATATGCATATAGACATACGTGCTTGTATGTATACGTGGGAACAAACATCCTTAATAAAATTTTGTTTAGCATTCTTATCAATAAGATGCTACTTTTCTCAAATTTGCCAAAATTCAAGATCTTCAGTTTTTTGCAAATACATAATTTACCTTTAATGCTGACATCCATATTTCAAAAATTTTAGAGAAATTTTCAACTAAATACTAATATCTCATATACTTAATTCTCTGGAAATATACAAGACTGGTGACTTTTAAAAAATTAAAACATAATTCTTTATTTTCACACATTTTCTTACCTCTTTAAACAGAAGTTTAAAACAAAAGTTATGGATTGTGCTATCAGCAATAAAGGGTTTTCTGGATATTAATTATAGACACAGATGACAGTAGCTAAACAACTTTGAGGATCAATTTATTATATTAAGTAGATTATTGCTGGTAAAATCAATATTTAGTGTATATACTTAAGAAAATTAAACAATGAAATCATCTTTTATAAGAATTTACAAAACTAAGTAGTCATCTATACAATATCATTGCAATATTATCTTATTATTAAGTCATATTTTATTATAAATATTTAAAATTAAGTTTTAACGTAAATACTCCCATATTAAAATTAGGGAAAATTCTGCATAATTGAAGTGTAATAAAACACTCCACATTTTAAGTGATCTGTCTTTTCAAATTGGCACATCGTCCCATAGCTATGCTATCATTAATAACACTCAAAATATATAATGGGCCTCTACATATTCCAATTAAAAATAGGAGTCCTTAAAATATTTGAGTATTAATAGTCTATAAAGATTTTCAGGGACATTTTTATTAATTTGACACAGATACGCCTTCATTTCTAATGTTACAAACCTGAATCATTTTAAATGCAATTAAAAGTGGTTATGAAAGAGTGTGGACTTCCTTGTGAAGTAGGAAATCACTCTTGTGATTAACATGCAAACGAGCTCATGCTGGCAGAATAGATTGGGGTTTTAAAACCCCAATTACTTTTGTATGATTATCTATTTACCAGTACACAGTCTATTTTCATTTTTCATCTAATACAAAATCGGCTTGCTTACAATTTTAGCACAGCAATTAATATTTACAATAATTATGACATCAAGCACTGCTGAGAACTTGGAGTAAATCATTTACCCCAGTCTTTTTTTTATTCACCTACTAATATTATTTAACAATTTAGTGCTGTATAGGAGCTTGCCTTTATGCAAAAATCAAAATTAAAAACTGGCTTCTTCTTTCATTTAAATTTAGTTATATTTTATATCATTTTTGACTACAATATAGAGAATGAATATATAAAGCCTACATTTTCCATTAACAATAATATGGAACATCAGTTTGATCATTCATAGTACCAAAAATAAATATATTCTGAGAACAATAAAGGATGTCCCATGACTCTTTTCCTGCAAAAGTAATAGCAGACAATTCTAAACTTTCACCACCATGCTTTGATTCCTACCTGCTATGTATTGCACACATACACATTTTTCCAGACTTCTAAAGAAAATTATAATGCATTAATGACAGGAACCATGGTAATGGAAAAAAGGTCACCCTGTCTTGAACACCTTCTGTTTTAAACCATTATATAGAAAGACATTCGAGAAAGCAAAGAATTAAAAGCCAGCCTTTGTGCAACCCATTACTGAAATATTATAGAATAATCTATATCAAATGTAGAGGAATAGCAGATTCTTTTGGATCTAAATTAACTGCAGCCATAGAAACGCTTTTATGCTTATTATGCATCTGCATGTTGATTCAATTATTAAAAGAACACCTGACAGCATCAGACTTATTTAATTGAATTAATTAAACTGGATGAATAATCACTGAATTCCTTTTGTGTGAAATTTGTTCTGAAAGTAACACTGGCATTTGGAAATTGCAAGTAATTTGCATGGCGAAACACAGTGAGCACTGAAAGCTCCTGTTCCAGCTTCTGGGCTTTCTCTCTTCTCACATTAAGACAGACGAAGAGACCTTAGGAGGTGTATTTTCTCTTCTGCTGTACATATTTATGATTATTTTTGTCAGTATACCATTAAGCAATTTCTCAACAATTCCCTCAATTTCAAAACTGAAAATCCTCTCATATATGGGAAGCATTATGCAAACTGCCACTTCCCTCAAAGAAGTACTACAACAGTCAAGGCTGCTGGAAGCTCTGAGGTATGAGAAACCCTTGTTGCAGAGAGGATGACCAAGACAATGTGTTTGTTATTTCCATGGCGAGAAATGCCTGTTTAAACTCAGAGGTGGAAGTATTCACAAAAAAATACCTGGTAAGTCTTTCAAAAACACTCGTCTGCTTTGATCTGTTTCTTCGGAGATTACAGGTGTAGTGAGGCTTATGCCTAGCTTTTATCATTACAGTTCTGAATGTTTTCTTCAGATAAATCATTGTAATTTGTTTATCTACATCTAATGATTTCACACTTTCCTTTTTTTTTTAAAAAAAAAAAGAATGACTATTACAGAACTGCCAAATATATGCTTTCCCTGGGTCAAATTTAGAAAGAAAAATAAAATCAAAACTGGAACAAAGACTTCTTCTGATAATAAAGAAATACGAGGAAATGACAAAAATACTATACTTCAAAAATACTGTGAAATGGCATCATCTTATGAGATTCCCAATGCACGCACTTGCTGCCTATCTAATTTCGGACTGTAGATTCTTTAAGCTCCAAACTGGGGTGGTATCCTTTACCACATTCTAGCCACTGGGAAGATGCATCAAATCTGCTGTTGTGTATTCATTACCACGACAAAACTTTTGAGAAACAATGATGATTTCCTTGCCTTCAGACACTCACATCCATCTATGCTATAGTTCATAAATGAGCATCACCTTTTAAGCGACTTCATTTCCCTCTTTTGAATGAAAATGATTGTACTTCCACCCTGGAGACGCGAATCACTCCACACCGTTTTGTCATGCTTATTGTTTAGGAGAGACTGTTTACTGTAGTACATGAAGGTATTTAAAATCATGAACCATTTAACACCCACGTTCCTGAAATTAATGAACCCTTTGACTATTCAGTTGGACACACTTGAATTTTGTTCACTTTTAAGATACACTTGAGCTCTTCACCCACTGGCCCACACACAGTCTTACTTCAAATTTTCTGTGTTTATAGGCTGCGCTCACATCCCTCAGAACTACTGCTGTGTGGATGCTCATGTCTGTCACAAATAAAATCTCACAAGTAATTCAAAAATATCTCCTTCAAAGGTACAAATGTACTATGAAATGTAACTTGATATTTTAGAAACCAATTCATGAAGCAACTCAAGTATTATTAGACTGTTTTCTGTCAGGTCGAAACATTTAGTAATATAGATAAATTGTTTCCTAGGAACAATAAATATGTAAACTTTTATAAAATACTTTCTGAAAAATCTTTGAATCCACCTAAGTACTAATATTAAAAAACCTCAGTGTTCAGGTTTTTATTCTACAGAAATTACACAAAATACACTGGCATTACACCTTTCTCCATACCAGTTTATTATGGCTTTATTTCATAATACGGGATGTGGAAATGGAAACAGTGCCATCATGTGATACTTTTCAGGGTACTTCACTTCTTACATTCTCCATGTCAGAGCATATAGCTGCTACCCAAATAGGACTCCAGAGAAACGGAATGTCAGCGTGATCCCCGACAGAGCGTTCTGCATCCGTGCTAGGTATTCATGCTTTAAAGTAAACATAAGCAACACTTTTTATGTCTACAAATAAAAAAAATATATATAAAGTCTCTAGTTACACTGGAAATATGTACCCATGCAAACACACACAGCATCCCTTTTCATAAAAACTGAAATGTTGTCCACATGAATCCATAAATTCTACTGTGATCATCACCATTTTCAGTAATTAAGAGCATAAAATATTCCTTTATTAGTGGAATAAATTAAGTCCTTAAAGAGAGAAAACCTAGTAGTTTAGGTGGAAAGGGAAACTCTAGCCAATGAAAATTTGAGCATAAAATTTTAATCTATTCCCTATCCCCTTCCCTGTTCTCTCCATACAACACACACATACATGCACACACACGCAAACACACACACACACACACACACACACACACACACACACACACACACAGAGCTTCTACTAACCTAAGAAATAAACACAATAAACCAAATGTGGTATTTGGCATATATTATTCCTTCAACAATAAAACTCAATTTTAAAACCACATTGAATTTAAAAATCCATCATAATAATTAGTTAAAATGAAAATTTGCATTGAAAATGATACTTGCCAATTTTCTTAGAAATCACTCTTTACCAGTCATTCAAAATGTTTTAAATGTTTTTTTTTTTTTTTTTTTTTGTGGGTATAAGAGGTGTCAGTTTAGGAGCCGCTTCACTTGAAGTAGTATTTTTGGCATCATTTTAAATGAATACATAAGTAAGTATTATTTTACTTAAACCCGAGATACATCGTTATCACAGGATTTAAACATTTACAGTGCATCAATTCTCACTTGCTATTTAATGATTCCTTAGGACATTTCTTTTTACTGCAGAGGAATTCAAGATATTTCATCTTAAAATCTTGCCAAAAATGTAAGAAAATTGAAGGACTATGTCATATTTCAAGTTTTCAAACCATGCATGAGCTTCAAAAAATATTTAAAGGGGCTGGAGAGATGGCTCAGTGGTTAAGAGCACTGCTTGCTCTTCCAAAGGTCCTGAGTTCAATTCCCAGCAACCACATGGTGGCTCACAACCATCTGTAATAAGACCTGGTGCCCTCTTCTGGCTTGCAGAGAGAATACTGAGAATACTGTATACATAATTAATAAATAAATCTTTAAAAATATATTTAAAAATTACTTTCATCACCATTATTTATATTTTTAGCAACGTACAGCAGCAGGATTCTGCTTGGAATTTCACATAAATGGATTCCATTAAAAAAAAAGAAAAAAACCAAGAAACGTGTTTGGTTTTATTTGTTTTTTGTTTTTGTAGCCATAAACATAGCTGATTATTTCAGTATAGCAAAAGTGACCTTTAATCACAGATGCCAAAGAGCACTTAAGCATAGTCATGGAAAAATTAGCGATGATTATTACAGCCAGATAGAGGTAAACTCTATTTGACTTTAAATTCTTTGGTTTTGAGCATTTCTCTTTTCTTCCAAGTTAAACTGAAAGTTGATCATCAAATGATCAATATCTTCTACCGGAAAGACAGGCTTGAGAGTCACCCTTAAAGTGTATATTAGAATGCCCACCCCAGGTAGCATGAAGGAGGGACCAACAGACAAGTGTTTGTATTTGGAAATATTTCATTCTTTTGAGCAGAGACTATCTGCTTTCTTTTTTAATAGAATTTGTTTTGTAGACTCTTTGGTTCTGAGGTAGGAAAGAAGTTGTCTCTTGAAATATATGGCCATTCCTTCTTCATTTCTTCCCATCTGAACCTATCTAGATGTTTTAATAAATATTCAGATCAGTGGCAGAGGACTTCAGATGATATCACCAACCTGATCTACTTTGTCAGAGAAGACTTGTCACTGATAGTGCTACAATTTGACTAGTGAGAGAAGAGCCAGAAACATCAAAGTGTTTTAAATTTTCCCTGGTTAATGGTCCAGCTGAGGAAAATGTATGGATAGAGTGAGGATTGGGGCGCCAAATATTTGCATTCAATCCACCCTTACTTGTAATATTGGGTGTGAGCCTTAACTTTTCCTTCTTCCAGAATAGCAGTGTTTAGAATTAGGCAAAGGAAAGTGAGAATTATCCAGAAATACTTATTGTAAAAGGTGTAGAAAACACTGATTCATGAAGAATCAATTCCTCTAAAAATCAGCAAATAAAAATAATACATTAATCCATAAGTTCCTTTTAAGTTTTTAATTTATTGCATTTTATGTGTATGAAGGGTTTGCCTACATGTATGTCTGTGTACTACATACATACCTGTTGCCCACAGAGGAAAGAAACAGATACTGGGTAGCTAGAACTAGGGTTATTGATGGTTGTGAACCACAGTGTGGATATAAGGAATCAAACCCAGGTCCTCTGGAAGAGCAGTCAGTGATCTGAACTGCTGAAACATCTCTCTAGGTCCCAAGTCGTGCGTTCTTTCTATAACACTATAACTTTTAATACCATTAGCAATTCCCTAGTCTAGAAACTGAGGGTTGAAAACTTATGGATGTAGTGATCTATTGTCCACTGGATGGTTGTAGTGCAATTGCAAACCCATTTCATGATGAAAGAAAACAAAATTATATTAGCTTAAGGTGGCTTTTAAAATTCATTCATTCATTCATTCACTCACTCATTCATTCATTTATTTATTATAGATGCAGACCCGCCAGGACACACACACACAGAAATCAAGAGCAACTTTTGGAAGTCCTGGGGATAAACTCAACTGTCCAGGCTTGGCAGCAATAACTTTCTATCTGATAAGTCCTGGCACTGGCATTAAATGGGTACGTTTTAAGACATAACATTTTTGACTAAATTACATTTTTGACTAAATACAAAGTTGTATGTGTCCAAATTCAGTTTTCCTTCACAGCTTTACTTAAGCTTCCCAGTCCCCAGCACTCACATTCAAACACAAAGGCAGAGACAATGCAACTCTGAGGCTGTAGGGATAAGTCATGAGGCTAAATGGGACTGATCAAAGTCTGTTGTTGGTAAATTGGTGGGTAAGTGTGCCTTTCTGCTAGTTAATATAGACTTGTCATATGCTGCTTCTCTGATATGTGACTATCGGAAATGTCAGGAAAGGACCTGTTGCACTTATTCGAGTTAAAAATATTTGACATTTTATATGAAAGTAATGCTATTCCTTGGAGAAAATGAACAAAGTCTTCCTAGCCTAAGCACAATGTGACACATTCTCTTCCACAGCCAATCCAAGGACCAGTTCACAAAATCCTTCCCAATGAAGCCAAGTATTTCATATTCTGTATCCAGCCTCACGTTAGTTATTACTCTTAATTATTATTGCAAAGATGACTTTTATTTCTTAAGAAGTGATGTATACTTATAGAAAGTTCTATCCTGATGTTTTTTTTCTACTCAATAATTATGCCTATCACATTATCCTGAATCATTTGTTCAGTAAGTCACTGAAAAATAAGTTATGTCTTAATTATACCAGGGCTTCAGGTAATTAAACATTTTGTATAAGAAATAAAACTAACATAATCTAAATGTATATTTTGTATCTTTTTTATATTTTATATCTGATAGAACAATTTACTCCTTGAGGTCCACTTTTCTCATTTATTATGAGTATTATAATAAGGTTGAATTTTGCCCAGGTAAGCACTCCAATGATTTAAAGAAGTAAATGTTAATAATAAATACATGATAAACTCTATTATGGGTTTTAATTGGTTTGCTTAAAACTTTATAGGAACAACACAAAGATAAGTCTATTCAACAAAAAAATTATGGGAGATTTTTCATACATCTGTATCTTTTGTCAAATAGCGTCAATTTATATCTCATCTAATGATAGAGATATTGGGATGAAGGAAAATGACACTTCTTTTCATTAAAAAATAACATTTCTTTTTTGGGGGTGATCATTCCCCGGGCATTGAATCCAAGGTCTTGGTTAAATTATGCTTACATTTTACTGTTGAACTATGCCCTTGACCCAAAAAAGTCTTCATTTCAGTTCATAAACATAATGTGTTTAGAACATATTTATAAAATTTGAAGATAATTTTGAAACTTTAACATCTTTAATTTCTTTTTAATGCACCTCTCTTAATATACATCTTTTTGTCATCTTTTGGACATATTGAAATATACTAATCATATAGAACATATTGAAAAGAATTATTTTATGATTCCAAGTTTCCACAAAACCGATGTTCATCAAATGAAATTCTGGACGTCTGATTATTTCAGATGGTCTTCATAATGACATAATTAAGTCTGAAAATTCTCTTGCCCAGTGATACATAATAAGTCACAGTAGCAAGATGTTAGTGGCAAGCTCCTGTTAGAGAGTGAGTTACCAGGTCCACCATATTGTAACTGTCTTAAATTATTTAAACACTATTCCCTTAAAATGACTTTTCTATATGTCATAATTAAAGCTAAATTAAAATGTTAAATAATCTGCATATTTTTATTTGTCGTTCAGTCTCATTTTTAAAGTTGCACATAAAGAAAAGCCTCTTTACATCTAATCTTTCACACTGCCTCTAGTGGAAAACAATGCTAAAAGCCTAAGTGAAATTTCATCTTTTAATAATTTAGTCAGTCCAGAGGTGCATATATACATACCACTGTAGTAACTCTTAGAAAGATACAATTTCACTCATTAAATGTAATATAAATTTTCAACAGTGTAACATGAATGGAAATGTAGTTTTTAAAAAATGACACCAGTAGTAATCACTGCTTATGAGCATCTAGATAGTTTGATGTTCTCTTGAGGTTATAAGCCACGGTATATTCTTGACTGTTCACTTACCTTAGATTTTCATCTCTGGAACATAGGAAATAGGAACATAAATTGTAATTATGTTGTGTTATTTAAAAACACAACAGTATCTACAATTAATAATTACTGTGAACAGCTTTCTGTAAACCAAATTTGTTCATCCCTCCTGATTTGAATCAGGGAGAAGTTGATACCAGGAGTGCGATATGTCTGTGAGAAGCTTTATAAGTCTGTTTTTTGAAGAAATATGGACCATTTAAGGACTTTGGAACTAGGAAAGCAATTGCATACTGAAAGCAGTGCTTAATATGCTTAATAGGAGCTCAGAAAGCAGAGGTGTTGAGAATAATGTGGACTATAGAGACCCAGCTCAGGAGATTCTGAAGGGAACTCTGTTAACAACTCTTCTAATGACACTTGGGCAAAGAATATGGCTGGCTTTGTCCTTGTCCTAAAAAGCTGCTAAAGAGTTTAGTACTAGTTTTATTGGCAGAGCAGGTTTCAAAATAGTAAAATGTTGACTCTATCTCATAGTTATTAGTTATCACACTTATACAGAATTATAAGGAAAATAAGCAAGTGGAGGGGAAAACTGTAGAATTTGAGGAGAAAAAGACCAGCAGGCTATTTAATGATCTTTAATGTTGGAGCCATGTCTTGTGCTCCAAGATAAGATTTTAAAGGAAGGCATGACTGAAAATGGAATACAGGGAGTGATGCCTGCAGAGCAGGTCGCTACCCAGTAAAGCTTCCAACTTGTAAGAAGGAAAGGCTAAAGAATGCTTCTCATAAAGCAAATGAGAGCTTATTCAACAAAGGAAACCATCAACAATCCAAAGTTTATGCAAACATAGTTCACGGAGGGGGCCAGGTTTCATCCCCCAGAAGGGAGTAGAACTTGGCAGCGCCAGACATGCGAATTGATTGAGATTCATAGAGTATATAGGATTTTGGATTATTCCTCATCGGTTAAGAAAAACTGCTGAGGCTAGACCATTACAGGAGAGTCCCTTCATAGAGACCTGAAGGGACCACTGCATGGAGCCTGGATTACACTGGAGACCTTAGGATGTTAGAGATGCCAGAGCAGTGGAATATCTACCAAGGATAGCTGTATACTGGAAGCACAACCAGCCCAAGAGAGAGACGTGTGTTGCAAGCAACACAATTGAGATGGCAAAGCTATCTCAGTCCTTTGACATCAGACAAGGAGCTATAGGAGATAGCTCCTCATCTGTTGTTATCATCACTTTAACGAAACATCTCATAAAGCTATTTAAGGGATGAAGGATGTATTTTAGCTCATGTTGACAGAGTCCAAACCTCTGTGTGTGGTTGTATGCCTGAAGAACCCAAGTCCCTGTAGACAATGACAAGGTCTACTCTCCTATTCCCTTCCCCCTCTCTCTCTGTCACCCAACCCTCCCAAATTCTCTGTTCAGAAAGAGGGAAGTCTCCCATGACTGCGAAGAAAGCATGGCATATCAAGTTGAGGTAGGACTAAGCTCCTCTCTTTGTATTAAGTCTGGGAAAGGCAATACAGTATGAGGAATGGGTTCCCGAAAGCCAGCCAAAGCATTGTCAACAGGCCCAACTTCCACTGCCAGGAGTCCCACAAACAGAACAAGCCACACAACTGTCACACATATGCTGCAGGCCTAAGCTGATCCCATGCAGACCCCATAGCCATTGGATCAGTCTTTGGACTCCCATGAGCAGAGCAGTTACATCTGTGGGTGCCCTTGTGATGACCCTGACCCACCTGGCTCATATAATCCTTCCTCTTGTGCTCAGCAGGCTTCCCCAGGTCTGCCCCATGCTTGGCTATGGGTTTTTGCATCTGTTTCACATGCGCACAGATGACGGTTGGTGTAGTTACCAATAATGATTCCAGAGATGGCCTGTTCATGGTATTATCCACTCTTGCTAGGAGTCTTAGCTGGGCTCATCCTTGTAGATTCATGGGAGTTTCCTTTTCATCAGGTTTCTTCCTGACCCACAATGCATCCCCCTATCAAGTCATCTCTTTCAGTACCCCGTTCTTCCATCTACCCCACAACCCAATCCTTACAGATGTTTTCCAAAGCATAACATGAGCAGACTCTAACTCAATTCCCATTTGAATTCTCTTTTTCCTTCCCTCAAACCTCACTACTCTCTGAATATCTCTGGGAATCATGGTCCTCCGAACTTTCAGTAGAATGGCCAATAAAACTCACAGCTCTCTAAAGAATTGTGTTCTTATAGTTACAAATAATTTCACGCCATTCCATACCCAGAGAAGTTCCAAAAGTAAGTAACATATTGTCAGATAGTCAGAGCAACATCCAACCACTAGTACCAATTTTCTATACTATTGACTTTTCCGATATGCACGATAAAATGCTTGAAAAGTAATTTGTGGATAGCCAGTTTGGGGAGCGGAACCATGATCTGCCATGGAAGGGACAAGATGATGAAAAAGTGGCTACAAGGCCAGGGTAGCATGGAGGTAATTCTGCTCATCTCCTTATAGCCCGGCAAGGCAGGGATCAAACACTGTAAGCCAGTAGAATAAGTCTACAAAACCTCAAGATTCGCCTGCAGGACCTACCTGCTCTCTAAAGGATATACTTCTTAAAGTTTGCTCCTAGAACAGTACCACTGCCCAATGACCAAGTCCTCAGGTACATGAGCCTGGGAGGGGCATTTCATACTCATACCTGGAGACCTTGATGCTCAATGGTCTAAGACTTCAGAAAAATAACAAGGGCTATGAGCAGTCTAGTTGAGGTTAATCCTGCGTAGTCAGAGGATTGAATGAGGATTCCACTATTTGTTGACTTGCTTGCCTCTCAGTTCAAAGTTCTGATCTAAGTTGAATTGACTTATTCTGAAAATATAATAATTATTATTGTTAGTTGATTATTATAAATAAACCAGAATATTGATGAAAACATAAAATACTACAATTGTAGTGTAACTTACATAATGTACCAAAATACTCAATTCTACTTTTAAAAGTCTTTACTACCAAAAAAGCACCAAACAGTAGTAAAGTGTAAAAAATTAATATACAAGTTGATAGCTTGTATCTTTATAGCTATGCCATTTGTTCATTAATTCTTTCATTAATCCACCCAGTAGTTTATGCAAAAGGAAGGTACCTGACTGTGTCCCAGCCACTGGTGTGTATTATTGTATGCTCCTCTTTACTGTGGCACTTTTTTTTTTTACTTGTAGAAATTAGCTCATAAATGTTTGGTTACACAAATCCCTAGATTTTCTGTACCACAACCAAAACAAGTCCCACCCTATTTGGAGCTAAAGATCCTATTACAGTGATAAATGTCAAGACCTTAAATTCCTAATCAGTTACTTGGGAATGAATTCTAAAATGTTTTGGCAAAAGATGTTCCATTCCCCATTCAGCCTTTCTAAACCTATCCCCACGATTCGATGAGACTGGGGACCATCTCTTCAGACAAGGGTTTTGTTTAAGCAACTTAATTTAAGATACCTTACTAATGCCATAGCATTCCCAGATAATCCATATAAGCTGCTTCAAGTAGCTGAACCTCAGATTCTCACCAAAGAGTAGGAACCTGTACTCTTTGCTATCTAATCCTTATGAAAATTCTAGTTGAAAGAAACAATATTTATGGAGGATTGCCTAGATAACATACAACAGAGCAGTTACTCAGGCCAGATGCTCTGGATCTTACATCTTAATCTGACTAGACCTTGAAATAATTCTAAATAAAATGCAAGATGTGGGTACCTCTGAGAAAGGTCTTGGCTGAACCTCGCTTTGGAGTTCTCTTCTTGTCCTCCGCTAACTGATGTCACAGGTGATGCTCCTCTCTTATCTGTACACTTTTGTTGCTCCAGTGTGCTCCACAGTATTTATTTGTTCACCAAGATGAAATAAAATTCATGCAGGTCAGAGTATCTATGAAAACGGATTCTTTTTGGAATGCTTTAAAAATGTGTTGCTATCATAACTGAATATTTGTAGTAGTTTACATGAAGTAAATAAACGGTGACAAGAAAAAAGCCATTTTATGGTTCATCCTTGCTACGGAACAGGCTCAGGCAGAGCATGATTGTGAGCTTTTTCTTACTTTGATTTTTCTATGGTTTATCATCATGTTTTCTTACTGACTAAATATTATTCTCAAAATAAAATGTATACAAAATGCTACAATATTTTAGACAGAATACATAAGTGTAAATAAGGACATGCATATTTTGGAAAGTTTTCTTAAAAAAATCCACAGAACTTGAAATGATCTGTCTTGATTATTAATTAATATTTTTCACATGTAACAATGCATTTTTAAAATTACTGTGTGACTCAGGAAAATAACATCAATTTTGTTTATAGTTTCTACTTTCTTGAGAAGAAAATATTTAATTAATTTCAATAAAATGTATATAGGTTACACTAAGATTAAAGGATATATAATACATTTATATAAAATCACATGTATTGATGTATGAATTTATATTCCAGATGGTTTTTACAGCTCATACAGAAGTAAGAACATCCTAACTTCTATATTCCCTAGTATTTGGAGCCCCTCAGTATGAAAATTGATCTCATATTAAATGAGGACCTTTATAGACTGCCATATGTACCAGTATTCAAATTGTTAGTTTACAAGTGCATATTGTTGAATAAATGGAAGGTTTCTATGAAAACCCAGGTCTTGTTGCCTATGAAAATTATAAACTGGCAAAAAACTTGCAACAATAAAAACCTCAAACAAAGAAAACAAACAATACCCAGAAAATTACAGATTTTTTTAAAAAAGATTCATTTCACATATGCTGATAAGAAAATATAATTATATATATATGTCGACATATAGTATAACTTTTATAGTAAGATTAGTAATTAAATTCTTTTTTAAAAAAAAACAACAAAGACACAAAAGAATTGCTTCTTTTCTTCTGATTATCGGTAGTAGGTACCATGGTGCAAACAGCCATATCATTCATATATATACATATATGTATGTATATGTATGTATATACAAAGGAAATGGTTGAAATCTGTACTGGACAAGGAAGCATCAGCCAGCAACAGCACGGAAAATTCTAGAAATGGTAGGTCTAATGAAGTGTAGTCATATGCCCAAAAAGTAAAAGTAAGTTTGAGAAATAGAATGAACACGCACAAATCATCTCAGGCTAGTTCAAAGGGAAACTGAGCAGTTATGAACACAGAAGGAAAAACTGGGATAAATATGATACAGGAAGTGAAGAGGTAGGAAGAGAAAGAAAAACAGCACCGTTCAAAGGAATGTTAAAGCAAAAGAGTAGCAAAATAGTGGGAGAATCAGGTTTTATAATTCTCAGTTTAAAGAGAAGAATGTTCTAGTGACAGAACATTTCAGCTACAAAGTTTATGAGTAAAGACTGTGATAGCACCAAAATCAAAATATTTTTTCTCTGAAAATTCTACCATACAGTGATGCAGAAAGGATCTTTGCTCCAAAATATTGATAGGCATATGAATTGACAGAATTTTAAAACTAGAAAGTATGGAATTTTGCTTATTTTATAGGGAAAACAATTAGAAAAAAACTCAATTTCTGCCACAGAACTTCTAGCATGAATCTCTCAAAAACCAAAAGATGTTCAACCCAAATTGAAATAAAGAAGGCAAAACAATGTAAAAGTTTTCGATGGCATTCATTCCTGGTTGGAAAATTATAAGTAGTGTAGTATTTCATAGTGTTTAAAGAAAACTGACTCGCAAGAAAGGACGCTGAAATGAAATCCTTTTGAACGGCCAGTAGGACAAGAATTATTTCTTCTAGAAATGAGCAATTGAATAAATTGGAAAATTGGAAGGCGGCTCCTTTTTCAATGCTACATCTTCAGGGGACAAATCATTGTATGTCTTGCTCAGAATGATTTCCCTTTTCTGGTTAGAGCACTTCTCAGCCATCCATTCTTCCGCTGGATACATTTGTGTCATATATAAATCTATTATGCATCCCCCCTCTCTTTTATACTCAAATAATAGATATAAAATTCATTTCTTCTGCACTTTGAAATGAATGGTTTTCTCTGTGCATAAAACCAATAGGAGAGACAATTTCACAACGTTTAATAGTATCACAAAGGCGGTGTACTGCTGAGCTTATTTTAGTTGGAAGCAGATAAACTCAAATTATAGTTTAACCTCCAGTAATAGGAACCATTCCACTTGGAAAATATTTGTTGTAAAATTAAAATAGATAATGGATTGTAATTGCACAGAGAGAGACTCTGATGTGATTACACGCACTAGGGAGTATGCCCCATGAATGGTGTGAAATATACCCCCAAATACCCCACATTGGCATACTTGGTACATAGAAATAAGTTCCCCGTGTAAACAAGAACATGCCGAAGTTAATTTTAATTAGACATACAATATGTAAAAACCAATCAAAATATTGAAATTGCCTTAAATCTGCCAAAGAACATCTTTTCCTTTATAAACCTTCATTAATTTTTATGATCATAAAATTTCTTTCTATAAATATCTTTTAAGATATGACAATATCACTTTTAAATGGTATTCTTTGCATGGATAGGGTAGAGGCAACTGTAGTGATATTTTGTTTGTGCTTTAATAATAATGCTTGACTGAAGATCAGAGTACAGAGCTAGCCACACTAGCTAGTCATACAGACCAGTCAGTGGCGGTACACATCTTTAGTCCCAGCATTCAGGAGGGAGAGGCAGATGGATCTCTGTGATTTCAAAGACACCTTGGGCTACATGAGATTGAATCAGTCTAAAAGAAAATCAGAGCCAGATAGTGGTGGATCACACCTTTTAATCCCAGTACTTGGGAGTCATATGCCTTTAATCCCAGAACAAGGGAGGCAGAGACAGTAATGGATATGCTGTGGAACAATGGTGTATACCCCGTCACTTGTATTTTAAATAAACGCTGATTGGTCAGTAACCAGGCAGAAAATATAGGCTACTATAAATTCTAAGAGTTAATAAGAAGCCTGAGCTAATAGGTCAATCAGTTTATAATTAATGTAGACTTCTGTGTATTTCTTTGGAAGCGAATGGCTGCAGGACTGGGTAGAACAGAAAACTCTGTCAACAAGGATAGAACTGAGCAGAGAGAAATAGAAGATAGGAGGAGACGGGACATTCAGTCCGAGGAATTTTAGAGACAGGATCTTCTACTCTTGATTCTGAGGATTTGGTAGAGGTAAGAACTAGTGGCTAATTTCTCTGCTTCTTTCATCTTTCAGTATTCACCGCCTAATATCCGACTCTGTTTTTTTTTTTTTAAATTTATTTAGACCAACTAGAATTTACACTATATGCAACCCACGGGTCAACCCCATTTATGGAGTTTTGGCAGTTGATGGTTGCTGGAGGAGAATCAGTGATTGTCCACTGGTAGGTTGCTCATTGTCTAGTAGATGACCTCACACTGATGCTGCTATAGGCAACACTAATTTGGTTAATAAACATATTTTAAAGAGGATAAAGAATTGTAGAATGGATATGGTCTGGTGGTCTGGAGACAGTTGGAGTGGAACAGATTGGAAGGGGCAAATATAATTCAGATTTGTATGGACTTAAATGAAAATTTCAAGGAATAAGTAAAAACTATAAAAATAAGTAGTTATTTCTATCTCTTCGTCTCTGTCTCTGTATCTCCCACACATTCAAATAGAAATTATAAACTAATACTGTATAATCACATCCTTTACAATTTGAATTCTACACTTGGGAAGGGATGAGTTCAGGTATGGTCTATAACAATGAAAAATATGTACATTTCTTACATATTCTTTTCGTTTCAGATACTCTTTTTATAAAATTGGAAAGGCACAAATCTAACAGTTATTAAGACTTAATAGGAAATATGTGCATTAATGTTGAACCTTTGTATACAACAGGAACATTAGCTATAAACAGACTTAAAAAAAACTATTTGAGATTATATTAGAATTAGAGCATTTCTTCCTTCCCTTTCCTCCCTGGGACCCTTTGACTACTCCCTGCTCTCCTTCAAATCCATGGCTCCTCTCACTATTCTCTAATTGCTGTAAGAGGCATAGACATTTGTACATAGATATCCCTAAATAGAACCTGTTCAGTATGCATACTGATACTTGCGTTCTTGTTTTTGGAACATGCCAAATTGGATAGGAAAAGCTTACGAAGCCTCAAATACACAAATAACTCCAGGAAACAGAGCAAAGCTGGGGGTCGGGGAGGTGGTCTTCCCACTAGTCTATGGGAGACTAGCACATCAACTGGTATAAATGTAAGCTTTCAAACTGAGATTACACAGAGAAAGATTCTGACAAATTCTTATGGTATTTATTTTAACTAATAAAATAATTCAGAATGCACAGTAAAAAAATTGAGAAATATAAAAGTGAAACAAAACCGCAAATAACTTGCAAACAATGTTCCTTATATTTGATTTTTGTTTTGTGCAAGTCACTATAGCTCTATCAGTTTATATAAACATCGTACAAATTGTAATTCTGTTCTCAAACCTCTATCAGTCCTATACTTTTACACATTTGCAGGAACAGTAAAACAAGTTAGCAAACTTTGCTCAAAAAAATTACTTTGCTACAGAATCCTGAGTAAATAGAGTAGAGTTTTGTTTGGAGACAATGTATTCTGAAAACCCAAACTGGCCTCTGACTGGCTCTCTTCCTGCCTCCACCTCCAGGGTGCTGGTAATACTGATAATATTTCCTTTTAAAAATATTCTTTAAAATTATAATTCATGGGTACAGGCATTTAGCCTCCTTGTATGTGCATCGTGTATGTGTATGCGGAGGGGTGGGGGTGGTCTCTGAGGAGGACAGAAGAGGGTGTAAGTTCTTCCAGAGCATGAGTTTTAGACAATTCTGAGCAGCTGTGTTGATGCTGGGGATGAAATCTGGGTTTAGCTATTGCGCTTAACTGCTGAACCACCTCTTCAGTATCACAGATGGCTTTTTGAAGGTTTTTAAATTTATGCATATGTGTATGATTATGAGTGATTCTATATCACCATATCTATGCAGGAGTCAGGGCAAGTGTTAGATCTTTGGCAACAAGAGTTATAAGCAATTGTGAGTTGCCATGTGGGCACTGAGAACTAAACCTACATCCTCTATAAGAGCAGTTTAGTGCTTACCACCAATGAGCCAACTCTCCAGCTACTTCAGAAGCTATTTTTAATGAAAATACTATATAAAAACTGATTAGACTTTTATGATTGCATAATGGAATGCTCTTTGTCATGTCGCTTCTTTCAAAATGTTTGGGGGGAAGGGGGGGAGAGAAAGCCAGCAAGCATTCATCCTCTGCCACACAAGTGAAGAAGGTGTGGTCCTTCCATGCCTGGGGTCAAAAGAGTAGTGAACAATCCTATCATATCCTTCACCCTGGATTTTAAACCTTTTATTTAATAAAGTAAACACTTCCCTGGATGCATACTTTTCACACAGTGGGAAACCTCATGTATTTGTGCAGGGATACATTTACCATTCTCATGTTCCTTGCCAGGACAGCTTCCATCCCGGTTTCCAGTTTAGCCATAGAAAGCAATGCAGTGTTTCTGCAGGGTGGGGTTGGAAAGACTCTGTCTGCCTTTGTGTTTGGAGGAACCCCATGTTTTGTGTGAGTAACAAGAATGATCAAGGTAACCAAAAAGCAGAGGCTCCATAATGGCAAAAGCAGCCACGAATACAGTTTTTGATGTGGCTGAGATCCAGACTCCTTGAGGTTCAGAAAATGGCCTCTGTTGCTGGTCTTTTGAGGATGCAGAACTCTTTCCTGCAACCTGGCATGCAGGGATTAGTGAACTAGAAAGAAGTCTCAGGCTCTTGTGATCAGAACTGAACTTGGTGCCAGGAGAAACAAGTAAGCAAGAGTAAAGTGGAACAGGAAGATGGAAAACCAAATACATACTTGAGAACTTTGTCAGAGAGTTTCAATTACTGCCAGTATTAAAAAGATGGCCCAAGAAGATGAAATGGTGGAAATGAATCCTACCTACTGTAATACAGCAACTTTGAAAGTGATTTTATTCAATGGTGAATAAAGCGAGGTGTGAAAAGGCAAATGCTAGTCATTATTATAAATATGCACACATTTATGGAAATGCCTATTATAATCAGGGAATAAAGAGTTGACTGTGAGAAGCATATAGTCAACAAATCAGAAGTGACATAACTGAAAATAAAGAACAGAGAGCTGAGAAATGATGAAACGAACTAACGTATCTTATGAGATGGAAAACGTGATCAGATACGTCTGCTTAAGCTGCCCACATACAGCAAGCACCGAGAGACCCTGACTCCCTCCAGGCAATTCTTGTTTCCTTCCCACCTCTGCTGTGGACGGCCATACCAGCAATGCCTTACACAGAACAGGACAAACCACCGTGCCTCTTTCACCTCAGTTTCTACTGTTTTATATTACTTCATTTTCCCAGTTGATGCTTGTAATGACTGGAATGTTCTCGTTCACCTTTTAAAGCAATTGTCCAGCTCAGTGAGTATGCAGATATAGCAGTCTTGTCTACTAGCGTAGATGTCACCGGCTTTGAAGCACATGAATTAATAATTTTTGTGTATGTTCCAAAAGCAATGTGTGCTCAATAGGAACTCTATTTAAATATTTTTTTTAATTTTTATCTGTTTATTTCTCTGTGTGTGTCCATGTTCCTGTGAGTAGGTGTGAGTGTACCCGTGCCAGCGCATGAGTGTGGAGGTCCAAAACAACTTAGAGAAACTGGTTGTTTCTTCCCACCACGTGCGGATCAAACTCAGGCTTCAACCTGATATCAAGCATCATTACTTTCTGGGCAGCTTGCTGGCTCTGTATTTCTAACTTTTAATTGAGATGCTCTGTTGAGCTAGTGGTAATACCTCCCCGTCTCAGTGCTAGGATATTTCATGTGCTTGATCTTGTGCAAGGAAAAGCTATGTCATGTTGAGAGGACGGCTTCCATGTACATAAAAGCAGCATTAACTGGACTCAGTAGGTTACTAAATGATACCAAATTAAGAATCTAAAAAGGAGACCATACTATTATGAGGGAGATGGAACTGGTAAGGGATAATTCATGATAGGAAATTAAGGGATGGATATGATCAAGACCAATTGTATAATTCACGATAATTTCAAAAAATAAATACTTTTAAAAGAGGCAAATGCCTGCCTTGCCCCCCTTTTGTGATGCTACACTTGAACAACAACAAAAGAAAGTGTTCTTCGTGGGCATTCATTTGGATTCTGTGGTTTCATCAATTAACAATGGTTAAATAATAGAGATCTAATAAAAACACTGAAAAATTAGAGGCAAGATAATGGAAAGTTTAATATTGCTGAATCACTTACTAGCTGTGTGGGCCTTGGTGGTACTTAAAATTTATGATGTCCAAGGTTCTCTTCTGTAGAGTAGGTACTCATGAAAATTAAATTAGCTAAATGATTTAAATAATTTTAACTGTTTCTTGCTTTAACAGCTCCAGTTTCCTTCCATTCTCTATTAATTCTCCAGGGGATTTCTTATAAAGGTCCCAGGAGGGAAATTTAAACAATCATTGCAGTTTGGAGAAAAGCTAGCACTAAGACAGCATTAGTCGTTTGTACTGGCTGTGTTTCATGTTAGGAGGGGAGGCATATGTATCCGGCTGACAAAATGCCAACATGATTTTGTGAATGTTGGATTCATAGTTTTGGAATAATTTTTCCATCCAAAAATAACAGCATATAAGAGCAATTCAACAAGAACCAATGAATATAACAATTATAAAAGACAAAAGCAACATTATTCTATATCCCTAAAGTCACAGTAGAATATTGAAGCATTAGTAGCAACAGTATAGAGAAATCCTTACATACAAGGTATTTTGTTGAAGAGGGAGACTTAGAATTCTTCTTGGAGTTTCTTTCCAAACTTACCACATGATCACCTGTTGACGTTCATCCAGCAAGTGCATGTAAAATGCCTACTAGACATCAGGGCTAAGCTTGTATAAGACACAGAACTTAGCTTCCAACTTTCATTTCATTAAAAGTGCACAAACACTTTATTCAAAAGTATATTGAAATTTATAATGGCATGCCAAAGGTTTGTATAGCCAATGGGTTTATATGAAAATTGTCCAGTCTAACTCTTCAGGGTCTTGGTGACTTAGACTTATCATGATGTCTGAGAGAAGCAAGAAAATGAGCCACATATAAGAGAGCTTCCTCAATGAGAGAAAGCTCAGCTGAGGGTCAGATTTCAAGGGACAGATTTTTAATTGTATTGCTCACTAGAAAAAAATTACACTCAATATATAAGAGATAACGCTGTCTTCATAAATATACTAAATGTCTTTGCAGGCTACCCCAACCACATCCTACAGTAAAAAAAAAAATAAAATAAAAATAAATGACCTTGCTACAAAAAATTCAGACCAACATAAATAGAAGTTTCACAGAAAATTTATTCACAGTGGTCGGAGGGCATTTCATACTGATTTACTCTTGTTCTGCTCGACTAAGCACTATTTTAATTCTATTTTGTTCCATATTATTCTACCCTGTTCTATTAATCCTAGCATATCACATTTCTATTAAAATACAAGTTGAAGTCCCTTAATTTCATGAATCATTAGTAGAGCAAGATTTTCACTTGAGTTTTTTTTTTTTTGGAAATCTGAAACCCCAAATAAGTTGTTAAATTATAATTATCATAAACATATTATTTAGTATATGCCAGATCAAATTTTAGCATACATTGAAATTGTATATTTCAAGTGATAATTATATTTTAATAGTTGTGGCTAGAGTGGATTAATGTGGTGAAACCCTTCAGGTTTGATAACAGGAACTACACTCAAACAGAGATATTGTTCTAGAAAGGAAGGAATGGAAACTAATGAATAGAGGGGAGAGACTGACAATTCCCCTTGTAATCAGCAGTAGACTGGTATTGTCATATTTGCGTTCTTAGCCTCCTTCAAATTAAAAAAAGATGCTGTCACTTAAGGGTGAGCATTTTAAGACAGATGGGCTATGGCTTCCTCCTCACACGCCTTATACATAGTATAATTGCAAATTTTTGTGACTCCCATTTTAAAAACCCAGAAATCCATTTCCAGCAATACAGTGAGTGATATAACTCAGAACTGGAAAGACAAATGCCTTGTTTTCTGTCATATGGACATGCCCCCTCCAAGGCTATTGTTTGTCTTTAACATGGAGCAAAAGTAAAAGCAAGGAAACTAGGAAAGGACTTTTGGGAGGCACATTAATAGAAGGGATTAAGTAGATTAGACGAATCTGAAAGTAGAGAAGTAGACGACTGTAAGTTATGGAATTGAGCAGGGAAACCAGGAAGTACAGTAGAGGGTTTACCCAAAGTAAGCATATACAAAAAGCCATATGGAAGCCTACTATCTCACAGTCCATCCAAATAGTAAGAATTGGAGTCATAGAATACATGTGGACTGAAGCATGGAGTATCCTTCAGTGAAAACATTAAGTAGGGATGGGGCAGAGGAACAGAAAAGAGGTGGTCATGCAGCCAGTAATCAAAACAAAGGATGCAAGAAATATGTATGGAGGCCTACTAGCCTGAATGCTGACTTACTATAAAGCTAAAACAAGTTTGAGTTCATTAAAATGTATAGATATTGTGCTTGTCTCATGTCCATGGGAAACGTTTTGTGATTTGCAATATTTTTAAATAAAACTTTTTGTTTAAAAAATAAGGACTTTGAATATAATCCTTACTTACCTTGCATAACTAAATTATGTTGTTTCCAAAGAACATAGTCTATTACATAAAAACTGCAGAACAAGCACTTGAGTATTTTCCTATGAGTTAGAAATCAAAAAAGCCCTAAAGGTCTCCAGAATAACATGGGCTTTGTCATTGTCATGGTTACTCTCTATAACAATATGCTAAGACCCCTGTGGAATGGCCCCATAGGCTCAAAGGGAGTGGTACTATTAAAATTACACGGTATGACCTTGTTGAAGTAAGTTTTTGTTTTGTTTTGTCTTGTTTTTTGTTTGTTTTTCTGGAGGAAGTGGGTTACTGGGGGAAGAAGGCATTGAGGTCTCAGAATGTCAAGCTAGATGATGTGGGATTCCTCTCTGCAATGCTGTGAATACGTTTTATTATCATTGGTTAATAAAGAAGCTGTGTTGGCCTATGGCAGGGCAGAATATAAATAAGTGGGAAAATTAAATTGAATTCAGGGAGAAAGAAGGCAGCGTCAGGTAGATGTCATGTAGCTGCCGAAGGAGAAAGACATCAGAACCTTACCCATAAGTCACAACCTTGTAGCAATACAAAGCTTAATAGAGATGGGTTAATTTAAGATGTAAGAACTAGCTAAAAATATGTCTGAACCATCCGCCAAACAGTGCTGTAATTAATATAGTTTCTATGTGATTATTTGAGTGTGGGTAGCTGGGAAATAGATGTACAACCTCTGCTTACAGCAGGGCCTACTGTGACTCACTTCCTAATGCCAAAATATAGAACTCTCAACTCCTTCTACAGCACCTGGTTTACCTGCATGCCACATGCTTCATGCCATGACAACAATGGACCACAATTTGAACTGGAAGCTAGCTCCTGTTAAATGTTTTCTTTTATAAGAGTTCTTGTAGTCATGGTATCTCTTCACACCAATAAAAACCTTAAGAAAAGTCCATTGCTTAAGATACCAAAACTTTGGCTGAAGAATATAGAGAAACCAGTCTGAAGCCTTCCAGAAAACTTTTTCCTTGATGGTCTGTTTCATAGTGCCAAAAGACTGCTTGGGAAAAGCAAAACAGTCAATGATCTTAACCAGTGTGAGACCCTGCACACTACAATATTGACCTTTCCTGGATGGTATTCACACTGATAGCTTAGCACATGACTGCTATGGGAGAGCTGATTATTTTCTGCTGAGGTATGAAGGCTGCTGTAAAGCAGGGACTTTCAGATTTGATGTTCCAGTCCTGAGGAAAATTCTAGCTTAGACAGGCTCTACGGTAGAAATCATGACCATTGTTTTGTTAAATGGTCATTTTCACAAAGTTCCTTCTTAACATGTGTATTTATATCCATTGACTCAACTTTTCTCAATCGTGTTTAACTTTTTCCAGGTGATAGCAGTTAAAAGAAAGATGTATAATTCAAAGAGCTAAGAAAAAGAAACCGAATGCTCAGCCTGAAACTAGACATTTATATTAATCACACCCCCCATCACAAAGACGCAGGAAATCATATGAAGTAGAAGCAGAAAGAATGTAAGGAAAAAGAGGATGGGAAAGAGCTTGGTTAAATGCTGTCTTGTGATGAGCGTTTGTTCATGATCTACAAAATAAAGTTTGCCTGAAGAGCAGGGTGCAGAGCTAGCCACTAGTTACCCACAGAGGCCAGGCAGTCGTGGCACACATCTTTAATCTCACTATTCAGGAGACAGAGGCAGACAGATCTCTGTGAGCTCAAGGCCACCTGGGGCTACACGAGATTGAATCAGTCTAAAAGAGAATCAGGGTCAGGTGGTGGTGGCTCATGGATCTTTACTCCCAGTACTTGGGAGTCACATGCCTTTAATCCTAGCACTAGGGAGGTGGAGACAAGAAGGGATATTTTTGATTAGACTGAGGGAAGCAAGGCGGGAGGAGACAGGAGCTCAAGGAATTCCAGTCTGAGGTTTTGAAGAGACAGCATTCAGTCTAAAGATTCATAGGGAGAGGCTTGCCCTTTTGGTCTGAGGATTCAGTAGAGCTAAGAACTATTGGCTGGCTGCTCTGCTTCTCTGATCTTTCAGCATTAACCCCTATCTGACTTTGGGTTTTATTATTTAGACCAATTAGAAATTACACAACACTGACTTTTCGATATGATGTGGCTATCATACTCATGAACTCACGTCAACTGGAGTTACCTGTATAAGATTTACAAAGTTCAAACCCAACAAAATTCCAGAATGGAATGCATAACATATCCCTAGGCCCATCCCTTATTGTGGCATTACTGATATTTGAGAGTTGCTCTGGGAAGGATTATCAGTCATTTTTGAAGATGTGAACACTGGTAAGATCCCTTTGGTCCAGATTAATCATAATGACCAACAAAGTAGTCTAACAAAAACGTTCACCAGTAATTAAAAAGCATATAAATAAGCAGCATCATGTCCTCCTGAAGACAATGATCTCTTAACTATGGGGACATTTCATTACACTGAAATGGAAAATTAAAGTTATATATTTAATTAGGTTATAAATCACCAGACTGTAAAATGGAGAACTTACCATGGATGAACCAGACTGGTCGCATACATTCTTAATTGCAAAGGATGGGTATAAAAGGTCAATTTCACATAATACATGATGTGAGAAATGAGACATTTCTATTGTTAAACACTGAAGACTGAAGATACTCCCAAGCCACAGGAAGTGAACAGACTTCTAAGTGTAGAAGCTGAGAACAGATTCTCCATTGGTGCCTCCAGGA
Organism: Microtus pennsylvanicus; assembly: GCF_037038515.1. Taxonomy (NCBI): domain Eukaryota; kingdom Metazoa; phylum Chordata; class Mammalia; order Rodentia; family Cricetidae; genus Microtus; species Microtus pennsylvanicus. Next base: position 10,494,458 of record NC_134597.1, on the reverse strand, counting down.
AGGAATTTGACCATGAGACACTTGGCTTTAGCCTAACTAAATTCTCTTATACTATAAAACTGTAACTATAAAACTAAACAAAAAGTATCTCATCATAAATAACTAAACTTCCAGTAACATCTCTTAGAAAGAATAAGACCCATCAGAAAGTAGAGTTAGGAGTTAGAAAAGTCCTATCTGTGAGACTCTTGTTCTTGTAAGTGCACCATAATCTAGACTATCAAATTTTTACCTGATACATTTCTTAGTACTATGATTGATGTAGGCAAGTTAGGGCACTGCATATCTAGAACAAAAGAAAATCTTGCTTATCATTTTCTTTAAAAATGATAGGCTTCCTTAGTTTTAAAGTTCTGAGCTGCTGTAAGAAACACAACCTCTGCATACACAACATCCACATGGTCTACATCACATAATACCTGAAGCACATAGGGACATAGGAAATAAAGTCAACTGTATTGAAGTTCAAATTCTTGTTCTGCTGTAACTAACGTCTTACAAACCTTTTAAATGACTACACATCAAAAAAGCCAAATGAGGTCAAGCATATCTTATTTTTTATTCCCATACTAATGCTATTAACAATCTTTAAAATTTAATTTAATTTTTGATCCTAGAGTTTGATGCAACAGAATCTCTAAAGCATGAAACAGCAATTTGCAGACAACTGTAAGAGGGGTACCATGAAACTCTGAACTGGTGTTCTTTTACTGATCTAACAGAACTCTGAACATCTTATTACTTTAATATGTAAATTACATTTTTCAAATCTCAGTGAGTTAAGGGTATGGCTAAAAGTGAGATCTTGTTTAAATTTATTTACGTAGACAAACATTACCCTAAGTGTAGCTTTTCTTTCCACTTCCCTATCTTGAAGAGCAGAATGTCTAAGTGTTTAAGGTACAATGACATAGTTCAGTGTAGATACTTTTAGTTGCTATGTGAACTTGGGAAGTTACAAAACTAAACTCTGAAAATCAGAAGGGCCTTGGCCACATGTCAGAATGTTGGCTAGACGTTAAATGAGTTAATATGTGTAAAGTGAGTAGAACTTCTCTCAGATAGCAAACACAATAAATTTTAATTTTTTTAAATTATTAATTGCATTTCAATGAGATTTGGTTAGTACTCGTGAGAATTCAATCCATTTTTAAATTTCTTCCTGTAACAATTTCCTCATAAATCATTAAGAGCTGTATATGGCATAAAACAATATTTTTATGAGGATTATTTTATAGAGTTTATATAGAACTTCGAGAGCAGTGCTTTGGAAAAAAGTAATTCAAGATAAGTCTCAAAAACAAAAATTAATTGAGCTCTACCTCTGCATTCTGATGTTATTGCGTTCTACAAAAGAAATCTGATTAATGCTGTAATTTAATTTAAGCATGGAAGATGCGATACTTTAAAACAGCTATTATAAGAAGATTCACTCATAGAAGTAAATAAAATACTTACAAAACAGATATAATGTCTACATGAGCCATTTCTAAGAGGGTGTTTTTTTCCCCCTTTTCGATGAATGCTTAAAGCTTTCCTTCAAGCTCTTGGTTAATCTATTGATCTGTGAAGCACAGCACACTCCAGGGAGGCAATTCAGTTGACACTATATCAACTGAAGAGATGAATAATGATCATACCATTTGGTAATTAAACGTCTTACAAACCTTTTAAATGACTACACATCAAAAAAGCCAAATGAGGTCAAGCATATTTTATTTTTTATTCCCATACTAATGCTATTAACAATCTTTAAAAAATATCAAGATTAAAAGGGCATACTAAAATTAATTTAAACTATTTAAAGACAAGGTATGCATTAGATAACTTACTATTTGATTATATGTGAAATCTGTTCTCTTCATACAGAGTGATTTCTAGTCTTGTATTTTGTTTTTAAGGAGGTTATACAAATAATTAAAATTATTTTTTAGAATGGGCAAGAATAAGAGAAAGTCTTAATTAGCATCAATAAAAAAGAAATGTAGTAAGAGCTCTACCACTTACAGAGAAAAAAAAAACAAACCATTTCAAGCATGGTTTTCAGAATATAATTACAACTTCAATTACTAATATTAAAGCAATGTTACTTTTTAGAAAAATTGACACATTTAATTTACTTTTCAATCCAGCATTGAATATCACCCCATCACACATTTAATCCTCAAAAGGATTAAATACTAGAGTTTAAAATATAACTAAGTGGTACTTCAATGATGGTTCATTCGTTAAGAGCACTGATTGCACTTCTTGAGGGCCAAGATTCATTCCAGCACCCACATTTATGACTAACAACCAGGGCATTAATTGCAATTCCAGAGCATGTGATGCCTTCTTCTGGCTTCAACAAGAACTGCACAATGAGGTTTACAGACAAATATGCTAGCAAAGCACCAATAAATTTAAGAGAAAAATAAATAAATGTAACAGGCATTTAAGTGTAAAAAGTATAAACACATACTTAAGGGCTTAGAAAATGAGAGTGAATGTCATTTCATTGGCTGAAGTGCACTTTACATTGCCATAAATCCTCAGACACTTACATTACAATATAATGACCAAACAATCTTACAGTAAGAATTTTAAAACCCTTAAAGCAGACACACCAATATGTAATTATGTAAATTGTACTGTACTGAACGTATTTAACATGCTGTTAAATAATCACTTCATTTATTTTAATCTTTATACTTAAGAATCATTAAACTATAAAAGTACTCCATACAATTATAATAAAACCTAGAACAAAAGATATGAAATAATTGATAATAGAATAAAACATCATAGTTTCATCTTTGTTTGTTAGAGAAGAAGTTATTCTGTCAAAATTCTACTTTAATGTGAAATATTTTAAATAAAACAAAATAGTTTTAATTAAGCAAGCATATTGGGCCATAAAAGTGACCAAAAGCTAAACAAAACAACAACAACAAAAAACAGTCCAAATATGGTGTGGGAAATGTTTATTATTCAAAAGATGAGAGGGTGCGGGTATTCTGAGTTCTAAGAAAGGGGTGATTAGGCCATCTCATAAAACATGAAAAATGAAATTAGATTTCTCACAAAAAGAAGGATGCCAAACAGGTAAAATATTCAAGAAAGTAATGCCACAAGTGTACTGTTTGTTTCAGGAGTATTGCTATAGTGTTGTGATAGTTCGAATGAATGTAATTGGCTCCCATAAGATGACAGGGAGGGGCAATATTAAAAGCTGTGGCTTTTTGGAATAGGTGTGGCCTTGTTCGAGGAAGTGTGTCACTGTGGAGTTTGTGCTGTGTCCAAATGCATGGTCTACAATCATCTATAATACAGAGTTTCTTAAAGATATTCAAATTAGTCTGCAAAGAAAACATAGTTAGAAAGCAAAACAGTCAAGAAGGCAGCTAATAAGTATTGTTAAAAATTATGGAAACCACAATCTGACAAGTAAATTTCAAAAAAGAAAAAAAAGAAATTTTGTGGCTGATTTGTGCTGATTACCACCCTCAGGGGCTTGTTTATTCTAGCTTTTGAATATATTAATATTCAACTTCACATATAATGCGTACAATAATGAGTGGATACTTCTGCCATATTATTTACCTTCCATAGTTGACTAAAAATTAAAGCATAAATGCACGTAGAATGTATACAAATGCCAATTACTAAATTTCATGAGGGAATATTCATTTCTTTAGCTGTTGATCCATCGTTGAATGCAAAGAACTCATGGCAGAAAGTTCTTCCTTCTGTGTAAATATTCCTAAAGGATTCTTCTCAATTACATTGGCAATTAGAAAACTATTGTACAGAATTACACACTCTAACATTTCAGAAATTTAATAAAAATTTTTGCAAAATATCTCATTTGATTAAATTATATGCCACTTGAGTTCAGATTTGAACCTCAGAAGAAATAATCTCAACAAGTATACAAATAATTTCAAGGACAAAGATTCACCATGAAGAGTTCTGAAACTTAGAGGGGAGATTTTGTGATTACAATAACTTTGAATATTATTAACACCTACGGATAAGGTTTATGCTTAGCAATCTTGTGAAAATAACAAAGAATAGTAAGCTTGTTTTCAAATTCATAAACGGAACCAAAAAACCTTTCTGACTATATATAATCTATTTTTTCTTACAAAATTCTGTAACCTTTCCTTACATTTCTAATGTATAGATAAAGCTTCTATGATTTGAGTGACACTGTGTATCTAAATAATCTTTTTAGTTTTGTTTAGAACCGTCTAGGTCTCAACTGTATAAAGAACGGCAGAGATTATGACTCATGCGGCAATCTATATTTATCTGTCACACTTATGGCTATTATATAAGTGAGACAATGACATAACCACTTCATAAAATCTTATCTAGTCATGCCAATCACAACAGCTTATAGTATATTATTTAACATATGTATCCAGCAATTCACTTTAATACAAGCAAAGACAGTGAGGAAATAGTTTTGTAAAAAGGTGTTGTGGAGAACATGGGTAGGGCTCGAGGAGGAAGTAAGGCAGATGTGATCATTTTTTGTATATGCATGAAATTATCAAATACATAGAAAAACATTTAAAATTGCTTTACTCATGCAAAAGGTAGATTTTTTGTCATCAGGTGGTATGGGAGAATTGTCTGTACTCTGTCAATCATGTTTTAAATAAATGCTGATTGGCCAGGCAGGAAGGATAGGTGGGTCAACCAGACAGGAAGTATAGGCAGGGCAATGAGAAAAGGAGAATTCTAGGAAGGAGGAAGCCCATTCCTCCCAGTCCTGTGCAGACCACCGAGAAGCAAGATGTAACCTACCCAGCTGAGAAAGGTACTGAGCCATTTGGCTACCATAGATAAGGACAATGGGTTAATATAAGCTACAAAAGCTAATAAGTTGCCTGAGCTAATGGGCCAATCGGTTTTATAACTTACTGAGATCGCTGTGTGATTTTCTTTGGGGCTTGCCAGCTGTGGGGTACTGGGCAGGATGGAAACCCCAACAAGCAGGCCTTCATGTTACAATCAGGGCTTAAAAAGCACTTCGCCTAGTCTGTTTCATCTTAGGACAAATTCTAAGCTATATGATGCAAAGGAAGAAGTGCCTTCCTGGTTATAAATTACAACTCTGGAAAGTAAGCCATTCAGTTCCTAAGATATGTGAAATGTCTACAAATTTCAAAAGATATAAAAGCATCTGAAGTGGTCTGAAAGAAAATGGCCTCCAAATGGAGGGGTGACTTGGTTGGGAGTTGGTATCATCTTGTTGGAGGAAGTTTGTCACTGGGAAGTTATTACGTTTTGATGTCTCCAATGTTCAGTGTGACACCGAGTCCACTTCCTCTTGCCTTCTGCCAAGATGTAGCCAGCACCACATCTGCTTGCAGGTCGCCATGCTCCCTGGCTCATGACAATGCACTAAACCTCTGAAATTGTAAGCTGCCACCTCAATATTTTCCTTATAAGAGTTGCTCTTGCCATGGTGTCTCTTCACAGCAACAGAAACCCTAAGACACTATCCAAAGACTCATAACACATGAAACACAAAATACCATTGTGTTTATAGAGTCAAAATGCGGAGCTGACACATAAGTTAGGACATACTGCATTGCTATTGTGAGGACTGCTCGATTGATCACATAGAGTGAATTCTATCTAGCCAGAGAATTAAAACTGTTGAGAGGAAGGGGAAAATGTTTCCTATGAATAGATGCATAATGAATAAGGTTTAAGTCATATATAAAATCATTGGCTGAAAAAATAAGAAAGCACCAGTCACGTAATACCCTACCACCTCCAAATAAACAATGATAAAATTTCAGAATATAGAATTTATTCTATGAATAAATAAAGTTCATGTCTCTAAAATTGGGTTTAAGTCCATATTATTCACCTAAATATTATTGATTATTTCATTGGTGTGTCATAATATTTTATCTGATCACTTTCACACCCAAGGTTATTTAGGTTGACTTGCTATCTGCATTATCAAGGAACATAAATCAGTGTATTTAATTGCCAACTTTATTGTACAACAAGAACTTGAACTTGGAAAACCAGGACCTAAAAGTGGATGTGTTAAAAGTGAATTTTCTTGCATTTATTTGCAGGAGACAATGGAATTGAAACCACATTTCTACACCTTTGATAACCTGTCTGACTTCTTCTAAAACAAACTTCCACGTTGGCTTTCCCTACTAAACTGTCAGTCACCTTTTATAAGTAACATGTAAACACAGGTTCCAACCAAATCTAGAGTGAAATTTGCATCCTACTGTTGAATAATTAGTGTTTGTATATTTGTAAGTATATTTACATCTTCAAATGCCTAACATCTAATTCATGTAAACAGTGAATGAAAAAGAAAGTCACTATCTTTACTAGTCAAGAAGCAAGAAGTGCTCCAGGTAAAATAATTAAATTCTAAAATTATTTATTTATACAAATTTTATGAAAATAGCTTTTTAAATATTTATTATCTTAATGAAAAGAAGCCAATTATTTAAAAGGAAATAGGATTATTATAATTGGCTTTAGCTAGTCAACACGTATCTCTTGGTATAAGGATAATGCCAGGTCCTATGAAGTTTTTCCCATTGAGAATAATGAACTATATCTTAGCAATATGAAGACTGTACTAGAAAAGACGAAGAGATACATTGTATAGTAATCTGACTGTACACATCTGACAGAAATGCACATGACATGTTATTCATGTCATGTTAAGAGTACAGAATGAAGTTATTTCATCATTAATAAATCCATATGATAGATAAACCTAGAGTGAAAACAACGATACAGTTTCAGAATACATAGTTTACTAACAAAATATAAAGTAATTATGAAGAAATCATATTCAATCGACTATATATAAATAGTTCTACAAACATCTATATTTGTTTATTGGATTTTCTCAAATATTTTCTTTTTCAGTCTACTTTTTTATTTAAAAATAAAGTAATGTACTTTTCAGTGTGTAGTGTAATCCAGAATTTACTTAATTTATATTATATTGGTTTTAAGTTGCTTGGTGTCCCTGAAAGGCAGAGTGTTGGGCATCTCAGGAAGATGGCGGGGTTCGTGGCCCAGCTCAATTCAAGCACTGCTTAGTTGTAGAACACTAGCAGATTTCTTCACTTTGCTGAGATCCACCCTTTCATTGTAAACCGAAGTTAGCAATGGTGACAAGTACCCAAAGGATCACTTGGAAGGGTATCTAGTACTGAATTAATCTTCAGGTATTCTTCAGGTATATTAGATATGAATTAATCTTTAGGTATATTAGTTATACAGCTATGGAATCCGGAGTGCTGAAAGAGCATCAATAATGACAACAAAACACACAATAGTATACAGAAACAGCATTAATTTTAAATATAATTAAGCACATATTTAGAGGGGAATAAGGAATATAGATCAAGGTATAGGTCAAGAGGAGAACAGAATCTTGATCATTAATGTGGCTGTAATGATAGAAATACTTCTCATTTTCAAAATATTCCTGAATATCTCCTGCTGAAAAATTTTTTTACAATCTCAGTGTTATCCTTTCCTTATATCAAGAAAAAATTAATTAACATGTTATTTATTAAATTGCAGGGAAATTCATACTCAATATTAAAAGCAATAAATAGAGTTTATAAGAACATGTACATCTGGACAGACAGTTTTTTGGTATTTACTAGCCATTAAGAAATAAATACATATACAATACCACAATGAAAGAATGTTCAGAAGCTAAAATATGAAAATATTTATCAAATACCAGATAAATAATAATGTTCTCTATTCCATCATATAAGTTAAACTAAAATGTATTTTTCAGTTTTCCCTGAAAATAACACAAAATATTTCTATTCTTAGTCCATTCACATATTATTAGAGAAATGGAATCCCTAAGACTAATGGAATCCTATGGGAGAAAAAGAGTCAAAGTCACAGTCAAGAACCAAGTTACTCTTGATTATTAACAGTGATTAAATGTAAATGGGAGAAAAATGATTTCTTTAAGATGGCTCATTGCATGGCTAGGAAATTGGCTGACTCAAGGTGTTTGTCTTATGGCTTCAATTGCTGTGAAGAGACACCATGACCATGGTAACTCTTATACAGGAAAACATTTAATTGTGGTGACTTGCTTACAGTTTTAGAGGTTTAATCCTTTATCATCATGGTAGCATTAAGGCAGACATGGATCTGGAGGAGCTAAGAATTTTTTCATCTTGACTCAAGGCAACAGAAAGTGGTCTGTCTCACCAAGTGTGACTTGAGCATATAAGAGACAAAGCCTGTCTTCACAGAGAGACATTTCTTCCAACAAGTCCATACCTCCTAATAGTGCCTGTTCCTTTGGGGCCATTATCCTTTAAACAACTACAGTAGAGCAGTAGAAACAGGTGTTTCCCAGCAGCAAACTGGCAACCCCTCTATCCTCCCTCATCTCCTTCCCTGGATGTAGATACCTGTGCCTGTAACCCATGACTCAATTGGATTCCAGTCACTTACAGACCTGATAGTCTAGCTAAAAGAAGTAAATGTCTTCCGTGGAAGACTCTGTCTCAGGTGATAAAGCAGAGAGTGCAAAGGATGTCTCCAGAATTCCTCCATCGACGCGAGTACCCACATATATGTACACATTGTACACTCCCCTACAGAAAGATGGCCCATTATTCATATGAGAATGCACTGTGTCTTTGTGCATATAACTAATGCCAGAATGTTTAAATAGTTTTAATAACCAGCTATTGGTTATGAGAACTGGTGGATAATTTGGATAGCTAGAAACAAGATAAATCTATTTCGAGTGTGTGTGTGTGTATGTATCACTATGTGATGAAAAATGAGTATTTGGATTGGCAAGATTTGTAACTTCTGCATACAGTGAAGAATGGTAAAAACTGAAGTAGCTTTTAAATGAAAAAAAAATCACAACAGAAATTATCGGGGTGGGGCAAAGGAAACCTCTTCTCAACCTGTTAGCACAAAACTTTTCTAACAGCAAACATTACTGCTTTCTTCTGTGAGTATTTTCTTTAGTCAGACCATGGCAATAACCAAAAGCATCAGCAGTCTTTTTGCCAGAATATCACAAGACAAATCTATAGTCCGGTTGCTAATACTATTCCCCTTCGATATCCTGTGTCCTGGCCTCACAGCTCAAATCGTGCTCAGGGCACCCTCTGCTCACACTGTCCACATGATTTTTTAGTACAAAGTCTCAGTCATCAACATCTTTCCAAAAACTACATGGTTTGATCGGTCACAACAAAATCCCACTTCTTGGTATGAACTTTTAGTAACTTTTCTATTGCTGTAACAAAACACTATGCCTATGGCAACATTCATAACTGCAGGTTTATTTGGGGTTACATTTACAGAGGTGTAAGAGCACCTCACAGTTATGTTGGGAGCAACAGACAGACACAGTGACTGGAAGCAAATAGCCAAGGGCTCACATTTCAAACCACAAACAAGAAACACAGGAATAACCTGAAATGGTACACTTTTGAAACCTCACAGCCTGTCCTAAGTGACACATATCTTCCAGCAAGAACACACCCTTTAAGTCTTCCCAAAATAGTGCCAATAACTGTAGAATAAGCATTTATATGCCTGAAACGTATAGGCATATCGCAGTTAAACCACCACATGTGATATTATATGCTACTGCTAGCATTTCATAGAATTTCAGATACTAAGGCCATTCTAACAATTGCATGTCCCATAAAAATTATATATGATAATACAAACAAATGTCTTTTGCATTATTCTGGAAAAATATGAAAAAAATGTTCATTTTTCCAAGACAAAGGATCTGGGAAACATACAACAAAGTAAAAGCAAAACATCACAGGATGTTTTACCTCCGAAGTTTCTAAATATGAAAATATAATTTTTATTAGTGAACAATAAAACTCAACTTCAAGATTTTCTTTTAGTAGTGACCAAGAATTACAGCTATATGAAATCTTAAGATTCTGGAGTGCTCTTTGGAAAATCCATCCATTTGTGTTGTTTATTAAATTCTTGAAGACTACTGATCCATGCACTTAAGTGTTATAGAAAAAGAAAGAAAAGAATTTCTTCAAAATATTGTTGTCTTAAAAGTTTTTCTCCCTATTGATCTTTTACAGGTGACTCATTTAATACCAAAATGGCATCAAAACTTCATAATTACTTTAGCAATTTTATTGCACTGAAAAAAGTAAATTTTATAAGTCAAATACTGACGGAATATTTATCCCATCTTATACTGAACACAAAAAGTATTTGATCCCACTTCTTAGTCTTTTTCAAGGGCTTAAACCTGCCAAATTATTCCATTTGACTTCAGAGAATTCTCATATGGCAATCTATTTTATTTACCTTATCTTCAATAAAATGGTTGAGTGAGCGTCAGCAACTCTAAGACACTCTGAGTTTCGATCAATCTTCAGGCAAAGGCATCAGGGTCTGTATTATACCTACTGTGCCGGGAGTTACAGGTAGGGTTTGGAATAAGACAGAAGCAGAGTCAAAATGCAGGCCAAGCTTAATGAAACCACACTGAAGAGAAAGCCCTTCCCTGGCTCTCACAGGCACGATTTCTTCAACACCAGGGGTGAGTTCAACACAGGAAGAGTTTCTTAATAAGACTGACAGCTAAAAGGAGGCATCAGACTCCAACTTTATCTCACATGAAATCTAAAGCTATAGCCAATCCTTTATTCTTGAGAAGATAATATTTAAAAAAAAAACATGCTTGCATTCAGCAAACCTCTAAATTTCATACGGCAGGGGGAAAAGAAGCCTAAAAGACTTTGCATGGGCTTCCTTCTGTGGCGTTTTCATATAGTGACTAATGTGTCAGTAGTTTCAATGGACATCTCCTTACCAATTTGCACGGCATTTTAAATATGGCTGCTGGATTAGATTTTCACCACAAAACAATGAAAAAGTTTGAGCAACAACTTATTTTGGCAAATGAAATCACTAAAAACTAATTCCAAGAAACATGGGATAAAAGTGATAGACGTTATGAAAACACCTCCCCAAGTACAAACTTTGTAATAAGCGATTCTGGTTCATATTTGATATGGGCTATAAAACCTGATTATTGTAATATTGCTCTTCCCAGCAGATAAAACCATTAAAAAGATACTTAATGTTTTAGTTGAATTGAAAAGCGGGCCAGTTAACATTCCATATTTTGCTTTGTGTGTGTGTGTGTAATGGTATCAAAACTTTGCAAGTGCATATCTCTAAACCATGAATTTAAAATTGTAAATGCAAACTATTTTTACACGAAAAAATTTCATTTGTATTTTCTTTTTGTTTTTCTTGCAATGCAGGATTTCTGCTCAGATACTATCTTCACATCAACAGCAATACAATTTGAGCGATGATTTCATGCAACAGTTTATACAAAAGTTGAACTATTACTTGTAAAACCACGCTTTCTTTTCTGAAAACCAAATGTATAATGTTTATGGCCAACTCAGCATTTCAAAAGAGCACTCCAAACATCTATATATGCATATCTATATTGCCTTCTTACACATATTTCTGATAGCTCCAAAAGACAAGGAAGAACAACAAGAAACTAATAGGACAGGTTACGTATCTTAACATCCTATAGGGCTAAGAACATTTAAACTTTTCTCTGCGTAACTTCCATAAAAGAATGTTTATTGGACCAGCACACAAAACTACTTTGTCCTAAGTGCAACACTCATACTGATGTGATCATTTGAAAAGGTATTAAAAGTGGGCTGTCCATGTTATAAAATCAGTATTCCAGATGACGTCTAAAGATATTCCCACTTGGCTCACTAGCTTATAAATATACACGCCTATGCTTCCATTACATTTGCCTGGGAGATCACATATTTGGTTAGTATTAATCCGCATACTCTCCACAAAGACAGAAATAGTGCCAAATTTAAAGAAGTAGTTTTAGAGATGAGTTACTATCTTAATAAGAATTATCTATTGACACTTAAGGAATTATCCTCAAATTTTGTAAAATAAGAAAGAAAAAAAATGTATCATAATGAAGACAGAAAAGGCACCCAGTTGTTTAGTAGGGTGGGATTAGAAACAGCCTTTTAGGAGGTTGTGATGGAAGACAATAGGGATGGGTGAAAGAGGAAGGAACATTGGGGAAAGAATAATAATAATAATAATAATAATAATAATAATAATAATAACATCCAAAACTGAGTCCTTCATACCAAATATCATTAAATCAGAACAGGGAATGGCCTAGCTTATGCCACAGAGTAGTGCTTATATGAAGAACCAATTAAACATGGAAGGGAAAACACATGACCGGGAAAATCAGAAATCCTGACACATAGGAAAGATACCGGGGTCTCTCTGTTACAGGCAGCATCAGCAAGCAGGTCGTTCATTTACTTCTAAAGATGATCATTTCGAACTTGTGAATTGTAACAAATTCTAAAAAGTCCAGCCCAGGCTGACCTGTATATAACACATTCTAGCTCACACTGGTCTTAGACTCACAGTGATTTTATCTTTCTCCCAAGTGCTGGCATACAGGCATAAAAACTCATGCCTGTCTGTAGAAAAAGTAACTTTACAGACGTTCTAACTTCTAAGTCCATATAATAGTAGAAATATCCTGGAAATTTTCCTTGAAAAATCTTCTTCAATTAAATGCTGGCACAGAGACCAAGGTTCTAAACTGAGAAGATGCCACATACATAATTTATATATGATATAATTATATAGATATAGTTCTCAGTGAATACTTATTAAGAAACTATTACATGCTGTGCTTGGAATATAGTAGATCACTTATTTCTGTCAGTCACAGGGGAATGAGGCCAATGGTTATCTACATGAACCATCAGAGCAGATGTTATATGGTAATATGGTAAGACACAATGAAAACGAAGACTTGACCCAGCTAAGATGCCCTTCAATGGAAGAATGGATGAAGAAAGTATGGAATATATACACACTAGAGTACTACGCTGCGGTAAAAAACAATGACTTCTCGAATTTTGCATGCAAATGGATGGAAATAGAAAACACTATCCTGAGTGAGGTATCCCAGACCCAAAAAGATGAACATGGGATGTACTCACTCATAATTGGTTTCTAGCCATAAATAGGGGCCATGGAGTCTACAATAGGCGAATCTAAAGAAGCTAAGTAAGAAGGTGAACCCAAGGAAAAACATATAGTAATCCTCTTGGATAAGGGAAGTAGACAAAATTGCCGGGGAGAAAAGTGGGATGTTGGGGGTGGGGTGGGATGGGGGTAAGGGGAGATGGGGAGAGAAAAGGTAGAAGGAAAGGAAGGGGGACTTGGGGAAACAGGAGGATCGGGATAAAGGAAGGTTGGATAGGGGAGCACGGAACCCCATTTCTTAGTTAAAGGACCCACTTTAGGGTGGGCAGGAGACTTGACCCTAGAGGGGATCCCAGGTGCCCAAGCTGAGGCCCCCAGTTAGTTCCTTGGGCAGCTGAGGATAGGGAACCTGAAATGACCCTATCCTAGAGCAATACTGACGAATATCATGCATATCATCCTAGAACTTGCATCTGGCGATGGATGGAGATAGAGACAGAGACCCACACTGGAACACTGGATAGAGCTCCCAAGGTCCCAAGGAGGAGCAGAAGGAGGGAGAACATGAGCAAAGAAGTCGGGACCACGAGGGGTGCACCCACCCACTGAGACAGTGGAGCTGATCTACTGGGAGCTCACCAAGGCCAGCTGGACTGTTACCAAAGAAAGCATGGGATAAAACTGGACTCTCTGAACATGACGAACAATGAGGGCTGATGAGACGCCAAGGACAATGGCACGCGGTTTTGATCCAACGCAATGTGCTGGCTTGGTGGGAGCCTAGCCAGTTTGGATGTTCACCTTCCTAGATATGGACGGAGGAGGGAGGACCTAGGACTTACCACAGGGCAGGGAACCCTGACTGCTCTTTGGACTGGAGAGGGAGGGGGAGAAAAGTGGGGAGAAGGGGAGAGGGGTGGGAGGAGGGGGAGAAGAATGGGAGGAGGGGGATGGAAATGGGAGGCTGGGAGGAGGTGGAAATTTGTTTTTTTTCTTTCTTTTCTTTATTCTCCTTTTATCAATAAAAAAAATACATAAAAAAAACAGAGAAGAAATGACATCACTATAACAAAGAAGGAAAAATTAAAAAAAATGTGATTTAAAATGACAGAAGTAATTAAAACAATACAACAGGTATTAACTGACCACAATGAAGACAGGCACAAGGCATATAAATAAAGATTCCCATATAGGGAAAATAGGAAAGAAAGGTTGGTTATTTAACTATTGGGTTTGGATAATACTAGAGAGCATAGTATCAAGCTGAGCTGGAGTCTGATATCATGAGCCACTCTGAAATAAGTAATGAATTTTAGGTAGCATTAAGGCTTATGGCAAAACTCTACAGCTATTTGTGAGCAAACTTTTATAATAAGTTATAAAGTTGCTTTTTGTCAGTATAATAATTATAAATTTTATATAATAAATTATTCAAATTTTAAATTTGGAATTGCCATAAGGAGACAAACAAATGAACCTATCTCCCAAATCTGTGTCTCCAATTAATTTATCCTTCCTGTAAGACCTCTGGTTCTAGGGCTGATAAGTCTATAAATGCCCAAGAATAAAGGCTTCTCAAAATACACTGCCCTATTATGATGAATCTCTGGCATTATGCATATGCATTATTTACAGCAATGTGTGGTTAATGTTCACTTAGACCTGTGGAAACAAGGCCTGCCACTACAATCATGACTGAACCTTAATTAGCAAGTTTCAGAAGCAGTTTTGGGAACTGTACAAGAAATTAAATTCTCTTCTCGGAAGGGATTCACCATTGTTCAAAATAATTTCTCTCATGACTCATTAATAATCTACTCATAATTCCTCCTTTATTTTATTTTTTATTGTATTGGCGTAAATAAATGCAATGCAGATATTAAAGAATATTTACCACTTTAATGATAAACTTACAGAACCGAAGTTCCAGCGTAGTACAGGAGGTAGGAAGGAAAATGGCCGAGCCGCCTCCCCGCGCGCCCATTTATTGGCAGGCATTCGCCCGAGGCAAACCCTGCCCCCTAAAGGGGCTGTCTTAACCCTACAATTTATTTACTTATTTTTAATCAGAGCAAATATAAAGTTAATAAGAAAAACTTAGTAAGAACTATATAGAATGGGAGGGTCTCGAAAAGCCTGTTCTGGCTAGTTTAATGTCAACTTAACACAGCTAGAGTCATCTGAGGAGAGAACTTCAACTGAACAAATGCCTCCGTAAGATCCTGTTGTAGGGCTGAAAAGATGGCTCAGTGTTTATTTAAGAGCATTGCCTGCTCTTCCAAAGGTCTTGAGTTAGATTCCCAGCAACCACATGGTGGCTCACAACCATCTATAGTGAGGTCTGGTGGCCTCTTCTGGCCTTCAGGCATACATATAGACAAAATATTGTATACATAATAAATAAATAAATAAATAAATAAATAAATAAATAAATAAATAAATACAAAAAAAGATCCTGTTGTAGATAGCCCTATTATACATTTTCTTAATTAGTGATTGATGTGGGATTGCCAGTCTATGGTGGGTGTTCCACACCAGGGCTGGTTGTCCTGCAATCTTTTTTAATGTAATATTAGGAAATTATGGGGAGCGAGTGTGTGAGCAGCACTTCTTCAGGGTTTCTGCCTCCAGGTTTCTATATAGTTTGAGTACTCCCTTGGTTTCCATCAAAAGACTGTGATTCAGGATATGGAAGCCAAATAAACCTTTCCTCTCCATGTCACTTTTGGCTATGGTGTCTCATCACAGAAACAGTGAGCCTAACTAGACAGTAATTGGTACCAGGAGTGAGGTATTGCTGTAACAGACGTAATTATACTATTTCTCCTAGGACTGTGGAAGGACTTTGAAACTTTGAGCTAAAACTCCATTGCACGTCGAAAGTTCCATAGTCAATAGTATTAGAGCTGACAAGACAATGGCATAAGAACTGCAGTTGATGGAGGCCTGACAGGAAATGTTCAGAAGAAATTTTAAAGGCTCAATTGGGGCCATTTACTAATTTGAATTAAGAATTTGTGGTTCTAGTCAATTGGAACTAAAGAACCATTCACAATTAACAAATGCCTAGCAACACTGAAGTGAAATTTTGGCTTTACTGGGACAAATGATGCTGGTTTGCTGGAGTTGAAATATTACCAGTGATTAAGAAGAGATGAGCATCATCGAGGTTTAATACTCTGAGAGTATTTCCTCAGAGGTAGCAAACAGAACCTGGGGTTCAGAAGCAGCCAAGGATATACACTGTGCTAGACATTGAATTTGGTAGTTTAAGAGTCACTCAGGGAGTGCTGGCTTTGAAGGTATGAAGGAGATCAAGGAGATCGTGGGAGGTTTGGCAGTGAGAGAGGGCAGGAGAGTTTACCACAACGGTCACCCTTAGGATCAGGTGAAGCACAAGGGTTGAAATGGGACATGCAGACAAGTTGAGGTTCAGCACCATGGAAAGAGCCTCCTTCTAGGAGGTTCTTGATGAAAGTGCAGATGAGTTGCAGCAGGGGACCCCACCATTTTGAAGATGACAGCAAGATTGGACTACTGTCAAGGGCAGTAGAGGTGATGGAGTGGAGCCAGCCTGAACAAGGGTGATAGGCTCCATGTTCTGTGCCAAGCACTTGGGAGGATACCAGTAGTTCATGGGCAAATCCCAGTCATCGAACCCTCACTGATTTACACTGACAGAGTGGATTTTGCTTTGTTTAGATTTGTGACTCCTTCCTGGCTATTCCCTTTTTGAATAAGGAAGTATTTATTTTGTTTTCATAGGCGTTCATAGCTGATAAACTTTGAAATTTTTAAAGAAATTTTATATTGTTAAAAAGACTTTGACTTTTTAAAGAGGTAGAATTTAAATGTGTTTGAATGTGTAAAAACTTTAAAGTTTTAAATGTTTTATATTGTGATATTTATCAATATGAGATATTGGACATAAACAAAGAGGAAAGGTTATTGTTAAATAATGTTGTACTGATATGTCAACAGAAATGAAGACCCTTATTTTAAATCCAATTATCTCTTATTCCATACAAGTAGATATTTTTAAAAGAGAATGGAAACATTATTATCAAAAGTATTCATAAAGATGGAGTATGTCAGTTTTACCATTAGCTTCAATGTGACCACTAATATCTCCTACCACACAAAATTTAGATGTTAGAAAAGCATGTGGTCTATTTTCATTATTAATTATGCACTATGAATCATGGGTAAATTACTTTTGCAAATCATGTGGGCTCCTTGTTATTTCCCTGCTTACCAGATGAAGATTATAGTCTCAGCTTCACTTTCATAATAAAGATAATTAATGAGAATATGGAGTCAATACTAGTCACATCACTTTGAAACCATAAATTCTGGCTAAATGTCGAGTCATTTCATTCTGTGTCTGGCAAAGTGACAAAGTTGATAAAATAACAACAGCATAATCATAGGTAGAGCAGAACATAAAATAACTGGGAAGTATTTAACTACAATGAATGCAGTTGACATAAATCCCTCAGGGGAGTTATGGTGGTTCTATCTTGAGAAAGGTAAAGAAATGAGGAAGGCAATTTACACAAAAGTGAGGTTCTGAGGCTCGCCAGTGACAAAGGGAACCCACTGAGGAATATTTCTGAAGAAGTCCAGAAAAAATGATTCCCTTTCCTTTGGAGGCATTCTTTCAAAAAATGGGGGGAGGGGTTAAACGTTGACTTACCAAATAGAACATTGTAAAAAAAAAAACATCCCTTAACTTTTGTTTTATGCTGGGCATGGTGAAATAGGTTTCCCAGCACTTGGAAGGTAGAGACAGGGGATCTCTGTGCATTTGGTGTCAGCCTGATCGATATAATAAGTTCCTAGACAGCCTGAGCTTTATAGTGAGACCCTGCTAAGAAAATAAAATTTAAAAAAAAGAAATTTAAGTTTTGGGTCTCCAATCTAAGTAGACCAAGGCATGATTAGCTTCCAGGATTATTAGAGGATTTGTCTCATTTAAGAGACAGGACATTTCCTAGCTTTGAAGTTGTTTCTTTTATACATACACGCACACATACACATACATGTATTACATATAATCAGTTAGTTGAATATAATTAGTTATCTGAATAATAACACAATGAAACCATAAACCCAACTTTACATAAATATTAGAGATTGAAAATCATTCATATTGCCTTTGTAAATATCAAGGCAAACTATGACAAAATATAAAGATTTATGATTTCACTAAGGAAATAAATCCTTCCTAAATAGTTAAACTCTTTAGTATTAAATGTTAGTTATAACTGGTCCAAATAAAGTTTATGACATAACACATATTTTAAAGAGAAAATTGCATTGCTATTTTATCGGCTACCTCACAGTTTCTCAGCATGTTTGGCTTCGTTGACAAAGTCAATATGCATTTAAATTAAATAATACTAGGTCATGAAAAAAATTAGCAGTACAGTGTTTGTTTGTGTGCACGCATGCATGTGTGTGAGTGCACGCACACACATACACGGACTAATGGACAATGGATACAGACAAATACACATGGGCTTACACACCATTACATGCCTACTAGTAACACTGAATGCCAGCTCTTAGAGTCCAGCACAACATTATCAAATTATTGCTTAATCGTGTCTTTTCAACAGTTTGAACAAAATTTCTACATTCTTTGTGCTAATATTTAAAAACTGAGAGCAAGTTAAGTAATAACAGAAAACAAGAGGAAAGAAGGAGAGCTGGTGACATTAACAGTGTTAAGTACCCACTTGGCTGCATCTTGGCACACCTCTGTGGCCCGTTATAAACTTTGTAAATATACTTAACCAAAACACTGAGGATCAAAATAAGCATTTACCTTTCTTTTCTTAATCTTCCACGCACCTTTCAAGTCAACCTTGGAATGGAATCCTAAGTACATTCAGCCCCAGCATCACACTGGAAGAGCTCTGTGAAGAGAGATAAAGACCCGTAGTCACTTCTTTGAAAATTAGCCTTGAATTCATCATGATTAGTGTAATCATTAAATGAAACATAGGACATATTCACCCTCAAAACAGATTGGTTAATTCATTCACTATTTGGGAATCTGCAAATTAGTGTGAAATGCATTAGATATGCCTTCATTTTAAGAACTTTAAATCTCATTGTTGGGAGCTCCCAAGATGCCACGGGGTTCATATTTCATCCCCTTCTCTTATATAGATTGGGAAGGTTTAAACTTTTGGATGATTAAATTCTATAATTTATGAAATAAAAGTGTTTGTGTTATAGGATGCCAACAGAAAACATGACTGATTTCAATTGCCTCTTCAACACATACTTAATAAGCTATCTAGGCCTTTCCACAATTAACAAATTGGTAGTAATCATTTTCTCCTTTTAACACAATATGAGGGTTATTACTTCAATGGTTATTTGAATTTCTATTTTCCAGCCCTATCTCCTACTCAGCCAATTTGTTTTCCTAGTTTCTCTTTAATCTGAAACATTTATCTAATAATATTTCTTTGACTAAATACATATGTTTAATAAAGATCCAAAAATTGTAGGCCTTCCTGTTACATAGATAGAAAATGTATTTTAATCCAAGCATCTAATCTAATTGATTGGTAATTATGACACAGAAAGCTGAACCACCTCTACATTTTAAATTGGAAGAAGACAGAGTTCTGTGTTTGATGAGCTATATCTGACCATAGTACTGAAGTGGTTTTAGTGACATAATGTGCTATTTCTGCTGAATATCTGGGCATTACTCTTCTAAACAATATTTCTAAATGTTATAAAATAAAGAAACCTTTATCCAACAAAACCATAACAGTATGAAGAACTGGTTACTACTTATTCTGTCTGAGTTACGGTGGCAATTACTCAGTGCTGCTGTGACTCTTCCCAGCGGTCACTGGTATTCCAAAGGGCCATAAATTTACTCCAGATTATAATTCAAAACCATCTGGAAAAATACAACAATTGCAGTAGTCTGATGACATAAATAGTAAGGTAACTACGGTCTTTTAAATTCTAATATTTGGTATTCTTTCTGTTTTCTGAATTCTTCTCAGTATTAAGATCTTACACAAACATAGGAATACTCTATAATTCAGTCCTTATGCTACTGTTTCCTTCATAATTATTTTTTATGACACTAAACTATATTGATTTCTTATTAAAATGCACAGGTCTAGATCAGTTTTTCAATTCATATTGGATTTTTTCTTTTTTTATATTCATAGTTTACAATTTTCAGAACAATCTATTAATTTTTCCAGTTGTTTGATAAAAGTGATTTGGGTAATTTGTTTAAAACAAATAATCTTAGGTTTCTGAGGAATACTCTTTTGCTAGAAAGCATACAATATATAAATTACTTAAAATATTACATAGTTTCTAAAATACTTGAAGGGCTTAGGAGAAATTCTACAGTAGTTTGTTTAGTTTTCATTAGGCATTCACATGAAATCAATATCATAACATCAATCATTTGTAGAGACACTGTAAACAGGAAAATAAAAAGGTAAAATTTGAGGATAAAAGTAATCTTTCTCATAGGTGGGTAAGGGGATGAGAGGGATCAAGGAAGAGCGGGAGGGAAAAGGTGATCAAAATATATTATATGTATAAAATTTAAAAAGGGGGAAATAGAAAAAGTTGTGTTTTCAAAGGTTCAATGTTAAGAAGTTGCACACAAAAGAAAATGCTCATGGTGGATTATAATCCTGATTCTGAACGGAAGAAGCCAGGCCAGGAGGGTGCATGAAGGAAGTTCACCTGGAAGAAGCGCTAAGACTTTCACAGGAGAGCCAGGAGCACCTGTGTCTGTATGCCTGGCTCGTGGTAGAGCACAGTCAAGTACACTGACCAAGGGCAGACAGCTCATTTAAACATTGTTTTTAGTTTGAGTCATAACGTGATTTATTTTTAAGTGCTATTTTATTGTGATTATCATTAAAATAATAAAAAATAATGTTAAAAAAATAATCCTGATTCTGATAGTCACAGTACGAACAAAAGAGGCCATGAATGTTTATCTCTTAGCACCTTTGTGTGTTATGAATCTAGACTACTCTCAGGGACCCCAGGTAATCAAGAACTATGTGTTATATAGATCCATGACTCTATGAACAAATAAAGGCAAAGTTGAACAGGTGTGAGAATTTAAATACATCTGACGTAGAATACCCTTTGAAACAGAAAGGAGTGGGAAACTGAGGTAATCAGTCCTTGTAGAATTGAGAGCGAAATGCTAAGAACTACAGTGTTTCCTTCACCTGGAGTAAAGAGTGAAGTTACTATTTAGAAACACCTGTAGAGGTAGAAGTGCATGAACTGAACTCACACCTCCAGCTCTCAGTCCAAACCACCTCCTGGGGTGCCAGGTGTCCATGCTACAGAAGAAAATATTCTTCCTCTCCTAATAGCTACATATAACCCAAAAGATAAAATGCACTTTTTCTGTGCCTCTTCTTTCTATGCAAATATCCGTGAGACCTCAGCTCCTCCCATTACTGAATAAACATGATGAAGAAAGTGACTTCTCTTTTGCGTTGTTTTTCCCACCAACTCATCTTCTCTCACCTACAAACGATTCTTCCATGCTCATAACCATCTCTGCTGCTCATTTGCTTTTGATACCCTGATATTCATCAAAATGATACATCCAGATGTGCTGTTTTGATGTACAAAGGGCAGACAGAACATGTAGCAATGAGAGAAAAAATAGCGTGAGAGACAGAGAATAGAAATTAATGTAAAGAAGTGGTTATACCAGCTCAGAATTCAAGCAGATAGTTGAGAAGAAACATCAGCCCTATACCTAAGCTCTATCACCCACAACAGTACTGTCCCTCAGTGTGTGGTTTTATTGATACAAATTTGTGCATCCTTTAATACATATGACATTCTTCACAGAACTATAAATATATAGAGAATAAATATATAATTAGATAGATAGATAGATAGATAGATAGATAGATAGATAGATAGATAGATAGATAGATAGAACTATTTTATATGAAACTGGAGGGAAAACTAATTTTGGAAGTGACCCAAACGACTAGTGAGCAGGGGAAAGTGAGATGAAAAGGCTGAAAATATGAACAAAATAGATTTCTGTATCATAGCATCATAATGAAATTCATCACTTTGATTATTATCTTAAAAGTAGATAAGCTAAGTAATAACGTGAACCCAAAGAAAAATATATAGAGCCACCTGGAAATTGGAAACAGACAAGATCAACTAACAAAATTGGGAGAAAGGGGATGGAGGGAGAAGAGAATGTCATAGAGGAAGAGTAGGGAAGAAGGGAAGGAACGGGATAGTCGAAATGGAGGATGGACAGAGATGAGAGCAAGTAAAGAGATGTCTTGATTGATGGAGCATATTATAGAGTTAGCAAGAAACCTGGCTCTAGAGAAATTCCCAGGAATTCACAAGGATGACCTTGCCTAACACCCTAATAGAGGTGAGGGGGCTCAATCTTGAATTGCCCTATAATCAGACTGATGATTATCTTAAATTTCACCATAGAACCTTCATCCAGCAACTGATGGAAACAGAGGCAGAGAGACCCACATCGAAGCCCTGGACTGAGCTCCCAAGTCCAATTGATGAGTGGAAGGAATAAGAATAAGAGCAAAGAGGTCAAGACTATAATGAGTTCACCCGTTGAAATAGTTTACCTGAGCTAACAGGAGCTCAGCAACTCCAGCCAGACTGGGAAGGAACAAGCATAGGACCAAAGTAGTCCTTCTGAATGTGGTTGACAGTTGCATAACTGGGGCAGACTGAGGGCCATTGGCAGTGGCTCCAGGAATAATCTCTACTGCATGTACTGTTTTTTTGAAACCTTATTCTCTTTGGATGTATACCTTGCTCAGCCTAGATATAGTAGGGAGGGTCTTGGACCTTCTACATAGCAATGTGCCTTATCCTCTCTCAGTATTAGATTGGGGTAGGATGAAGGGTATGGGGAAGGAATTGGACGAGGGGAGAGAGTGGGAACTTGGATTGGTATTTTTTTTAAAAAATCTAATAAAATTTTTAAAAGTTGATCATGTGACTTTAATATTATCTTAATATGAGAGAAATTTTAGGTTTTGTGGTTATCAATATATAGATTTGAAATGATAAAAACTATGAAGCATATATAAACATACAGGCATACATACTGACTGAAGCTTAGTGATTTGAGATTTCCTCTATGTTTTATTCTCAAATTAGCCTCTGTCATTCAAATAGAATACTGAAGTCAGACAATCACTCTGATATACAAGGAGAGTTTATCCATTTTATAACAAACAAACAAATGCAATGCCATTCATCCACAATGGACCAAACATATATACAAATGAGTACACCAAATTTTAACCCTCTCTCTGGAGAACAGCACAGGGATATAAGAAAATAAAGAAATGATATTTCAGGTATTACCATATCCCTGTCAAAACATTAATGAGATCTATTCAGAGACATTGAGGTAAAATAAAAGTACAGCTTGAAAGAGCAGTTCAGGTGAATATTGATTGATTTGTTTGCAGCTCAAATATTTATTGAAAGGTGAGACTGTTTCATTTACCAACATTGTATACACTTGTTACATTTTTGTAGGAATACTATGAAAATATTTAAATACATTTTAGAATTATTTTTCTGTCAAAGAAGTAAAAACCACAATTAAATCTATAAACAAGACAATATTGTTGCTAACATGAGAGGCTTAATTCTGTCAGTATGCATAAGATGTAGTGGTAATTTGAGGAAATTGTCTATGAAGCCCCTTTCTTTATTCCAGAGCTTCTTTGACATCTGTTTAAACCCAAATATAACACAGAGAACCTAAAACAAAAATCTTCAGACCTAAGAAAAAATCTTCCAGTCTATATATGAATACTTTGATCACTAGCATAAGACATTTTTCCATTGAGATAATGATAGTGATAAATATTTTATCAGGTGGACAGGCATAGATGACTTGAGATTTCAAGTTCAGTCTACCACATGCTAAAATAACAGATTCCCCAACTGCTTCTCTGGGAGGTTTATAGTCCAAATGTGATTCACAAATAGGGATTTCCACCACCTAGTGATGTTTGAGATAACATTTTCAGTAATCAAACTGGCATATAATCATTCATGGCATAGTATTTGTTTAGTTAATGCTGCATTGATATTAAAGTTTTGAATTTAAGAAACTCTGACTTCTATTATCCCCACCTATTTATTTCATGCTTCCTTTTCCTCCGTTGACTATTTGTCAGAGTTCTACTAACAGTGAGCTGCCTTCTCTAACTAACTTCAAACTCCTCAACAAAACAAATTTCATGGCTTGGATATGAAAAGTACCACATAAACTTATATGTTGACAGCTCAGTCTCCAGTTAATGGTACAGTTGAAAGGAAACTGGATCCTGAAAATAGTAACTTTGTCTATGGATTATTCTGTTGATGAATTTGCAGTTGCTACTATGAAGTAGCAAAAAAACTGAAGGACTTAGATCTCAGAGAACATACTTTGAAGGTTGTGTTTTGTTTTTAAATCTTTCTTCTTTGTTCTCTTTCCTGGCTGTCATGAAGTGAGCATATCTCTCTGACTCACCTTTCTGCCAAGATGTTCTCCCATGGACCTAACTTCAGTGACAATGAGCAAAAGCGCAAATCTTTGCTCCTTTCAGTTTCTCTCACCTGTTTTGTACAAGTGATAAAAACTAAAATAGTCAAATACATTTTTATGTAAAATACAAACCACTGTCTTGAGCTTAAGTTGTGTGTTAAATGAATGATGATATTATCCAAAAGACCGCAAGAAGATATTCAGATCATATTGTAACTGTTAGGAACTTACATTAATTATAAAGTTATATAGCGTAATTTGAAAGTGAACTTGGACTTGAAGTTAGTGCATATTGTCAACTCTAGGATAACAGTAAAAATGTAATGTGCAATTACAATAGAATTTTGTAACAAAAATATCTAATATTCAAAGTTAAGTTTCTTATTTACTGACAGAAAACAACTAGTATTTGAAATTAAAACATCAAACATTCATGTTATCTCCCTTCAAAACAAGAAACTTATATGAGAGCAAGCAAACTTTAACATATAGTATCTCATAAAAACCACAAGAGTAATTAAGATAAAAATCAAAGAATATCTACATAGATAAACTTTCCGTGTCTATGGTTAGGCAAATGTAATGTTGACAAAATGTCTTCCTTTTGAAATTTATGAATTCAGCTCAAACCCAGTAAAAAATTTTCAGCACATGACTTTTGCGGATACTGACAAACTGATTCTGAATTTGAAAGCAAAGGCAAAATCCTAAAATAGGCATGACTGTATCAAGGAAAGTTCAGAAACTCAAACAGTACTACTTCAAGGCATTCACTAAAGTTCAAGTAAGAAAGACAGAAAGGTATCTGTGAAAGAAAAGATCAACAGAATAGAATAAAGGTTGCAAAAATAGAATCACACAAATATAGTCAACTGATATTTGACAAAGGAGCAGAGATGGGTCTTTTCAAAAACTGGTGCTGGGAAAACTGGAAAAATATGAATCTACACATATACCTTCCACCTTTCACAAAAGTTTACTCTGAGTGAATCATCCACCTAGGTGTGAAATTCAAAGCCTCAAGAATACCAGAAAATCGTGGAAAGACAGTGGAGTAACTTTGTGTACATAGATGCTTCTAAGCTACAAATGCAAAGGCAAGACCTTAAGACACTTGATAACCTGGACATGACCAAAAGTCAAAATTTCCACTTTATAAAAACACCGTAAAGACAATGAGAACATGAGCCATGTTGAGAGAAAAATAACTGCTCAAACAGACTTAATAATAAAAGATATGTATTCCAAACAACCAAACGATGCTTATGTATCATTTCTAACTAACCAAAAACAAACATCATCATTTTAAAATTTAGCAAGGGACCACAAACAACTAAACAACAACAACAAAAGACAAATTTTGCAACTACCAAGCAAAGTTACCTGAAGATGTGTGCGCCACATTTTATATAATGGACGAAGCAGATTAAGTGAAAATTAAAGAAAAACGAAATTATTACACCTGTTAGAATGACCAAGTCTTACATCAAGAATGTTCAAAAGGCTCAAAAATGTGAAGTTGAAGGAATTTTCAGCAATTGAGGTGGGAAAGTCATAGATCACCACTTTGGAAAACAGTCCAGCAGTTTCTTATAAACTAAACATTCATTCATTGTGCTACCACCCAGCAATTTCCCATTAGATTTATCCAAATGAATCAAAAACTTATGTGCACATGAAGACTTGAGTATAGATAATTATGCAGGGTTCATTCCTAGTTGCTAAATTTGGAAACAATCAATATATCTTTCAACATGTGAGTAGGCAAATATTTGACTTATACAATTGAGTAATATCACTAATAACCAAGAGACCTAACCAACATTAGACTGTCTTGAAATTTCCTCTACCAAAGAAAATAGTCCATTTTCAAAAAGTTTATCCTCAGGCAAATTCTTAGGAAAAGGGCAGAAAGCAGTCACATTCTTTAACACAAGAACAGTCTATAGCTTAGTTATTAGCATTGCTGCCTTCTGACACATCTTGATCTAGGTATTCATAGTCTATACATCTCTCTGAATGTCTTCCACTTTCCTACTAGCACACCTGATAGCTTTTGTTTAAGACCAAATATTCAAATGCGTTTATGTCCAAATACCAGTCCTCTACAGACGTCTAAACGTTAACGTGCTGAGGACTATCACAGTTTACACCCACTTGCTTGTACCATCTTCTGTTTTAGTTACATCTATGTTGATTTGATAAAATACCAATGAGCAAGGCAAACTATACAACAAATGTCAAACTGGTTTTGTGGCTTCAGAAGGTTAGAGTCTATGACAGCCAAGTAAATGCATGGTGAAAGAAAAGCCTTTTGAAATCTCAAAGTCCAACCCTAAAAACAAACCATCTTAATTAAGGCTACACCTTCCAATCCTTTACAAACAGCTCTGTCACATAGAGCCTTATTATTCAACTATATGAACCTATGCAGTGACTCTCATTTAAACTACCACCGGAACAATGCCAATGTTCTTGCATTTAGACTGAGCACCAATTTGACACCCCCTTTTCAGAAGTGTGGGTTTGTTGTTGTTGTTGTTCATTTAGAGAACTTTAACACTGGTCAAACTTTAGAGTTAGTTCATGGAAGGTCATGTTAAAAAGCTCAATGAATGACCATCATGGAAACAGAAAATACACAAAAGTTTATGGCAAAGACTATGTACCATAAACGTAAACACTTAAGACGTAAACAAACACAAAAAACATTGTTTTCAGAACACATTATTCTAGACATAAAAGGAGAAAAACCTCAATGGAAAATAGACAATGAGATACCACAGCTATACCAACAGGATTTTAAAAGCATGCTTTAATTTATTCATTCATTTATATAATTTAGTAGAACAATAATAAAACATCAAAGTAAAATTTAAAACCAAAACAACATATATAAAAGCTATTTAATAATAATATCATCCTTTTCACTGGAAGTGAAAAAAATCTCTTTACAAATATTTTAATTATAGACAATTCTTTATTATATCTCTATTCAACCTATAAACAGCATGACATTCTTTCAATTCACTGATATTTATTTACAAATCTACATTGGCCTTTTGTTCTTCCCCCAGTTGAATTCAAAGCTCTAATTCAGGTCAAACTTTGTTTCTTCTTGGCATCTTATACATAAAGTATGTGCTGCATTTGTTTATTACTTCATATATCCAATTAAAATAATATGAAATCTTGAATGATAAGCATGCATTTATGGAGTATTATCCAGAACAAGGGAACTCAAAGTTATATGACCAGCATGTAATATACCTAAACATATTAGACTAATTATTTTGTATAAAACTTGAAATGTTTACTTGGTCTGACTTCTCCAAAACAAAAGAATATTTCTTCCACAATAGTTGTCTATAATTCATTTATAATATAAATTCCATAAAATGTACCTTAAGTAAGTGAACTCTCTATTTCTCTAGCTTTTTCATGCCCCTTACATTCAGTACTCCAACCGAGTAGTGGGAATACAGCAACAATTTTATGCATCCAAAAGATGGGATGTTCCTTCAGGGTTCCTGTTTCACAGAGGAAACTGCCAGACATTTTGAAGGATATAGAACAAAGTAACTGACAAACAGCTAATATAGGTAGAACAGATCTTCAAATTACCTGCTTCACTGAAAAGACCCAGATATTTGGATACATAGGCTAAAGAAGAATGCCCCAACATTACAGAAGTGCTTTGGGTGAGTATCCAGGCAGCAAAGTGTCTCTGTCAATTCTCAAGTTTTGAAAGTAGCTTACAATGGACTTCCTACTTACTTAGGTAATATTATATCCTTCTGGGGTATTTGATGGAGTTAAAAACAGATAGTTATAGTTTATGTAGTTATGATAAAAGATAAATTAGAAATGATTCTTTAGACCCACAAAAATAAAATAGATGAATGTAATTTACTACGTCAAAGTAAAAATCTTCCATTTTATTTAGATAGAAAAGGGGAGATGATGTGGGATTTTACCCTACATGCTGTGTATATGCATTTTACTACTGGTTAATAAAGAAATTGCTTTGGCCTATGGCAGAGCAGAATATAGCCAGATGGGAAATACAAACAGAGATAGATAGAGAGGGGAGATAGAATCAGGGAGACATCATGTAGCTGCCAAAGGAGAAAGACACCAGAACCTTACTGGTAGGCCACAACCTCATGGTGATACAAAGATTAAAATAAATGGGTTAAATTAATATGTAAGAGCTAGCTAGGAATAAGCCTGAGCTGTGGGCCAAACAGGGTTGTAATTAATACAGTTTTTGTGGGATTATTCAGGTCTGGGTAGTTGAAAACTAAAATGCTCTCTGTGTTTACAGTAGATAATTTCAATTTTGATATATTAATGAAAATTAGATATGAATGATGGTCATATTATACAGCAATGTGAACACAATTATTCTGACTTAAATATGCACTTAATCATAATAAAATATGTTTTTGTTATATGTATTTTTCATACCTACATAATTTAGGTAGTACATGTAATTGTATGTTAATGTTGGAGTAAGTCTTACAGTTTTTTTAATATTTTTAATACTTACTTTTTTAAATATTTAATACCTAAATTATAATGCAAAGAAGAGTAATTGAAAGGTACATGAGCTTTGCACACTGATGTCCCCAAACTTTTTGAAAAAGATTAAAAATTAAGTTTAAAGGCAAAATTACTTAGGAGCTAGAAAATCACTGCTTTTAAGGGTTGAGAGAACACCTTGTAGTATGGAATATATAGTATAGTATAGCAAATATAGAGGCACATCATCTAGGACATTCTTGTTAATAACCAGATGGTTTGGGAGCATGTAATCTTTTAAGTGTAAATTTTGCTTTAGAAATTATCCGACACACTCTTTCCTTTGGATGATTTGACTGTTTCTCCTCAATAATCCATATATTTAATCATGTATAGTCTATTAAGATGATTATGACCCGAATTTGTGTACACTTTATCACCTTCATTAAGATGCTCAAGTGTTTACCACAACCTTAGTCAGCACCTAAATAATTTTGTTGAATATATTAACCTAGCTGTTAATTTAAATAATTCTATCTACTATTCTAGTAATTACTGAAAGCATAAAACATAACTTGATAGGAACAAATATTTTATTATACTGTTCCACAGTTTAAAAAGCTAAACTATGAATGAATGAGTGACTTACTGAATGAATGAATGAGATCAACAAGAGAAAAGAAAAATATCTAGAAAGGCTTTATGAAACATTTAGAACCTGACCTAAGCTTAAAGATATGGATTATATTTAAACAAAAGATGAATAGAAAAACAGGAGCTTATTTGTAGAAAATAATGAAAATAAAACGATCGTATAAAGTTTTCAAGTGTACTCTTAGGTTACTCTTTTATTTTTAAACATTTTTAAGAACCTGCAAACCTAAACACTTTTGTTTGTTTGTATATTCTGTATCAACACTAACTTCTCAAGTCAGATAAATAAATCTTAATAACAGACATGTAAACATTTTACTAACCATCATATCAATAATAAGCCAACATCACTTATGGTAAAAAAAAACCTAAAGGATCAATAGAAATTATAATTAATGAGAAGACTATGTAGAATAGTATGTAAGAAGGATGAAATTGGAACTCTAAAGGAAAAATTGAATTTGTGTTTAGGACCAAGAAATCATGTCAGGTATTTCAAAGAAAGTGATTATTAAGTCATGAACCAAGGATCTATAATAAAGAGATATATAAGCTCTGCATAGTGCTTCACACCTAAAAACCCACATCTGAAAAAATACCATTACAAGAAAACCGACACATCCTTTAGACCTTCCGTTGTTACAAAGAAGTTAATAGATTAATTAATTATAACTGACAAAATTAAAAAATTATAAGAAAAAACTAAATGTGACGCAGTTCTAAAATCATACAGGAAGCCACCTGAGACTTTTAAAATGAGAGAAGGGGAAAGGGGAGAGGATAAAGAATGGTCATTGCTTAGATTGAAATATTAAAAAAATGAACTGGTGATGAGCAAAAACCAAAGAAAGGAGGGGCATGACAATGGAATAATGTTTCAGAGATATTTTCTTGTCACTTCAGATACATTAGGTCAGGAATAGACAGAGTTGTTTCCTTTGCTTCTTCCTGTCCTGTGTGTCTTCTCTTATAGTACCAACTGGGTGGGAATCAAATGATGCTGACAGTTGGAATAAACTGATTTTACCATTTCAGAACACAATACGAAAGCCTGCTTTTACCTCTATAAAAGTGGATATTGTCACCATTACTGACTTGTTCATTAACCAGAACTCTATAGTCTTAATATTCTACAGTGGGACTTTCCATGGAAAACTCAGAGCTACAATCAAGCCATCCCATCTCTATCATATAAAAATGAGCTCCCGCCTCCATCAAATGAATGATGCTGTTGCTCAGTTTCCTGTGGAGCCTACTGATGATATTTTACTAACCTTGAGAATCTGGGTATCACTCTCTTGAAGGGTAGAAGATAAGGAGTCATCACCCACCTCTGTTTTTCTAATGATGTCATCTCATTTGTGATGGGTTCAAATAACAAGAAACATGACAATTTTCACCGGATTTAGAGCAATGCCACAACAATAAGACATGCTTAATCTCTTGCAAAGCCACTCGTGACAACTTTAGCTCTTTTAAGGAGCTCCTGCACACATCATATGCTATTAATACCACTGAGAAAACTAGTTGGACCCTCTAGGAAATGATACCCGGAGGATGATTAGAACATCATCCCTACATACACTCATGCCTTTTAAGCCTAGAGAAAGATCATGCCTAAGCAAAATTGGTGGTGTGATCATGCAGCTTCCCATTGGCCCATGTAGAATGTGTCAGTCATGAATCTGACTTTTTATCTGTAGGAAGTTAACATATATAATGAACTTGAGTAGATGGTAATCCAGATGTCTGAGATCCCATAGAAGGTATCTTAGGATACATCAAAATATGTTCTCTTCTGTGGGATTCACAGTGACACTTTTCTGCCTTTGACAATGGAGTGGATATTTTTCTCAACAAACACTTTATCAAGTTTATCATGTTTATCGCAATGAAGCAATGAATTAGCTAAAGGAGCCTCTTTGGAGTTTATATTATGAGCAGAACCATAAGGAGTGAGATCTCCTGGATCTTCAGCCAGCTAGAAAAGGGACTTCAGTTTTTAACATGTCTTTGAATCAACTCAGTATCCCACCACTAAGAAACTGCCCATCTCTGAGTATTAATATAAGTTTATGTTTGTTGTGTATGATACAAGGACCTATTGTCTTTGTATATGACCATAAAGATTTTTCACCTTAAACAAAAATACAATGTAAACATTAAGCTAATCATACTAGCTAGATTTCAAGGTTCAATCACCATTTCTAGCCCACCGGACAGTGCAGATAGCAAATTTCACTATTTAAACATTGTTTGATAATATAAATCACTGATGGATATCCTTTCTCTAAAGGTGGAAATTGACACAAGTTGTAGAAGCTAGCATTCTTTGAATGTTTACCATACTTCACACATTGTGCTAATGCTCCATATAGGGTCACAGGCAGTATTTATAAAAATATTTTGATATATGATCTATTGCATTTCAATTTAGGTGAAGAATGAGCATTAGATGTATAACTTGCTTTATGTTGCATTCTAGCAAAGGCAATATTTAAGGTTTAAATCCAAGAAGAGAGAAATGATGAAAATGATTGCCATCTTTTAAAAATGAAGATATGCTGGTGGCTGATAGAAGTCTAGACTTTTATTCCAGCTATAAGAATACTACACACTACATCAGGAAGAATGCAGGCTACAAGAACAAATGAGTGAATTCAAGTAAGTTATCTATTCAACACTAAAGTTGAATAGTTAACTTTATCTTACTTAAACTAAAAAGTACAAAAATAAAATGAAATAAAGTTTTTAGAGCAACTATAGCCCAATTTACTTTGTAAGTGGGCCTTTTTAAAGTGAGGAATCTACTGTTGTCATAGAAATGAGCACAATGCTACTCTTTTAAGCTTACATAACACCTTCCATCTCATGAGCTCAGAAAGACATATAAACCTTAATTCATTAATAGTCCTTTTTATTGGAAGTGCATCAAAATTTACATAATAGGATAGAAAAACAATTGCAGATGAAACAAAAGAAAATTTCATTGCTAACAGTTTTACAGAATATACACCATTTCTTAACACTGAAGAAATGCCACAGTTATCTGATACAGCATTAATCTTCTTTCTTATACAAGCACAAACCATCTCCTATTGTTTTTTTTTCTCAAAAACATACAGCTTCTCTTCCACCCACTCGTTAATTTCTATTTCAAGTGTTTGGTTAATTACCTTAAGATTTATTTTAAAGCATCATTATGTACAGTTACCTGCACTGCTCACACTGCTAAGAAATCACTGACACAAAACTGGATCTTTCTTTAAGAGTATACATGATCTTATTTTAAAGGGGGGGAAACCGTAATTTATATAGGAAAGGTTTGATAGTTTACATGTTTACTAAAAAGTTTAACAATGAGCATAAGATCAAACTGGTCCCTCTGAATGTAGTTAACAGTTGGAGCAGACTGAGGGGCCAATGACAATGGCACTGTGATTTGTCTCTACTGCATGTACTGGCTTTTTGGAATCCTATTCTCTTTGGATGTAAACCTTGCTCAGCCTGGATGTAGTGGGGAGGGCCTTGGACGTCCCACAGGGCAGGATGCCTTGCCCTCTCTTAGAACTGGAGGAGGGAGGGAGAAAGTATGTGTGGGGTAGTAGGAGGGAAGTGAGAGGAGGAATGGAAGTGAGAATTTTGATTGTTATTATTTTTAAAGTAATAAAAAAGTTTAACAACTGAAAATTTAAAGATGCTTATTTGTCCAATTTCTTTTTAAAATGCCAAGTTGGAAATAACAGTTTAGTAAGTACAGTCATCCACAAAACACAATGTTTTGTTTTTGACAGATGTATTAATAGATAATTTATGAGGTTATAACTTCCTTAAGAATATTTTCCTCTAATTATCAAGCAAAACATTTGGGAACTTATGTTTTTAAACAAGTGCATTTTACTATTTTCTCAGCTAATATTACTTTTTCCTCATTCTGTTTCCCTCAAACAATTCATCCCTGATTCATGGGAACAGAGACATTGGTTTTTGAAGGGAAGACCTGCAAGGCCACCCTGCCAAAACAGGTATGCAAATAGGACACAAATTCCCAAATATTTTTATGACCCAACTTTTGATAAAGAGTAATATCGAATTAACTGCTTCTTCTTAGCAAAGCTGATTGTTATCAATCCCATCATTCAATAGGTTTTATATCTCCAACATTATCCATTTCCTCACTGTCAGTTTTCCTGCTATTTGAACATTCCTGCCCAAGCCCTCTTTCCAGTTCTCTCTCATATGGACCTCCGCCCTCCTCTCTCTCTCTCTCTCTCTCTCTCTCTCTCTCTCTCTCTCTCTCTCTCTCTCTCTCTCACACACACACACACACACACACACACACACACACATTCAATGTGCTTTTCTTTTGCCAGTCTCTTGATGCCTGAGAAAGCATACAACACAAAGTCTGTTTGTCGGCTAGTCCCTGAATAACAGACAGCAAAAAGTGAACTGAGGATCCAGCTACTTTTATATTTCTGGCTATGTGGTCATTTTCATCAAAGAATCCCTCACTGTGGAAAATAAATTGTGAGCAGTCATTTTGGAGAATTTTGTACCTCAGTATCCAATCTACTTTATAATGTTAGTCCACTAAGCAAAATTTGCTTAAAGAAGAATTTGCTATTGGTTTATTTTACTATAAGCAACTTTCAAGCACCTTGCAATGCTTATCCTTTCATCAACTGTTTCCTGGGTTTGAACTCCTGCTGAGCATCTGAATTGCATCTCATTTGGGTTCCTCAATTCATCCCGCTGCAGTTCAACTGCTGAAGTGGTCATCAAAATGTAATAAGTTGATCGAAAACTCTCAGATATTACTTTAGAATAAGCTTATTCCTTTTATGAAAGATGCATCTGTATTTGACTTTGTAAGATAATAAATTCAGGGAAAACCCAACTGGGACCTCGAACATACTCTCCTACAATATATGAATTTTATACTAAATAAGACTATAATATTCTCCTCTACAACTCAAAGACACATCCCCATAGGAAATGGAGATGCTAAAATATTAATAGCTGATCCAGGTCTTCTAAGCCTACTAAGGCACCTTAAGCTTTATCATAGTCTGAATACTGTAAATCATTATGTTCATCTAATCGAAACTCTCTGGCTGTTCTTCAGCTGCTTTCCAAGCTAATGTTTCTGTATTCTTAAGATAGAAAAGTTTTTCAGGTTTTACCCTGAAAGAAGGTAATGTCAAAATCAATTTATAAATTTAATAAATATTGTCACAATCACTATTACGGTGTTGCTATTATTTAAGGCTTCTGACAACAGAATGAATAACTACAAATAAAATTGCTATCAGTGATTTATTTGCTGTTTCAATTTCATAATATGCATATTGTCAATGTCTTTATTCAATATTTTATTTCAAATTGTTATTTCCTCACTCAACCCATTCTTACATTTTGTGGTCATTCTAAAACCCTGAGACCAGCCATGTAACTGCTTTTTTTTTCTGTGTGTTTTAGATTCTTTTCCTGGTGCTCTAATAAAAGAATCCCACAAAGAAAACTTAGTGATGAAGGGCTTATTTTGGCTCACAGTTTGATATCGCAGTCTGTCATTGTGGAAAACACAGCTGGTCACATTGAAACCATGAAAAAGAAGCAGAGAATAATAAACACCTCATTCTCTGCTTTTGCACAGCCTAGGGTCCAAACCCAATGAATGGTGCCACCCACAATTGAACAAATCAAAATGATCACTCCCAAGTGTGCTCAGAGACTCATCTCCCACATGACTGTAGATCTCACCAAGATGACAACAGAAATAATCATCACATTTCAAGTGATTTTAGTTGTATCCGATGTAGCGTCCTCTGGGAAGGCAGCTTGAATAGCCTTCAGGTAAAGCTAACAGTTGAACAGTTGAATTTACACTGTTCATATGTTCTTTCGTTTTTCTCTTTTATTTTTGAGATTATAATATTACATTATTTCCAACTTCTCTTTCTACCTTCTCATATACCATTGTCTCTTTTTCAAATTTAAGACCTCTTTGTTATTAATTGCTGTTACATGCAAACGTGTATATTATATATACATTTTCTTAAATACAACCTACTCAGTTCTTAACTTCAGTGATAGCATTATGGTCTTACCAGTTACCTTGGTGATAAATACCACACATATAAGTATCATCTC
This sequence comes from Microtus pennsylvanicus, assembly GCF_037038515.1. Lineage (NCBI taxonomy): Eukaryota > Metazoa > Chordata > Mammalia > Rodentia > Cricetidae > Microtus > Microtus pennsylvanicus. The sequence continues at coordinate 10,458,484 of NC_134597.1, read as the reverse complement.
ACTCATCTTCTGTGACTAGAAACACCTTTAGATTCCATATTCCACTGTTTCCTATCATCAAACCACTGGACCTGTTGGGCTAATCCAACAAGTCTTAAAGCTTACGATTTTTTTCTACCACCAGAGATTTAAGTTTCAATTTTGTGTGGAATCTGCGATATTCAACAATTCTTATAGTCTTACTCAGAATTTTTGCAATAATAATCATTTAGGTACAATTTTAGTTCCAAAATATTTCTTAAATTGAAATTCTTTTACAAGGACAAAAACCTTAGATCCTTTAACCACAGTTGTCCAACCTAAACAGTCCCAAGATGCGTAACAACCACATTTAATGTGGCATCTTGGAAGCAATACCCCCAACCGAAAAAAAGGGCATGAATCAGGAGAGAAGAAATATTGCAATTAACAACCATGTGTCAATATGGCTTCATCAACGGTAACAAATGCATTGTATCATCTCCATCAGGTTGGGAACAGAATTTTTCCACTCTCCTCACATTTTTTTTTTATAAAACAAAACGGATATATTTAAAAAAAAAACTCTAAGGTGCAGGATTTCATCTCAGTGATAGAGCCAGGTCAGAAATTCAGTTTCCATCACCACAAATGGATTAATTAACTGAAACAGAAATCTGGCATATCAGAACTTAGTGAAGACAAAAACCACTGTGTTCAAACTTCTGAGAAATAGAAAACATTTTCTATAGAAAACTTTTCAATTATCCGTCTCTCACCATCGTCTGTGAAACAAAATCACAACAGGCCCTTTACCCTAGCCTGGAAGGTCACACTTCGTCTGGCTCATTGACTTCCTTTGGCTCGCTGACCTCTTGCTGACCCGACCTTCTTACAGTAGTCAAACATCAAAAGACCTTAATCTTTTCTCAGAGTCTTTCCTCTCTCTCACACACAGGGAAAATTCCTAGAAAATCAGGAAACATAGCAGAACAGAGAAGAATTACTCTTTCTTTATTCTCAGCAACTCAGCTTGTAAGAGGAATGGAAATACTGTTTTACACAACACAATATATACTGCTAAATCACAAGAGAATAATAGATACACAAATACTTAGGGGAACGAAGAAAAGAAATTGTAAGAAGTAAGGTGCAAATATAAGCCTTGGACCAATTCTGAGAGCCAGGGATACATTCCTGGAAGCATGCAAAGTCAAAATGACAACTATTCTCAATAGAAGCCTCCTCCTTCAGCTAAACATACCGTTCACACTCTTAAACTAGTCAGAGCATAAAACAAAGGAAGACACATGGAAGTCTCTCATTGGGTCCCATTACAAAGCATCACTTGCTTTGATCTGCTTCCTGTCCACTTCCCTAACAGGGGCACTATCCTGCTTGTTCTCCCTTTCTGTCCCCTTACAGTGTGTCTTTAGCTGGTTTGTTTTCCTGCCTCATATCTCATCACATTTGGCTCCATTGTGCTGGGCTGTCTCTCTAGCATCAATTGCTTCAGTGTGTCTGGATCAAAGGCTTTAGGCACAAGCCTTACCCCAAGCTCCAGTTGAACTCTCAGACCCCGACAGTTTGTACACTGCCTTCTTTCTGATGCCAAGTAATTTAGAAAATCACTGCAATGTGCTAGAGATGAATGGAAAAATAATTGGCAGACGCCTACCTGGTAGACTACTTGAGGAAATGTAAATGCAGCCTTCAATGGAGTCAGCGAGGCCGAATTCTGAGTTCATTCCCTACAAGTTTACATAGGTGCTAGACAGCCCCAAAAGTACACCATTAGAACCTCAATTTGATAACTTCAAGCTTAAGGGTTGTAGAAGAGCTATACTGATAAGTGAGAAAAACTCTAAGGAGGGAAGACATTCCCAAAGAAATATCAAGGAGGAAAGACTCTCAACCTCCCCTTTCCTCTCCCTCATCTGCTTACATTTACTTCCCATACTTCCTTACACTAATTCTGGTAACTTCGTTAGTCTGCAGTCAGTAGATTAAAGGATCCATTGGGTATCTAGCTAACACTGAAAGAATCCCAGCTCTGTGGCTCCACGATGGATTAAAAAGATGAATCTGACTCCTCTAAAGAGATAAGCAAATGATGCCATAAATTTGATTTAAGATCCACCTCTTAAACTGTTCTTCAAGTGTTATAAAGTAATTTTTTCTTGTAACACATTACACATTTATAGGCTATACTGGAAATACCAATTCACCACTACTATCTCTCTACCACTCCACTTAGTACCCCCACCTAGCTCCATCCCATGTTCCCATTCTTCATTTTTAAATTATTATCAATAACCCCCTCAGTGCTGCCTGTAAGTACATTAATGTGTGAGTAGCCTAGCAGTGCCCATGATGTCAAGAATGAGTCTCCCTCTGGCAGCAGCTTTCAGTTGCTAAGAGCTCCCCCAATGTATAGGGGGCCTGCTCAACAGGAGAGATACCATATCTGGTACTGCAAACTTGGCTTTTTTGTTGTTGTTGTTGTTGTTGTTGTTGTTGTTTTGGTTTTTTTAACTAAATAGTCACAAGATCTAACTATATTCTAAATATTTATGTTTATAGTCATAGATTTGTGACATTTTCGATTTTGATCAGTAAGCCTCTTTCTGTGGTGGGGAATGGTTACGGCAAAGACACCTAACTGATCAAAGTTCTGAGTACAAAATTACTGAGTCCTCAGTTGTGGATGGGTCACCTAAATCGTGTAAACTGTTCTGAGTTATAGATGGACTTGATAGGCACAAACTGTGAGGAAAATCTGATCTATATAGACCAGGAATGTTTGTACATAATACCTCTATTTTTATTATTTTTATTTTCATTATCTTGGATTTCAACATCTTCATTATTAGAAAAAGAAACAAAACAAACATCAAATTAATTACAACAGCGACATACTTAGTCATGCGGCAAACTTAGATTCCCAAGTAATCATCAGCTATGCAAAATATGGCAAGAACAAACCAAGAGAACTTACATCACAATCTACCCGTTGTCATTCCTAGAAAACATCATTATGAGGAAGAGTAGTCTAAATTCTGTGGAAGGACAATATTATAAGAAATTTTTCTTATACTGATTGAGATACCATTTAAGCCATTTTTCTCTAATTAAACTAGAATCATATGTGTTTAAAATAATTCCCATGGCAACCTCTCACATCATGAGGTACACAATAGCCATGAAGTAAAGAAATTTATAGTCAAACAATGTATGGTTTTCTTTTTAAAAGCAATGCATTACAATAAAAAGACATTTAACAATCTATATCTCTAATTTGTGAATTCATTTTTCTATTAATACAAAAATACAAATGCTTCAGAACACTATGAAATAAACATGTAATTAGTATAATAAAATTTAAGCAGAATGCTCATGGATTCAGACTGGAAAACTTACCCTTAACAGCTAAAAATAGAAATAATTAAGCAGTTTTTTTCTAATTAAAGGACATAACATTGAGATATATGTCTTGCCAGTGGCCTTGTTTCCTTACCTTTGCCTGTCTAGAAGCAAGGAAGGTGGTCTGACTTTCAACAGTGAGGAGGACCATACTTGGAGCACCGCCAGCCACAATTACATGAATGCTTCACAGAGATAGGAGGGGTATGTAGGTAACTAGGTATACAACTGTCCTCACATTGGATTTCTTTCCATAAAAGTAAAGAGTTACATGTAACTTGCCCATATTAGTCTAAAAGTTTCACAAAGCACACTGTTTTGTTTTGTTTTTTTCAGATCAGGCATCACACAAACACACAGACATGAACACACACACACACACACACACACACACACACAAACACACAAGCACACATATGCCATCTTCCTTACTTCTGTAGAGGCAAAGGTTCATTTAATTAGAAACCCCCTGCTTGATAATTTCTATTTTTGACCATTAAAATAATTTTCCTAGATCCTATTCACATGCATTTCCCTTATATTTTACTGTACTAATTTCATGTTTATTTCATAGTGTCCTGATCAACTAATAGTTTATTTATTTATTTATTTAGCTTTTCAGAGAGGGTTTCTCTGTGGCTTTGGAGCCTGCCCTGGAACTCTGTAGCCCAGGCTGGCCTTGAACTAACAAAGATCTGCACGTCTTGGACGCTTGAGTGCTCAGATTAAAGGCGTGCACCACCACTGCCTGGCTGTGTTTGTATTTTTATATAAATAGAAAAATTAAATCACAAAATGTATAGATGAATATATATTTATGTACACTATAATATGTCCACATGAATGTCACTAATATTAGCATATTTTTAAGTAAAAATTTTACTTAGTCCAGACCTTAGAATGCATGCAGAAGGGTTGTTCCATACAAAAAACTCTAAGAGATCTTTTCTTATTTCTTTTGATCTGCTCTTAATTTCTGGAACTGCGTTCCTGTAGCTATGGCAACATGATAGTATCTTTTAACTATTTATTTATGCTATTATTTGGATGAGTAGGCAATTTCTTCTTTCCTGAATCTGTAACAGTCTTCTAATTTACCATAACAGCAGTGTTGATGACAACACTACCTACTCAACTATCTTCCTGAAACTTCTGATCCCAAACCAGTTCTTCAGCAGACACTTTTCAAAATGAAATACGACCACAGTTATTGGGAAAGCCGTTCCTAAAATAATAAAGGAAGCATCTACCTGTGAATAGAGCACATAAAACAGAAGGAAGCACGGAAACATTTCCAACATTAAGCAAAATTGTCACTACCATCATTTGCAGCAACCATGCCAAGACCAGCAATACAATGCTTTACCTTCGCATTTACTAACATGATAACTACATTTCTACATGATTTCTACATGACTAAACAAATAACTTGTCCAAAACATGCATGTCAGATCCACTAATTGTTGCCAACTGTGTATTTCTTCCCAAGAATAAAACTCACACTCTAATCTTCTAGTAAACTACAGTCCAAACGCACATTTTAGTCAACTCCTTTAAAAATCACATGAAAATGTACCGTAATGCCGATTTTATGACTTTAAAACTTAAAAATTGGTAATATTAAGCAAGGTTTTTTTTTGTGGTAACCAAATTAATACAATTTAGGAGACAGTCAACTTTTAATTTTTATATTATTTATTGTTATTTGTATGTAAATATGTGTGTGTAGTGTGTGTGTGTGTAGTGTGTGTGTGTGTGTGTGTGTGTGCGCGCACGCGCATGCCTATGTGTCCCAGAGCACGTTTGTTGGTTAGGGGACAACTGCGACAGTTGTTTCTCTCTTTCCACCATGTGAGTACTGAGAGATCCATCTCAGGTAGTCAGTGTTGGCAGCAAGTACCTTCATTTGCTGAGCAGTCGTAGAAGCCTACTAGAGTTAGTAATCTTCCATAATAACGTGATTTCAAATATTTGAATGCCTCTCTTTATCACTGATATCTTCTTACTTGGAATATTTCCTCTGAACTTGGTTGGGAAAAAAAATCATCCATTTTTGGAAACATCAGTGATAAGAATGCTTCACAGCATAAGTATATATCTATCAACAGGAACTATCTTGTCCACTAAATATTCATATTATAGCAACACCGCTTATAAAGTTAGTAAGTGATAAACGTGAGATAGAAAAGCACTCACAATGGAGAGTAAGATCATACATATCTCCCTTTGATTTAAATTTTTGGAAGAAAAACATAACTGAATTTTTGATTATTTTGCCCCTTTACATATGACAAAAAAGAAATGTTGAATATGCAATAACCTCAAAGTACAGAACTTAGGCAATGTTCGGATTTGAATAGGAGGTGTAAAATTGTGCACAGCTTTTCACGTCTGTACTTTATTCTTCAGCTAAGAAATATCTATTGGTCACTTTTAAAAATGTATATGACTACATTTCACATCCTTGGAAAAAATTAGAAGTAAAAGCAAATAATGGTATTAAATAGACAATAAGGGTGAGTTAATCTGCATCATTTCAAGAAATATACCTTTTCCATCTTTGTTTATATTCAATACAATCTACTATCAGTATTGCATCTAAAAATGTAATATTGACAGACATGAAATGCCATATTCTAAAACATTTCAAAAATATTTCTTTATCTTACAAGCTCTTCATCATTCTTTCTTTAAAAAAAATTTCACTGACTGACACAACATTTTTATAAACTGGTGAAGTACAATGTGATATTTTGAGTCATGTAAAATGGATTTAAAAAAGCAAAGATAGCAAAGTATAATGGGAGTAGGAAGCAGAGAGGGAAAGAGGAGGAAGGAAGGGAGAAAAAGAGGGAGGGAAACAGACAGGAGGGAAGGAGGATGGAAGAAGGGAAGAAAGAAAAGAAAAGACAAGAAAAGAAAAGAAAAGAAAAGAAAAGAAAAGAAAAGAAAAGAAAAGAAAGAAAGCCAGAAGGTCAGTATGCCTGTTCAAATGAACTTTTATGGTTAAAATATCTGTAAATACACTGTATATACAAATAATGTGAGGTCTTGCTCACACACTTTTAACCTGTTTGAAACCTTAGCTTAGCTTGTCGATATATCTCTCCGAGATTGCCTTCATACAGGGAAAAGTCTTTGGTCCAAAAAAGCATTGCCTAATAGGTTCTCAATTGTTTTACAGCGTTATAAACAATGTGTCAAAGCCAACTTTCTAAGACACACACACACACACACACACACGCACACACACACACACACACACACACACATTTTCCAGTGTGGAACACAGAAATCTAGGGAGAGAAAGGGCACCTGAGATCGCAAACACAGAAACAACATTTTTTCACACTGCCGTATTTTCTTCAAATAGCTGCAGCTCATCTGACTCCCTCAAAAACATCAATTACTATTTTGTTTCAATTGCACACACATGAGCCTACTATACAAGCCACACTGAAGTGGAGCTACTTGGAATGAGTGGGCCTTAGAAAGACGATTGCTTCACCACATGCCCTGAATTTCTACAGCTGAAGAGGGGCCCTTGGAAGTACAGGATGAATGCTGCTGTTCTTCAACCATGATCTCAATTTTTTTTAATCATACCTACTAATCAATAACTGCTTTTGAGCATGCACCCCTAAGAGTATTCATTAATATTTTATGTACAAGCACTGCTAAACCTACATATTCTATGTCATCTGTCCTATAGCAGACATACACAAAATAGAGAAATTTGAAATAGTTTAAATTTGATATACGAATGCAAAATATCTTTTGAACTTTCTAAATATTCAATGTGTGCCTATCTATGTGCATATGAGAAGAGGAAGGGAGGGAGGGAAAGAGGAAGGGAGGGAAGAAAAAGGAGGGAGGAGAGACAAAGACAAATGAATCTAATTTTATGTGGTTAAATGCATGTGTCACCCTCATCTTTCAAGTGAACAGTAAAATAATAAAACTAAGTTCATACTGATTAGTATATCTCAAAGACTTGTTTGCCTCACATGACTAAAGCCTTCCTTCCCCTGAACAGGAATTCCCTTTTACTCTTCTTCAATGTTAGTTCATTTAGCAAGCACTATTTTAGTTTGTCATTTGATACAATTGGGTAATTTTTGACCTGGCCTAAGAGGAGTCGTGCACTCTGTCTTTCTATGACAGGGTGATTTCATTTACCTTTTCATTTTCATGTTTCAACTATGCTGGAGTATATATCAGGACTTATGGTTCTAAATTAATAATTTTCTGTTGCATGTCTTCATCAAAATTTTTTTATCTTTCATCCTTGGAAAATTAAGTTGTTCCCCTCCTAGCTAATATAAAAGTTGTTCAGTGCTAACATTTCTCAATCGCCACATTTCAACACTTTCGAATGAATACTCGAATTTATTCAGTAGTAAACAATGACACATTAGTTTTATATTCAGTGTTTTGATGAGTCTCTATCCTGCCTTCAATAGAGGTCTTATCATTTTACAATTCCAACAAAAATATAAAGAGATACTCATTTACATTATATCTGTACCAAAATTCTCTGTTTTGTACAAAGTCACAATTTTAATGTGATTTTGATTTGAATTACCTTGTTTATTAGGGATAGTGTATATTTTTTGCACTTTTAAAATATTTTTGTTTCTTCCTTAAAAAAAAGGTAATCCAGTCATTTGTGTTTTATAACTTGGATCATTGTCTTCCATAAATGAAACCTACAACAAGCACACATTATACAGTAAGAATCCATTTGCTGTGAATAAAAGAGAATACTCAGCATTTGGACTCAAGGATGGGCTGATAAGGCTTAGAACTAAGCATATTCCAAAGTACTTATCTCCAGCCTAGAATCCATTAATGGAACTTTTGAAACACCCTGATACAATATGTAGGTATATGTTTAGTATATTGGATTTTTGTTGGTTCCAGTACTACCTATTATTGGTTACAGATGTTTAGGCAAAAATCTAATGTAACAGCTAAGGAAAAATAAAGAAAACTATCATTTAATTTGGTGGTTTCTACTTTTGTCCGTTGGTCTTTACATCACTAGCATTTCTAATATTTTTTTCTGGTCCTAAAACACTGCAGCAATGTGTTTTAAAATCAGAAAGCATAAGCACTATTTTGTTATTTAGTGTTTCTGAAGACTTTTAGGAATTTTAGGATATTCTTATTTCTAAAAATAATATTCCACTGAAATCTTGTTCTGAATTAGATTCACATCACAGAGTCTGTATATCTGCTGATAAACATATTGACATGTCAACAACATAAATTCTTCTAATCTATGGACTATTCCCATTCATTTATCCCTTTTTATAAATACTCTTCATGAAGAGACACAGGATGCCACTGCACAGGGTGGACCAAGAGGTGAGTGACTAGCCCATCAGGTCTAAAACCCGGTCACTAGGTCCTAGGCCTGGAGGCAAAACTCCAGGCTCACATCCCTTCAGTATTAGCTAGCCAGCAGGCAGCTACACTGTAAGCAGGCTGCTCCAGCATCCCCACAACTGGATTCCATAATCTACATGTCTCACTGTACCACCAAACCTATCCCTTACCCATGAACTCAGTGACTCACTGAGTCATAGACTGTGACTGCACAGAGAAGACCCAGAGGGGAGTTACGAACCACTCTGCTGAACAACCCAGACTCTAGGCCCAATGCCCCACAGCAAAACCCGTTCTCATCCCCCACCCACCTCAGTTGTATTAACAAATCAAGGGCAAGGCTCCTGTAGGCAGGCTGCCCCAGCACCCTCTCCCCATCAAACCCTGTAATCTACAAGTTCCACTCTACCCCAAACCCACTTATCCCCGGAGACCACAGTGGTTTCCTGAGACACAGACAGCAACTACAATGAGAGATGCAAGAGAAGATCCCTGCGACACAGATACTGAGTGCAAGTATTAGACAAGAGACAAAGACACTGCCCACACCAAATGGATGAAGAGAGGGGCAAGTGCCAATGCAAGAATACATTCAACAACCTAAAGAGCAACATGGCAACAACAGAACCTAGCAGCCCTACAACAGGAAGATGTGAACATACTAACAGAAAACAAAGCAGAAGAAGACAACCTTAAATATAACATTATGAAAGTGATAGAGACCTTTAAAGAGGAAATGAAAAACTCTAAGAAATGGAGGAAAAGACCAACAAAAAATATTGGAAGAAATCAATAAATCTCTTAAAGAAAGGCAAGAATACTGAGAAAAAAAATAAAATAGGTGAAGCAAAAATTCCAACAGTTCAAGACATTAAAATTGAAATAGAGACAATACAGAAAACAAACTGAGGGAATTCTGAAAACAGAAATCTGGGTAAATGAACAGAAGTTACAGATGCAAGCTTAACCACCAGAATGGAAGAGAAGAATCTCAGGAGTTGAAGATATGATAAAGGAAATAGATGGATGGGTCAAAGAAAATGTTAAATCCCACAAATCCTTAACATGATATATCCAGGAAATCTGGAACACCAAAAAAAGACCAAAGCTAAGAATAACAGGGATAGAAGAAGGAAAAGAACTTCAGTTCAAAAGCACAGAAAATATATTCAACAAAATCATTCACAAAACTTTTTCAACCTACAGAAAGATATGACTATAAAGGTACAAGAAGCTTGCCATACACCAAATAAACTGGAACAAAAAAAAAGTTCCTTTACTACATAATTAACAAAACAGTAAACATACAGAATATGAAAAGAATATTACTGGCTTTGTGGGAGCCTAGGCAGTTTGGATGCTCAACTTACTAGACCTGGATGGAGGTGGGGGTTCCTTGGACTTCCCACAGGACAGGGAACCCTGATTGCTTTTCGGGCTGGGGGGGAGACTTAATTGGGGGAGGGGGAGGGAATGGGAGGCGGTGGCGGGGAAGAGACAGAAATCTTTAATAAATAAATAAATTAAAAAAAAAAAAAAGAGGAACCCCAGTGAGGGCCCAGTATTGTGGTGTAGCAGAAACCAGAGGCCTCAAGCCAGACCAATGACTCTTTGTAATGAACACTTGCAAGTAAAGATGTTTGGACTAAAACAAAAAAAAAAAAAAAAAAAAAAGAGCGGCAAATGAAAAGGGCCAAGCAACATGTAAAGGCAGACCTATTTAGATTACACCTGACTTCTCTGGAAGCCAGAAACTCCTGGACAGACATGCTGTAGACATTAAGAGACCATGGATGCCATTCCAGACTACTATACCCAGCAAAGCTTTTAATTACCATAGACAAAGAAAACAAGATATTCCATAACAAAGTTCAGATTTAAACAATGAAATTTATGCCCTAACAATGCTGAAGCCCACATGGGCAAACCACATATGGCAGTTCCGTTGAACTTGTCTATATTGGATTTCATGGTCTAAGTTGATGAGGATGACTGACCAGGTATCTTCCTCAACGCATATCCACAAATCCAGTTTAAAAGAAAGTACTATAAGGAAAACTCCAACCCAAGAAATTTAGCTGCACCCACAAAAACATAGGCAACAGATAAACTCACTAAGGATCAAAGCAATAGTGAAGCGGGTACCATAACTGCTCTTCCCATGTAATCAGATTGATAACTACCTTAATTGTCATCATAAAGCCTTCATCCAATAACTGATGGAAGCAGATGCAGAAATCCAAGGTTAAGCACAAGGCTGGGCTCTTGGAGCAGACGGTTTTGATGTGCTTTTTGATATGATTTTCTAGAAATCATTCAGTAGTTAATAATGATAATGCATTCTCAGGAATACATTTCATTATTCTGTGAACAGAGTATAGCTACACAAACCTAGATGGTATAGGGTATGGACAAAAGGTAGGTGCTATTATATACATACATACATATGTATCTATATATATAATGATTTGCCATTGACAAAATATCACATGAAGCATACATCTTAGTGCTGACAAATCTTACATTTATATTTGTAAGGAGTATTGGTTCAAAGGATCTTGTAGTATCTTTCTTTAACTTTAACACAAGTTTAATACTGTGCAATGGTTTGCATGAAAATGGCCCCCACTGACACTTGTTTGAATACTTTGTCCCCAATTTTCATAGAGTTGTTGGAGAGGGATTAGGAAATGTGCCTGTGCTGGGGAGGAGAGTCACTGGGGATGGTCTTGAGGTTTCAAAAGCCCAACAGGCCCACTGTCTCTTTCTTGGTCTCCTGCTTGCATGTTTGGAATTTTTAAAATTTCTTTTCAGAAAATGCTTTTATCAAATAACTGTAATCTAGTAAGTGTTTCTTTTTCTCATTCGTCACTCAAATTTAGAAATAATATAGGTTCAGGCATATTTAACAAATCTGAATTTTTACTCAATTACATAGCAAACTTATTCTAGAAGGGACAATACAAGGGTCCAGAGAACATGCTCTTTGTCTTTTGCTGATAAGAAACTCAAAGAAGTGGGGAGGAGGGGAAGGGAAATGGGAGGTAGGGAGGAGGCAGAAATTTTTTCAATAAAAAAAAATAAATAATAAAAAAAACTTCTAGAATATGCCACAACTTGAAAAATAATACTGAACCTATGAATTTCATATTTGTGATTTACAGAGAGACAATAAGTGAACTAGAGGAATAAATAAAATCACAAAATATAAGAGTAAAAAAAGAAACTCAAAGAAGACATTTAAATATTGACTGTGACTAGTGATATTTTTAGACGTTTATATTAAATAGCAAATGAATCTAAGTATACTTGAATAAAATGTCATTTGTTTTATATTCTGGATGTTTAATTTAATTAATATGCCACATAAAAATAAAATCATTAATATGGATTATTTTAAGTTATGATCATTTCATATACAATGTGAGCATATGTAAATTCACATTTCAAACAATTTCTGAGAGGAAAATCTGTTGGGTGATTTCTTCTAAGATTAGTATAGATTAGCATTGTTTGAGCTTTATTATATTAATATATTACAATTATAATATATTAATAAGGATATTGAGAAAAAGCCATAAATCTGTGATTCCATTTTAAATAGCAGTATTGTAGTGAGTATATAAGTCACCAAACAGTACAGCCAGTACCCATGGGTTTATGATGTTACCTACACTAAGTGGCTATCCGCATTACTGTAATTCTATTTGGCATGTATTGCTTTCATCTCAGTTTGCAAACCATGTCTTAGAGACCTGAGAGTCTCCATGCTGTTCATGTATGTTTTAACATTGCTACTTATTTTGCTGCATCTTATTTCAAATGGATTTTCTAATGACATGTGTCATTTGTTTAAAATACTTGCTTCATATTTTGTTTTGTCAAAATATATTTTGTACTAACCAAAAATCATTTTTATTGTAGAATATAAATTATCATAAAAATCAAAAAATATGATATAAATAGATATTTTCTCCAAATATTGGACAACAAAGTAAAGTCTCACAATAAAATAAAATGCAGAAATTTAGAAAAATAGCTATAAAAGACATGCAATGCTCCATTTTTATGCTGAACCTCAGCAGCAAACAATATTTTTTAAACTGCTGCTCATTAACGAAAATCCTCAATGCTTCAGGAAACAAATGCATTAGGGAATAGAACCCAGACAAGCAGATTGTTGCTTATATGTCTGGGGTCCTTGCTCCAAGCACAAGACTTTATTCTTCCTAGAAACACTAAATAAATAAATAAAGACTGACTTCTTTGAAATATAAAACCTCAGCTAGAAGACAACCAAACCTCATCCCTGAAGTCAAACAATAAGTTTAGAATTATTCCCATGTTTACACAGTTCACCTTCACAAAGTAATAAGATGCTGGCAGTCGGTCCCTGCAGCACTCTTTACTATTGCTGGCTTATATGACATGTTGTAGTGAATGAGTAATTAATTGTTCCATGTCCACCTATAATTATAGATCATCTTTTTTTATCTTCACAAAGTTAGACATCAACCTTGGCTCCTGAATATTTCAAGTTTTACAGCTTGATGATAGCTCCTTTTCTCACCTGAAGAGGTTGCAATGGCTCACTATATTGGAACACCCAATCTCAAAATGAACAGGCTGATGTAGATAAAATGGATTTCAATTAAGCCTGTATTACAGAAGCTTAATACTAAAAAGAGTTTATATCTAGGCTGAATCAAACAGAAATCAATACTTGGAAAGATTATAAGAGAAATGTACACCAGTTAAGTTATTCTCTGCATAAATTAAAGAAAACATTGAAATAACAAAGAGAATGTTTCAGATAGATAAGATAGGAAAAATTATGATACATGCACGATTTTTCTTACAAAAAAATGGGAAAATAATGATTAAATGGCAAATTTTCCGAACTGAAAGCTCAAAGGGCAACCATGAATACTTCTAAATTAAATACCATAAAACCGGAAGTTCTAGCTTTTCTTCAACCTTCTAAACAAAGAAATTTGAACAACAAGCTGTTCTTGCTGAAGCACATTAGAACGAAGATACGATCAAGTAAATATTTCGAGGAAAAAAAAACAGCCTAGCCATTACATAGAAATGGGACAAAAGTGAGTGGACACATAGGAAGTAGTGAAGAGCTTTTCTTTCCACACGAACTGTTCCTTCAAAAAGGTAATGATTGAGGACAGACAGTATTATATCCAGGGATCAAGAAAATACCATCACTGCCCAATATCAATCCAGAGTTACCACAGCTTGCTCCTGAATCAAGCATGTGACCTGAGGTTTTATTTTGAGCATGAAAGGAAAATCTACAGTACAATATATTGCATTAATTTAAAACTCAAAATCCAACCCAATATGGTTTTTATAATCTGTGAGAATGTGAAATGAAGTGCATTAAAATGTGTTTCCCAATTTTTCTAAGCAAAATATTTACAGACATATATATATATATATATTTTGTTTCCCAAATTTGACCTTATATTTTCCAAGCAAGAAAATTAGTGAATTAAACATTTTTGAAAATATCAAAATTAGTGTAATACACATAAGTTTACCATTTTGTTTCAAGAAAAAAATCTTCTCATGTACAGCTAACACATTAAATCTTATCTTTCTATTCATGGACCTTGGTGCATGGATGAACGTGTTTGCATCTCAATCTAAAGGTCCCTCTGCCAGAGAACAAGAGAGATGATACTAGAAGAGAATATATTCAAAGATCTAACGGGGGGATTACAATGGCTTCAGGGAGACCCAATATCCAAGGTTCATAAGAACCCAGTGAATAAAAATAAGGGCCAATACTTGGCTCTTTTCTGTCACAGTGCTTACCAAAGCTGAGCTCCACAAGGCCTCTGTGAACTGGATCTTGGGGTGCTTTGTCCCCTAAGTACTTCATATTCAGCACCACACTGCTCAGCACAAAGCTCTCCTCTCTGCTGGATGATCCACGGGTTAAAGTTGATGGCTATCATTATTCATCCCTGCGCTCTGCCTTGATGTGAGGTGGTGGGCCTCTCTCTGCCTCTCCATCTTTGCAAAGCACTTGTGGTGTCCTTTAGAGGTTTTCAAACTGCTCAGCACATGTGGTTTTCCTATGTCCCTTGTTCACCAACTTCTCTATGTAGAAAGCGTTGACTTCCCTGCCGGTGCCCAGATTAACCTGTCAAGACCTTATAAACTGTGATAACTACCATGTGAAGCCTAGAGGTCATGTGATAGTCATGAAGGGACTGAGGCACCAGATCTCCTTATAGTAACAACTTCACGGGAGGACTGTATCACTAAATCTGAAACATGCCTCCTGGGGACATTCTGGGGGCTTCACAAGGTTGCCTTCCCTTGATGATAATGTCAATGCTACCTTGCATAAGAGATGAGCATGTTAAGATTCTGTAGTTTTAGATCTTGATGTCTTTCACTGCTATTACTCACTGAGTCCAAATGGGTGCCTGAACTTTTCATGGCATAGTTCTTCAGGAACTTGTTAGTAATGTTTTTCCATGTGAGCTGTTGCAGCACTCAATATATAAATGGAAGATCTGCCACATTTACCAATTACTTCAATATGAGTATTATGTTATATGGATCTCAGTTGGTTTGGAGTCTATGTCTTACAAACAAAATGAAAAAAAAAGTTCGTTTTTTTTTTCAGGACGAGGTTTCTCTGCAGCTCTAGCTGTCCTGGAATTCACTCTGTAGACCTGGTTGTCTCGAGCTCACAGAAATTCCCCTGCCTCTGCTTCCAAAGTGCTGAGATTAAAGGCATGTGCTACCAACTTCCATTTAAATTTATAATTTTTGAAACTTGCTTTTGAGGTAGGGTCATATGTAGCCCAAGCCCAGTTCCCTATATAGGCAAAGATGGCCTCGAACTCTTGAATCTGTCATTATTACCTCTCAAGTGCTAAGTCTGCAGGGATGTTCCACCACGATCAGTTTATGTGTTGCTCGAGATCGAACCCAGGGATGAAGGCATGCTAAACAAGCAGTCTATCCATTGAGTTCTGTCCCTATCCCAATGGTTGTTAACTTTATGGCACATGCCTAAAACATGTGAAGAATTTACAATACGTTGAGGAAATGGGGAAACTTGGTTGACAAGAAAACTTAATTATTTATTTATTCATTCATTTTTATAAGAATACAAATTATCTTTTTCATTTTACATACCAATCCCAGTTCCCACTCACTTCCCTCCGCTTATTCCCTCCATATACCTCCCACCCCACTTCCATCCACTCTTCAGGGAGGGTAAGACACATTGCTTTGGGGAAAGTGCACGGCCCTCCCTACTCTATCTAGACTGAGCAAGGTATCCATATAAAGAGAAGAGGTTCCACAAAAGCCAATACAAGCAGTAGGGATAAATCCTGGTGCAAATGCAGGGGCCCCACAGTCTGCCCCAGCCCACAGCAGAGGGAATAGTTTGGTCCTATGCTGTTTCCTTCCCTCCTAGAGGAGTTGGTGAGCTCCCATTAGCTCATGTAGACTGTTTCGGTAAGGGTACCCATCATGGTCTTGACCTCTTTGTTCATATTCTCACTCCTCTCACTCCTAAACTGGACTTTGGGAGCTCAACTCAGTGATCAGATACAGGTACTGCCTCTGTTTCTATCAGTTGCTGGATGAAGGTTCTATGGTGATATTTAAGATATTCATCAGTCTTACTACAAGGCAACAACAGTTTGGGCAAGGAGCCATTACGGGGCTAGCATGAAACCTGGTACTAGAGAAAGTCCCAGGAATCCACAAGAATGTCCCCAGTTAAGACCCTAAACTTAATTATTTATAAAAGTAGAAGAACTGGTTGGGAAGAGAAAGCAAACAATGGAAGTCGAAAAGGACTAAGAGTTTAGTGAGTGGTGAATAAGGTAAAAACATATATGTATATAAAAGTTTCATAATGAAACTCATTATCATGTATTATTAATGCATGACAATAAGTCATGGCAACAAAAATGTTACCAAAATAGGTGAGAAATGAGTAAGCAGATGGGGATAAAAAATTCATCAACAGAAGACTGTATTATCACTAGGTATTTATTCTAGAACAACTTTTCAAAAACAAGGAATATAACTGTTATGAAATGTCCTCAAAGTGATGTGCAGGCTGAGAAGCTACTTGTACAACTTGTATAAAAGGCAATGGCTTAAGAGTAGCTAAGATACTTCTAAGAAAAATGAATTTCATGAAATCTAGAGAAATTATGATAGTCATGTTCAGAGGGATACTAGTTTACAACTATAATAAAAACAATGGAAATTATATATTAACGAAAAGGGATAGACTAGCAAAAAATAGTTACCTAGTTATTCATTATAAATACTGAATGAAATTAAATAATTCCCATTATATTTCTACTTCTACACAGATTTTAATAGAATAAGCACATAAATGAAAATATACAAAGTATAAACTAGCACTTGACTGAAAAGAAATAAAATAAATGCATAAATAAGTAAACTCTTTGTGACTTTAGGATGGGAAATAATTTCCAAAATAAGAAATAGAAACAATATGCAAAAATAAAAACAAAGAGTTCAACTGCCTTAAAATAATCTATAAAATATAGGAAGACCATAAATAGGCTTACTAGAATTCTTTTATTAGAATCAGAAATTAGAATATATTACCCATTTTTCTATACATCAAAAAACATTATATATATATACATCCATATACAAGATGTATATGCATACTCTTTGCATTTGCATCATTTGCATCTATCAAATCACAGAATTTTTAAAAATAAAAGATAAACTTAAAAACTTCCATCCATTCGATATACTTATGACACCTCAAAAGAAGAAAAAATGAAGCTATAAATGATCATTGCCCATTAAGCAAATAAAAACCTTATTAAAGTAGTTGGAAGTTAGAAAAAAGGAACTTATTTTTAGACAGTCTAACTAAGAACAGTAGAAGCATGAGTTAGCAAATACCAATGCATATTGCCATGAGGGGCATGTTAAGCAATACACACATTTCTGAAGACAATTTGGCATTGCTCCCTAGTGTTATCAGGTGAACTTTATGACTTCAGTCTATTGTAGAAAAATGCTCACATATGTACATATACATGGGAAAGATATGCAAATATTTCTGCTTTTTTGCTGTGATATAAGCAAAACATCTATAAATAATAAGATTAAGAATGTTCAATCATCTAATATCCAAAGTGGATGAGATATATTAATATTGTCCTTTATTAGGGCTTCTATGTAAAGTGTTTGTATTATTATATTTCAAATTGTTAAGAATATCACATCTCATCTGATCAATATATGTGATATACATGCATGGATCAAAAGTCTTAGTTTTTTAAAGAATAATAAATATGATAACCATGGCTAAAACAACTCCACCAGGAAAAACAGGTTTCATAGAAATATTCATGAATGTGAACAAATAATAAAAAGCTCTATCACCCTAAATAATTGACCTAAATATTTAAAGCAGGTTTTGAAACTGTAAGAAAGTTGTAGTATTTGCAACACATTTGAAAACTCAGTGGAGAAGTCCTAATCCAGGTAAGAAAAATAGAACAAATTTATGGAAAGTATGTTATAAACAGGACAAAGAGCCAGGATAGAAGCTGTCTTATCTCATTATGAGGAAGAACCTAGCTTTCTTCTTTCACTTACATAGACTCAGTTCCACAGCACAGCGAATGCTGAACAGGTTGAATTATTTGTCCATATCCTACAGGATGCTCAACAAGGCTTGAATCTGTTGTTGTCTGGGGTGACAGCATCTCCCACTGGCTCACCAGGCCTGCTTTAACACAGTTTCTCCTATATTCTCTGTGAGAGTGAGCTTCCACATTTATTTCCGAGTTGAGTTTACCCAGTGTGAGGGGAGAATAGGAAATGAAACTCCCTGGATATTACATAATCTCTGGTTGTTCTTGTACTCTGTCTCCATCTCAGTGGGAGACGTGTGTAAGTAGACACATTACTAATTATCAATTAATCTAAGTATATCAACCGTTTTTAGCTTCATTCTAATTATTCCTATGGTTCCTGAGATTCTGTTTGTTGAACATTAGATGATAAACATTACAATTGGAGAAGCAGAAAGCCTTAGAAAATGAATAGAATACTCATAAAAATTCACTGAAAACAGGTAAAATTTGATGACACTGTAAGACTAGCTATGCATATAAAATAAATAAAAAGGTAAAGTAAGACAGATCTAGGGACGTTTTAGCATAAATTACATTCATCTCAAGAGTCGTTAGGTTCGCATCATATACTTTAAGAAATGATGATACTAAATTATAAATTATTTTAAAAACAAATCCAAATAGATTGAAAATTGCAAAATGTTTTTAAAAAGAAAATACCAGTCCTAATATACCAAACAATGCTGGCTAAAGGAGGGTACCAGCCAAAAAAAAAAAAATATACCTATGTACTCAACATTTTCAACTAATCAGAAGAATAGACTCAAAAAAGGTACAAGATGAATTTAATGTGGATTTCTAAGAAATAATATACATAAACATGTCTTTAATATAAAACCTCTAATACAAATATTAATCAATAAAATTAGATCAAATATATTTTCAGAGAATAAGAGGGACAATGTTACTTAATGTTGAAAGATATGGTAAAAAAGGAAGCATCAAACCACAAATTAGAATCAAAATAGTAATCTCAAGGAGAATTGAATTTCAGTTATTCAGAGAGACCTAAATTACCACAGAGAAACTGGTACACTCAAATGTTGCTGGTATAAAAAATGCTCTGTTCATCGTTGGTATTCTTCACAGATCTCTGAGAAGACTTCTATTTCAGGTTCTTATTCACTTCTCTGCTGCATTTTGTTTTTATTTTGGAAATATTCATTCTCATCCTTCAATACTCAACTTCTGTTGAGTATTACAGTACCATATCATCCTTGGGATACTTAAATATTGCAGTGAATACTTTAAAAATACTCATGAATTAATTCACATAAAATGCTAGCATGAAAGCTAACTATTTGTTTGCTTGTCCTAATTCTTCTAGAACAGCATTTCTCAAGATCACCATTTACTTCATGTCACTAAATTCATAAGACCCATAATAACATTCAAATAAGATTTTAATATAGAAGAAAGGGGAAAGTATTATGAGGAGAATTACAGAAAAAAAACACTAGTAAAATATGTCTATTAGAGATGCACGTTTCGGTTTTGTTCAGGACTCTAGGAACATCGAAGAAACAGAAAAGGGTATAAAATCTTCAGCTGGGGAATAAGGGAGAGATAAAATTATGATACAGAGACGAGGAAAATGTTTCTTCAAGCTAGGACTAAAGCAAAGCACGATATTCCTTTTTGCCTCTGCTTCTTCTTCTTCTTTTTTTTTTTGAGCTAAATATAGCAAACCAAAGATTTCTTAGAAAAATACCACAGTTGGTTACTTATTTGTTTCCAGGCTATGAATTTTTAGGGCACGTTGAAGTGAGAAATTTGCCTTGGCAGTACATATCCCCCACTGATTTCCTAAAAACTGTGGCATGAAATAGAAAACCACAAAGTACACTGTTTTTACCCATATGAAGGATATTCAGAATAAAACCTGAATTTTGACTCAAAATCTTAGTGTCAAAGTTATAAGAAACAATGACAAATTCAGGTCAGTATAACTGAAACCTAAAGTCATAAAATGATGCCACTAAATATTACAATATTAAATTTCAATTATGAGAGACTGGCATCACATAATTAAAATATTAGCAATGCAATAATTTACAAGGTATACAACATTAATGGCTACTGTCATCATAACAATGCTTTTCAAAAATAATCTTATCTTGTTCCTTTAAAAAGGAAGATAATGATCACACACCAAGTAAATACAACAAATATCATTTAAAATGTAGAAGGGCTTTAGGATAATTATTTCAGTCAACAGGGATTTTCATTAATATTATCATTACATACTACTTCAAGAAAAGAAAGGGGCAGCTAACAGATGATTTCTATCTGTCAATTCCTCATCTTTTCTTGTCCTGACGAAAAACAATTTGAACTGAATCCAACAAAAATTATCAGCAAAGGCAAGGGAAGTTTCCTGAAAGAATGTTCATTTCAAATAAATTGTATAACCTAAAATATAAAACACTCAAATCACATTTTTGAAATATGAAATGCCATATACTTATTTAATAAACACTGTAATATGAAGAAAATAAGAATAAAAATCTACTTCTATGTAAGTGCTTGTAGTCATGGTGACTGTATACACATACATGCATAAATAGATGCTAATAGGAAGAGGAAGAAAGTAGAAGGTTATGAAAACAAAGAATGAGTGCAAGAGCAATAATATTAATCAAACACTCCAAAAAAAAACCCAACCTGTATTCATAAAGTGTTGTAGGAAGTACTTCTGTATATGTCTTGCTTTTATTAGTTAATGAATAAAGAAACTGCTTTGAGCCTATAGCAGGCAGAACAGAGCTAGGTGGGGAAAACTAAACTGAATGCTGGGAGAAAGAAGGTGGAGTCAGAGAGATGCCATGTAGCCCCTGACAGAAATAGACGCTGGATAGAACTTTACCTGGTAAGCCACAGCCACGTGGTGATACATAGATTAATGGAGATGGATCAGTTTAGGATATAAGTTTTCCATAAATACGCTTAAGCTATTGGCCAAACAGTATAGCAAATAATATAGTTTCTGTGTGATTATGCGGGACCAGGTGGGAGAGTAGCTTTCTACTACAATAAAGTAAGGTGAACCATAAGTCCCCCCCTCCAAAAAAAAGAATAAAAAATTTTCTAGTAAAGTGTTTTCTTAGTAAAGTTGGGTGTTTTTCTAGTAATGTGCTAGCATTGGCTGAAATTTATAAGCTAATATTATTGGAATAAACTCAAAATCAGAGAAAATATGTTTGGCATAAAAATAAAAACATGAGTATATTAAAGGTGGACGGTCATATGTTATTACATTCATTTAAAATTGTAGTCTCTTGGATGGCAAGTTGGCTCAGTGAATAATGGCTCCTGCCAGCAAGTCTCTGACAATCTACATTTGACATCCAGGAATCACATAATATACAAAGAGAACCAATTCCTAGAGCATGACTTCTGATCTCCACACCCACGTAGAGGGATATGTACATGCACACAAACACATGAAAAATGATAACAGTAAGCTTCTTTTCCAATTTTACTACGGAAAAAAATATAGTCTTTTTATTTTCTTCAGTATTAATGTTGTCAATGCTTTTATTATTGAACAGATATCTGATCTTCAATATGAATCTATGATTTAAATTATAACATAGTTGGCATGTATATATTGCTTTATTGTAGGAAGTTTATAAAAATACTTTAATCCATAAACTTATTAAGGAAATTACAACAATTAATCTGTTCAAAGACTAACAGATGTCACAAGAAAACGAAATGAGACTTCAGAGGCTGCTTTCAGTTCCAACGCTAAATATCAACTGTTGTTTTGATTCATGTATCCCATTCCTGGAATTATGAGAAAAGAAAAGTGCTAATCAAAATTACCACTGACCAGAGAATATGAATATATATATGTGTGTGTGTGTGTGTGTGTGTGTGTGTGTGTGTGTGTGTATACATATACAAATTAGTTTGTGTTTAAGACAATAATTAGGATCAAAATAAACTCAATCATGATAAAATGGCATGTAATAAGATAAAGATTCATGCTGTTGCTATAGTAATGTGATTAGTTAGGATAACTAATACTACTCCTCATGACTGTTAGTGTCAAATACATGCAACAAAACAGTACATATTAGACTAATGCTGTAATTCTGCTCCAGAAGTGAGGGTTATTTTTTCAAAAATAATATATTTTATGCCCGACCCTATTAAAGTTTTGTTTAACAGAGATTATTTTTGTAAATTCTATACTCTTACCATATTAATCCCATTTTTGCTTATTATACATAAGAGTGGAGAGTGTGGCTTTCTTGATGAGTTTTTGCTCTGTAAGTAATACAGAGCACTGAGGAGTGCTTCCAGCTGTGTGAAACTATTATTTTATATGCCTCAGGGATGTTTTGTGCACTGTACTGTTATCTACTGGCTCCAATTGGAAGAATTGTCCTGGATAGACTGATGTTTGATGGGCAGAGCTGTAAAAGTGATGAGAAATTTTGGGAGGATACATTGAACCTGTTTCTAATGCTTTACCAGCACATGTAGGTAACTAATGGATTTGCGGATGCATGAACACAGACAAGCTGTGCCAATGTCTGAACAGAGAGGCTACTGCAACACAATGTCATCTAAAATAAAAATAAAGAAAATGGGACATTAAGATTATAGTAAGTAAAAGTAATTAAATCTCTAGCAACAGGATTATAAAACATGAGATGCATGCTAATATTAGGGGTAGCATGATTTAAAGGGGATTAAAGCAGAATACATGAAAATAGATTTAAAAAATGGGTTTTAGGAAGTCACTAAAAACTAAGGATGTGTGAAATATATTGATCTTGATTGTTCTATAAACTATATATCATATATATGTATAAAAGTACATAATATGTAAAACCATATTAAACTATATACATTAAACCATAAACACACACATATATATAGAGAGAGAAATTATAAAATAATAGGGGTCCATATATATTTCACATACATATTTAGTTTTGGTTGAGTTCCTAAATAAATATTTAATAATATTCATTGGTAATTAATGATAATATTAATTATATACATTAAATAATTTTTAAGGAGATACTTTGCATGAATGTACAAAGCTGCTTCCAGAATCCTTTTATCTAAGTGCCAGGTATAGTATCTCACCCTATAAGTTGATAGTTCGAGCCCCTATTGGCTCCTATATTTCAGAAGGTATTATACACATTGGATACATGGCACAGAAAAGAAGCTGGAATGGAGAGGGAAACTGCTCAGAGAAAAATGCCAAAAATCTCACTCAGCTGTAAACCATGCAAGTTCTAATATTAACCTACCAAGGAAAAATGAGCCTGCACTGCTTTGTATAAAAATGTCCTCCATAGATCCAAAGCCAGTAGCACTATTAGGAAGTATGGTCTTGTAGGAATATGTGTTGCTTTGTTGGAGGAGGTATGTCAGTAGGCTGTGGGCTTTGCGGTCTCAGAAGTACAAACCCGACAGCATGTCACTGTTCACTTCCTATTGCCTGCCAATCTGGACATAGACATCTCAGCTCCTCCTTCAGCACCATGGCTGCTGCCTCTGAAACTGTAAGCCAGCTACAATTAAATGTTTTCCTTCATAAGATTAGGCATGGTCATGATGTCTCTTTAGAAGAGAAACCCTAACTAGGAGTACCTAATGATAAAATAGCATGATTATTTGAGGGATAACCGATTGCTTTCTTAATGAATCTGAGGTCTATTCCACAGGAGGGAATGCATGACTGTTACTTTAAACAAAGTCAAAGCCAATATCTGGAAGGTCACAAGCCCTTTGGGAGAATGCATGTCTGATGTGTGCCTGTTTTTAATGGATATGTAGTCAATCTGTTGTCAAATATTTATGTTTATATCCATAGATCAATGTTGCTCACATCCTGGAGCAGAGAGGTTTGTTTTTACAGTGAGTGAGTGAGGGTTCACACTGAGCTTCATAACTAAAGTGCAGAGACTAAGTGAATGTGGGGTCCTGAGCCTTAGGCAGGGTATCTGTATCACCCCACCCAAGATCCACTGAAGGAAAGTGGACAAACCATAAAAGCTGAAGTGTACATATGAACACTTTGAAGCACTGTCCTCTGCATAGGACCTAAAAATTGCAATCATAAACCCACAATTACTTGTACAAGACCAACACAACACAGTTAGGTGGAAGCAGTTACAGAAGGAAAATAGAGAGGAACTGGATTGAATAAAATTCCATAGATGATAGATAGATAGATAGATAGATAGATAGATAGATAGATAGATAGATAGATAGATAGATATACAGATATAGATATACTTACCTGAAAAAATTTTAGAACTTATAAACAGAAAGAAAACTAATCTGCAAAGCCAATTAACATGGTCATCCAGACCTCAAAGAGGGACTAAAAGTCTTAATCTAAGAAATGTTAAATGCTTCCTAAACCATGGAAATGACTGTAAAAACATACTCATATTCAACAACTCCAAAGAGCCACCTTAACTGTTTTCCTCTTAATGGTATAACCTGATGGTGAGTGTTTGGACTGAAACAGAATGATGTCATATGCTCGTTATCTTTGATTCTGGTTAATAACTCTGTCACATCAGTCATAGGGGAGAGGAGTGTTTGGACTCAGATTTGTCCTTAGAAAAGGATCTTGTTCTATGCTTTGTATAATTTCAGTTCACCAATACTGCTAAGTTTATACTCCTCTTTATTATTAATAGTAGAAAACTGATACCAATAAACTTATTAGAGCCCAAAACATCATAAATAGCACACACTATTCTTCTCTAAGGAGTGCTATACCATAACGAACTTGTCACTCTTTCTGTAAGTATCCTATTTTTCATAACCAAAAGCCTACTTGACATTTTTGACAAAAGAGATTGCAAGGTTTAGCTCTGCTCCCATCTTCCCATCTGTACAATGTACTGAATTCTCCTTTTATAACCACACAAACTTTCTATGGTTCAACTTTACTGTCCTCGCATCAAGATAAAACGTCCTTGCTTACCCAATATTACAAAACTATCACTCTTCAGTAATCTCTGGACTCCACAAAGATATTTATCAAATGAAAGTGGTGGACGGAAAATAATCATGTGACTTATTGTTTAATTGCCAGTCAAAGCACAAAAGCCCGCCACAGTAAACATACATTTGATGTTAACTTGGCTCCACTTGAAATCTTTGCGTAATATACTTCAAGGCTGTGTAATATTATGATACCATCAGAATTTTCCCCTCCCTCCTTATGCTCCCCTGTAGTTTGTACTGGCATGTGTTCTATGAGCAACCACAAGATATTATTAGCATTTGTATACATCCAAAGACATAGGGGAAGTTGGACAGTGTTAGTAAGTAGCATTGTCCAATATAAGCAACAGAAATAGCACACACACACACACACACACATACACACACACACACACACACTGAGATTCTGCTGGAGAAGCAGAGCTTATTCATTTAACTTAATGTATTCAGTGCATGACACTGTTCGGATATTTTTCTAAAATTAGATAAGTTTTTATTTTTTTATCCCATCTCCTTTCCAATATACATCTCATTTATATGCATGGAAGCACAGAAGAAAACAAGTCACAGTGAAACTGAAATACTCATTTAAGCACTAACTGGGATACAGCCCTTTTGACGCCAAGACTGGTGTGTGGCAGTAATAATTAACAGGAAATCTAACCAAGAGATTTCATTATTCTGATTGCAGTGCCAAGACATACCTGGGGTGGATAGAATTAACCAGATCCTTTCAACACAATACCTTGAAACACTGACTGTATCAACCTCATCTTAATTCTCATTCCACAGTCCCCCAAAACTTTATGATTCCTAATGTGTAGTTTCTAGTTATGTTGTGCCAGTACAGGACACAGTGTCTTGTGATGAAGGGCTTCATTATGTTAATTAACTGAGTCTACAAATACACAAAGAAATCACAAACCCTGTGTGTAATCTGAGCACTTCAGTTTCAGTAAAAGAATATCTCACTATAAGCTAGTGAACTAATATTTTTAGATTTTACATTAAATCTTGAGTCAATTCTCACTGAATGCATTTCATAAAGTAAAGAACAGAACAGGCCATCACAGAAAACACGAGCCATTTTAGACAACTATAGAAAAGCTTGCCAGCTTTTTCCTCTTATGCTAGTAAGATAGTATTAATTTCTATAAATCATTAATTTTTATTCCTTTCTTGTTAATTCGAAGACAAAGACTAAAAGACAAGCTCTGCTACAATAACATAATTCATAACCCTGTGCTTTGCACAGCTGTTTGAAAGTATCAAACTTCTGATCTCTCTGGTGATGGACAATATCCAAACTAGTTTTATCAATGTATTTGCCAAGCAATGGAAGTGATGCTCTTGCAGAACAATTATCAAATCAGAAAAAAATCTATTACATTTTTAATGATCTTGTTACAATTTTTATTTTGGCAAAGTAGTATGTATAGGACATTTAGATAACATTGGACTTCAGTAATCTAATTCATTTAATTAAATTTTTTAAATTGTACCATCTTCTTGAAGATGGCAAGTGGAAAAACATGAAGAAGTCACTATGATATCTCACAGCAATAATCCATGAAACATCAACAAAGCAATCAGAAATTAGGGGCAAAGAGGTAATACCTCAGGAAGAGGTTTCATGTCAACTACGTGTGGCAAATATTCTACTAAAGTATGAAACTGTAGCAAAGATCTGCTGACATACATATAATAAAAAATGTGGATATGATTTTTTATTTTTATATTTGTCTCATTCAAGCTTCCATTATCTTATATTAGTTAGATATTTATTCATATTGACAATAGCAAAAAAGATATTCCTTTTAGTCATTCTTAAATGTCAATGCATATCATGATGAAAATAAATACCACAAATCTTACACAGAATAAAGTATCTGAAATAAAGCAACATAGTACTCAGTTAGAAGGATTTCCTCCTAATAAGAGTATCTGACATAGATCTTCTATTCCTTTCTTCTATTTTCATGAGAGGATTTACTTTTTTTTAAGTTCCTGTTTTTTACTTATTTTATTTATTAAGGATTTCTGCCTCCTCCCCACCATCACCTCCCATTTCCCTCCCCCTCCCCAGATCAAGTCCCCCTACCTCATCAGCTGGAAGAGCAATCAGCGTTCCCTGACCTGTGGGAAGTCCAAGGACCTCCCACCTCCATCCAGGTCTAGTAAGGGGAGCATCCAAACTGCCTAGGCTCCCCCAAAGCCAGAACAATGGCAATGGGTTTTTGATCCTACTGCACGCACTGGCTTTGAGGATTTACTTTTTAATCAAGAAAACCTGCTGCCTTCATTTTGTTCCTTCACCTAAATTTTACTGTTCTAAATAGCAGAAGGTTGGCTCCTGTTTTCGTATCCATTCTCTTAACCTGTGCCTTTTTATAGGTGAATTGAGTCCATTGATATTAAGTGATATTACTGCATGTACTGGCTTTTTGGGGAGCCTAGTCTGTTTGGATACACACCTTCATAGGATGGAGGGGGGGGGCTTGTGGGAACAAGGCAGGGCACCCTGACTTCTCTTAGGACTGGAGAGCCAGGGGGAGGGGGAGTGGGGGAGTGGAAGGGAAATGGGAAGGTGGGAGGAAGTGGAAATTTTAAATAAATAAATAAGTTTTACTGTTCTAGAGAAAGCCAATCGCCAGAGTGGTGATGTCTGGAAAATGGACCAAACACATGTTGCTTCATACATTTTACTCAGTTGAGATCTGCCCTATAGAAGATGGATTCAGACTTGTTTTATCCATTCTTCTGTGGTGAAGACCTGATAACGTCCATATGTGCCAGAGCTGGGTAGACATACTAATTTATAGATGAAGTTATTGAATCTGCATGCATAATGCTTGCCTTCCTATTCAGCCTCTTCCAGTAATAAAACCATGACTTTGATCTCCATCTGCCTGGCACCTGTGTCTGTCTCAGAAGTTTCTGAATACTAATAGAAATCTATTCGATTTTCTGAGTGGTGATGAGGGGTAGGTAGAGATCTGCATACTTTCTGTGTTTTAAGATTATCTACTCATAGTCATTCACTCACTGGATAGAAAGGAAATCTCTGCTGTGTGTAAACAGAGCGTATGTTTTCGGGAACAGCATTAAACACACATCATGTAGTGGATACAACTGTAGAGAGACAAAAACGAACAAAGACGTATGTTCCATTTACAAATTTTAGAAGTAAAATATAGTATTTCCATAGATTGATCATAAAAAATAACAGTAAGAGAACCTACTTTTCAGATATTCCACCACTTTAGACCAAAAATGCAGCAGTTTTCATATAGCAGAACCTGGTGGTTAACTTTCTACTGACATAAAAATACAGTTTTGCAGGGTGAGGTGGTGCACACCTTTAATCCCAGCACTTGGGAGGGAAAGGCAAGTAGATCTCTGTGAGTTTGAGATTTTACCTGAAGCTAATTCTTACTGTTAAATTTCCTATCATAGACTAGCTTTTCAAAATTTGGAATATTATGTGAAAATTTTTCCACCCTTAATCACACCATTCAATTAAAGCTTGTATTAAAATGAATGGTTTAGTAGTAATTTATACTTTATATATTATACTTAAGCTATTTGAGGATGAATTCAGGAAAATAAAATACTTACATAAATTTTGATTATCTCCTTTGTTTTCTTTTATGAGAGGGAGTTGGATTTAGCCCCGTCTTGTTTTAAAGTTGCTATATAGTTGAGCCTGACTTTGAATGCCTGATCCCTTTGTCTCCACCCACCAAGGGCTACTATTACAAAGATAGACTACCATTCACAGCAAAGACTGAGATTTCAAAATGGAAAGCTGAAACTGCTATGAACCTAGTTAGTTTTGTAAATGCTTCTAGAAAAGACAGGAGGCTCAGAGAAAAATGCAATACATGGAAAGAAATTAATTCTATGTGTTTACAAATTAAGTAGGTCAAGAAGGAATGTATATGACACCAGTGGGTTTTCTCTGAATATGTTTCAATTAAACAAAAAAATCACAACTGTTGATGTTCTGCATATGCTCACAAACTGAAATGTTTAGTAGTAATGAATATGAATGTCTACAAAAACATACCATCTTTGTTTCAGAGCACAATAAATGAATAGTTATGTGCAGAGAAAATGCACAGGGTGCAAACTTCAGATACATAAAACAGAGACATACTTAGCCAGAGACTATGTGACTCCCAGAATCACACCAGCCAAGAAGATTTGTAAGCAGATATAAATAAATGAGCAGTAAGGGGTCTGTCAAGAACAGCTTCCAAAGTGCTCACCAAGGAAACAAAGGCATGGTCATTGTAGCAAACACCAGTAAGAGAGGACATTGAAATCCATAATTTCCTTACAATGATGATGATGACAAAGTTTAAACAGTTTAGTCACATTTAAATACTGACCATACAGTTTTCAGCAAATCAAAGTCAGCTACCATTTCTATTTTGGGCACATGGGAGTTGGGGGAGCTAACCACACTCACGACAATGTTTGTCAGTGACAGAGGAAGCAAGACTTCTCTACTTCCCTCTCTCATGTACGTTTTCCCCAGAGCAGACACCGAAGCAGACAATCCAAGGAACACTGACTTCTCTAGCCTTTTCCAACTCACATTTTTCCAGTCTCCGGGCAATATTCACATACAGGATGTGTTGTTATTTTTCTTAGAAAAGAATTTTCCCCACCCTTGTTTTTCGGTCTAATTTTATTCTGATTTTTAATTTATGCCATCTTGTTGTATTTATGTATCCTAAGTAGCTTTAAGATCACTGTAGAGTGAGGCAAGGCCAAAACAAAAGCATTTAGAAGAGAGTCAAGATGTCTCAGGACACATTTGAAGTTCAAATTTGAAATGTCAAAGTCTTTTCCCCCCATGCCTGTTTATTACCCTTGAGTTAAAATACCTAGACAACAAGGCTTCTTTAACAGATAAGACAGAGCATTTCAACACGTCTCTAACTCTCTTTAAAGTTTCTGTTTGTTCTCCTGAGGAAAGAAAATATCCCATAGCAACGATTCTGTTTACATATTACACAGTTTTAAACATCAGGCATTGGACAAAAGGTGATTTTATTTTCTTCTTTTAAAAACTAAGTAGCTACCTTAAAATTAATATTGAAGTCAAATGTTTTGTCAAAAACATATTAAGTCTTGCTGGCAATAATCTAGCAGATGTGTGGTGGTTTGAAGGAGAAATGCCAGCTCTAGGCCCTGGTATCTGAATATTTGAATCCCAGCTAGTGGTGATTTTTGAGATGCTGTTGCCCCTCCCCCATGCCCCATGGAGGAACTCTGTCACTGTGGAATGATTTTAGATTACAAAGCTTGACCCTACCTCCAGCTTCCTCCCCCTGCTGTGTGCTTGTGTTTGAAGAGGTGAGTTCCCAGTTTTCTGTTCCCATTGCCATATCTGTCACTTGCCTCTATTCCCCCAACTCTAGGATGGACTCTACCATCTGGACTATTGAGACTAAATAAACTCTTCCTTCTATCCACTGCTGCTCTTATGATGTTTCATTAACATATCAGAAAAGTAACCAACGGACTCTCTGAATGTGGCTGACAATGAGGGTGGACTGAGAAGCCAATGATAATGACACTGGATTTTGATTCTACTGCATGTACTGGCTTTTAGGGAGCCTAGTCTGTTTGGATGCTCACCTTACTAGACCTGGATGGGGGAGCTTGGACTTCCCACAAGGCAGGGCACCCTGACTTCTCCTAGGACTGGAGAGCGAGGGGGAGGGGGAGTGGAGGGAGAAGGAGGGAAATGGGAGGATGGGAGGAGGTGGAAATTTTAAATAAATAAATAAACAAATAAATAGAACTGCAATTACAAAAAAAAAGAACAGAAAAGAAAATTAACCAAAACAAGATGTAAAACCAGGATGTGGAAAAATTAATTGCTATGGTAAGATAAGACAGACAATTTAAGTTATTATGCTATGAAAAGTATTCCTTATTAAACCTGCTAAGACCAAAAGAAATTGGCATGCCAACTTTTAAAGATACATGTCATTTTTGCAAATATTAGTTAGTTATTAGTTTAAAATCTAAAACAAAAATAAGGTGCAAAATTGAAATATCATAACTATTTCAAATACTGAATTTTCAAATATTTGATGACATTCAAAATGCTCTTCAGGGTGCAGTTTCCATAAATACTTCTAAACAAGAATACATTTATAAAATTCAAAATGCAACCAAATATACTGCAGAACTGCTTTGAAACAACAGTTTACTTTTCTTTTAAGTGAGAGTCAATGAAATCTCAGTGAAAGAAACTGTCTCAAGCAACAAGGTGGAGAGAAACTGAGTAAGACACCCAGCATCAACTTCTGGTCTCGTCAAACACATACACATACATGCACATACATATAACACAGACACACACACATAGACAAAGACACACATACACACACACACACACACACACACACACAAACTCACAGATGCACAACAAGAGGGTAACTGATAACCATAATAAGATTTTCCAGGGTTGAGTCTCACGTAAAATACATAGATTGGAGTTTAAGATAATTCAACTGGCCTTTAAAAGTCCTTTCATTGTTTAGGATACTAATGCTGTTTTTATTTCCATCGTGGACTATCACGTTAAACAAAAAAGGTACGCATTGAGTCTATACATATGTAAAAACAATTAAAGAAAAAGAGGCCCTGAGTTTGAAAGAGAGCAAGGGAAAATGGATAGAAGGAGGAGAAAAGATGTAAAGGGGAAAATGATGAAAATATACTATAATTTCAGGAAAAAAAAGTTAAAGGATAAATGAGGAAGGCAGGCATGTGACAACAAGGTCTCTGACTCTGTTGCCTGCTTTTGGGACCTTTTCCTCCTACCGGGTTGCCACTTCCAGGCTGAATATAAAAGGAGGTACCTAGTTTTCTTACAATTTCTTATATCCATGGCTGGCTGATATCCATGGGAGACCCACTGTTTTCTTAAAAGAACCAGAAAAGGAGGAGTAGATGGGGGGGAGGGAGGGGGAGAGGAGGTGTGAGAGGCACTAAGGGGAAAATAGGGAGGGGAAACTGGTTGGGATGTAAAAATTTTAAAAATAAAATTAAAAAAGAAATTCATGTAATATATTTATCATATTCTTCTGCTCCCCTTTGAATTTTTGATACAACTCAAACAGGACTGTACCACTCTGCATGTAGTGAAATAAAATTGAATCCTACAGCACACACTGGTGAATCTTATGATATACAAATTATATCCCAATTAAAACGTTTTTCTCCCCAAGGAAAACAATCCCATCGACTTAAGTCAAGACTTCATTTATAAACAAATAATACAATTTATTCACCAGCCATTTCATTACCAAAACAAGTGGTAAAATAGGAAAAATTAATCATCAAGATTTGTTTCCAACTAGTGAAAACAACAAACATGAATATAAATATAAACATAATTAACCTACAGTAAGTCTTGAAGAAACAGTCCAGTGATGTAAATAAAGAATTCTCTAGGACCTCATTCAATGAACAAGTAGGAAGAAATCAAACAAAGTAAAGATACTCTCATGCTGGGATATGGACTCCGGATATGTCTGTCATTAACCAAGGCTTAGTCTGATATGCTTGAGAAAATGGCAGGCTCACGTGTCCAAAGCTTGCACATGAGGAGGAAGGCAGCACAAGAAAAACCCAAACAGTGTCACATCAGGACCAGACTAGAAGCCTCCCCGCAGCTGCCACTAATGGCAGAATCTAGATAGCATTATCTGTTTTACACCATTTGGGGTGGGATGCTGTTTTATATGAATTTATTCTTTGAGAAGTTTACACATATCTATAGCACATCCTGATAACTTTTCTGAGAGCTTGCTTTGGAGGTGACATGTAAGAACATAGAAAAAACAAACAGGAAATTCAAGAGAGAGAAAAAAATTGGACCAGGGTTGGAATTGTCTTTCAGTATTGATTGCATTCCCTAATCAAGGACCTAATCTAATCTAAGTGTTGCAGAAATTATGAAGAGGCAACAGAAGACATGTTTGAGGGAACGATGTCTTTCCCCAGTTACTACATCAGCTGAAGACAGACTTCTTGGAGCAGCCTTCATTCAAGAAAAATCACCTCCGTGTAGAGGTGCTGCCTTCTACAGGATAAAGGAAGAGTCTGAAGGGCCATCAGCTTTAGAGCAACTTTCTGGGTTGTGCATGCCTTGTGGAAGTCATGTCCCTATTCCAAGCTCTTCTAGTCTTTTAATTTGGCAACCCAAGACAGTCAACCTCCAAATGCAAATACAGTGAAGTCATTATGTAACAGTTACAAAAATTCCTTCCCAACGAAGTTATAGTTCATCAGCTTAGATGTTTCTGTTATACCATATCAATGTTTCATTTATTGTAATTAAACTTTATAAAGAATCTAATGAATTTTTAGAAGCAAGAAAACAGGAAGACATAAAAGTGACAAGAGAATCATAACATGAACCACTCTGAAGGCTCTAGAGTGGGGGAATGGATAAAATGGTCAAGGTGCAGAACCATGAGGAAGTTAAGTTAAAAGTGGCCACAGGTCAGGGAACCCTGATTGCTCTTCAAGCAGATGAGGGAGGGGGACTTGATAGGGGAAGGAGGAGGGAAATGGGAAGCGGTTGCGGGGAGGAGGCAGAAATCCTTAATAAATAAATAAATTTAAAAAATGTGGCTAAGTCATGAAACTAGCTTCATGATGTGGGAATCCCCTCTGTGCTGTTTTACCATTAATGAATAAAGAAACTGCTTTGGACCTATAGCAAGGCAGAAGTTAGGTAGGCAGGGAAAGCTAGGCTGAATTCTGGGAGAAAAATGAGCAGAGTCAGAGAGAGCAGCCATGGAGCTGCCAGAGTTAGCCATGCTGAAACTTTGCAGGTAAGCCACTGCCACAGATTAAAGGAAATGGGTTAAATTAATATGTAAGAGTTAGCCAATAAAAAGCTAGAGCTATTGGGCCAAGCAGTGATTTATTTAAGTTTCGGTGTAATTATTTTGGGGCTAAGTGGCCAGGAACCAATAAGAGGTCTATTCCTCCTATAGCCTGATAATACTCTGTTTCTTGAATACATCAGAGTTGACTGCTGGTTGCATTTGAAAGAAATAATTGATAGGTTCTTGTTTCCAAAGCTTCAGCCTGAATCAGAATTATATTGACATGTGCTCAAAGCAACTTTAGAATCTTCAGGAAGATGATGAACTATAGTGTGCTCTTTAATGTACATTAGGAGATAAAAACAGAAAATAGACTAGCAGTTAAGAAACTTCAAGTAAGGTATTTCCTGCTGAAATTGGAATGCCTCTATATTTTAACTTTATTTAATAGCATAATGTATGTTTGCTCATTTGGCTAAGTAACAAGCAGTAACAACACAGTGATTTCCTTTATGGTAGGAAATGTGACTGGATCTGTTTAATATCTGCTCCAGTACATAAAACTCAGCAAAATAATCCAAAGGGGAAAGTATTTATCTCCGGACTACGCCATGCCCGACATCCCTGTAATAAGAGAGTGTATTAGACAATGAAGTGTAAGCAAGTACGCTGTTAGAAGGCAGGTGGCATGCAGATTATCATATCCTATCTTATAAATGGGGAACGTTGAAGGTCAGAGAAAATACACAGCAGAGAAGGAGTCAAATGCTGGCTTGGAGACTTGGTCCTTCTGGAGTTTCCCATGGTAGTGTTCTCTCTACCCAAAGTTGCCGCTGAACACTTAGAGTGGGCCTTGAGTGAAGCGAGTCAAGCTATGACTGTAAAAATACACATGGATTTCAAAGTCTTAAAAGTTAAAAGTAATTAACTAGTACTTTTCCCACAATTACACATAAATAATATTTGAGATATAGTGATCAAATAAAAAACTATTAAAATGACCAGGCTTTTATCATGTGGTTATCAGACTGTTTACTTATACATGTAACTACCATATTTCTATCAGGCAGACTATTAAGAAGAAAAGATAGACAAAAGGAACTCCTTCTACTGGGAAGAGGTATGATTTTGTAAGCATGACATATGTAAAATTATTTATAGTACAGCACTGATTCAGTGTAGAGTCTACCTTTACTCTCAGCGAATTTCTCAGATGGGGTTTTGTTAAATATTACAGAACGAATGTGAATGAAGAAACATCAAGAAGATATTTCAAATTGAGAAAATGTGTTTTCAGTGACATTAGGGAAAGGAAAAAGGAGCTACTTAAGTTGGAAGTGAGAACAGAAAAAGTATTCCTAAGCCAAATGACAGGTTTTGTTGGACATAACGAATACAGGAGAAGTAAAAAGCAATGTGGCAGAATGTATATTAAGAGGAGAAAGTTAAGTTAAAAGAGCTAGTTACAAACAAGCCTAAGCTAAAGACAAGCTTTCATAACCCTGTCCTTTTTCAATGAGAGACAGAAAGAGAGTGGATCTGGAGGAGAGGAGAGGTAAGAAGGAGGAACTGGGAGAAGTCTAGAGAAGGAAAACTATAATCAGAATGTACTGTATGAGAAAAGAATCTATTTTCAATAAAAGGAAAAAATAATTAAAAAAAAAAAGAAAGACCGACAAGAAAGTTTATCTACGAGGTAACCTGTTCTTTAATTACAAAACGAGTTTATAATAGTTTGGATTTTAAATGTCCTCCATGTCCACATGTTAAAATCTGACCCTATGGAAAATAGCTCCATTGGACGGTGCTGAAGCTACTAGAAGAAAGAGTAGGATTTCACTGGAGGTTGCCCTGGAAAAAGCGACTGGATCCCAGCCCATAATTCTTTTCTTTTTTGTTCTACCTAGCCATAGAATGGCTGACCTTGCTTGGCCACATGCTTGTAATACACTCTGCTATCTTAAGCCACACACCTAAAGCCACAGGGCTGATAATCATGGCTAGCAACCCTGAGATTCTAAGCAAACACGATCCTCTTTCTTTATATACTGATTATTATTTTTTATTGATTTTTATTGAGCTCTACATTTTTCTCTGCTCCACTCCCTGCTTCTCCCCTCTCCCCTTCAAACCTCCCCCAAGGTCCTCATGCTCCCAATTTACTCAGGAGGTCTTGTCTTTTCTCTACTGCTCATATAGGTTGGATCTATGTACATCTCTCTTAGTGTGCTCATTGTTGGATACATTCTCTGTGATTGTGGTTTGTAGGCTGGTTTTCTTTGCTTTATGTTTAAAAACCACCTATGAGTGAGTACATATGATATTTGTCTTTCTGTGTCTCAGTAACCTCACTCAATACAATGTTTTCTAGCTCCATCCATTTTCCTGTAAAATTCAAGATGTCGTTATTTTTTTCTGCTGTGTAATACTTGATTGTGTAAATGTACCACATTTTCCTTACCCATTCTTCGGTCAAGAGGTGGGATTTTTCCAGATTCTTTATGTAGGCATTTAGTCCTTTGAACTTTCCTCTTAACACTGCTTTCATTGTGTCCCATAAATTTAGGTAGGCTGTGTAGTCATTTTCATTGAATTTTAGGAAGTCTTTAATTTCTCCTTTTATTTTTTCCTTGACCCATTAATGATTCAGGTAAGCACTATTTAATTTCCATGTGTTTGTGGCTTTTCTGAAATTAGTATTGCTGTTGACTTTTAGTTTTCAACGATAGTGATCTGATAAGGTAAATTGTGTTATTCCAGGTTTTTTGTATTGTTGAGGCTAGTTTTGTTATCGAGTATGTGGTCAATTTTTTGTGAAGATTCCATGAGGTGCTGAGAAGAAGATATATTCTTTTCTGTTTGGATGGAATATTCTATAGATGTCTGCTAAGTCTGTTTGAGTCAAAATATCTGTTAGTTCTCTTATTTCTCTGTTCATTTTTTGTCTGACTGACCTGTCCAGTGGTGAGAGGAGAGTGTTGAAGTCTCCCATTATTAGTGTGTGGGGTTTATGTATGACTTAAGCTTTAGAAGTGTTTCTTTTACATGTGAGGATGCCCTTATATTTGGGGCACAGATGTTCAGTATTGAGATTTCTTCTTGTTGGATTTTTCCTGTGACTAATATGAAACCTTGTATTTCTCTTTTGATTGATTTTAGCTCTAAGTCTATTTTGTTAGATTAGGATAGCTACACCCACTTGTTTCTTAGGTCTCTGGTTCTTGCCTATTCCCTCAGAGGTCCCAGATTTATGTCCAGACTGGCAGAGGTCCCTAGTCAGGCCTAGTTCCTGGGAGGTTCTAGACTCACGCACAAACCCACAGGGGTCCAGGCTTAGGTCTCCTCCCTTGAGAGTCTCAGATTCACATTCGGACCTTCAGCAGTGTCTGGCTCTGACTTACTTGTTCAGGAGTTTGTCCCCTGTACCTGTTCCAGTGGAGTTGCTGTCTCTGAACCAAGTCGCTAGCTCAATCATGGATCCACCAGTGTCCCGAAACTGGATTGGCTCCTGGCTTCTGCTCCCATGGAGCTTGCTTCCTCAGGCCCACTCAGTCCTAGGTAGCTGGTTCAGTCCCTCTCCTGTGAAATTTATTGCCTCAATCCTGCTCCAGCCCAAGGTGGAGTTCGTATAAACTGATTATATATCAAGAGTCTGTTGCTTTGATGAATTGTTGATGAGCACATACCCTCCAAGGAACTCTACACAATACTGGTAAAATGGACGAGGGAAAGCTTGAGGATAATAAAGAAGGAAGCTAAAATTTCTTCAGAGTTTTACCTGAACTATCTGGGTAACAGTTGTTGCTTATAAATATAAATGAAATGAGAAGATCAAATGTTTTGGTCAAGCAGCCTGTTAGAGTCATGGCTTTATTTTTACCTGTAAATTATGACGATAATTGAGCCTGAATGACTGAAAATAGAAATGGCATCCTTAAAATCAAAGAAAAAGAATTTTTGGTAGCCACAGAAGTGAAGGAATGGATAAAGTTAACAGAGAGCCATAAAAACATTGGTAGGAGTTGTTAAATATCCATTAGACAGTAATAAAACCCTATAAAATTTATTGAGTTCTTATTATGTGTGAGGCAGGCACTGACTGAGTATTTTATATGTATTGTCTCATTTCATCCTCAAGATAGCTAATTAGGCAATTATAACTATATACCTTTATATTACATATTCAAATTAGATATTAAGTAATTTGACCTTTTACCACAAAGACATAATTCAAACTCATTTCTGTCTGTCTCCATCCATTTATCCAAGTCTCCAATGTTCTGAGGTTATTCTGAAATCTCCATTGTTAAAGGCAACAAGGCTGCTAGTATTAAAACGATAACTTGTAGAGGCCCAAAGAGTTTGACGTGACTTTTCTAGATCTCACATATCACCAGCGACAATGAGAGGATTACAATCTGGGATTCAGGATTTCAGAAGTTGTTTTAAGATGAGAACATGCAATAGACGGGACTTTTGAAAGTTGGTTGACTGACAATCCTTTTCATGCTCGTGACACAACTTCCAGAAGTCGTTTAGCTGTAGAATTTTAATGCTACATTCGCTTCATTCTTTTTCAAGTAGGTAATGAAACTGCTATAAACACAGCACTGGGTCATCAGGTGTCTGCATCTAGAAAGACAGGTAACAA
Source organism: Microtus pennsylvanicus (assembly GCF_037038515.1). Taxonomy (NCBI): domain Eukaryota; kingdom Metazoa; phylum Chordata; class Mammalia; order Rodentia; family Cricetidae; genus Microtus; species Microtus pennsylvanicus. Next base: position 10,419,512 of record NC_134597.1, on the reverse strand, counting down.
ACTAATTTCTTATATAGTCATCATAAAACAGCTAGACCTGAACCTAGAGGGGCTCCCAGGTGCCCAGGGAGATGTCCCCAGTTAGTGCCTTGGGCAGCTGAGGATAAGGAACCTGAAATGGCCCTATCCTATAACCACACTGATGAATATCTTGCATATCACCATAGAACCTTCATCGGGTGATGGACGGAGATAGAGACAGAGACCCATATTGGAGCACCGGAATAAGCTTCCAAGGTCCCAATGAGGAGCAAGGAAGTCAGGACCATGAGGGGTGCACCCACCCACTGAGACAGAGGGACTGATCTATTGGAAGCTCACCAAGGCCAGCTGGACTGGAACCGAAAAAGCATGGGATAAAACCGGACTCTCTGGACAATGAGGACTGATGAGAAGCCAAAGACAATGACACTGGGGTTTGATCCTACTTCATGTTCTGGCTTTGTGGGAGCCTAGCAAGTTTGGATGCTCACCTTCCTAGACCTAGATGGAGGGGGGAGGACCTTGGACTTTCCACCTGACTGCTCTTAGGTCTGGAGAGGGAGGGGGAAAGGAGTGGGAGGAGGGGGAGTGGTGTGGGAGGAAGGGGAGGGAAATGGGAGGAGGAGGAAATTTTTCCAAGAAAAAATAAATAAATAAATAAAAGAAGAAGGTGGAAGAAACAAATAAGTGAATAAACATGAACCAAAGGAACAAATGTACTAGAGCATCTGTGAGTTCGACTCATCCTTCCACATGATGTTAGGAACATCATCAGTACTTGGAAAATACAAACATTTTTTGAGAAGTAAGATCAAGGAGTAAAAGCATGACAAAGCAGAGAAAGGATTAAGACAAGTAAGGGGAAAAGCTAAAACAAGACACATAATTTTAATCGTTGGAAGTAGCAGTCAATACAGGGCTGACATCCAGCAATGTGTCAACCTCCTGGTTATTTACACCAGAGTATGCTCATGTTCTATCATTGAATTGTATCTCAGTTGGCGGTTTTATTGAGATAGAGTCTTATCATGTAACTTAGGCTGGCCTTTATTTCATAGCTAGCAAAGTTATCCTGGACTTGTGATTTCTATACATCTGAATCCTGAATCCTGGGATTACAGCAATGGACCACCATGCCCTGAAGAAATTCTGACCTTTGCATTGGCAATATTCATGTACCTACCCGTATTGGTATTTTCAAATTATTCTATAACCATCTTTTACATTAGCCATTGGGTGAAATAAGGATGCATGTTACTTCTGTATCAAAATATTTAGTGAATACTGCATTATTTTTGGAGTGTTTCTTATCTTTTTATTTGCCATATGAAAATCACAAGATATTCTCATTAGTGTTACCACAGACATGACAAAAGGTTCAGATTAATTTTAAACGAGCTATTCAAGAGGTCAAATATTATATCAGCATGAAGACTGAGAGGGTTAAAGAAATGGTTTTGTTTTAATCTATGAAGATTTAATCATAATTTGATTTTCATGGTTTGGGTCACTCATATGATCCCAGCTGCCCACATTTAAAATATGTGTTGGTTTCACTGAACTTTGGTCTTTCTTTTCAAATGGTTTATCCCCAATGATTATTATTTCAAAGTATTTCAAAGCCACCTGTTAATAACCATGTTTAAACCACCTGAGCTAACCCTAATTGAAGGCTAATGTTTCTGAGTGTATGAGATTGAATAATGGATAGTGTATATAATTTAATGTGAAACAAATGTAGTTTTAAACGTCTTAGTTATAATAAAAGGTAGGAAATGACTTAAGTAAAACACAGCTTTGCATGTGGATAGCAAGAGTTCATTGTAAAAATGCTTTATCAAAAATAAATTCTAGAAGATTTCCCTCAATGGGATTTATTCATCAAGTTAACAAGGGAGAGACTATATTCTGAAAAGTGAAGGAGGAAGAACAACAAGAATCAAACATGGGACAACTCAAAAGGGCAGAGAGGCAGAAAGACAATGAAGGCAAAGCACAGAACAGTCTACAGCTCCGACCCAGCTTCTGGGAGGAGAGATCATAAACGACATTCGCCACTTAATCCAGGTGGCATTGTTGACAATGGACTGGTAGTTATGCATACTGTGAGAACCTGCCTCACCGTGCCTGTCCTGGCCACTGACTTTCTACTTGGCAAGCAAGCTGACAGTGCAGAGGAAACCAAAAGCACCTCACACCATTACATGAAATGTTATAGCCAGAAGCTGAGTGCATGCTTAATATGAGAGTGAGAAGCACAAACGGCCTCAAAACAAGAAGCAATCACGAGTCAGGGAGCCTGGTGACACACTTTCAAATCACAAGGGATAGTCATGGAAAGTCAAGTCATCCGCCATAGATTACAAGTTGAAGTTTCAAGAACCAAGACTCTAGGATATGGGGTGACTGAACTATCCTGCTCCCTGTGGAGAGGATAAGCCCCATAGCCTTGTAGAATAATGAGGAAGCTGGGAGCTAAGTTTGTGTCCAAGAGCTTGCTCATCCTCCGTGGCTGTTCCTATGCCACAAGCATTTACTGTTAGGCAGGGTTGAGAGCTGAGCAAAAAACCTAGGGAGTGTCCCTATTTCTGGCAGTCCCGTTAATCTTGTAATTGACGTGCAAAGTCTTGGCCAGACTGGGTTTTGGCCTCCATATGGGCCCAGTCTTTGCATTAGGGCATCTGGAAATGCAGTCTTAAGTAATTAGGTTTAGGTGAAAGCTTAGGAATGGAATCTTCAAGTCCCTCACTAGCTCATTCATGTTCTCTCCACTCCCTGAAAGATAATCTGAACCTGGATCCAATCTGATCATGGACTCTAGCTCCCAAAACAATGAGAAACACAACTCAGCTATTTAACTCATTCATCCTGCTTAAGATTAAAATTTAGTATCCCTAATATGTACATGATATCAGACTTCAAAAAGTTTCAGATTTAGGAACACTCTGGAGTTTGGATTTTTGAATTTGCTTGCTGAACCAACAGAAGCTTCATAAACATTCACAAGCCTCCCCTTCTGACAAATCCAAACCTTGTGCTCCCAAGTATTTTGGATACATAATATGCAACTAGTGTTTTATTATGGAGACTCAAATTGGCTAACTATAAAAATGTAAAAACTTTGAACGTTACTTAAAACTATACCACATTCAAAGGAGATACCTATTTTAAGAAAATAGATTCTAAACAGGCAAACGTGTTCTAATAAAATGCAAAGGTGAGGTAAGTGGGATGCGGAATATGTATCCCAGCACCTACATAGACTGTGAAAGCAGACTGCTGATTCCATGCATGTCAGTGGCTGACTGAACAGGTCAAGGGTGAGACCTGAAAGGTTTTCTCAGGACAATGGTTCTCAAACGATATTATTCTCAATGCCAAATGACTTGTAAAGATTATTGAAATATCTAAATCACAAGTTCAAAGATTTTCTTTAAACAAGTATATATTACACAGAATACTAAACTGAATTTCTCTAAAATTTTAACTTGATAGCAGCATGGTTTTGAAGAGCATCTTTATAAGTTTTACATTTGTTTACACCCCCCCTCCCCGTGTCTGTGTATGTGTGTGCTTACTTGTAGGTGCTGATTCCCTCAAAGAGATTTTTTTAAATTTATGTAAATCATTTCAGTAATTAGTATGTTTGTCTTTTAACTAACTGAAATAATAAAATTATGAGAAAAATTGTACTACTTTAGTTAGATAAAATATAAAACTCTAAAAGAAAATATTATTTTGTAAACTTTGTTCCAAAACTTTTTTACTCTATGTATTGTAAGTAATATAATAATATTTTTAAGTAATACACATTATAAGTAATAAAAGTATACTATACCTATTTCTTACTATAAATATACTGTTGAAAGGCGAGTTATCATTTCTAATATGCATTAGTTCTCAGATAATTGTCATTCTGGCTACTGAAAAGGCTGACAAGAGAAATTTAGATTTAAGTTCTTTGTATCCATCTTCCAGATCTCTTGTGCTTAGGCAGCAGAGGGAAGTCAAGGTCAACCTGGCAGCTTATCAAAATCTGCCTCCCTAACAAACAGGAAGAAGAAAAAGAGAGGTTATAATGGAATAGTACGGGGCCTGTGTGGCATATTAAGGCCCTGGGTTAAACCCCAGTACAACAAGAAAAAAAAAAAGAATCCTTCAGTAAGTAGTAGTGTCTTTACTGTATTGAAAGTAAGTAAGTAAGTAACTATTGTGAATATTATCAAATTAATTACATACTTAAGTGCATATAACTTACATAATCTGTCCAATTATATGGAGTTATCACAAATAGTAATGAAAAATACTTACTTGATCATGCTTTCTTTTTCTACTCAGTGCAATTAGAGAAGATTAGACTTAAGTTTTCCCAGAAGGAGCTCCACTGGAATGACATCATTTACACACATATTAGGTTTAGGAAAGCTGATGAATGTTGAAACAGCAGTTTTCTGTGTGAATTAAAGACATCCCCTGGTCTCTCCTGCCCTCCCTTTCTTCAACAGAATAGTTTGCTACGAAATGTGTGGTTTATTGTCAGCTGCTGGGAGAGCACCAAGAATTTTGGTCTGGTGGAAGACCACACATTCAAGAATATTTAGACAGCTCTAATCGGCCTTGATTTATGTTTTGTTTTTGTTAGAATCAAAGATGAGCGAGTGAAGAAGGGGCTATGGGCTTTGGAAGAGTTGGGCGGTGACTATGATCAAAATTCTCAAAGAACTAATGGAATTTAGTTGCAACAAAAGTGGAGCAACTAGGTTTGTACATATTTCTGCTTCTATTTGTACAATTCATTCGCTTCTTTTTTTCTATGAAAATATCCAAATGCCAACATCTCTATTCACCTCAGAATGCCTACGAGTATACTCAAAAACTAACAACAAGCCCGGTCCAGTGGAGTGGACTAAAGGTCTTTTCCCCCAGAAAATATATTTGTAGATGATAAACATTTTAGCATCCACTTAAGTTACATGAAAAATAGATTATAAAGTTTATAACATGAGTCAAATGTACAGGGTATTTGGACAAGATACTCTTATGAAGAAATAAAATACCAGTTTCATGTTCACTTCTTATTCTGTTTCTTACACATGTTCTCTTGAAAGTATTATCAGTGTATTCCACTTAATCTCAGATACATAATAAAAGGAAAATTACCATTGTGTCATAATCTTATATAGTTAAGTCTAAAAATAGGCTTTGCATATGTTTAAATTATAATAGTGAGAAAATGAAATTAGATGAACTTGTATGTCAGCACACTGTGTGAACTTGAATTCAAAACAATACACCAATGTCAAAGGAAGAATTAGCATCTTTGTCTCACAGATATTTCAATATCCTGTAACAATTTTAATTTTCATATAAAAAGACGTATTCAACTTGTTGATTTGGTTTCTGTAGAAAATGTAGGTTTCCTTTATATGCTAAAAAGAAACAAAATTTCGTAGGGCAGAAACTGAAGGAAAATAAATCCATGGAATAACACAATGTTAAGTAATAGTTCTGAGGACATCAAAGGAAAACAGAGTTAATAAAGAGACTGAAGAAAGACAAAGGGCAAACGATTTAAAATATTTGCAGATGGCAAGGAGTTAAGGAAGAAAAGGTGAGCAGCAGCGCAGTAAGGTGGTCAATAAAGAAGAAAGAGCATCAGAGGAACACAGGCAACGAAGATAAGACAGAGAACAAGGAGCAGGCGCGCACCCACTGGACAGCACTCTGCGGAAGTCATGATGGCAACTGGCCACCATTTCTCAACTTCTTATGTATTTTTCAACTTTCCTTTTTTTTATTGAAGAGTTATAGATAAAAATAATAACCATCTTTGCAGTGTATAGGGTCATATTTATATTTCAGTAACAAATGAACTCCTGTTAGCTTGTAACTTTGAACAAGTAACTTACTCTTTTCCACCCCATGCTGGATCTCCCAATTTTCCAACTTCCATAGAGAAGCAATATTTGATTTACTTCTGAATTCTTAGCTGACGAAACCTGCCACTTTACATGTAATCTGAATCTGATTCCAAAACCAATTTCTTAAATGTTGAGCTTGCTTTATAGTAAAGTAAAAGATGGGAAACTGAAACAAAGAAATTCACTTTTAAATAATGAATACCAATATTGCTGCCGCCAAATATTACAGAAATTTGCACGTCATATAATTTGTCTGTTTTTTTATTTTTTATTTTATTTTTATATTTTTGATTTTCAAGACAGTGTTTCTCCGTAGCTTTTGGTTCCTGTCCTGGAACTAGCTCTTCTAGACCAGGCTGGCCTTGAACTCACAGAGATTTGCCTGTCTCTGCCTCCCGATTAAAGGCGTGCGCCACCACCGCCCGGCTATAATTTGTCACAGTAATGGATGAGAAGGGTATATACTAGTAAGAAACCAGGTGCTTAGCCAGCCTGCAGTTTTTTACTGACCTGCCTCAAGTATAAATAACTCTAGTTTCCCATGAAATAAAAAATATTATCACATAGGTAACAAACATACTGATCATGATATGCATTTTGTTTCATCAGAATTTAATCAGGAACTGCTTACCATTTTACAAAATCATATCAATGAATCAACAGTAAAGATATATTTGGAATCTGAGACTCCAATAAAAGCATTTACATTAGTCCTAATTTGTAACTATTATTCTCAGTGTGATTCAAAGTGCACAAACAAACATCTACTATAAAAATATCTGAGGATGATATGCAAGATATTCATCAGTATTGCTCTAGGATAGGGTCAGTCATTTCAGGTTCCCTATCCTCAGCTGCCCAAGGAACTAACTGGGGACCTCAGCTTGGGCACCTGGGAGCCCCTCTAATGTCAATTCTCCTGCCCACCCTAAAGTGGGTCCCTTAACTAAGAATTGTGGTTCCATGATCCCCTATCCAACTTTCCTTTATCCCAATCCTCCTGTTTCCCCAAGTCCCCCCTCCTTCCCTTCTACCTTTTCTCTCCCCATCTCCCCTTACCCCCATCCCACCCCACCCCCAAGATCCCAATTTTCTCCCCGGCAATTTTGTCTACTTCCCTTATCCAAGAGGATAACTATATGTTTTTCCTTGGGTTCACCTTCTTACTCAGCTTCTTTAGGTTCGCCTATTGTAGACTCCGTGACCCCTATTTATGGCTAGAAACCAATTATGAGTGAGTACATCCCATGTTCATCTTTTTGTGTCTGGGATAACTCACTCAGGATAGTGTTTTCTATTTCCATCCATTTGCAGATAGAGACAGAGACCCACACTGGAGCACTGGACTGAGCTCCCAAGGTCCCAATGAGGAGCAGAAGGAGGGACAAGATGAGCAAGGAAGTCAGGATCACTAGGGGTGCACCCACCCACTGAGACAGTGGAGCTGATCTACTGGGAGCTCACCAAGGCCAGCTGGACTGCTACCAAAAAAGCATGGGATAAAACTGGACTCTCTGAACATGGCGAAAAATGAGGGCTGATGAGACGCCAAAGACAATGGCACGTGGTTTTGATCCTACGCAATCTGCTGGCTTGGTGGGAGCCTAGCCAGTTTGGTTGTTCACCTTCCTAGTTATGGACGGAGGGGGGAGGACCTAGGACTTACCACAGGACAGGGAACCCTGACTGCTCTTTGGACTGGAGAGGGAGGGGGAGAGGAGTGGGGGGAAGGGGAGAAGGGTGGGAGGAGGGGGAGAAGAGTGGGAGGAGGGGGAGAAGAGTGGGAGGAGGGGGAGGGAAATGGGAGGCTGGGAGGAGGTGGAAATTTGTTTTTTTCTTTCTTTATTGTCCTTTTATCAATAAAAAAAAGAAAAAAAATATCTGAGGATTTTTGTCAAGAAATATTTGCTATACATGATTGTAGAGTATTATATGCCTTCATAATATAATTTCATAATATAAATAAGATAGCATAAAGCACATGCTAAGAGTAATAACATTTATAATACCCAAAACCTTTAAGGAGCACTGTTCTGAACAGTAGGAACTGAAGTATAAAAACCTACTAGAATCCTGAATCGGGAATAAGTGCACAATAAATGTTTACTGAAATAAAGAGAAGTAAAAAGCATCAGTGTTGCAGGTCCACAGATCATGGCCTTCCATTTGTTCCTGGTTAATGCTCTGAGGACTTGATAATTCTTTCACGAAAGAGAAAACGAGAGTATGCACATAATGATAACTTCAAATTTACACTGCTTCTTCTTTGAGTTAGAGTCTCTCTTCCGCACGTTTAGATTCAAAGCAACAATAAGTTGTAATCTAGTACTAAATGCTAAATTCATAAAGCTTGTACAATATTTTTACTTTGTAAGGGATACTTATTGGAATGCAAATGACTATTATTTCTCCATAACTAGCCTTCTAAAATAGGTTAATTCTAAAATACATAAGAAAATTTGTGTGCAGTAACATTGGAAATCAGTTTGGATGCATCTTGCATATATACATGACCTTAACACAAAAACCAGAAATCATGATACAGGTATTTAAGTTAAAGAAACATGTCCACAATATCTCCTCCTACATAATTTTTAAAGACGCTTTATGTGTAACTATGAAAACACTGTAGCAATAAATTGTGTTCGATATGAAAGGAAGGGTCTGATGAAATTCTGGAAATATAATATTATTCAATAATAAAGTAATGGTGTATCACAGCATAAAACATCATGGAAGACCCTTAGACGCATAATGACTATAAATCAGAGTGAAAGGGAAGACACTACGTCACTCTCACAAAGGCAAAAGTGTAAGACATAAATTCAGTGGTTGCTGGGTGCTCGGTGGGGAAATAGGTAGGTGGGGTCAGTAGAATGTTTAGAGCACTAAGACCACTCTCCATATGACACTGTACTAGTGAACACCTAACATTATATATTTCTGAACCCCATAGTAATATATAAGATAAAGAATGAATACTGATATAAACTCTGGATCATACTTAATAATAATATCGTATTATTGATTCCTCTTGGTGGTTAATATGCTACATGTGGTGCTTTGGGTGAGAATGTCCCCCATAGGTTCAGATATTTGAACACTCGGTCTTCATTTTGCAGCACTATTGTGGCATGGCGACAGGGAGCTTGTCCTTGTGGCTGGAAAGAATTCACTGCAGACTGTGGGAAGTATTTGAGGGTGCGTAAACTCAGTCCAACTTCATTTCACTTTTTGCTATCTGCTTTAAGATTGTGATTGAAGACGTAATCTCTCAGCTTCTTGATCCAACACCCGTGCCAGCTGTTTGTTGCCTCATCGTGATGGATTATTGTCCCTCTGTAACCAGAAGCCAAAATAAACTCTTTCTTCAATAATTTGCCTTTTCTCATTTTTATTCCTTTTTATACCAGCAATAGAAAAGCAATTGATATACTACACTAATGTGGGATGTCAATACTAGGAGAAATTATGTTTAGTGGAAAAAATTGACTCTTCCTCCATCCCAACCGTCCCATTCTCCCAAGCTCTCTCCATCTTCCCCTTCTCAATGGAGGAAGAGTGGATATGGGAGCAGGGAAGTAGATATCTTAATTAAGGGAGCCATTTTAGGGTTGGCAAGAGACTGGACTCTAGAGGGGTTCCCAGGTGTCCAAGGAGCTGTCCCCAGCTTCTTCCTTGAGCAGCTGAGGAGAGGGCGACTGATCTGGCCCTATACTATAGCCACACTGATGAATATCTTGCATATCAACATAGAACCTTCATCTGGCGATGGATGGAGATAGAGACAGAGACCCACATTGGAGCACTGGACTGAGCTCCCGAGGTACAAATGAGGAGCAGAAGGAGAAAGAACATGAGCAAGGAAGTCAGGACAACGAGGGGTGAGCCCACCCACTGTGATGGTGGGGCTGATCTAACAGGAACTCACCAAGGCCAGCTGGATTGGGACTGATAGAGCATGTGATCAAACCGGAGTCTCTGAACGTGGCTTACAAGGAGGGCTGACTGAGAAGCCAAGGACAATGGCACTGGGTTTTGATTCTACTACAAGTACTGGTTGTGTGGGAACCTAGTCTGTTTGGATGCACACCTTCCTAGACATGGATGGAGGGGGAAGGACCTTGGACTTCCCGCAGGGCAGGGAACCCTGACTGCTCCTTGGACTGGAGGGGGAGGGGTGGGGGAGGGGGAGGGAAATGGGAGAAGGGGAGGAGGTGAAAATTTGTAATAAGAATAATAATAAAAAAGAAAAGAATTGATGCTTTGTATATTTAATAGCCATATTTTTCTATAAACCTAATACTATTCTTAAAATGTCTATTAATAAAAACAGACAGATATTACAAATTTGTATGTTTTTAATCCTCCAATGGAACTGCTTTACGGGCAGACAGACATTATATTCAGGTATCATTAATCATAAAAATGCAAAGCTTTTCTCTTCATCCTCATCCCACAGGAAGGTAGGGAGTTAACAGTTGTAGAACAGAGAGCATAATCTCAAACTTGGAAATTTTGTATGAAAAGAATGTTTCTATCTCTTCTTTTAAAGGTAACTTACAACCAAATGCATCTATGTATATGCATATGGATATGATATTTCTAATATAGATTAACCACTGAATTTATGTCTTATACTTTTTTATTATTCTTAATTAAAATAAGTGGCGTACACTTATATCCCTTCTATAATCCAGATGTGGTAGTGTACACCTATAACCCTTGTATAATCCAGATGTGGTGGTGGATATCTATAGCCCAGTGTGTCATGGGAAGGGATGCAGAGACAGGTATAGCCCATTGACCAACTAGTGTAGCTGAGATGGCAATTTAAAGATTCAGAAAATATGTCTTGAAAATTAAGCTTAAAATGAATAGAGAAAGATATTAAACATTAACTTCTCACCATACTGCATGCATGTACATGCGAACACATATATTCATATATAACACACACATCAGCATGTGTGCATACATGGATATGTGTGTGTGTCTTTGTGTATGTGTGCTAAATGCATACTGAATGTTACTGAATGAACAGGATTTTACATTGGCAAATGTCAGCAGCCGTATGCAACATTCTGTCACTAAGGATTTGTGGTTGTTGATATTATAGTACTCTTTTCTGCATGGCTCCTGTGGACTTTCTGTTCATAGACATCATGAATTACTAAAGGCAAACCACTCTAAAGTGTCTGTCTAAAGGACACTCACTCTCAGTGTCCCTTCTTATTACTTGCCCATTTTTTAGAAACTAATTCTATCACATTAGCTACTGCGTGAGTATGAGAATAGCTAATAATGGCTTAATGTGCTATTCATGCCAAAGGATTTTTGTTTAGTAATAAAATAATAAAAAATAAAATTATTTCCTTCCTTATTAAAATAATGAGGAGAGTGGAAATTCTGGCATCAAAAGGCCTTTGGGTTTGCTCGAACTCAGAGTGTTATAGCTCAGCAGCCATCTTGAGAAAGCCATGCTATGTATGCTGATACTAAAATCAAAATGTGACAGTCAAGAGTGGCAGGAGCTTGTATCCATATAACCAGTCATGGAACAGACATTTGAAGACTGAAGTAAAAGGCTATCTTTTTTCTATTATTGGTAATAGAGGTCTATATTTAAAAATATGAAAATAATATTAGGAGCCATTGCTGACTGGACAGTGAAACTCAATGCTCCATCTGTCTCCACCACATCAATCCTAGGATTACAAGGACATCCTAACATAGCGGCTTCCATTTGTTGCTTGTTTTTACATGGGTGTTAGGAATCATAGCTAGCGTGTCTTTATTATTTATTTTACCATGGATTATAAGAATTGAACTTAGGTCCTTATATTGGTAAACACTTGGCCAATGAAATTATCTCTCTGGTTTATCTATATTTTATTACTGTATATTAACTGTAGAAAAAAAAGAGGCACTAAAATTGTACAAAATCATTGCATTTGTGTGTATGCATGTATGTATGCATGCATGGATGCATGTATAGTACATGATCATAGTCACATATTCTATCACTCTCTCTCGTTCATTTCTCTACCTCTTGCTGGATCCCCTTCATTAATAGATCCCTTTACTTACTATGTTTTCAACTCACATCCTGTATATAAAAAAGGAAAAGTCTTGAAGTTCTACATTAAATCACTCTCCTATGTTGTTCTTTAAATCTGAATGGACAGCCTGAATATGATCAGAATATGCTGTATGAAATTCTCAAAAAGGTAATTAAAGCATGACTTTTTCATTGGCCTGATCAGTACTTGGTGCTACTAAATTATTTGAATAGAAGACTGAATGTTTTAAGCATTCACTAATTTGATAGTAACAAATCTTAAAAGGTAAAAATAAAGAAATTTGTTTGTGTCGGGAAATAGAGTGGACAGCATATAAGTGTTCAGGCAGGTATGCCTTTGTACACACGTGTGTCAGGCAAAGCATGACCTCGGGTATTTGTCTCTGTCTCTCTCCATTTACTGACTTGAGAACAAGTTTCTTATTGAACCAAAAGCTCACTATTTGGGATAAGTCAGAGAGCTCTCAAGATGCTACTGCTTCTGCTTCCCAGTGCTTCAGCTCCAAACACACACAGGATAATTAGATTTTTACATGCATGCCGTGTATTCAAACTCAGACTCTCCTTGTGCTTACAGGGAAAGCGATCTTATCCACTATTTTAAAACTATTTTTAAATAGTTTAAATAAATAGAACTATTTTTTAAACCCCCAGAAGAGAAGAAATTCAACAGCAAATTCCAAGTCGAATGTTTCTTTTGCTGCATAGGCCAGCATTTAATCCCACAACTGAGAATGATAAATCAGATAAAATACATCTGGACTCAACACAACATTTTGTCTCACTGTCTTGTGAATACAAGAATAGGTCAAGCTACAACACTGAAAGCCTTTCCTAAACCCCAGCATGATAAGGGTGCTTCACTAATTAACTATTTTCCATTATATCTAAGACTTACAGAAAAGAAAACAATGTTGGTACATTTTGCTGAATAAGGTAGTTTAAAGTACTTATATGACACATAACACCAGAAATTTCAACAAATGTAGATATTCTAATTTAAATCTGTCCCACAAAATGCAGTTTTCAAAGAACTTTCGGCTATATTATTTCAGTTAGCAGAAATATCACTGTATCTTCTTTACAGGAAGGATAAAAGTGTTAATTCAATACAAGACCTGACATATCAAACAAAAAGCTACCCTTTGGCATATTTTCTATTAAAGAAAGCTCTCTTAAGAGACATATTAAATTGCTAAAATTGCTTAATATGCTAATTGCATAAATGGTAATTGAATATATAATGGTGATATATAATTCATTTATATTTCTCTACACATTTTAACTGGCAGCTATTATAATGAGTAATGTTATGTTTCCAAAGACATACATGTAAATCTTAATCTGAGAACAAATTACTAAAGAACAAGAGTCAGCAGAGGATAAACAAGAGCATCATCTGATACTGCATCAATTAAAAAATGATACAAAAGTACTATATTGAAAATATACTCTCATAATATGATGCTATTTTATAAATAACTTCTCAAGGGCTTACAAGTGTGTTCTTCTTTGCAAACCCACAGCACAACAGCCTGGACTTTTGTGATACAGACCTCTTCATCCACCCCAGATTCTGAGAATCCCTGCAGGCAACCAACAACTGATGTATCTGTGGAATGTGCTCTTTGAACTGCACAAAAGCCTTCAGCCTTCCCTGCATTCTGCAAAGAAAAACTGTCAAGTGCAATTCTTCCTCAGATTTAACATAACACAAGTGTTACTCTTCCCCACCCCCACTGCACCCACAACTTCACTTTGCCGGAGATGGTCTATACTGCGTGCATTTATAAATACAAAAAGGAACCATTTTTCTGATCAGCATTAAATGCTTTTCAGTTGTCTAATTATTCAACTGAACATAATATAAAATTCAACAGGCACCATATTTTCTTTTGTGTATATGTTTTAAGAATTCCGTTTCTACAGACAGATAGATTTGAGAATTGAATGGTATTGGCCCTTTCAATTATATGACTACAATCTTGAGCTTGAATTTTTTCTGACAAAAAGAACAAATACAATAGTTGTTTATACTTAATTCATTTATCCCAGAAAACTCATTAGAGCTGGTAAGAATATGTCCTTCCTAATGTGAATATCTTTTAATATTCCAAATAAATGAAAAAAATAAAAGGCTAGATAAGTCCTAAGATAGACTTACATAAATATTTAAACTCAACTACTAACTAAATGTTAGAACAAAACATACTTCTTTTCTAGAGGCTACAGAAACTGCTTTTTTTTTATTACCGCTAAGTATGTCCTTGGCATCATGTATACCTGCATATTTTCCCCTCTTTAATAATAAAGGATATTTGATTACCAAAGAGTTAGCTTCAGTTTTCAATACTTCCAACAGTTGGTTGGTATAAATAATTATCAAGTACCTTAGCCTATTTGAGTTTTTGCTGGTAAAATTTAATTATAAAAGAAAAGACACCATAAATAAGTTTATGTGATACATAACTGTAGGGCAAACTCGACTTACAGAATACCTAAGAAAATATAAGGCAAGAAAGTAATAGATTCAGAGAAAGCAAGTAAATAAAGCTAAACAACAGAACTGCAATATATATATATATATATATATATATATATATAGCTTTATCAAGTAGGATTTTTTTTTTTCATTTCGTCTGCTAGTTATACTGAAGGGTGGCTTTATACCATGTCTGAGCATCATAGGCATCTTAAGGTATTACAAGGCAAGGCTGATTCTGATTTAGCAGCTGAACCATTCTGTATACAGGAATCTCTTTCATCTTTCTATCAAAACCTTATCTTCTAAATCAGTCAAGTCAGTTCTTATCACTGATCCCATACAGACTTGTTTTATTAAAAAACGTACATGATACATTTATCTTCTCTTGGGTGCATTTACAAAACAATGACCGAGTCCAGCAGAGGATAGTAAGTGATTCAGTTTAAAAACATCTGAGGTTTTAAGTTCTGGCTCTGTGACTCAACAACACCGTGAGTCACTGAGTCTCATGTATGTGGTCTGCAGAATGTTCCAGGGGAGATAAAAAAAAAAAGTAGTCATCAACAGGTTTGAAGGCTAAAGTGCAGGCTAAGAGTTCCAACTCCGGTAACCATGTTCACAACTATTAACAGTATCTCTATCTCCTTCAAGTAAGCTGCAATAATAATGTTTTATATTCTATTTTTATTATCCAAATGTACATATAAACCCACCATAGTGTGGCCATGGTTTTAGTTATGCATTATTTTTAATTAAATGCAGTGAGCATTTACTTAATTATTAATATTATCTCCTAAAAGGCATCAGCATCCCTAACATCAAACTCGATTACAGACCTACAGCAATGAAAACAGCTTGGTATTGGTATAAAACAAGAGAGTTTGACCAATGGAATAGAATTGAAGACTCGAATATTAATCCACACACCTATTAACACCTGATTTTGGACCAAAAAAAGCTAAAATCATACAATGGAAAAAAGAAAGCATCTTCAACAAATGGTGCTGGCATAACTCGTTGTCAACCTGTAGAAGAATGATAATAGTTCCATATCTATTCTCATGCACAAAACTAGAGTACAAATGGATTAAAGACCTCAATATAAATCTGACAACACTGAACCTAATAGAAGAGAAATGGGAAGTAATCTTCTATGAATGGACACAGGAGACCATTTCCTACATATAACCCCAGTAGCACAGACTTTGAGAGTAACAATAAATAAATGGGACCTCCTAAACTGAGAAGCTTCTCTAAAGCAAAGGATACAGTCAATAAGACAAAAGGCCAGCCTACTCGATGAAAAGAGACAGAGAAAGAGACCCACATTGGAGCACGGTACTGAAATCTCAAGGTCCAAATCAAGAGCAGAAGGAGAGAGAGCATGAGCAAGGAACTCAGGACCGCGAGGGGTACACCCACACACTAAGACAATGGGGATGTTCTATTGGGAACTCACCAAGGCCAGCTGTCCTGGATCTGAAAAAGCCTGGGATAAAACCGGACTCGCTGAACATAGCGGATAATGAGGACTACTGAGAACTCAAGAACAATGGCAGTGGGTTTTTGATCCTACTGCACGTACTGGCTTTGTGGGAGCCTAGGCAGTTTGGATGCTCACCTTACTAGACCTGGATGGAGGTGGGGGTTCTTGGACTTCCCACAGGGCAGGGAACCCTGATTGCTGACGAGGGAGGGGAACTTGATTGGGGAAGGGGAGGGAAATGGGAGGCAGTGGCGGGGAAGAGACAGAAATCTTTAATAAATAAATAAATTAAAAAAATAAAATAAAATAGAATGAAATAAAATTAACATCAAGCTATTTTTTAATAACAAAAAAAATACAGCCTACTGGATGGGAAAAGATCTTCACCATCCCCTACATCAGACAAAGGAGTGATCTTCAAAATATATGAAGAACTCAAGAAATTAGCATCAACATTCTAAATAACCCAATTAAAAATGGTGTACATAACTAAACAGAGAATTCTCAATAGATGAATCTCAAATGGCCAAAAAACATTTAAAGAAGTGTTCAGGCCGGGCGGTGGTGGCGCACGCCTTTAATCCCAGCACTCGGGATGCAGAGGCAGGCGGATCTCTGTGAGTTCGAGACCAGCCTGGTCTACAAGAGCTAGTTCCAGGACAGGCTCCAAAACCACAGAGAAACCCTGTCTCGAAAAAACCAAAAAAAAAAAAAAAAAAAAAAAAAAAAAGAAGTGTTCAACATTTTTAGCCAAAAGGGAAATGCAAATCAAAACAACTCTGAGATACCGTCTTACATCTGCCAAAATGGCTAAGATCAAAAACACCGATGATAGCTTATGCTGGAGAGGATATGGAGTAAGGGGAACACTTATCCATTGCTGGTGAGAATGCAAACTTGTTCAACCACTTTGGAAATAAGTATGGTGGTTTCTCAGAAAATTGGGAATCAAACTACCTCAGGATCCAGCAACACCACTCTTGGGCATATACCCAAAAGATGCTCAATCATACTAGAAAGATATTTGTTCAACTATGTTCATAACATCATTATTTGCAATATCCAGAACATGGAAACAACCTAGATGTCGCTGAACCAAAGAATATATAAAGAAAAGTAGCACATTTACACATTACAGTACTACTCAGCATTAACAAAGACATCTTGAAATTTGCATGCAAATGGATAAAACTAGAAAAAAACACCCTGAATTAGGTAACCCAGACTCAGAAAGATGAACATGATATGTACTCACTCTTAAGTGGATACTAGCTTCTCCTAGAGAAGCTAAGTACCAAAGTGAACTTTAAGGAAAACGTGTGTAGATCCACATGGAAATGGAGAAAAGACAAAATCATCTAACAAAATTGGGAGCACTGGGGTAAGGGGAGTAAGGAGGTTAGAATAGGAAGAAGAGAGGAAAGGAGAAGGGGAGGGGGGAGGAGAACGTGAGGGAACCGAATAGTCGAGATGGAGGAAGAACAGAGATGAGAGCAAGGAAAGAGATAGTTTGATTAAGGGAGTCATTGTGGGGCTAGCAAGAAATCGGGCTCCAGAGAAATTCCCAGGAATCCACAAGGATGACCCCATCTAAGACCTTAAGCAATAGAAGAGAGGGTGCCCAAAGTGGCTTTGCCCTGTAGTAACACTAATGAATATCTTAAACATCACCATAGAACCTTCATCCAGCAACTGATGGAAACAGCGGCAGAGACCCGCATCAGAGCACTGGACTGGGCTCCCAAAGTTCAGTTAAAGATTGGGAGGAATGAAAATATGAGCAAAGAGGTCAAGGCCATGATGGGTACCCTCACTGAAACAGTCTATCTGCACTAATGGGAGGTCGCCAACCAGCCAGACTGGGAAGGAACAAGCATAGGACCAAAATCTGAATGTGGTTGACAATTGCATGGCTGGGGCAGACTGAGGAGCCACTGGCAATGGCACCAGGATTTATCACTACTGTTTGTACTGATATTTTGGGAACCTATTTTCTTTGAATGAACACCTTGCTCAGCCTAGACATAGTAGGGAGGGCCTTGGACCTTCCCCAAAACAATGTGCCTTACCATCTCTGAGGAGTGGATGGGGGATGGGAGGGAGGGGTAAGTCGAGAGAATGGGAAGAGGGAGTGGAAACTTGGATTCATACGTATAATGAAAAAATATAGTTTTTTTGCTTTTTTAAAAAAATAAAAATTATAATCTCCTAAAATACATACAATAAAGCTTCAAAATATGAGAATTTCTTACACATAATACAGTCTTCACATTGCTTCCTACACTGATCCTAAGAATTGAAGACCAAGGCAAGACACTAAATTCACCTTGAATTGAAATATAATAGACAATTTATTTTTCTAAAAAAGAACATCAAATTATTTTCAGTGAATATTTTATTGAATTCATACTGTGTCAATATCACTCCAGCATTGGGGTCATAGTGTCAAAAGATACATAACACAAGTTCACAATTATAAAAGTTGGGAAATAAGATGACCCCTTATGAAGTAAATTTGTTTAATCTAGTGGAAAATGAGTTATTTTTAAATAAGTATTTACATTAAAACATCATAGTTTTGCCATTCATCTCCATAAAGAAAAATCCAAACTTAAATTTTTTGAATTTTCTCAATTTATGATCTATATAGATTAAGGAGTAATAAAAGTAACAAATACAATCATAAATTACTTAAATTATAATAAATATTATCAAAAGGTACAAAGTTCACCAAAACATTTTTACCTTAACAAGTAAGCCAAATTTTTTTGTTAATGAAGAGTTAAGTATAAAGGGTTAGAAAAATAGAAAGCTGGCTTTAATGGAGTACTGGGTTAAAAATTATTAATGTGATGCTCATAATAAGGTTTGTACTTGTGAGGTAAAAAAATCAAAATTGTGATTGATGGCTGTCTGGACTATATAGTGACTTCAATTCTAGCTCTTGGACAAAATGTGTTTGAGACAGAAATATGGAAGAAGAGATGGAGAAAGGAAAGGGAAGAGAAAAGAAAGAGGGAAGGGAGAAAAGAAAAATATACTAATACCATTATTGTAGAAAATCACAATGGAATGAAGAGTTAAAAATTCACTCTCATTTGTTAATTTAATATATATTTGTTCGTGGAATAGGAGATTGATAATGACCAAAATATAGTGTGTAGTAATATATATTTCTCATGTGAACAGAAACAAGAGGGGTTGACTAGATCAAGACTAATTAAGAATCCTCAGAAAAAAAATAGCAATGGAAGAAAATGAAAATTATGTTTAAAAATGGTAACAAATAAACTAATTGGATTACTTTCTTTGAAAAAATGCTGCAAATTGAAGAATGTAGAGTAAAGGTCTTCCTCCGGTCATGGTAGCATCACTGACTTCTTCTCTTCTTCTAACTAATATAAAAGTCACATATCCTAGTGGTTTCCTTAGCCATAATTTTTAAAAAGAAATTCTATTGTCATATAAAATATGATCAAATAAATCAAGTTTTGAATTATTTCACTGTTTTTCACAGAATCAGATCATCAATACGAACATTCGAGAATGTATGAATCTGGTTGTTTAAATTGTCCAAATTACTTGTGAGTCATGCCACTAAAAAATAACAAAAATAAAAAGGGATTAAAAAGTATACAATAGATATGTTTTAAAGAGAAATGGAAAACTCAGGTAAAGAATCTTCAAAGATTTATGAGCTGACATTATGGACACTAGAATGACCATTTCCAAGGAAACATTGTGAAAATAACGCAAATTATTAAACAAGTTTGCTTGATGTCCATTGCAGGGGCTGTCATCTCCCCAGCTAAATCTCAGCAAGTCCCATCTTACCAAACTTTGCCCAACATAGAGGCAACATCATATGAATGGACACATTCCTTGCAGGAATTTGGAGGAAGAAACTTGTTGTTTGAATTCTAATTGGTCTTAATAAAAAAGCCCGGAGTCAGATATTAGGGGGGTGAAAGCTGAAAGATTAGAGAAGCAGAGCAAGCAGCCACTAGTTCTTAACCACTACCAAATCCTCAAACCAGATCCTGTTCCTATGAATGCTTAGTCTAAATCCTGAGCTCCTGTCTCCTCCAGTTTTATATTCCTCTCTCTGCCCAGGCATATCACTTTCCATCTAAACCTCCCTAGTAAAGGGATTAAAGGTGTGAGCCATCAGCATGTCTCTCTGTTCCTCTTTTATACTGATTCAATCTCGTGAAGTTCAGGGTAGCCTTAAACTCCCAAAGACCAATCTGCCTCTGCCTCCTGAGTACTGAGATTAAAATTGTGTACTGCACTGCCTGACCTCTATGACTAATTATCTTCAGGCAAACTTTATTTGTTAAAGCACAAATAAAATACCATAAGCAGAGAACTTGGAGGAAGGCTGATTGCAGGTTTTCTTTCCGTGACTGGCTCACCTACCATCTGGATATCATCTAGGCTCACCTGCCTGTGGATAGCACTTCCCAGAACAGGTTAGGCCCTTTTATATCAATTAAAACTTAGGAAATGACCCATATACCTAACTACAGATTAATACGATGGCGGCAATTCCTTAATTAGTATTTCCTCTTCCCAAGACTCTCATTGGTTTCAGGTTGACAAAGAAAGACTAACCAGCAAAGCATTCATGACCAATTAACCACAATGCAAAATTTTTTACTCAGGTATGTGCATAATATGTAAAATGCAGGCATGTTAATTTTCAGAGCAGTGTTAGTGCTAAACAGCAAGAGGCAGGAGAACAAGGCAAATTTCCAAGAATAGAAGGAAGCTAAATAAACGGTGGTGTAGTCACACAATTGGAGTGACACCAGAGAAGGAAACAGTAATCTACTCACTACACATGACACCAAAGAGGAAACAGGAAAACTAATCCTGAAAACAGAAAGCCAGTCCCCGCCTACCCCACAAACAAGCTAATGGCGTGATAAGTCAGAATAGGCTTAACTTGCAAAGAGGGGAGAGTAGGGAAGGGAGCAGAGAAAAATGTAGAGCTCAATAAAAATCAATAAAAAAGAAAGAAAGAAAAAGTCATGATTTAATGCCTTTAATAAAAGGGGGGGGGGGTGAAAGCTACTAGCGGACCGCAAAGTGACGGGTGGAGGGGAGACGGCTAAAGTTAAAATTATGTTTCATGAGTTGTATACAGTTTACACAAAGTTCATTCATCCCACGAAAAATTATCAAATGCACATTTAAAATTTGTGTAGTCTGCCACATGTGAGTATAATTCAGCTAGTGCAATGTTTACTTTAAAATAACTAAAAGTCTTAAACTTGTATGTTTCAACATACATACTGAAAACATTATTTTAGAAGGATTTTAGATAGAACTCTATCTTTCGTTAAGTAAATAGTAAGTAATTCTAGACCCAAGCTACAGTGACTTCATTCTGCATGTATTTGTGGCTTTTTAAAACCTATGATACAAAATAGCAAAACAAAATATTAACAAATTTCAGATCTGGATATCTTAATGCTTATTATCCTTTTTTTAAAAAAATTTTTAGACCATTTCAAAAAGCAAATCTGAAAAAAAAACCTAACTTTGGATTCGAGAATGAAGATTTTTAAAATTATTTTTTTTTTT
The DNA here is from genome assembly GCF_037038515.1 of Microtus pennsylvanicus. Classification (NCBI taxonomy): domain Eukaryota; kingdom Metazoa; phylum Chordata; class Mammalia; order Rodentia; family Cricetidae; genus Microtus; species Microtus pennsylvanicus. The sequence goes on along the minus strand of NC_134597.1, from coordinate 10,397,967 downwards.
TTGTGAAAAGCATTCAGAAGTAGTTTGACCAGATCAGATAAACCTACCTGAAAGTCTTTACCCTGAGGACTAGCCTTCACAGTACCAGAAGGTACTATGCAAACTTCCATCCAAAGGAAGGAGGCAACCAATAGACCTACCAGGCACAACACATCTGAAGCACAACAATGACCAGCATGGCATAACAATCCTAATTATTTACTAGTGACACTCACAGCTTGGCAGTGCATTCCAGTTCTCTTAGCAGACCTAAAATCCAAACAAGAAGAAAACTATGCCTAGTACTGGAAAGATAGCCAATTCCTCAGACTAATGAAGTCATGGATCTGGAGAAGAACCTACAACTGCCATATTACTAAACAAGCATCATTCCTGACTACATTCCAGCAATGCTTTTTTAATAGCTTAAGCTACCTGACATTGTGGGTTTGCATTTAAATGAGATTTTTAGATCTTAATACACTTAATGCCTTTGGCCAAAATCTAAAATATAACTCGGATATGGAAAAATTTATTTTCCTTATTTAAAGTAACAAATTGGGAGGCTTTAAGTTCTACGACAATAAACCATTGAAGATTTAAGCAATTTAAGTGGAAATGATCACTAGGTCATATATGTTGAAAACATATATTTTCAAACCAGTCCATAATATCTGACCGAAGACCTGTTTCTTCCCCCTTTATGTATTACCAAAAGCAATAAGGAAAGTGGGGCATGTGTGTAATAGTTATACAGATACAAATGTCAGTATCACAGATTTAGACTGTGGACATCCACAGAAAAGAACTCCGGCTTCCAAAAATACTCTGCCCCTTGCTCGAGAGAGCACTGCAGCAGACACGTGCAAACAGACTCGGAGGATAAACAGCCAACCCAACAAACAGGCAGGGGGCTTCACAGGCATTTTGTGTTTCTCAAAAAATCTTAATGATAAAGTCTTGTCATTAAATTCTGAAAATATGCTGAAATGCATGTTTTTAACTATCTGCAAAAAGAAAGAATGCTCGGCAGAAACTAAGAGTTGAGTCTTTTATGATGAATATAAACTCAGATTTAGGTCAGGGGATTCCGTTCCTTCATTTGGACATTTTGGTTTCCACTAACAACACCTACTTTAGTGTCTAAGAGCAAGCTTCAGGGAAGGCTTTATCAGTATTTAGCAGTCACAAAAACACAAATTCCGAGAAAATAGGCAAGTACACAGGCTATTGCCTGAAGATATCAATTGTCCTTTCCTACACAGAAACATGCCATGTTTTGTTGATACTCAAGGAAAATCTGCCCCCTTCTGAACAGAAAAGGAAGAAGAGTAGATTGGGGTTGGGGGACAGAGTCAGGGTTGGGGAAGGGCATGGGAGGAGAGGAGGGAGACAGTGGCCTGAATGTAAAATCTAGATCATAGTAAGAGATTATGTGGAAAATTATATCACGATTTGTGAAATTTCTACCGTACAAATATCTGACTCAATTATAAAGAGATGCCCAGAGCTCTTTAGGAAGCTGGCACCTTACTGAATGAACACTAAACCCAAGGAACATCAGGCTTACTTTCAGAAAGATTCATTTCCTAACTTGCATGTCTTTCTTGTCAACACTGACACCTCTCTTTCTAGGCTTTTAATGGATACATTCCTTTGTCTCTCATATTCCTATACATCTTCTCGAGGCACATGGTTTTGAATTCTAATCAATATGTAGTAATCCATTATTCTCTGAATTACACACTTGGGAAAACAAATAATACTATTCTTCTCTTGTGCACTGGGAATTTGTAAAATAATTATTAATGCCGGATCTTTTATAAGGATGTAAGAACAGTACACACAGGTTAATAAAATGTTACATAAAAACAAGGGTACCAAGAAATAAGTTTTTAAAAAATTTCCATGTGGTGATAGAATCCATATTTTCCAAATTCCAAAATTTTATCATTTCCAGAAGAAATCTCTGCTTCAGAGCTTTAAAAGTACCATGACTCTTCAAAACATTACATATATTTTTCAGAAAGGCATACAAACTGTACATATGTATATTATAATTGCATACATATTCTAAACATATACATTTATTTGTGAGCAAACACTTAAATGAAATGACAGGGGAAAAAAGGCAATACAGGAAATGGATGACTGTTCTATGCGGGCATGCTTTATATTTGATCATTTAACACTGACATAATCCTATAAGAAAATTTTCACATGCAGACTCACCCATAATTAATAAGTATTGTAAGTGACAGAGCAAACACTTGATCCCAGGTCAGACAACTCCAAATGGAGCTTTCTCCTCCACAGGGAGCTAAGCGAAGTTTTGAGTAGCCTATCAGCATTGCTTTATGCTTTTCTCACATAGAAAAAAAATGTACCTTGGCACCAAGAAGAAACATAGATTTTTCTCTCTTAAAAAAAATCTGATTTTAGTCCCAAAAAATCAATATGGCAAAGGAAAAGTTGCTACAAAGATAATTCTTAGTTGAATATGTTCAAAATGCAATTCCCTGGTAATCTGAGCTTTGGCCAAGACAAATCAAAATCTTAGATATTTTATAAATGCCAAGTTTTTGGAGAAACAAAAAAAAATTGCAACAGCAACAGATGCATTTTCCCTAGACATTTGTGTTGAGCCTAGCTATATCCAGAGCCTGAAGATAAGGGAGTTTTATATTTAATTTTTTATGAATAATAAATCCTGGTTTCTCTTAGTGCCATCCAAGTAAATAATATTGTATTTCCCCTTCGGAAAATTTAGCCAACTGAAACTCCCGAAAATGAAAGAATAAAACAAAAAACAGTGGGAATTGGCTGGATAAATAAAGAAAACAAAGAGATACTAAAATATGCATATTAATCTCTTTAAAAATTAAATTACGATTTTATTTCAAATTTTATAGCCAAAGAATTATAAAGGTATGTGCTACATTTTATTTTTTCAACCTCTCAACATAATTTCAAAAATCAAAACCCACTTAAGTGGTTACACTAAGTGTTGTACGTGTTTCTGAGAAAGAAGCTTCTATATAAGCTACCTGAAAAGTTGAGGAAAGGAAGTTGGTGTGGTACATGCTTATAAGCCCAGATCATGAGATGGAGGCCATCCTGGGCTACATAAGACAATTCTATCTCAATAACCTAAAATTCAGAAAGAAACAATGAACAAATCAAAAAAGAGGAACTTAATACTGCATAATGAATGCTATTATATTTAATGTTATTAAAGTTTCCATCAAATTTTGGACTAGTATTTTTCTTAAATTCAAAACAAGAGTATCTTAGGTACATATTTTTTCATAAAGGTTAGCATATGTATACAAGTGTAGAGTTGCTCCCTGGTACACTTTCTCCAAATAAAACAAGCTCTTCTGTAATATCACAAAATACTAAGTTAATAAATTCATCTTTCTAAATTTGAATATTCATTGTCGATGGATTAAATTTGAAATTATCCTAGCTTTTCTTAGAATTCTGCTTAACAAAAATCATGACGAATGTGTGTTAAATTCTGTTTTGCTGTGAATTACATTAGACATGCAAGAAAGTTTCTAAAATGGGATATACAGCACAATTTTTTTTTGATTAATGTCCTTAGTGTTTTAGAGCACATTAGATTACAGGAAAACTGAACAGAAAGCACAGTTGTGGTGCACACCCTCCCCACCACACCTCTACACCCCCACACACACACATGTTCCTCTAACGGGAACATGCGTCTGTGGGATATTTGTCAATCAATGCACATATCATGCTATAATTTCATAACCCTAGAATTAACTCTTTAATTTTATCATTTCATTTGGTTTTAATAAATATACTATGTCAAATATCCATCATTTATCATACAGAACATTATCATAGAAAACAAACTCACTACCTTGAAATGTCTGTGTTCTTCCTATTTATCCCTCTTCTTTACCTCCTAAAAACCATATATTGTATATCACCTTTCCACATAATTCTTCTTCTCAACTATCTGTATCTCAGGGCCGTCTATGTTTTTGTGGCTTGGTAGCTCATTTCTTTTATTATTGAACAACTAAAGAAACATTTTCTGTATGCATCAGAGCTTGTTTATCTACTCATTCACTGACCAAGGAAACTTTGGGTTGTTTAACCAAGTTAAAGTTGTTCAACTTGCTGTACCAAGGTATGAGGCTCTAGCTTAGGAGCAGGCAGTATGCGGAAGGTTCCGTGATGCACCACTCCGGTCTGTGCTCTATGTGCTTCCATACAGTTCGTGAACCTGGCAAGGGGCTGGAGATAGAAACACACAAAAACTCACAGACAGAGATGCGGGTCATCCTTGAAACAAGAATGCCCCAAGAATGCCTCCTTTATTGTGTCCAGGGGCAGCTTATATAGGGATCCTTAAGGGATAGCCACGTCCTAGCCAAACCTTCCAGAAACCACTCTCCTGCCATCATGGTCTCCTGCTCAGAGCAGCTGCAGGCTGTTGCAAAGCAGAGTAAAACAAGTTGTTTACCAGAAATTCAGGATCTGGGGGTTTACAGCTCCCAACAGGATTAAAGCCCTAGCAGATAATAAAATAACCCTGCTATGAATGTTATTTTCAACTCATTTGAGTAATTATTATGGCATATACTGTTGGATTGCAAAGTAAGCCTACAGTTAATTTTGTTAAGAAAATGCTACCTCTTGTTACAACTAGATGTATTAGTATACATCCCAACAGGAGTGACTCAGAGCCCCAGTGTTTGAAATCCTCATCTTCACTTGTGGATTTAGCCGTTCCCAATAGGTGCACATTGGTATTTTATTGCCTTCATTGCAATTTGCTAATGATACACAATAATGGTAATCTTCTATATAATCATTGATTTATGTGTATTTTATTTAGTTTTGGATATATTTAGATATCTTGTCCAGTAGGTACATGCATGTGTAAATGTGTGTGTGTTAATGTGTGTCCTGTGAATACTAGAGCTCACGCATAGGGTATTATACCTTCACTAACATTTGTAGAGGCATTTCATTTGTATCTTAATTGAATAAAGCTTGCCTGAAGATCAGAGAGGAAAACAGCCCCACAGGTCAACCTTACAGACCAGACAATGGTAACACACACCTTTAATCCCAGGAGCCACACTAGGTGTCATAGAAACTGGATGGTGCATGCTTTTAATCTGAGTCCTAGAAAGGATTATAAAATGTGAGCAGAGTACTGTAGGCACAGTGTCATTCTGACATTCCTGGAGGCAGGATCACCATTTCGAACTGAGGTAGAGGTAAGATACAGTGGCTGGCTGTTTTGTTTCTTTGGGTCATCAGGTTGAACCCCAATATTTGTCTCTGAGTTTTTACTAATTGTGCTTCAAAAGTTGTTTTATGAGAAATGGGTCTTTCATTTGCTTGATATCACAGATTTGACTAGGCTTACAGCCTAATCACACTGCCAACTATCTATCGATCGATCTGTCTCTACCACCACAGTACTGGGATTCTGATGTGCACATTCTGCCGAGATTTGCTTCATAAGCTAATTATTGAGTTTTAAGGTTTTTTTTAGTAAGAGTACAAATTCTTTATCAAAAATCATTTATGAGTATATGTTCTCAGATTGCAATTTGTCTTCCCTGTCTTCAGAATGGCAATTTCACAGCTTACATCTTCCTCTCGTAAACCAAGATTATGGTCCATATCTAAACTATCCTCACCAAGCCTAAAGATATTTATAATTTCTCTTTCCTTTCTACTAGTTTGTTCTTCCATTTACTGCTCATTTTGTGAAAGGTGAAATCTGGTGTCTAGATCTGATTTAGAAATGTTGTTATATAAATATCGAGCACCATTTATTGAAAAGGTTATCCATTATTGAACTGCCTTTACTCCCTTGTCAAAGATAAGAGGATTACATAGTTTGAGTCTATTCTAGAGTTGTCGGTTCTATTTCAGTGGTATATGTACTCCTTCTTTAAACAGCTATGGGGCCTGTCCTGGAACTAGTTGTTGTAGACCAGGTTGGCCTTGAACTCACAGAGATCCACTTGCCTCTGCCTCCCAAGTGCTAGGATTAAAGGCTTGAGAAACCACCACCTGGCAAGTCCATAAATAGCCCTGGAAAACTCTTATAGACACTTTTCACAATGTAGTTGCATACAAACCTAACTCAGAATAATCAGTAGCCCTCCTATCTACAAATGACAAATGAGTTGAGAAAAAAAATTCAGGGAAACAACACCTTTCATAATAAGCAATGCTTAAACTACATAAAATATCTTGTAGTAACTTATACCAAGCATGTGAAAGACTTGTATGGTGAAAACGTTAATACATTGAAGAAAGAAATTGAGGATGATGTTCAGAAGATGAATGGGCTGGAGAGATGGCTCAGTAGTTAAGAGCATTGCCTGCTCTTCCAAAGATCCACAGTTCAATTCTTGGCAACCACATAGTGGCTCACAACCATCTGTAATGAGGTCTGGTGCCCTCTTTTGGCCTGCATACATACACACAGACAGAATATTGTATGCATAATAAATAAATAAAATAAAATAAAGAAGATGAAAAGATATTCAATGCTCATGGTTCATTAGAATTAATAGAGCAAATATGGCCATTCTACCTAGAAGAATCTATAGATTCATTGAAATTGACATTAAAAGCTCTACCACAATTTTTCACAGACAATTTACAGGGTATGAAAACACAAAAATACAAAGTTAGCTAAAACAATAATGAATAAGAAAAGAACTTCAGCATGTATAACCATGCCAGACCTCAAACTGTTCCACAGAGTGTAGTAATAATAACAGAATGATATTTGCTCAAAACAGACATGCTGGTCAATGGATTAAACTGAATACATGCACATAAGTCCACATACCTATGAACACCTGATTTTTTATAAGCAAAGCATAAGTACATACTGGGAAAGGATAGCATCTTCAACAAACTCGAGGGTTTTGTGTATGAGTCCACATAGATCCATACTTGCTGCCCTATGCAAATCTCAACTTCAAATTGATAAGTGTCTCAAAATAAAAGTAAATTAACTGGAGCGAATAGGCAAGACTTTAGAAGAAGAAGTTCTATGACTGTCTTAGTGCACGGGCACTAAGATCAACAACTAACAAGAATGGGACCTCATGAAACTGAGAAGCTTCTGCATGTCTAAGATTCAGTCATTCAGGCAAACTTACAGCCTACATAATAGAAGAAGATAGTAACTAGATGTCCAATAGAAAGCTAATATCAAAAATATATTTCAAAATAAAATAGCTAGATATAAAGAAATAGGCAATTCAATATGGAGAACTGAGCTAGAGAGTAAATTCTCAAAAGGAGTAGCTAAAATGGCTATAAAACACATAAAGAAGTATGCAACTTCCTTAGTCATCCGAGAAACAAAAATCAAATCTATTCTGAGATTTTACCTTGCACTTGTCAGAATGTCTAAGATTAATAATACAAGTAGCACGTCAGGCTGGCAAGGGTGTGTAGTAATGGAAAGACTCATCAATTGCTTGTGGGACTGCACCGTTATATAGGCAATATGCAATTAAGTGTAACAATTCCTCAGGAAGATTGGTATCTGTAACCCTCTAGATCTAGCTTACCACTCTTGGGCATACACCCTATGGATACATCATCCAACCACAGAGACACTTTCTTAAACACATTCATTATTCACAAACACATTATTCATAGTAATTAGAATCTTGAAGCAACTTAGATGTCCCTCAATAAATGAATGGATTAGGGAATGTGGTACATTTACACAATGAAATATTATGCAGCTGTGAAAAAGAATGAACTTATGAAATTCACAGATAAATGAATGGAACTAGGAAATAAAAATACAAGTTTTTCCATGTAAGTTAATCTAAAACCAGAAAGAGAAATATTTTATGTATTCATTTATGTAGATATTAGCTATTAAGCCAATGCTAACCAAGTGACAATCCATAGAATCAGAGATGATAGGTATAGATAAGGAAGTAGTGGCAACAGATAGATCCCGAGGAAAGTGATAACCACATGCAAGTGAAAATTTTCTTTTCTCTGAGGAAATCTCACAGGGGAAACAAATTACTATAAGTGAAGGCTGCATTGCAAGAGCTCGATGGGCAACAGAATGTGAAATGAGTGGGATCTTCGGAAGTTCTTTGTCTTATACTGACGTGTCAGGTATTTTACTGATTTTATACATTATGTGTGTGTGTGTGTGTGTGTGTGTGTGTGTGTGTGTGTGTGTTTCTCTCTTTTTCCATACATATATGTTGTCTCCTAGTTTAGTGTCTTGATGAGATTGCTGAGTGCATGAACAAGTGTCTGTTTCATGTGTGTTTTCTTGTCTATTTTACTCTGGCTTGTTTATCCTATTCTGATGTATTAGTTTTTGTTCTATCTTATTATAATTCACTGCATTTTATCATTATCCCTTAGAAGCCTATTTGGTTTTTAATGGGAGTCAGGATGGGGGAGGATCCAGATGGGAAGGGAGGAGAGGAAGAACTAGGAATAGTTGATAGAGCAGAACTCTAATCAGATTATATTGGAGGAGATAAAAAGTAATTTTCAATAAAATGAAACAAAATTAAAAAAGATTTTCCTAAAATAATAAATATTCTTTCCACCATATTTAGATGAAAAATTTGATAGAATTTCAGTCCAATACAGTCTCACTATGGGAGATAAAGTAAAAGACTTTGTAATGTCAGGACGACCATGTGGTGGGTTTAAACAGGCATAGTACAATAGTCTTATTCTCAGATATGAAAAAGTACACCAAGGGAAAAAGCCAGAATATGCAGTAATAAGACTAAAAATTGGCACTCCTCCTAATACTAAATTAAGTAATATTTTTACATCAGAACATTATCAAGTCCTTAATAATTCACCATCAAAAAACAATGAGAATTAATCCATTTTGCATTGGATATTATTATTCTAAAGAATTGGTCGTCGTAGGTTGAGTCAGTAAATATTTAACACAAATCAAAATGCAAAAGTTACTAAACAAACAACTGCATATTTGTGGACCTAGTACAAACAATACAAACAAATTGTCAACGTTTAATTTCTTACTAAAATCTCAATGTAAACTGTCATGAGCGACGGAGAACATAGAACATTGCTGACTTACAAGTGGAGGGGGAGCTTTAGCCCTCTCTCTGGACGCAGCAGTCTTTTTCTTCGTGCGTGCAATCTTATTTTCGCCAGAAAATTCTTCTATTTACAGAGTAGGCGAGGGTCAAACTTCAACAGACTTCTCTTATTTGTTTGATCTGGGGAGAAAGTATACTTTTGGTAAATCATGACGGAATGCATTAAACTATTTTTTCTTCCTATTAGAAAGTAGAAATTTCATTCTATTTTCTGTTAGGGTTGCAGTAAACAGGAATGTAGAAACTGCCCTGTTGAACATTAAAAATCAATAAAATTATAGTACTTTAACACCACTGAAAAAGAAACCCACAACTATATACTTTTTCATTTCCATAGCTAAGCAGCAGAGCAAGAGAAAATTAATATTAAAATCCAAATGAGTAGAAAAGCCTCCTCAAATGTATTTTTAAAAGACTGACATAATTTTGCAAATCCATGACTCTGGATGGACTGACTGAGACAATTACATTTTAAACATTTTTACTCATTCATTTTAACATCTCAAGGCTAAAGAGTGACAGGGTGATTAGAAAAGAGTAAGGGAAATCCATTTTTAAAAACTTTAATGGAATAATAAAAAGAGATGATTTCAGAAGCCTAAGGTAGACCAGAAATATGTAGAACAGGCTCCATAAGCGAACAAGAAATGTATAGTAAGAATGATTTTAAACGGTACCAAGCTTGGAGAATGCCTGCTCACGCAAGGCATCCTGGGCAAATTAGAATACATTACGCAGATGCTGCCTAATTATATCATAATTCCATAATAAATCTATTAGGTGTTAGGAAATACAGTCATTCATTTTGCAAAGATAGGGGAATTTGCTATATGAATATCTGATCTTTGGTATTAAGAACATCAGTAAAGTTAAAAGAATTCAATTTATTACATAAATTTTAAGAAATGTAAGTTTTTGATAGTGGATATTTTCTGCTTCATTAAAATTACATATTAAAATAATCATCTTCAATTCTTACCATATGCCAGATCATATCTGGTGAGTTATCTTTAAAAATCACTGAATTTCTTCTACTAAGTAATATTACAATATAGAGAAATACCTTTGTGGGAAAAATTGGAAATAAAATATCGATGTTTTGTGAAAGGTTATAACAGTACTTTAAACTTTGTTTTTGCTCAGAAACTAGACACATCACACTGGTGATTCATGTTTTTCTTATGTTTTGGGAAATTTTAAACAATGTGAATCGATATAAATAACAGACTAAACACTAAAACTAAATTTTATATGGGGAGGAAAGTACCTCTTAAAAACATTTTTCTAGTTACAAATTGCTACTTTCCTTGCCCCCTTTATTTGGATTAACTGAAGATTAATTGAAGATAAAACAGCAACACAAGTTTTATCACCAAAGATCTGATAGCATGCTACTTCTCAATTCCCCTTCTCCACTTGGGTTCAGAATCCCAGAGAGAGAATGGTGATATCCACAGTACTTGGGTCTTTCCATCTCCCTTAGTGAGGTCAGGTTATTTCTACCCAGAAATCCTCAGAAACCCTCCTCACTTTTTGTCTTAATTTTTTTAAATTTGTCATAAAGTTGATACATTCACATCAACCGACAGTCAGCAAAACTATGCATAGTACATTAGTCAGTAAATTTGTTCTGTATAATGAAATTATAGTTCTTGTAACTAACTACAGTCATTAAGTTAGATAAAATGAAAAGACCTTCTTACAGTGGCTGGTGCATGGTGAACCTGTGTCCACGAGAAAAACAGTTTGACCATTCTTCATTGCCTGGAATGGATGTGTTTCAAATACAGCTCAAATGTGATTAGCCCTTTACTCCCAAAACTTTTTATTTATTCATGCCAAATATGACTAATTATTATTTATTCATTGTTTGATTATTTATTCATAGATTATTGTCCATTTTAGTTGTTGTTATATCCCATGATACTACTTTACAATATAACTATTTGAGGAGATTATAATACTTAATTCCATTATGTTGACATTAATAAATTAATAAATAAATTAGATGTTTGAGTACTAAGCTTTGGTTTCAAGACTATGGTAATATTTTAAAGTTATAGAACCTTTAAGAGGTGGGGTTTATAGAAGGAAATTGCATCATTGAAGGTGTTCTCAGTGACGGAGTCACTGGGGACCCTGCACACTCATCAATTTTTAGCAACCATGAAATACACCGAACTCTTTCCTGTACACACACGAAAACATGGCATTTATATTCTAGATGTCCTGAAAGCTTCAAGCTAATTGTTTCTCTACATTCATTGAACTTGCAGACTGTACTTCATTGGAAGCTGCACCTGGTCTGCTCTGTACTTTTCTCTTTATACACTTATTTGTAAACCTCAGATACTTCCTCCCATTATTCAATGTGCCATTTGCCTCCAAACCTAGTACGACCTGCAACCACCTTTCTGAGTGAAACAAACTGGGATTGCAAGAGTAAACCAGAAACAGATGCCTCTACTGTTCTAGTCTTGATTGCCCCTGGGTCTTCCAGGACATTTGAATATTCTTTAGAACCTACTCACTATGTATCTCAAAGGGTTCAACTATTATCCAACTCAACTTCCAGAAATACAAATGTCATGTTTTCGTGTGTGTACAGGAAAGAGAAAGACAATAATCCAGATTTTAAGATTTTACAACTAATTTCATATTTAAAATATAACAAATTATAAGAAAAAAATTTAAAAGTTCTACAAGGTGCCTGGACCACTCAATTTTGTCATCAGAATTCAATGATATAGGCTATGATCTCACAACCACCTTATGTCATAGATTTCTTTAAAGAAAGAAATCTAGTTTGAATTCTGATCAATTATTTTTAAATATCTACCCATATACCTTTGAATGAGTATTTTCTATTTACTTTTGTTGTCTTCAAATGAAGTGTAAATGTGGTTTCCCACTTCCCTTTCTCAGCACTTTATCTTCCGACTATTTAGCATTTTCATGTAAATATTCTGCTAGTAACTCTTATTCAAATTAGTAATGTTTTATTTATCTTCAGAAGTTAATCTTGATCCTTCTTTTTACCCAAAAACACATATGTTTTCTTAAACATATACCAAAAAATACCAGATGCCTCCATAAGTAATATAAAAACAAGTAGCATTTCTACCTCTGAAATTATAGCCTTGCCCCCACTATTCCAGTAACAATTTCAAATTCATATCCCTCACTCCCTAGAGAATCTTTAAACATCATCTCATTATTTTGCAGACTACCAGACCTAACAAGGTTTCCCAAACATATGCTTTTATAGTCTGTTAAACTGGCAGAAGGAGAGGGGGGAAACACATTAATTTCTAAATTTGAATATATTCAACTGAGAATCATGCAAATATTTCCCCACTGTCTTTTTTTTTTTTTTTTTGCATGGGCATCACTCAGTGTTGTTAAAAAAGGAAACCTGTTCAATAAAAAAGGCTCAGCGTTGTTAATATCAAACTTGTCTGTTTACTCTTGTGTTAGTTTGGTTTGTACTGCTAAAACAAACCATTCTGACTAAAAGCAACTTGAGAAGGAAAGAGTTTACTTTCTCTCCAGGTTCCATCACAGCCCATTATCATTGACAGGACAGGAACTCCAGAGGGAACCTAAGTTAGGTGCTGAAGCAGAGACAGTGGGAGCTATTTTCTGGCTTGCTCTCCTTGGCTTACCCAGATTTCATTCTTATATGGCCCAGGACCACCTCCCAAGGGGTGGCACTACCCATAGTGGGCTGGTCCTTTCCAATTAAATCATTAATCAGGATTAGAAAAAAAAAAACCTAGACTTGCCTACAGGCCAATGGGAATATTTTCTCTATAGGGTCCCTTTTATCCAAATGACATTAGTTAGTCTGCATCAAGTGGACAAAAAAACTAATGCGTACAACTCTGTTGATAGGTTTGTCACTTTACTGTAGCATCAAACTGAAATGTACCATATGTGCTTTTATCAGACTTGAAAGCCTCCATGATACACCTGAAATACCTCTTTCCTCTAGAGTCTCCTTCTCCAATCTCAATACACCTTTCAACTCAGCTCCATTATCAGTACATTCAGCCAGCATTCTCTTAATATTTTATTCAGAAACAATCAAATACATAGTATTTTCTGTAACACTTCCTTTCAAAACCCTCTACTGCCCAGTGTGGTGATGCACACCTTTAATCTCGGCAGTTAGGAGGCTGAAGCAAGAGGATATTTGTGAGTTCAAGGGCAGCCAAGGCTATATAATAAGACCTTGTGTCAATAAACAGAAACAAAAATGAGAGAGAGAGAGAGAGAGAGAGAGAGAGAGAGAGAGAGAGAGAGAGAGAGAGAGAGAGAAGAGAGAAGAGAGAAGAGAGAAGATGGAAGAGAGAAAAGAGGAGAGTGGAGAGAATTAAAATCTGTCTACTTAGCAGGCAAAGTTACTTCATTCAGGCCAGCCAGAAAAACACAGAAAAGACTGCCTGTGTAACAGCAACAAACTTTCCACTTAATCTACTGTGTGATGTATCTGTTCATATAGCCTTTTCCATATGAACTGAAGCTTCTTTGAAAGTAGAGAGTACTCAATATTTGGTCTGTGTCTCTCCTAACAACAATGTCATTCTGAAGGAAGTACTCAACCACAGAACAACGTTGACTGAGATGCAAAGGAACGCAACAGGAGACAGAGGGGCTAACTTTAGAGACTTTACCTTACCTACTTGAAACACATCTTTTCATTGATATTGCTCTCAGCTCTAAATAACATATTCAGTGTGTCACTTATTCAGTGAAACGAAGTCATTATTTGATTTAATTCTGTAACATCTGAGATAAATTACACAGATAGAAAAAAATACTTGCTTTTTAATACATCTGAGTTCTGAACTGCCAGCAAATTTGAAGCTCTAAATAAAATTGGTGTGTGTGTGTGTGTGTGTGTGTGTGTGTGTGTAATCATGAAAAAATTTTTGCTTCAAAATCCTATGGGAATCTCTCATATGGATATTATAGTAATTCTGTGCTTCTTCTAGAAGCTAAGACTAAAGGCAGCCTACACAACATACTTGGACTCATTCAATGAATTACCCATTATTTAAAAACAAAACTAAAATTCTAACTCAATTAACAATACACTCTAAAATAAAAATATTCCATTATCTTGATTCTATATTTAGTAGCCTTTCTTTAAGAAATCATCAAGTAAACCTTTAACACACAAATGAATAAATCTGACTTTGTTCATGTGATCATATTTCAATGTAACTACTTTTATTTGATAACAAATGAACATCAGAAAATATTAATATGCTGGTGCATATTTTCCACTCCCTACACTTCTTATAACTCTTTACAACACACTTTTACCCATATATTATGTGTTTTCTGCATGTTTAGAATTTCCATGTAAAATTAAGTTATCATACAAGCAATAAAAGCCATGACATTCCCAGGAAAGAGGAGGAGGTCTAGCACCAAAGGTTTAGAGCATGTCTATTTGTTAGTATATGATTTCTGACAAGTTTATGATTATATGTTAGCTTGTTTATATAGTGGAGGGAAAAAAACTATGATATGAAAACAAGCTGCAGAGGCCAACAAAAACGACAACACCTTATCTATATTACCCTGACAATTGAGTTTGAACAACAGCGTTTTTCTAAATGTACTCTATTCAGGGCTGGATATGTAATTACCTTGAGTCCATAGTCTAGACATTAATGCTTTCATAGTATTTAAGACTCCTTGTAACATGCTCACAGCTTTAAGTAAGCAAGGCTAAATCTTGACCAGATAAATTAGCAAAGAATGCAATAAAAGCGGCAATAAAAGAACTTTATCCCACAAACCTTCAAGTTGCTGCTAAATGAGATTTCTTTGAAATGCAGATCAGTTGAACTAGATTAGTGAATTTTAGCTCCTGTCAACATCATAACAAAATACAAATACAATTGTTCCCCGGTCTTATCTCCCTGCTTCCATCTGCTGCCTTGTTATTTACTTTCCTTGATTTATTATGCAGATCTAAATAAGGCACATCAAGGAGGGCTTACAACACAATGGCTTCTTAAGCTTTACATCAAGGTATTTGAAACTGAAGCCAGGAAAGGGCTGCCATCAAAGACATATCTCTAATGAACTTCCATATCAGAGAAGGTTTGGTATTTAATACTGCTGTGAAAAGAAAGAGCTACAAATCAGAATGGCCTATGAAAGAAAACGCCTACAAATCTTGATGAGATTAGCACCGAGAAGAATTAATATCCCAATAAAAATGATGTCTGGTACCTTGAAAAGTTAACTTCCAACCTTTGCAAACATAATGCACTATGTCAGGAGCTGAGAAATCACTTGACAAGGTTAAAAGGTCAGGAAAGAATTTTTAATTTTCCTTCCATGCTAGAAAATAATCTTGTTTTTCTCCTACTTGACAATAAATCTATAAGAGAACAAACACTCTTACTGTAATTAACTGATCTGTAACACCACTTTCTGTGTCGTTCAGGTTTGCACTGTTTTCACAATGGTAAATTAGGAAAAATTTCACAATAAAATAATGTAATCTAAAATGACAACATGCATCATTTGTTCATCAATTCTAGTATTTCCTATTTCTTCCCCCACAGCAATGTACGGCAACAGAGTAATATTTCCTGTCATTTTGCAAATCCTGAGACGTGTTTTCATTACATGCTACCATCCTTTATAAGAGACACAGAAAGTATGGAAATAATCCTTCCACTCTCCTTCTCAACTAATTTTATTTTCTCACTTATATTTCTAACATGCTGAACTCGAAAAAAATAATTCACAAGCCTAACGCGCAAGTTTCCTGCAAATGTCTTGCATTCCTGCCTGACACTTTCTTTCCCATAAGCAATAAGTTCTATAAACAAATGATACTTTGTGGGGATTTTTTTCCTAAAGAAAACATTTCAATCATTTATGTCATCCTATAGAGACGATCCCACAAGCACGTTCTGTTCTGTGGATCAATCAGTTCCAAACCAAAGTAGACATGTTGTTGACTCCAGTGCCTGCAAATCCTGCTGCAGGCTCGCCAGATGATGAAAACTGAGGTACGCAGTGTACAGGGCCCCACATGGCATTCAGTAGCTCCTGGGCATGTCAAACTTCACAACTACCCTACAGTCAATGACAGCAAACACCTTCCTTGTTCTTGCTTCCAAACACAAACTTGCCTCTCTATCAACCTTGTGAATTATGGGCAGTCTTCCAGAAACAAAGCCCTAAATAGAAGCAGTCTCCCATGCCTACACAACAGACACCACAATTGTCTTTTTGTTTTGGATTTCATTTTACGAAGGTGATATTCCAGATTCATTTACAACCACAAGAGACTGCTAACTCTTCTTGTTTAATGAAATGACAAAGCAACAGATTTGCATATACAATAGCAGGTGCTATAACAGGCTTGTCTGCTCTTGACCTAAAACATGTAAAGGAGATTCATCAGCAACAGCTGTCTCAAAGGTATTGGTACTCTGATGGGCAGTCAAAACTCCACCATCTGTAGAAGTGTGTGTGTGTGTTCAAAATGGCAATCTGTTTGAATAACTGATTGATAGCTCATGCCCCGCCTTTATCCATATGTTGAATTCCCAATATTGCACAATTTTACTAACAAGAAGACTGAAATGGGAAAACATAGATGAAAGCTTAAAGAATCATTACCAGACATGTCTTTTCGCTATTCTAATACACTCTATGGTACCAGTTAATATTATAATAACAGTATCACATCCCAGAACACAATTTTCACTGTTTAACATTTTAATTGATAGAATAATGACCAGAATAACTACATTCTATGCCTCCTTCTATCTTAACTGCTTCCTAATCTATTCTTATAATTCTAGATGTAGTTTTACATGTTAAAAGCAATGAAGCTACATGGTTGTTTTTGAAGCTCTCTTATTTTCATCATGACTTAAGACAGGGACTTTTACTAGGATATAACAAGTCCATTGAATATGAGAGACTGTTTTTCCCTTCTATGTAAAAATGAAAAGTCCAACTTGGAGCATAACCAAATGGTTTGTTCTGTGTTGTGTTTGTAGAAAGCAGCACCAGACGCCCCAAGTTTGAGGTTGAATGGTCTTTCTACGGTCTAATTTGATTGTCAAAGATGTTATCACAAATGGACAAAGTCTAGATGTGAGTGGTACTGTTTAAATCAAACAAAGCATCTACAACACCCCCTTAAAGAACAGTGATTGCTTATAAACACAAAGGTTGTGTCAAATTAAGCAAACTCCTTGTCACCAGTAAAATAATCTGTCACCATCAGATTAAATCTCTCTCTCTCTCTCTCTCTCTCTCTCTCTCTCTCTCTCTCTCTCTCTCTTGTACTCTCTCTCCCCACATACACATACAGACACAAATGTGCACACATAAGAACATATACACACATATACCCAAACACATACATATATGCACACACATATATGCACACATATTCATGTATGCATATACTCACAAACATGCACACATAGTACGCATACATATACTTACACACATGTACACACATACATATGCACACATAGCCATGTAAACACACATATACTCACTCATACACACACATTGCCTAAGTTTAGATTAATGTTCTGTTATTAAGACCCCACATTCTGCCTCCATTATAAAAGAATAGAAACAGCATGAACTGTCAAATTGTCAAAGTGACTAAATTTAATGAAGACTTCTTAATTTGAAGTTTCATAACATTCAAATTTAAAGCAATCCATAATTTATTATGAAAATTAATCTTTCTAATTTGAGTGAGACACTTATTCTAAATACTTCTGCAACCTCAAGTGGATACTTTTAAAATTTTATTTTAGTCTCAAGGGATGCTAAAATCATTCTAAATATAACACTCTTGCTTCTTTCAAATTATATTTGTTTGTTTGTTCATTTTCCATGATAGATCGCTTGTCCATGACCACAGGAAAGACAGGAAAGAGAAAACAATGTGTATACCTGAAGGTACTTGATTTAAAATCTCCACCCTGCTTATATCATGACTTCAATTCTTCAGAATTAAAATTTCACTTAAAGGAAGAAAAAAGAAAAGGATGATCCATGCCTGTCTCTAACAAGGGAAAGGAGATGTCAACATGATCCCTTTAAAGCCTTACCAAATTTTTAAAAATGAAAATCATTTCCTCAGTAGGTTGTAACTGCCTTCCTAAGCTGCAGTAATCCATCATGTGGATAAATATTTAGACAACATTTTAAATGTGTACAATGTTCTTGAGTGAATGCCACAGTTCCAGGCTGTCATGTAAATATGTTCTGATCAAAACCATTCTGCTTGCATAATAAAAGCCCAGCTAGACACACAACAGTTCATCCAAGGAGCAAACACTGATATTTAAGAAAACTACAGCAGGGAAGAGTGACCACAAGTGAAATAAACCATCGTAACGTTGAGGAGTTCAGAAGGTTGTTTTGTTAAAATAGACATCATCTAAAAGAATACAATCTATTCTAAATAGGTGATAGTTACACTGCTTTTGAAAAGAAATACCATCAGTGAACAATGATGATATACCTTTAATGAGCATTACTATACAGCCAAAAAGATAATACAGTAACACAAGGCATACTGATGGTAGAGCAATCTCCAAGATATGCCTTCAACATAAAAGAGAAAAGGATATGTCAGTGTGTGTGTGTGTGTGTGTGTAAGTTAGCTTCTGACTTGGTGGGAGAGGGGTCAAAAACATTCACAAAGGTATATCTGTTTATTTGTGCATTGATTGCTTCCAGAAGAGCAGCAGGGAACTAGTTGTAAGGTTTGGCCTGGCAAAAGTAGAGATGAATACTTAATTCTGTGCTTCCCAAACTCTTTTCATGGACACCCACAAAAATTGGTCTTAATTATTGCATACCAAGTGAATGTTCCAGGATCCACTCTACTTTGGGTGGGTACTAAAGAGACATACCTGGCTAGCATATATTATTGTATGGTTTTCTTTTCTTTTTTTTAAAAAAATTTAGTTATTTATTAAAGATTTCTGTCTCTTCCCCGCCACCGCCTCCCATTTCCCTCCCCCTCCCCCAGTTAAGTCCCCCCCCAGCCCGAAAAGCAATCAGGGTTCCCTGTCTTATGGGAAGTCCAAGGAACCCCCACCACCATCCAGGTCTAGTAAGTTGAGCATCCAAACTGCTTAGGCTCCCACAAAGCCAGTGCGTGCAGTAGGATCAGAAACCCATTGCCATTGTTCTTGAGTTCTCAGTAGTCCTCATTGTCCGCTATGTTCAGAGAGTCCGGTTTGATCCCAGGCTTTTCCAGACCCAGGCCAGCTGGTCTTGGTGAGTTCCCAGTAGAACATCCCCATTGTCTCAGTGTGTGGGTGCACCCCTCGCGGTCCTGAGTTCCTTGTTCGTGCTCTCTCTCCTTCTGCTCCTGATTTGGACCTTGAGATTTCAGTCCTGTGCTCCAATTTGGGTCTCTGTCTCCTTTCATCGCTTGCTGAAGGTTAATATTCAGGAGGATGCCTATATGTTTTTCTTTGGGTTCTCCTTATTTAGCTTCTCTAGGATCACTAATTATAAGCTCATACAACAAAAGTATATGCTCTACGATGTTTATAGCAGCATTGTTTGTGATAGCCAGAACCTGGAAACAACCTAGATGCCCTTCAATGGAAGAATGGATGAAGAAAGTATGGAATTTATACATATTAGAGTACTACTCAGCAATAAAAAACAAGGACTTCTTGAATTTTGCATGCAAATGGATGGAAATAGAAAACACTATCCTGTGTGAGGTAAGCCAGACCCAAAAAGAGGAACATGGGATGTACTCACTAATATTTGGTTTCTAGCCATAAACCAAGGACATTGAGCTTATTGTATGGTTTTCAAACTTGAAGAAAACCAAATCGATCACACTTGCCAGCTCAAAGTTATCAATCAAGGAGAAACCTACTAATAAGTCTAGACACTACTGTTCCATTTTAAAATCTTTAAAAGTTGGTACCTCGTGGAAAATCTAAATACGAACTAAAGGGTACTCATTCATCCCCTAAGTCCTTCTAACTAAAATCCACCACTGAGGCTACAGATCAACTCACAAAACACATAAATGCCCTGGGTTTGATTCCCAGCGTAACATAAACCAGGTAAGACAGTCCACACCTGTCATCTAAACTCTCAGGGAAGGTAGCGGAGTTTGGGTCAAACTGTCAAGAACATTCTCACTTCAGTAAAGAATTTGAGGCCAGCCTCAGCTGCATGGAATCCTGCCTCTCTCGCACACAAACACACTAAAGCTATTGGTATTGCTAAGCCGTATAGAATACTGACCAAAAAAGACCACAAACCATTTCCTAGGAGGTGATATTAAGACAAAAGAAAAAAAGTAGAAAATGGGAAAAAAAATAGTCTGCAGTTTAAACAAACCTTATAGAGGCTCTGCAGAGACTTCGCTGGAGGGTTCTGGGAAGGAAAACTAGATTTTCTTCTAAAGGGATAATTATTCATCTCATCTTTTTACTGAATTTACTTCCACATGGGTAGTTCTTATGGTAGACAATCGATCAACCCAACAGGGACGTTAGGTCTCCTCCAGGCCAGAGTCCATTCTGTTGAGCAGTCCTACTGGAATCATTTGATTAATTGACATGAAAAAAATTTATAGCAATTTGATATGTGATTATTAGCATAAAATTTCCATACAAACTTATTTAAACTACTTATCATAGTTTTGAGGTAAAGCCAAGTTAATATAACCTATTCAAAGGTAGAAAACTCTCAATTTTTTCATTCTAGAAGGTGGTTTTCAGCATGCATCCCATAATTTGGTTATTTGGAAAAAAAGCACTAATAATATTAGGCATTTAATTATCAGCAGATTTTCTTATTATTAATTGCTCATTTGTTTGGGATATTTGTTTAGCAACACATTACATTCATCCAATTGATAAAATACAAATTATAAGTTATTTTAATCATCAGTCAGCAACAAATGCTCAACAGTAGGAACTTCTTACGATAACTATTTTATGTAGATATGTATTAAAATAAAGACAAACATAATCATGGCCAAAATTTGTATGAAATTTAGTTTCCTCCAACTAAGAAAAATAATTTTATTTAGATATTTTGACATAGTAAAGAAGTATGGGCTAGAAAAAAACTTCAGCAGGCCAAGTGATTGCTTTCCACGCATGAGATTAGGTTTCCCGAGCCCGTGGGAAAGTGGCAAGTGTGGTGACACAAATATTTAATCTCAGTGCTGGAGGGGGAGGGGGAGAAGCCGTCCATGAGCATTCATATTTGTGTACATGCATGAGCTCATTAGCACACACACAGTTACACATGCATGCACATTACTAAATATGTAGTACTTGAACATTTTTTTATAAATTCACAGAATTTTCCCAGTGAATTATAATTTTTCTTTTTTCTTTTTTGGTTTTTCGAGACAGGGTTTCTCTGTGGTTTTGGAGCCTGTCCTGGAACTAGCTCTTGTAGACCAGGCTGGTCTCGAATAATAATTTTTAAGAAGCCATATTTTAATGAATTTAAGGACTTTTTAACTATGTAACTGTCTTAGAGAGTAACTGATGATCGGGAGAAGTGGTCAGAGCAAGGTTGAATAGGAGAAGTGGTCAGACCAAGACTGCACAATCATCTGTGCAGCAGGATTCTAATTTGAAGGACTTTTAAGATTCTTTCCAACTCAGAGACTCCATGACTCTCCAGTGATAATCACACTATTTCAGGAAGTTTCCAAGTAACATGTCTATTGATTTTCCTGCCTGTCATACACAACAATGGCAAAACTATCATTTTTCTCAAATGCCATGACAAATTGATATCGTAGTGCCAAATTAGCAATCAGCGTTCCTAACATTATTCCCTATTATATTATGCACAGCCATTCATTATAAAGATGTTCTCACTTTTTTTAAAGGTATGAAAATACAATTCACGTGATGCATGGCAAGAAATGTCCTCAATTCCTTCCTCTTTGTTGGCCTTCCAGCTTCGGCCATTATATTACAGCCTCTTCGATCTACCATTGCCTACAAAACTCAGTAATTGACTCATTCCTTCATCTGTCCCTTCTTATAAGCACTCACTGATTTTCTATGCAGGCCTTTCATCCAACCTAAGAAAGTACATGATGGGTTTAGAATCTTCATGGCTGTGAAGAAGGTAGTATGTTAGAACCAACTTTTGTCAAGATACTATAAACAAAACATACACTATCTAGTTCATATTCACCACCCAAGGACTATCTGATTTGCTTCCTCAAATTGATGAAATTTACAAATCTGTGAAAAAAAAATCTCATGACTTTATTATCTGACTATAAAGAAAATGAAGACCACAATTTTATGTGGTACACACACCAAATATGAACACATAATAAACAAATTTTTCATTACTTTAAAAATAGTTAAATAGCACAAAAATACTTGATTAGTATCTTAGGCAGACTCAAGCTCCTCATAGCAACAGATTTTGAAAATAAACACCATAAATAGCATCTGCATACACTCTCAATAAGTCTTCCAATATAACACAATCCTTTGAATAAGAAAGATTTAAGACAATGAAAATTGCTAGAAGTTCACTACCTGATGCTTGATTTGTTCTTTCTGTTCAAAACTAATTTACAGCATTGCAATTAAAAGTTCTATATTACTTAACTTTTCATGTATTTAAAAATTAAAGTTCAAATGCAATGTAAAACATAATGTTATTGTTTAAACCTTTTGTGCTAAAATTATAGGTAGTCAAAACTATTAAACTATATGTAAAAATTTCATTTCTTGAAATGATGCATTTCAAAACACTATTTGTTAATATAAAATTCCAGGTCTAACCAAAATGTTTATTTAAAATTTTAGTGCAATGAAATGTTGCAGACCCATTTCATACTAGTCTTTACTATATTACAATGATAAATTTAAATATCATAATTTAAAAAACATGTAGATAATTTTATTACAGTCCCTTGAAGATGCAACCTGAAGCTCAGAGAGACTTCTTCATCTGTGGAATTTGGTGAGCCATTCAAATCCCTCCAGCAAAGCAACCATCAATTGAAATGCCAGTGTGAACATTCCATTGTATTGCAGGTAGTTAAAAAGAGAATTTCATTAATTTCTTAGCCATTTAATCACTCATTTTAAGAGCTCTTTTATGTTACAATCAGAATTAACTATAACTTACTGGTAGAATTTGTAGTTTTTCTTGGTGATGCTTCCTGCGTAAAAATATTAGGTGATATAAGTTTATAAATATCCAACACTAAGAATATTTATGATTAAACATCATTTTCTCTGACAGAAAATAAGAATAAGCCTCTTTAAATGAGACAGTACTGTAATTTCTATGAAGACTTTTCATTGAAATAGTGTCAGAACTAAGCTTGCATTTAAGAAATTGTACTTTTACAAAGAAGATTACATTATTTTTTAGTGTCACAAAATATTTTTTATTATTTCTATTAATGCGATCCAATATCTCCGGTAATTAGAGGGTCTTCCACTGTTCTGTCATTTAAACATTTAAGGACTACGAAAAACAGTACTCATGCTAACTCTTTGTAAAGAAACCATCACCCAACTCACTTTGAAACTACTATTTAAAAACCAAAAAAGAAAACAAGCTGAAACATAGTCCTATATGCAAAGGAGCCAAAGGCTTATTTCACTCTTTGCTTAAATTGGCCCACTCTAGAAATGGTGGTAAAATGAGCAACTATTCTGTGAGGAGGTCGCAGTTACTCCAGCTCAGGGCAGTTCTGAGAGTGACGGAAAGATTCCAAACATCCCTGTGCAAACACACCTACTGCAGGCTGCCCACTCCTCCAGAGCCTTGCTTTGGGCACAAGGTGGAGGGTCAGACCTTTGCCCTCCTCTTGATGTCATGTGAGGCCATTTGAATTGCTTTGCTAGTGGGATGAGAACAGCAACTTATCTAGAAGCAGCAGCTTATCTAGCAACCAAAGCATCAAGTTTCAGCAAATGTTCTACAGGCTGGAATCTCACTGACTACAATCAGCAAAAAGAGTTGCAGTCTTCTTAAAAAAAAAAAAATACACTTCTGTTGAAACAAACCAACGCGTTTTGACCAAGACATTGTGATGTTTAGTGTTGTTTGTTGACAGAATCAGGAGTCAAGACCAGCCACCCTTCAGGCACACTGGTATGGAATTATTTATCTTCCAGTAGTACCTTTGAGAGTTTACCTTTAACAGGTAAGAGGACATGAGAAGATCCGCTCTAAATGAGGGCGGCACTGTTTCTGAACCTCAGAGAAAGGAGTAAGCAGGCTGCTCATCTATTGTCTTCTTCATGATTGAGTACGCAATGCGGCCAGCTACAGTTAGCTCTTGATGACTTGACTTCCTGCAAATGATGGCTCCCTCAAACTGTGAGCCAGTTAACTCCACATGACACTGCTCTTGTCTGGTATTTCATCATGACAGCAGGAAAAGTAACTAATTCTTCACTAATTTAAATAACTCTGCTTTACAGGAGTTTTAGAGCAAATTAAGTAGGGAAAAACTAATAACAATATAATTTAAGCAAATGCCGTGAAATATATCTTCTGATAAATTATGTCTCTTTAAAAGTAGTGCCAGGCTGGTAAACTGACTCCGTGGATAAAGAAACTTGTTTCTCTTGCAGAGGATCAGGATTTGATACCCAGCACCCATATGGCAGATCATGACTGTAAATATAGTCCCAGTGAGTTTGATGACATCTTTGACCACCAGGGGTACCAGAAAAGCATGTGGTGCACAAACATACATGCAAACAAAATACTCATATGCCTAAAATAATAAATAAATAAATCTAAAAACAACTTAAACATTAAATAAAAGTAGTACCAAAAATCATATATTACATAAGTAGCAAAAAATACAAGCGCCATGACTTGTGGAATACGGTGAGAAATCTGATTCCTTTTTCCAAGTTGGAAAGAGGCTTTTACAACACGATAGTGCAAGTATTCTGTTTTCCTTACACAGAACCATTCCTTTTCACAAATTATTGAGGTCATCAAACAGGTGCTCACTTTTTGTATGCAGGACATGGGAAAATTCTTCCAATGTACAAAGAATGGCTTAAGATGGGAAGTTTGACCATTTCAATATTATATTGTTGGTGCAACGTAATTTTTTAATGCAAACAACCATTGTATCATAGTCCATCAAATTCTAGTGAAGTGATGCTATGTTTTAGGAAGAGCCAGTAGAGTCTTGAGACATTCATGAGTGTGAGGAAGCATGGAATCAGTACGTTTTCAAAGAAGTGCTACAAAGGTGTCAGACAATATCTACGCATACAGATTTCCCCAGGTATTTTAATTTGGAATGTGTTTTCTTCCTTGCTTCACCCAAAGTTATTCTCTTGATTTCTACCCCCTTACCTTTAAAACCTAGACATGATGTCATTATTAAGCATATGTGGGACAATAAAAGAAATGTATGCTAGAAAATATATATTTCTGTTTAAGTGTAATGACATAGGGCTGGAGAGATCATTCAGTAGCTAAGAGTACATACTTGTGGAGAACCAGAGGTCAGACAACACTGGACTCCATAGGCAGTCATTTTATGCACACACACACGTACTTAATTAAATAAACCTTTTAAATCAAGTCGGTGTTACGTCTACAATAAATCTTAAAGAACTATGATGAAACATAAATTCATAAAATTTGTTCCTCCAGGTAATATTTTTATATTTAAAACCAGTAATTTAAACTTTGTGTACCTCGGCATGTATAGGAAAAATCAGACAGTTTTCCGAATCCTTAACACTGTATCCATGTATAAACCCTAGGAAAACAATATCACAAAATCTATGATATTTTAAATTTAAAAACCCTATTTTCACTGGTGTTATGAGGCTAAAATATGGAGCCCAATGAAAATTATCTTGAGCTGCTCCCATAATAATGAAGATCTAGCCAAATTAGTTTCATCTAGCATGAAATAAGTCAGGTTTACTATGGCTACCATTTCTAATTACTTTTAAAGTTTCTCTGTCTTAAGTTTTTCTCAGTCAGTTTCCTCTTGAATTCTTGGGAGACAACCCAAGGATTATTTTTTTTCCAGAATATCTTCCATAGACTACTATCCAGAATTTAAAGTAGTGGAACATCCCAATCTTAGAAAACAGTCCTTGTGAACAATGTCCAACCGTAGAAGCACTGTCTCACTTTTACCATAGAAAAAGACCATAGCTATGCAAGCAGAACCAAGTCTTAGGATGTCGCATGCTACAGGCTGGCATGTCAATATCTAAAATGATGGGAACCGGAAAAGTTTAGATTTTAATTGTTTTAATTTGGAATATTTAAACACTATAATATCTTAGGGATGGAACAAAAATACAAAAGGAAAATTCATTGAAATGTCCTGCACATCTTATATATGTGAGGTAATGTGTTTTGTCAACAGAATTTGCACTATGATCTGTCAAAAGATGCAATATGTTAAATTCTGAACATGGGGGCACCATGTCAAAATTAAAAATGTTCTGAATTTCAAGAATTACTAATTTCAGATTTTAGTTGAATTAAATTTATCTTTTAACACTTGCTAAAGATGAAAATGAACTGAAAAGTAAAAAAAAAAAAGTAAGTTCACTTTTAATGTTGTTTGGTTGTTTTTTTGTTTTTGTTTTTTGTTTTTTCGATATAGGGTTTCACTGGAACTAGGTCTTGTTAAACCAGGCTGGCCTCACAGAGATCTGTCTGCCTCTTCCTCCCAAGTTCTGGGATTAAAGGCACGTGCCACCACCACCCGGCTTAATTATATGTAATTTATTTCATTTGAAGAAGCAAATTTTAAGAGCCAAAATTCTATTCTTCATTAAGATAAACATCACTTACAAACAAAAGGGTTCATCTGATGAATTAAGAGTTCTGACTGGATATTTTATAGTGGAAGACAGATGTGGTACTATGAAGTTGCTGTATGTGTATTACATTGGTTAATTTACCTGGCCACAGAAAAGTTAACCTACAATGAATATAATGAGAGAGGGCCAAGGTCATGATTCCAACCAAATCTTGATGTTACAACCTCTTATGACAACCCTGCATTATTTGTCTTATACCATTAATAGATGTGTCTCATTTGCATTTATATGTTGAAAAAGAATGGGAAATCACAGGTTTGCAACAGATGTTTAAATAAGATGATAATTACTTATTAACTTTCTTAATTGAAGAGGAAGGAACATTTCTCTATACATGATTCAAGGTAAGAACAAGGGAGGTAATTCCCATATGTGCTTCCCAATGTTAGAAATGACACTGCAAATATGTAGACACTTCAGTCATCATGTGATAGATGTATCACTTCTAATATTTCTTTTCTTTTCAAAATCAGAGACATATTGGAAACATAATGCTTCTCTTTGAGCATCCCTTTGGCCACTGAATTCACTGATACTAAATTTCAAAGATAATTTTTATAAGTGCCAAGAATGTATATATTTTTCTTACATAGTTTTCATATAAATAAGTAAAAATTATTTCCCTTGAGACATTACATTTAAAAAATGAAAGGGCAAAAGAAGATGAGCATTAAGTAAATACATCCTCAAGTCTATATTGTTATTTTAATAAAGAAAAAAACAACATAGGACACCTGGAACTACTGGCAGCAATGAAAACCCCCCCTTATTCTGGTTCCACAGTAGTTTTTTCCTGCTCTTTTCCCCTTCAATTTGTTCTTTACCTATAAGATAGGCTTGGTTAAAATTCGCTCATGTGGTAGTGAAGATCATAAGAAAAATATTAAAATGAGTTTGTCACATATGTCATCAAATTAGCACTGAGATTAAAAGCAATAAAATCTGATTCTACCAAAAATCAAGGAACTTCAACTTGGAAGTGGTAGAGGAACTAGAAATGGGTAAGAACTCTTTAATAAACCTGGAAATATGCCCAATGTCTTAATACAATTCTACCTGGATAAATATACCCTAATTTAAAAAATAATATATAGCATGCACACAGGTAGAATGCACAATTCTGTGACTAATTGTCTTAATTACAATAAGAATGGAAAGCTGTGAAGTTATCCTATAACAAAAAAAAAATGTTCCTGTGAGACACTACAGGCTAAATAAGAAAAAGTGCAAAGAATGGGTTATCTCTCTTGAAGTTGTTTGTCCAATAGGCAGCCTCCCACCATGTCCACAATAGACTACTGTCTTTGTTCTTGGTTCCAGAACTTGACTGTAAGTCCCTAGTGCTGAAGAAATCACATAGACCATGGCAAAATCAAGCTGGTTGAGCCTCTAAACTTTATCCCTCCTGGCTATCTTTCTTAGTGTTGGAAGATGCCATGTAAGCTACCAGAGGGCAAAGTAAACATCAGTAATACAACGCTTTGAACACAGCAAGCTACAATAAGGACTAACCCGGCAGGACATGCACAGTGCTGCAATTGTGCCATGAATATTATTGAAGTAACCAACTACATTCTGGTTGAATTTAATTCTCACTACACAAAATGAGAAGTCCATATCTGGCACTATTATTGGGCTGAGAACCTAGAGATACATTGGCCATAGGCCCTAGGGGAAATGCTACAACTATTATGTGGCTAAATGGGCATAATGTTTGACTCTAAATAATTTATATCCAGATATCAACGCATCTCTCACACCTCATCTGAGAAGCTTCTGTTTACAGAAGATGGTGACTGATAGTAGAACCCTGAACAGGTCAAATTGCAGAAAATAATAACAGAAACATGTATAGATCCTCCTGGGAATGGAAAACAGAGTAGATCTCCTGAGAAAATTGGGAACGTGGTGGGGGGGCTACAGGAAGGAGGGAGGGGGAGAAGGAAGTAGAAGGGGAAGGAGAGGCGAACTTAAGAGAGCTACATGGTCGAGATGGGTGAAGTGCAGAGGCAGAGAACAAGGAAAGAGATATCTTAATGGAGGGAGCCATTTGAGGCTAGCAAAAAAAACCAAAAAACTGGCACTAGAGAAATTCCCAGAAGTCCACAAGGATGATCCCAGCTAAGATGCTAAGCATTAGTGGAGAGGGTTGCTGAACTGGCCTTGCCCTGTAGTCAGATTGATGACTATCTTAAATGTCCTCATAGAATTTATATCCAGCAACTGATGGAAGCAGATGTAGAGATCCACAGCAAAACACTGGGCTGAGTTCACGAAGTCCAGTCAAACAGCAGAAGGAGTGAGAATATAAGCAAAGAGGTCAAGACCATGGTGGGGATACCCACAGAAACACTGAAACAGCATACCTGAATGGGAACCCACCAACTCTGGCCTGACAGCGAGGAAACCAACATAGGACCAAAGTAGGCCCTCTGCCTGTGGATGACAGTTATATGGCTGGGGCAAACTGTGTAGCTACTGGAAGCGAGACCAAGATTTATCCCTACTGATTGTTCTCCCTCATCGTTAGCATGTTTTCATTTCAGAATATGCATAAAACGTTTCCCTTTACCAATTTAGAGAAGTTAAAAAGAGTCTGGGGTTTTCTTTTTAAACCTGGACGCTGACAGGGAACCATTTTCATTTTGTGACATGAGGAATGCCATAAAAAGAACAAGTTTGGAAAAAATTCAATTAATCATCAATTCAGTATTAGAAATATTCATGAGATCTGAGACAAAAGACCTTACCATTTCAGTATCTATTTCCTGAGAATTCTACATAACCACCACCCTCAAAACACTCGCTACACAAATATCCTTTCTCTTTAGTCTTTATTTTTCCTCACAGTACTCAAATCCATCTTACATTATGTATCTTTAATGGGTTGGACTTGTCGTCTTCTTTACTTATGAATATAGCTACAAATGGAAAAAAAAAAACATTCTGTGCCTTCTTTTCTTTTCTGCTACAAATTCAGTGCCTAAAAAGAAGCAAGTGGGTGAAAGACTGACTAAATGAAGAAAGACTCAAGGACATTACAAATTTTCTAGACTTTGTGATTGGGTAGCTGTGATCAGTGATTAGTGATGACACTGTCAAGATAAAGACTGAAGAAAAATGAAGGAATTTAGCATTGTGCTGTTTACACAAAAGTAAGATGAAGCACATGTTCAGTTATGTAAATATCATTTTACTTACTTTACTTCAAGGAATAACTTTGAGGAAGGTAATGATAATTATGGTTAATTTGTAATTCAATGTCAATTTAGAATTTCTGGCTCTTGAAGTTTATTCCCTATGGTGGGATACCATGGTCAGCCTTGATGCAAAAGGGAGGGACTTGGTCCTGCCCCAACTTAATGTGCTAGACTTTGATGACTCCCTATTGGAGCCCTTACTCATTGGGAGGAGTTGACGGGAAGAAGGCGGGTAAGGGAGCCAGAGAGGATCAGGAGGAGGGGTGGGAGAGAGAATTGAGGTTGGAATATAAAAGGAAATCTTAAAAAATAATAAATAATTAAAAGAAATCTGTTAATGCTGGGAAATATTTTTTGTCCTTTCTTATATATCCAAACCTAACAAACCAAGAAAATAAACTTCAATTTTGAAACTAAAGAGTTGATTTTACACATGTGAATAATAAAGGCTCCATTTCTCAGATACTACCTTGCAATCAGGGAGACAATTATAGGACGGGATGAGTAGAAACGCCCGTGTGAATGATGGGCACAAATGTCTCCACTTCCCCAAAAAGTCAAAGAGCTCTTAAGGATAAATGTTCACAACTTCAATATTTAAAAGTATACACATATTCACTTCTAAAACATCAAAGTAGACAAGTCTTTAACATTAATAAACTATATTTAAGAGTAAAAAATTGGAGCTGGAGAGATAGCTCAGTGGTAAAAAGCACTTCCTGTGCAATGGTGGAAATGCACAGCAATTGTGAATCTCTGGAATTCAGTAAAAGCCATATGCATAACGCATGTTTGTAATCCCAGGACTCCTACAAGGCAGAGGTAGGAAAATCACCAAGGGCTCTCAGGCCTATGTAACAGAAGGAGAAGCATGGAAAGTGGAGAGAGGAGAGAGACAAAAGGAGAAGGAAAGAATGCAATTGAGATCCTGTCTCAAACAATATGGAATGAAAAAACCAATACCATAGGCTACCCTCTGACCTATACATAATTGCCTTGGCAATCACACTAAGGAATTTATGTAATTACACACAAAACACACACACACACAGACACACACACACACACACACACACACACCATGGGGGAGGTTCAGAGACATAGAAGAAAAGACAGATAAAGATTCCCAGTTCCTTGACCAGCAATAGAATCTTAGTAATTTTTGCCTGAGGGTGCAATTATTTTTATCACTTTTTGCACTTTTCTTTTTTAATCCTTATTTATCATCAGACACACTAAAGTAGTTCCAATGTTCTGAGGAAATGAATGGAGTAAGAAAAATCATTAACACTGCCCTAATAACCTTCTGCAATGATGTCACTTAAATATTATCTTCAAAGTGAACGTATGTGCACACACATGAATATGTGCACACAAGGGAAACTTCTGGAGATACAGTTAAAAGAATTTCTATTTCTAGATGGTCAAACACAGTCAAGATCTGCTTGATTTTATACTTGGTCTTAATAAACTGTTATTTGTGGAGTACTGAAACAAATTACTCCTTACTGATGAGGATAATTAGAGTAAAAAAGCTGCAGACCCAAAGACTCAAAATTGTAATGCAGTCTTTTATCAAAGGCAGTCACTCTGCTTCATCCTGACAGTTAACAGCATATGATCTGGTAAACAAATACTTTCACACGGAACAAAAGTGCTATTAAAGGCCAGAACTGTCAACACAAATTCCATTCTTACAAGAGAAAAAAAATACATAAACTGTTGATCACCTCTGGTTGTCTTAACTAGCATGGAGGTTGTCATGGAAACATTTCTGCGAAGTTCACAATGATGAAACACAAACACTTCCAGTCTAATTGCTATTAGGTTTAGCATACCAGAGTTTATTTATGCTCAGTGTGCACTGTGATAAAATGTAGCAGAATTAAAACTTATATTAATCCAGCATAACAATGCCAACATTTCCCTTTTGAAAAGTAAATGAAAATGAAATTCAATGGCAGGGTTTTTTTTCAAAAGCTCATAATGCCCCAATATTCTCAAATACCTTTTATGATACTTTTGTATCCATAGTGAACAAGTTTTGAAAAGATTTTTGTACATTTACTTCCATGATGTGATTTACAAAAATATCCGTACTTTAATCATTAAAAACTAGACACAAAAAAATTAAAATTAAAATCTCAGCAGAAGTTGAAACTCTTGCTCTGTTCTTCTGTAGGCGTGACCAACTATAAACATTTGTTCAAGAATTGCACCTCATCTGTGAAGATGAAATATTATGAACAGTTTGTCCAAATCCCTCTTTTCTAATTCTGATTTCTTGATGACAGAAAACCTTAAAACATATTCTGAAGAAAAGCAAGCATCATCAATATGTGCACACACACACACAAAAAAAAAACATGATGTGGAATCCCAGTAAAGAAGTATTTTGGTCAACATTTTAATAGAAAATATTTCTTTTTTGTCTATTAAAAATTTTTCAGTTTTTAAAATGTTTTCCAAAGTGTTATTAAGTGTATAGATGTGTTGCTTGCATGTATGCCTGTGCACCATATACATAAAATTACCTCTGAGCCCAGAAGCCAGTTTCAGATCCTCTGGAACTAAAATTCATAGATGGTTGTGAACTGTTCTATGGGTTCTTGGGATTGATCCTGGTCTGGAAGAAAAGCCAGTGTTTTGACCACTGAGATATCTCTCTCCAGCTCTCATATAAACTTTTAATTTTAATAAATGTACCTGATTAATTTTTCTTAATTATTTTCTTTTATTGCATGCCAATGGAATAGAAAATAAAATTTAAGACTAGGAAATGTTTTTAATTATGATATGGGTCTGGCAGAATGGTTCACAGGGTAAGAGGATCTGGCACTAAGCCCAACACATGAGTTCAACCCTCAGGTATTGCATGAGAAAAGTAGGGAACGGACCTCAAAGGCTTGCCCTCTGACCTCCACGTACATGCAGTGGCATGGGTACACACATACGCACACACAATAAATAAAATCAAAAGAATTAAGAACTATCTAGCATGTGCTCACAAGTATGATAATTGCTAAGTGGAGTAGAAAGAAGAGCATTCTAGCTCCTGCTGTGGCTAAGCTAAAATTTTAGATGATGAAAGGAAAGGAAAGATTTATAAAGCAATTATTAAAAGACAAGGGGAAAAGTATATGTACAATTGAATTACAATGTTCACTGAATAATAGTGGTTACTCCACAATAAAAGAGGAAGAGACAAGTTTCTTCCAAATTTTAACAGACAAAGTAAGATGACATAATGTGGAACTATTTCAAATCAAAGGACTCATATTTTAAATAGTTCCACAAACACAAATATGTGAGTGCTAAAAATGAGATTTTGTCATAATTTCCTAAAAATCACATTTTTCTTAAATCTCAAGTTCCTAACTAGTCAAAATAAGACACACCATATGTCACTGACTCAGGGTTGAACAGATGCTAACTCAATGTCTGTGTGTGATATCACTACCACATCCAGTAACCAATGTGTGTGATCGTGGGAGGTGCATAGACGAGTCACTATGAATTGTATCTCCAAGTCTCACAAGCTACACACACCACAAAATAATGTCAAACTAGTTCGCCAGCAATCAAATCTAGGACATACAGCTAAAACCCTTAAATTTTATCCTGTGATTTCCCCTCCACATCTGCATAAACGTTGAGATAATCTTTTGTTTTCCTTCCCTAGAAGGTTCAGTTATAAGATTCAGGATGGGGTCAGGTCCCCTTGCTCCCTAATTTTGACACTGTACATCCATCTTTCTTCTCTCATTTCAGAAAGAAAAACAGCTCTAGGAATTTCCTCAACATATTCACGTAGAAAAAATGCGGCATTTTGGCAGCCAGAGATGGAAGGCATTTAAAACAAGGGAAGCACAAATGAGACTTCTTAGGGATCTAACTAAAAACCAAACTATATGAGGGAAGGCAAGAGTAAAAAGGACTGTGAAGACATATTAGAGAATATGTTCAGAATGCCAGAGTCTCTTGAAAATATGATGTTGTGTTTGGTTGTCAAAACTCCTAAGTCTCCTTGGGGCACTTTTAACTAGCTTTTCATTTATCAATTATTTTTAATCATGTGAATATATATAACTGTGGGTTGGTGCACTCATTGCAGTGGCTTGTAGAGGCCAGGAGTTTTTGATTGCCTAGCTCTGGGGTTACAGCCCATTGTGTGTGTGTGCGTGTGCGTGTGCGTGTGCGTGAGAGAGAGAGAGAGAGAGAGAGAGAGAGAGAGAGAGAGAGAGAGAGAGAGAGAGAGAGAAAATACTGAGTTTATTTAGTGTGCTCATATGTACACAAGTTTAGGAATAATCACTTGGGATTAGAGACCTATCAGGGGCTCCTCTCTGGAAAATAATGATTCTCCACTCCGCTGAATTGATTTTATGTAGCTTTTCATAGAAGGGAGGGACATTGTGAAATTTCCACTATCTATTGTTGGCATATTGACTAGCATTATTATTCTGTGATTATATGATTTTGTGATTGTGTTTTCTGCTTAGGCAATTATGCTTTTGAGAGGTGATGGGTTCCCCTTCCCTGTCATGTCTAGAAAAAGAGTTCTCAGTTTTCTGGCCTTTACAATATTTCTATCTCTCTTCTGAGATATTCCCAGAGCATATGTGTAGATGTTACAATGTAGATATATTATTTGGGGTTCTGTACCCCATATCTATTTAATATTTTCATTTTGACCAGTTGTGGATCTCTGCAATAGCATGTGTCTGATAAGTAAAAGCATTTTCAGTGTGTTGTGGCATTTATATTTATATGACTAGGCTGGTGTACAACTGGATTATACCAACTAAGCCTGGTAGTGTGTGCACTATGTAAACGGACAGGGGACTGAGTCACTCAGCGAACTTGGGTTGGTAGACTACCTCAGACTGTGTGCTGAGGTAGGCCTAAGAGTGGTTGAGGATGCCCACGAAATTTTTAATTTAATTTTTAACATTTGTAACCCAAACTTGTGAGGGGGAAATAATTTTCCAAACTAAATAGAAAATATTTCTAAATAAGTTCTCTAATAGAATATTCATCAAAATGAGTAGTATAAAAAAGTGTCTAACAAGATAAAAGTTCCTTAAAAGGAGAAATCAGTTTAACAAGTGTCTTGGTAATAGTAGTTTATATTAGGGTAAGCAGCGGGGATTTGAAATCCAGTTGTCCACTATATTTAATTGAATATTTTTGCTAATATTGGATCATGTCTTCCTCAGTTGATTAAGCTAAGTTAGTGAGAGAAGAGCATCTATTAGAAGTTAGAGAAAATTCCTGAGGTCTGGCAGTTAGACTCTATTGTTTGGTGGCACCTGAAAAGGAAGATCTGTATGCATCCAGCAACTGCAACTAATGTAGGCTTGGTGGGTTTCTTCGATACTTAGTATAAAATATCTGAAGTGAGAAGACTGAGTAGTACAATTCCTACCAAGGTCAGACAGTCATAAACACATTTCTGCACAGATTCACTTGTGTGTAGACATAGTTATACTGAGTATTTATGCCCTATTGCACATCTCAATGTTACATAAATAAGCCTGAGACATCTATGTGTTATTTGAAACTCAGGCTAAGTACCATCCTTACCCCATTTTTTAAAATACAAAATCCAAATTGGGATAGACTTTTTATGTTGGTGTCTAGATATCTAGTACTTAGTCTTTTGTGTCTTATATTTTCCTATTCTAGCTACATAAACAAAAATAAAACTGTAATGCATTGTAATATAACTTTTTATATTAATCTCATAAAGAGACACTCATTGTTGAAATCAAAAGTCCCTTTCATACAGCTTCCTTAATACCACCAAATGTGTCCCACATGACATGAGAATCACCAATGGTCTGTAGTGGCATATCTCATGTTGTACTGTTATTGGTCTGAGGCTGTGAAGGGCTGTTTGGATGGTTGCTTCTTGTCAAATCTAGAACCTGGCAGCAGGCTGAGGCCAGGGTAGGGCAGCAAGCCTGACTCTCCAATCACCAAAAGTCTGTGGGTTGGCTTTTCCACCTACATTGATCTCTAATCTACATCTAATGGCCATATACATCGATCTCAGAGAGATGAAGGATTAGATTCAAGGGAGTCACCAGACTCTGACTTGTCCACAGACATCAGTCACTGGTTATTCTCAGTAACTTCCCAGCTACAAAATCCAGATTACTTTGCTGCCAGCAGCATTTTGGGATCCCATAACATATGTGGGCGTAGTGCAAACACAGGAAAACCGTATTCCATTTATTCCATTATTTAAAGGAATAGAGTAATATAATCTAGCCTTACCTAGTATTCTTCCTACCTATTGATTGGTGAAGAAAATATGCACTTGTTGCAATATATACTGTGGTCATAGATACAGTTTGATGATTGACATATTTAGCATGCACAACTCCATGGGCTCATTTCTAAGAAATAATGACAATAATTAGAAATTAAAAGTTATTTCATCAGTTGGCTCTAAAATAGGATGTAAATATAAAGACCATACATTTTTAATCCATTCATTTGATAAAGAGTCAACTCAGTACTAACTATAAGGCAATGTATTAGACAGGAAAGAAAGTGATGAATCCAGAGGCCTGCCCACTTATTCACAGATACAGAGTAAAATTCTTATGTATCACTGGGTAGTATTATTAATGTTTATATTTTATTACATCATCTTTAATATCAGCAAAATAGGTTCTGATAAAAATAATGAATTATTATGATGATCACTGTATCTTTTAAAAGATTAATCTGTTTTTATTTTATGTATATGGGTGTTTTACATGTACATCTGTGCATATGCAAAGTGCACACAGTGCCTGTGGAAACTCAAAGAGGGCAATAGATGGTTGTTAGTCTCCAATTAGGTGCTAGGAATCAAAGCAGGTCTCTCGAAGTCTCTCAGTGATCTCACCTGCTGAGCCATCTCTCCATCCCATAATCACTGCATCTCTCTCACACAGTATGTCAGACCAAGTTGAAAATGAGAGAAGAAAGAGAGAGTTTGGGAGAGGGAGGAGACAGTATAAGGGGTGGAGGAGGAGACAGGTAGAAAGGAAGAACGAAGTAGGAAAAATAACAATCCTATTTCTCTGTTTAGTGATCCAAACATACACTTGGAACTGCCTCTTAATTGTATGGCTAGATCTTAGAGAAAAGTAGGTAAAGCATAGGTCCTGGCCAAAACTACCTCAAAGTTTATTTGGAAAGCAGATCTTTATCAATAAATTAAGGTCTGCTGTAAAACTTTAGCCTTTTGGGAGCTCCGAGAACAGCAACAAGCCAATGGAACCAAATAACCCATAAATCTCTAGATAGTATGAGAAATTGCAGGAATCCTAGGCATCCACTAAGAAAAAGGAATTTAGATTTTAAAGAATGATTGCAAATGATTCTAAAGGTCATGATTAAAATAGCATCAATGACTTTGGATGTCTCCATGCCCATTTAAAGAAAAAAAAACCTAATGTGTTCATGAATATCGTTCAACAGGG
This sequence comes from Microtus pennsylvanicus, assembly GCF_037038515.1. Lineage (NCBI taxonomy): Eukaryota > Metazoa > Chordata > Mammalia > Rodentia > Cricetidae > Microtus > Microtus pennsylvanicus. Next base: position 10,360,279 of record NC_134597.1, on the reverse strand, counting down.
AAACAATGCTAGGTGTACTTAAGCATCAAAATTGTATTAGGTAGGCAAGAGGGAAGAGCCAGCATGCTTTGTTTCATACATCGACTCATTCCCTGGAGCCAAGCAATATATCTCCAAATAAATATGTTGGCTGTGGCCACAGGTTGTACCTTATTATGTACAATATTTTTTAGGGGGAAGGGATCTTACATTCCCTTTCTCGTCAACACACAGGACAGGATTAAAATGCAAGAGACACATAAAAGGAAAACCAAATCAAACATGTTTTGTTAAATCAGTCCCTAGGCATGCATGCTATTTTGTAATCTTTCCATAATTCCATCCAAGGAAGGACTTCATCTTGTAAAAAAGTTCATCAGTGTATATAAACTTCCCCAGAGCATGGATTCTGTAATAACTTAATGTAATGCCAAAGCAAGCTTAATAAGAAAATGCTATGTGTGGTATTAAACTCAAATGGGTTACTTTTTGGTGTTTTTAAAATAGCTTTACAAACATTTTTGTATTTAAATGGAACACAAGACACGTACCGAACATTTTATTCCATACTATATATATTGTTGGTATACAAATATAAGTGTTGAATTTGTCCATGCGCCACTTAAAACTGTTAGTTACTCTGTCAAGATAAAAATTTTCCAAATAAAATATAGCTATATTAATAAATAAGATACAAACCTACAACAGCTTTTCTATAATGAAACTTTCTATTTAATTTGCTTAAAATCAACATTTTTATTTCTATGTGACATAATTAGCTGTCCATACAAATAACAAAGTCACAAAAATCTCTCATCTAAGATAAATTTCTTTCCTACTGCAAGCAATACTTTGCTTTTTTTCAATACTGATTATCAGTTTGAAGGTATAGTAAGTCAAAAATAGCTAAATATATTTTAAATGCATTCAAAAATTTACAATTCATAATTTTATAAATTGTGAACTTTTGAAAAATGACCTATAACAAGTAACTGTATAGCTGATGAATCCCATACTACAGCCCAGAAACACTGTGCATTCAAATGGTAGGTGCTGCAGAATCCAGAGCTCTCAGATCTATGAAGCTTTCCTCTGATCCATCAGCTTAGAAAATGTTTATAAAAAAATTTTAAAATGCAGTGTAAACATTTCAGCCCTGAACCTTCTTTCTATGCCTTTGAACCTTCACTTTCAAGTGCAGTACCTAGCTATCCACAGAGAATAGCTGCAGAAAGCCCCAAAGATGGGTAAAACAGAATTTCTGACTCAAGAAATAAAGATCAGCTGAACAGCATTCCCATATGGCAGTCCAGATCAATGAGAAAGCAAGACTAGGAATTTACAGTATCTATCTCACACAGTAAAGCATGAAGGTTGTATTTCATTATTTCATTTCTGGGAACAAGAATCCCAATGGCAGAGGTGGGAAAGAGGATTATAAAACCAGGAATACAGCCAAACTTTATTTTAGGCAGAATTAAAACTTCTGGGAGGAGGTCATTGTATTGATACCATAAACAATTTATTTTCACTAAACAATTGTCCTGTGTCAAAAACAAAGCATTTATGATTTATGAGAATATTTAACCAAAATTATGACAAAAATGTCTGGTATTTTTCATCTTAGATGGTAAAGTCTTATATGCTTTATATAAAAATATAATTTACGACACTTCCAAGTTTTGTGAAGGAAAAGCCTATACACACTGAATATAAAAAAATCCAAGAGATTACAAACAAATGTTTGAATACTTACAACATACAATTGCAATGCTATCAATTCTAATGGACAAACGGTCACTGCATGGTCTCTACGGAGGACCACTGGCCAATATGGTGAAGTTCATTCCCTGTGTGTACCCCTACGAAACTTCAATCCATTAGGCATCGAACTTCTGAGAAAACATAATTTCCACATTCTACATTAATTAGTCTCTTGAATACTGTACACTATCAAACTTACTATCATCCCCTTAACAACACAGTCCCCTACTCCATTCTATCCACGGCATGACCCCAGCTCTCCGGTACAAGGCTACAGGCACACTTCAAAATGAAATGTGACATTCAAAACCTCTTTCATTTTAATTATCTTATACTATTATTACAAAGTGCAAAACACGGAGTAGCTTGTAACAGCAGGAACTCACTTCTCACAGTGCCAGAGACTCTGGGTGTCTGCAATTGTGATTAGGTACAATCCAGAGCTGGTAAGACCCCTTTTCTATGCTGCTCCTACCTTCACATGGCAGAAAAAGGGGGAAGATTTTTAGGGCTTTTAAAATACATACATACATACATATGTACATAAGACAAAAAATCCCTTTCATGACCTAAATAGATGTCTAGCGCTTTTGTCAGGAATGCCATTATATTGGTAGATAAGTTTTCAATACGAGAATTTCAAAAGGAACTGGACATTCAGCCCATACTTCTGCTTCTCAGCTTCATCATGCTTGAAATAAACCTCACCCCCTACTTGCCTGTACCATGGCATAGGTGTGTAATGCTAGAAACTTCTAATATCCTTCACGTCTTCTATCATTCAATGCGCCATCAAATTCTCTTAATTCATTTAGCAGCTTAATGGCATACATTTATGTCAGCTATTAGAATTCTTGTCTTCCCTTATCAACTGCGAAGCTTTGAAAGAGTGAACTATGCTCCCTATGGCTTGGTTTCCTCATCTGGAAGGTGGAAATGGCAACAGTATGCATCTCTCTAAACTACTGAAAGGATTAAGTTAATCCCAGCACTTAAAAGCCTAGAGAAGTGATCAGATCAAAGCCAGATGCAAAGAATGGTACCTGCTCTTGGCATCACTGTCAATTTTTTAATCACTCTAATAACTTGATTCTCTTTTCTTGCCAATACTTTTTTAGTCCAAATTCCTACCTTTCTCATCTGGATAAATTAATTATCTAAAACATAATGTAAACCTTTCTAATCAGCAGCAGCTACAAAACTGGTCATCCTGCCTTTCTTCTTGCTGTCGTCTTTACTTAAGAATTTTTATCATGCTTCTTCTGCTTTTAAATTCTTTGATGAGCTCCTATTGTCCTTGCAAATGTCTCCATGTAAATATTTGAAGAGAGCATATAAAAGGGTGACAATCCAGTAAATTTCCCCAGTCACATGTCTCCGTGCCCCCTATCTCTCATGTCTTTAACACACACAATTTATCCGTTATCCCAGTATGTGACTGAACCGAGCATATTGCATTTAAATAATGAAAACCAATGTGTTACTGGTGTTAGTTTATCTTAGATATTCTGTCTTCATGTAGAGAACAGCTAAAAAGCCTAGAAGCTTTTGTCCAGAGTGTTTCACGTGGAATTTTCCATAACTTTCTTTGAACAGTAAGCATATGAATCACGGCTACTCAACGTCTGGTCAGAAGGCCAGCATCATCAACATCACCTAGGAGCCTGTGAGAAATGTTAATTATCAGGCCTCAGGGGAGACCACAAAATTCCAATTTCGAAGGACAGACACAAGAGTATGCTTTGTCACGGGCTTTCTGGATGCTCTTTGGCAAGCCAATGTTTGAAAATTACTAATAAGGATGATTTTTTTCCCAACTATACTTCAAGACCTGCTAGAGTCAAGCTTATTATTAATACGGTTAGTCATGCATTACTCATCCCATTAAAGAAAGAAAGAAATCCTGAATGCTATTAGTGATGGATCCAAGTCCTTTATATATCATAGACATTTAAGCACCTTTATGATTGTTCTGTAGAATGTGCCCCCAAACAAAAGCTCCTGTGGAAACATTGAAAACTAAGAGGAACGAAATGGCGATAATTCGCTCACTGAGATTATGAATTAAAGGAGACAGTGAGACCACCATTTACTTCCCACGTGTGAGCCATCTTCATCCACATAAGATTCTGCCATTGACCTCAAATCAGTAAGACCAACCAAAGATGAAATAAAATCTCTATAACTACAGTTCAAAATGTTTCTTTGACCGTTATTAGTTGATTATTTCCAATTTTGTCAGAGAGAATGAGTCAAGTAGCATAAGCAGAGTGATTAATTAAGGATAGTCCAGATAATAACCAAACGGTAAAAGGATCCTCACTGGTAACTCTTCCTACAGGTTTTGGGTGCCTGTTCACTTACAGCTACACAACATAACAAGTCATTGTCACTTACTCACTTCCAGGTAGCACAGTCAGTACATTATAGCAAAAAAAAAATAGACTAAATTTTGTTAATGGGTGCTAGATATAAATACTTCATGTGTATATGTACAAAACCATATGTCTGTGCATATATGTGGGTAGTAATTGTTAATGAAGAAGGAAGACATGAGAGTGGTTTGAAATTGTATTATAAATTCAAAACTAAGAGGAAAAAGCCTTAGTTATTACCTGGAATATAAACAAAACAATCCTTAATTGTGAAAAGAAAAACTAATATGTATTTTTTAGCTTATAGGAATGTTAGAACAGGATAGAATTTAGGATTAATATAATTCTTTAATATATTATTTTTATCAGTCTGATAGAGGCCCACTGTGGTAAGGGTCACGGATCTCTGAAGTCAAAGAATGATCTTCATTTCAGCCTTTGAACGTGAACCACAACAATCTGTAATAATTCTGAGTTCTTTTTTGTGAAGGCACAGCTCCTTTTCCTTCCCCCATCCTGAAATATGAGTCTCTTCTCTGCTTTCCTTAGCATCTTAAACATGCTTCTCTGTCCAGTGTGGAAGAATAACCCACTCACTCCCACATCTTCCACACAGAAGACCAGGTGGTAAGTAGGACCTGAGGTCCTTTTTTGTTGTTTTGTTTTTTGTTTTTTTTGGGGGGGGTTGGTTTTTGTTTTTTGGGTTTTTTTTTTTGTTTTTCGAGACAGCGTTTCTCTATGGCTTTGGAACCTGTCCTGGAACTAGCTCTGTAGACCAGGCTGGTCTCGAACTCAGAGATCCGCCTGCCTCTGCCTCCCGAGTGCTGGGATTAAAGGCATGTGCCACCATTGCCCAGCTGGACCTGAGGTCTTTAGCAACCAGCAAAGTTATATGGCACATAGTCACAAGTCTTAATATAAAATCAATGAATATCATCTTGATAGGTAAATGGAGACTGTAGGTAGTTAAAACCTACAAGCTACAGGAACGTTTATGAAACTTATACAGCTACAAATAACTTTACATTTATCTATATTAAATTTACTCCTGTGAGTTCTATTCAAGCCTGTCAAGAAATTCCAAAGCTTTATTCTGTCTTACTTATGAAGGATGTAGTCAAAAATAGTCTGGTCGGGCTGGAGAGATGGCTCAGTGGTTAAGAGCATTGCCTGCTTTTCCAAAGGTCCTGAGTTCAATTCCCGGCATCGACATGGTGGCTCACAACCATCTGTAATGAGGTCTGGTGCCCTCTTCTGGCTTGCAGACATACACACAGACAGAATATTGTATACATAATAAATAAATAAATTAAAAAAAATAGTATGGTCTAGTATTTAACCAGTCATTTAGTACACCTGTCTGTTCTTAGCCTTACCACACACCTCTTCTTACACAATTTAATTCCTGTCATATAAAAATTGATATGGTAGGTGCTTTGTCCAAACTCAAGGGGGTAAAAACTATCACACCCTTTGGGGAGCTCTGCCTTTAGTTAAGGCATGGAAGTAGAAAAATTAATCGGGATGAAACGTGTCACTGTGATCATTAAGTAGGACAGGAAGCGGGTTATTAGAGCTCACAGGGTAGGTCAGTTTGGTCATGGAAGATGGTCAGGAGGAAGCTCTGTTTGAACTAACACAAATAACGAGTAAAGGAGCAGAGTGGAAAGACTGTATATTCTCCATAAAGAGCAAAGAAAAAGCTGCTATGCAGCCCGTGAGTCAAAACAAAGGTCACTGTTTGAGTAAATAGACACCGGGCATGCTGAAGATGAGGGGAGGGAGGGAAGAAAAGAGCCATGTGTTGTTCAACTTTGAAGGTTGTGTGAAGAAATGTAGTCCTCACATCTAGCTATGAGTGAATATAATTGTCAGCTTCTGGGAGATAAAGAGACGGTTTTCTCTAAGAGTGGAATGCATGGTTAATGTGAACATATTCCAGTGGAAGACCACAAATCTGAAAATACTTGTGCAACACAAATTGACCTTGAGTATATACTGGGGAAAAAAATTAACAAAGTTATATAGGTAGGGAAAAAAGGAAGTATAGAAAGTGAGGGACAAGTAAGAGTAAAGCTTGTCACTATCAGAAATAAGAGCCATTATAACCAGACGGATGACTGAAAATCAGTGTCTTAGCATATCAGCATATAGGATGTTAGAGAACATCCTGGAGAGGCACTAATGTGTCCTTAAGTTGTTCATTCACTGAGCACACATGCACAATGTGCCCTTGGCATGTCTGCACTGTAGTAGACACTGAAGTAGCAAACACACAGGCACATATACCCCTTTCTTCCTTTCTCTCTCTCTAGCTCTCTGTCTCTGTCTGTCTCTCTGTCTCTCTTAAACACACACACATGCACATGTGCACATCAAACTAAGACATAAAATAGGCAAAGCCGCTGAGAAAACATGCACTTATATATGCATTTTAGGGAGCTGCTTAATCAGAACAAGGAAGAGTTTAGAGACCAAAGAATGTGCCTCTGATACTGGAGATGGAGACAACTGGACAGACTGAAGTAATCTGCAGGACGTTAGACTGACAGTAGGTGATGATCTGTGACAATTAAGAAGAAAAACAAAAGGGACATTTTTACATTTTCTTTCTTTATTCACAGATTTTCACATTTTCAACTGATTTATAGAGACTTTTTATCAGCTGCTCTTTATATTAGTTATTCCATGTTTGCAAACTTTTTTGCAGTTGCTCTTTTCATTCAATGTCACTTTAATTATGTAAAAATTTAGAATATAGCTTCAATAATCACAAATACATAAATTCTCAAATCCATCAGTCTCTGCCATTGAGAACATTCTGGGAGCTGAACGTCAATAACTGTACAGAAACCTGTAGCTAGAAAAACAAAAATTGACCTTAGAAAAAAGTAGCATTTTACTCCCAAATAAGAAACTCCAAGAAGAAAGTAGATCCAGTAAGAGATGGGCACAGGGCATTGCAGGAAGAAATTCATTTGCAGACAGCTCAGAAAGCAGAGGGTAGAGACATAGATTACAGACAGTGTTTCAAAAGGTAAACCTGTAGTTGTGGAAACTGATCAGATGAAATCAGTCACTGTCACAAAGACACAAAGATGAGCACTGTATGTCTCTGCCTCTTAATGATGTCATAACTGAGCATATCAAATTGGGATTTGATGGTATGCCTTTGAACTTTACAAAAACAGACGCAAGAGAAACTTGAGAGCATCTGTCGTGAAATGTGGTAAGGGATCTAACCTGTCACATGACTCAGTACACCAGGTATGAGATATATGCCAATATGAGATGTTTTCTTCAGTAGTAACCCTAAAGAGATGGCATTCATTTTCTCAAGAAAACGTTTCTTCCTTTCTGTTTCTTTTCTATTGTCCTCTCAAATCTGTGGGATGAAACAGGACATTCTTGAAATTCACACTAATGTAACACAGGTAGTTTCATATTCCTTCTTCTTAGAATAAAATTTGAAATTTCATAAGTCTTAGTTTTGGGGAAATCATTTGGACCAAAAAAAATCTTCGGTTTTCTTTTTTTTTGATAAAACAATTATATTTTTATTGAGTATAAGAGGAAAACACATGAAACAGGAACAAGAAGCCCAAGCTCAGCTGTGCTGCGAAGGAACCACACAGAGAGTCCGCACCTGGGCCGCACCGATTTTTTTCCAGGTCCCAGAAAGCCACGCCCTAACTTGGTCCCACCTCTTGAAGATAATTGGTTGGCAAATATTCCCCATCACCTCCCCCTTCTGCCTAAATAAGAGCAATCTAAACCCAATACAAAATATACACAATAGGAACGGATATTAATTATAAAATTACAACCAACATAGACAATATTTACAAATGCAACTATCTTCGAATACAGTCATTCTGCTGGGGATCTTACAAGTTCCGCTTCTTTTCATGGTGTGTGCATGTATGTGCGCATCTTCATATGTGTGCCAAGGCACATATATATATGTATGTATGTACATGAGCACACATGTTCACTTTCATGAGGAAGCCAATCATGTCACTTGACTTCCTCAATCATGTTCTATTCCTAAGGCAGGGTCTCTGACTGAACCTAAAACTTTCCAACGGACATCAGGGATCATTCCGCTGCAGATCCCGAGTGTGGGATTACTCATTAACACTTACTGCCACAGTTGGTTTATTTATTTGCTGGGGATGAAAACTTAGGTCTTCATTCTGGTACAATAAGTAGGATCTTTACTAACCGAGAAATCCCCTTTCCCCAAATCCCAGATCTATATTTCCTTTCCTCAGTGAAATAAGTTTTACTTTTTAACTCAGCATCCTCTTTGATTTCATAACACTATTTTGTATTGGCTCTTTGTTACTGCTTTGTCAGCCTTTCAACTTAATCAGTCTTGAACAATACCAGGCATCTCTACCTGACAATAGCTAACTAGCGGGATTATGTTATCTTCTAAGGTATTAATTCTGATTTTTCCAGGAGCTGTTTCCATGGCTTATTATTCTTATTTCATTTTTAATTCTGAATCTGACAGATTAATCAATATTTAAAATTATATAATATACCTAAGGAAAATTCTAAAGTTAATCAAAATGTCCTATAATATTTTGTTTTCAATACTCTTTTTGCTTAGGACAATCTAAGTTGAATTAATTGAATGTACACTTCTATGGCACATCTGAACCCAGGGTATCAAAGGAGTCAAATTTGTAGCAATGAGAATGGCTAAATACGCATGTACAAGTAAGGACCTTCAACTCCTCCAAATGCCCCACAACTCCATTAGAAAATATCCAGAACATTGCCATGGTGTTTCCTCACATACTTCTCCTAAGTCTACTAGAACCTTCCTATTTTGCTTCTCTGGACATAGGCCACTAGTATCCTCAGGCTATGTGGAACTCTCCTTAGCAACACTGGGTGTTAGCCATTAGTAAGACAGGGACCACATTCAGGTTCCTTGGTTCTTCTTACGCTAATGGTAGTTGTCTAACTCCTTAGTCACTGCTAATGCAGGCAATAGTTCCAATTTATGATTACTTCACTGTTTGGTGTTTTATATCATCTTACAAAGTACCATTAATTCAGTAGGGAAAAAGAATCTCTCCCAATCACATTTGGGGTAATTTTTTGAATATAAAACCTCAGCTAAGAAACATAATCCTGACGTGTCTACTAAATCTTACAGAGACTGATTTAGTGGCTACCCCTGCTCTCTGTCCTTTGTCCTAGGCTTATAACAACTTTTGCCTAGAGCAAACAGCAGTCCATCTAGACAGTTAACAACATCTGTTAGAATAAATACTTGCTCCATAACCCTCTTTGACTATGGAAGCATCTGTAACCCAGAACTTCTATCGTGTTAAGCCGAGTCAATCCCATGAAGATACAGTCATCACATATACCAGTAAAGAGTAAACACTCACCCAGAACATACCAAGTGCAATCCTCTAGGATCCTTATGAATACATCTCTTGATCTGACATCCCTCCCTCCTTGAGAAACTAATGAAAAGTATTAACTGTAATGTTTCAACTGTCTGCAACCAGATGCTGTGTTTTATGGAACAGTAAATCGTGAAGAAAAGTTAACAAAGTAACTTCTACAAAAGGAAGACAGAGAAAACATAAAAATTAGTTCCTATGTCTAGATAAGTTCCTATATCATTTATTGAATGCTTAAAATATGGTGGTTTAAAACAAAAATATATGCTTAAAATAAATTTTATATAAACATATATATATATATATATATATATATATATATATATATATATATATATACACACATATACGTATATAGAGAGAGGGGGATTTCCTAGAGTTTTGTGCTCATCTGGCATGTGTTCAATCAGGCAACTGAATTCACGTTTAAAGTCAGCTATGGACAGTGCTCCCCGGGGAAGCAGATCTAATTTGATTTTTGCCTTCAAGACTATACAAGGATTCTTCAAATGGGGACATCATTCCAAGAATGGAAAATACATACGATACATACGAGCACTTATCATGCCCTTACTTGTATCATATTCAACTTATGGCCCATTGGACAAAACAAATCACATTCCTAAACCAGACTCACTGGGGGGGGGGCGTGTCCACGAGAATATAGGTCTGGGAGAGGGGGGTGCATTGCAAGCCGGCAGTACAGCAGCTTACTACGTTAGTTCCATTCCAGAGCTGTTACTTATGGCCCAAACCATTCCAATGCTTGGCTCATGTTACTCCTTAACAAAATCTCTCTCTTATTTTTGCTCCATACCTTATCTTTTGGAGCCTGAAGTATTTTTATAAGTGTTCCAAGATCATACCAGTCAACATATCAGAGAATGAATGCTTATGTAGGGATTCAAAAGTATTTTAAAATTTAAAATGCACCATATGCCACAGCAAATGCTCACTACTAAATTCTTGAAGCTCTTATGGAAGGAATAAAAATTCCTTTGAATATAAGTGCAAAAGCCTTTAAACACATCAGGGTGAGCAGTTCCCCCACCAGGAAGAAATGCATCATTCACTATTGATGTCCCTGAGTCAAGCTCTGGAGGCACTTTGGGTCTGTAATCAATATTGAATGGATTATCATACAAAATGTCCAAAATGTCCAAAGACTTAAACCTAAAGAATCACTTTCTTCTGGTTGATAATGCCCAGGACTCATAGGGGACGGAGAGACAACGCCAGAAAGTACTGCGGACATCAACCGTCTGCAAAGCAGTCAGAATTAACCAAGGCACGTGAAAAAAATAAACTCTAAGAAATCGTTTTCACCTTGCAGACTGTTACCATTTTTATGGGGCTCCGTGATGACTGCAATGATCTTAACAGGTAAAGTAATTAGAATGCAGAGCCTATGAAGTTGTGGCTACACAGAAGTGTTTAGTGTTATTTGGTGTGCCATTTCAGAAATCACCAATTCAATCACATCAAGATGATTTTTTTTCTTCAAAAATAAACATCTATGGAAAAGAGGAAATGTTCCTATGTGCAGTTCTCAGTTAGGTGGGCCTACCTGGACTGAAGAAGCTGCACTGAGAAGAGCTAGCACAGAATACCACTAACAGAAAAAACTAAAGTCTGAATGGTCTTTCTGACTGCGATAATGCCAAATGAGGTGTTATTATGTGCCGAAATAGCAGAATGCTTCGGAGCCTTTCCAGCAAGGAGGCAAGTGTGGAACCTTACTTATGCACAGAGGAGTTTTTTTTTTTTTATGTTGTTGTTAAATTAGGCCAACAGCAGAGTTATTTTTAGATCACTTACTTCACTTTCTCTTCTTAATGGGCTGGTATACAAAATAGGACAGAAAATGCACCATATGTCACAGCACATGTTCAATCCTAAATTCCTAAAGCACTCAGGAAAAGAAGAGATCCCTATCTTCAAATATGGGATTTTGCATTCAGATAAAGTTAAGAGAGTGGAGGTTTGAGCGGTTGTTTTGTTTGCTTGTTTGTTTGTTTTTTTATCATTTAACAACAAAGCACATTCTTTTAAGATAAGTTTTGAAAAATGCCAGTTCAAAATAAGCTATATGAAAAGAAATAAGCTTGGAATGAATACAGTCCAGGTCACAGTTATGATTGTAAGTCAGCTTATATATCAAGCAGCATTTCACATTCAATGGTGATAAATCAAAAATTCCCTAAAGGTACAAACTTTAGGTGATTCACCTATTTGATTTTTATATAAAATCAAAGTAAAGTTTCTTTAAAATTTTTCAATCTTGTAAAAATAAGAACTTTTAAAACTTCTTTTTTTGCATTTTAACATGTGTATTGATTCAAGGCCTGTAGCCATGCTCCAGAAAAGGGAATTGCTATTTGAGATTTACAGTGTCCGAACAGCTTTGCAAAGATGGGACAGAATTCAAGACATCAAAGACACACAGGGATTTGACACATACCTTGTAATAAAAAAAAAAAGGATCACACAGATTTGTTAAGTGTTTAAAATCAGTTCAACAAAAATAGTCACACAACAAAACTTTCACTTAACTATTCGCAATACCCTGCTTTCACTGCAGCAAACAAATTGCAAGGCAAAAATAAAATTGTGAGCTCATTGGTGTGACTCCCACTGAGGGACAGCTAGCAGTGAAGATAAAGGTACAGAGTGCTTATCCCCCCCCCAACCCACACACCCCCTACGCACACAATAGCAAATGAAATATCAAAAATGTAGGCATTCTCTTGTACATTAATTGGTAAAAGATTTGTTCAGATTCCAGTGTTAAGTATAAAGTCCTATTTTTCTTTTGAAATTGGGGCAGACAAATATTTTTATAATTCATCATCCTATGTAACCTATATTCAGCAAATTAAAAGAAGCAAGACAATATAATATTCTAAACCAATATAGGCATTCGTAGATCTAGAAATTAAATTATCAATAGCTTTCTTATAGTCACCAAATTATAATTCACTAAGAAAATAATGTAAAAATAAGTAAATGTATGTCATAAAACTTGGAGAATACAGGGTATATTTATTATTGTTGTTGCAAAACATATTTCTGTATATAAATGTTATCTTAGACATATTACACGTCTCACATTTATAAATACTTTAATATAGTATTTTAGACCATTTTATATATATGCTTTTCTTATAAAAATTATTACATATCATAGTTATAAGAATGTTATTTAAGTGGAGTCCTGGGCTAAATATATAAATAAAAATCACAATATCTTGTCAAAAGGAAAAATAGTAACAACTGCAGACACCTGAGATAGTAAAAACCTAAATGGTTGCTTTTAAAGAAGAGGGGCCTGGGGTGGGAAGGAGGGGACGCATCTGTATGCACTCAGACACCAGGCCTAGCTGGGAAGCAAAAGTCCTGTCTAAATTGATTGAGACTCTTTTGGAGATCAAATCAAACAGCTCTAAAGTAACTATCCCTGACGTTGACACCAAAACTAAAGCACCAACGTGTTTTACTGGACGTTTAACCTGCTTCATACTTACAATACATTTTCATCCAGGAAAAGCAGTGGTGCAACTACTGGCATATTTTAAAGTAAAGACCAAAATCTACTAACCTTCTGAACAGGTAATGTGGACCTGGGATGTGCCTCAGCCATTTATTTTCACTACTTGCTAAATATATTTAAATTAACTAATGTTCATCATTACTCATCCGTTAAATTTAAGTAAGTACAATGGCATCCCAATTCCAACATTTTATGAAAGGTATTTGCAAGGCTGAACTAGATCTTGAAAGACTAAAAAATAGTGTGTGTATTGGCATGAATTCAATTATTCCCAATCAGTAAGTCCTTTCCGTGCTACAATATGGCATAAGAATAGCTACTACCCACATACAGTAACCACTTTTAAGCATGTGCTTCTCATTGCAGGATCACTAACATATGCTTACAACTCCAATGAGCTAAAGAATATGTATTACTTGCCAAACCTTTCTTCCACTGAGCACATATCTTCTCAACAAATAATTATTTCCAGAGAAATGGGAAAAGGAATCTTGCTCCTGTGACTGTATTATCCCATGCCTTTTCTTGGTACTAGAGAGCAGAGAAGACACAGAAGCTAAAGGTTTCCTTAAATGTTCTTCCTAAGTCTTTTCTACTACTTGAAATCAATAAGGAAATGCCTGATGTTTTCAATCTAACTTCCCAAATGCCAGCATGTTTCATAGTAGCCAATAGGATGCTCAAGACATGGTATTGAGGTCCAGAACCTTCCCCTACAGAGTTCGCATCACAAGATAAAATGATCCAGACTACTGGTCACAAGGGAGAGGATTCAAATCGCAGCTGAAGAAGACTATCTCATTTATTAAAGAAAAACATCAAAAATTGCTTCATTTCAGAACCAAAAAATGGCTCCTCTAACATAAGGCATAATTGAGAGGCAATTTTCACCTTAGATACAAGACTAGAAAGTTTTCAGAAAGAACAGAATTCAAAACAACAAAAAAATTACCATAGACATAAATGGCATGAAATCATGCTATCTGAATCCACTAATGGAATGCAAGAAAAACACTAACTGGAGTCAAAACAATATTCAGAACAAGAGACTCTTTTATTTATTATTTATTTTACAGAATTTTTCCCCCAAAACTACTTCATTTTGCAATGATTAATTGATTATTCTAAAATGATTGTATTTAAAAGCAAATCAAAGTTGAAGGCTTTTGATATATCCTTAAAAGGAAATGCTGCAAAAGTGAAATAATCTGAAAGTAAAATAGGACAACGTCTAGTTTTGCCACATCTAATAGCTTCAGAGAACTTCATGAATAAACAATTGTAACATCACTTGCAAATACCACAAACAAAACACAAAATTAATTTTTAAGCTTCAGGTTTCCAGTTTCTAAGAATAAATTGGTTCAATCAGAGATAATATTTGACTTCTGAGCATATCGATGAAATCATATTTTCCTCCAAAGAATATTCCTGGATGGGTCGTTTGTAAGTGTACTGCTTGACCAAAGGGGGCAAAAAGCAAGGAACTTGATACCCCTGCTTCTGGTAACTGTTTCCCTTGCTTCCAGATGCTCATCACTCTCAGGGTCATCAAAAAACCTCTTTAACATAAATAGTTGCCTCATAAACCCAGCACTCTAGTTCCTAAGACAAAAAAACACACAGAACAAAGGAAATTTTATTTTTAAATAGGAAATCAAAACAATCTTACAGGAAAGGTGGGGAGGCTAAAAAGGGAATTTTAAATGCATAGTTACTACTGAATAGGGGCGGCTACTGTGTAGAATACTGACACACAGTAATTTTTAATTTGAAGGCAAGTTCAACAGTATATTTTTTCATATATACTTTATAGATTTTAAAGACTTCTGATTTAGGTTGAGAAATTAAATATCGTGTCTACAGTCATATGACCAGGCTCTGGCTAAGCCTGGGATTTATTCCCCATCTGGCTGATTACGGTTTTCCAGTATTGTCAGGTTCACATCTTTACTAACAGATAACCCAGCCAGGCTTTCACCGAGCTACAAAGAAAAGAAAATCACTAGAAGACATCCAAGCAGATAACATCCACAAGCCATTCAAAAATTCAGATGTCCAGTTCCTGAGGAGCAGCGTGTTATATCCAGAAGAAAGAACATGTACTAAGGAAAGAGGTAATTCTGGGGTCTGGGGTTTGCTAATTATATAATAGCGGGGGAAAAGTAACTTATGTCCTTGTCTTCAAAAAGCTTATGATGAATCTTCCTTAAGATTTCCTATAAAGTTGATATAAGGATCCAAGTAGAAACATGAGAATCATTTTATCTGTAAAAGTTTTACAAGTATGAAAGCTAGTAAGTCTAGTCAAATGTTCACAGTCAAATCAGTTGAGAGCTCACAGTCGTATCTGAACTTAGCAATGAAGAGATTCAAAGCATCATGTTGTTTTCGTGATCTGTGTTGTGATATGCTGGATACGGGGAGTGTTCGGAAAGTGATGATACTAAGTTAATGATACTTATAACAGTCCATTCCAGTGAAGGAAATAAATGAATTTCCAATTCTAAATAGTTTGTTGATACAAACAAACAAGAGAAAGCTTTTTTTTTTTTTTTTGGTTTTGTTCTTTTAAAGACAGGGTTTCTCTATGAGAAAGCTTTTAAAACTTTATTTTTTTTTTCAAAATATTTAGTGGAATCCTCAGAAAAATTTCAAAGTTCCACTTTATTTTTATATAGTTTTAAGTAAAGAACTATGATACTGCATAGAGTAAGAATCACGGACACAGAGATCTTAACAAAAGCCTTGACTTTGGTTCTGGGGGAATACTCCAGAGAAACAGGCACAGGTAAAACATGCCACCTTTCAACAGACAAAAAGCAAAATTATCTTTGTCTCACTCCCTCTCACATTTTTTCCAACTCGGTCCTACTTAAAGAACTCTAGTAATATACCTTTTCTTTACGTAATTTGTTCTTTATACATGAAATTGCAGGTTTCTATTCCACTCAGTCAAACATAAACTCAAAACCAGAAAATCCAGATCAGGCATGGTATTCAGCCTTGTACCAGTTTTCCCCAAATTATTCTTGTGAACAGCAAAAATATCACAGTGAAATTTTTGACTTGATTATATTGTAGCCAAGATGTTTCCTCAACAGCATCATGCTTAAAAATTTTAAAAAGGTTCATGTTCAACTGTATTAGAACTTTTTAGTCGAATAAATATTTTTATATCCTAGTAACAAATGACAATTGATCCCTACACCCAACGGTATGTTTACCTTGATTTGACATAATTTACTTAGGTGTTGTCTTAGTTCAGGTTTCTATTGCCATGATGCTATGAAGCAACTTACGGAGAAAAGGGTTTATTTGGCATATACCTCCACATCTTAGTCTTTCACCAGAGGAAGTCCGGACAGGAACTTAAACTGGGCAGGAACCTAGGGACAAGAGGCGACGCTGAGGCCACGAAGGAGTGCTACTTACTTGCATGCTCAGCCTGTTTTCCTTAGAGCCAGTACCACCAGCCCAGAGATGACACCACACACAATGGGTTGGATCCTTCTCCATCAATCACTAATTAAGAAAATGCCCTACAGGCTTGTCTACAATCTGATATTATGGAGACCTTTTAGTTTTTTTTTTAACTTTCTTTATATTTATTCTTTGTGTCTTTCACGTCACGAATCTTGAACCCATTCATTTCCCATCCCGTCATATTTGCCCTCTGCCCTTGCAGCCTCTCCCACCAAATAAAATAAAATAAAATTTAAGAGAAAAAGAAAAAATAATGGAGGGATCTCGTCTCGGAAGTTAAACTGCCGTGTGACACAGTGAGTTATGCTATGCAGTGAGCCCTTTTATTCATATGGCTTTATGTGTAAGCGTTCACTGAAGGCTCATCGGTCTGGTTCAAGGCCTCCGGTTTCTGCTCCACTATCAGTGCTGTGCCTTCACTGGGGCCCCTTTCGGATATCCTGTTGTTGCCCTGTGTAGTGGAGAGACTGCAGCTTTGGGAGGGCAGGATCTGATCTTTCATGTGCTCCAGCAAATCACAGGAGGGGTGGACTTTGGGCTGCCCCAACTCATAACCCTTTTTCTGGGTCTGCGTAGTTGTGAGTATGGTCAACTGTCTGGCTCTCCTGTCTTCACCACCAGGGTGAACTCTCTCCAGCTTTAGCCCCTGCAGCAAGGAGCAAGGGGTGGGACCAGATCTCCTGCTTTCACCTCAGGGCTGGATCTCCCACACCTACACCATCAGGACCAGCTCTATTGTGTTGCCCCCATGAGATGTAGGGGTCACTCTTCCGAGTGCTGCAGGTAGTGAGGGGAAGGAACAGCTCTCCTGCTCTTATGGCCTCAGGCCCAGCTCTCCCACCTGCCACAGATGGGGGTGGAGAGGGGATATCTCTCCCCGGCCCACACCACAATATGGCAGATGATATCCCATGCTCACATTCTCGGGGCCAGTTCACCTCCAACCCAGTCAATAGGGTCAGCTATATTATGTTTCTCAAGTGTGGTCCACTTTCCTGAGTGCTGCAGCAGGTTAGGGGAAACTCAACTCCCTTGCCCACCAAGAGGCATAGAGGAACAGGCCCTGCTTTTCTGAGTGCTGGAGCTGGTAAGGGAGAGTCAGCTCTCTCATCTGTTGCAGGTGGTGAGGGGCAAGGGGCAAAGGAGAAAATCTCTACCCCACCCACACCTGCGCATGACAGAGAATTAGTGAGGACAGCTCTGTGATGCCACAAAGTTAGGGCTGCTTAGGGCTGGCTCATCCACATTTCTCCCTTCCTCTGCAAACAGGGAATTGGTGGAATTGTGCCACGTAGGCAAGGTGACTAACTGTTGATAGAAACTGTGATTACAAAAGAGAAAGGAACAGGGTAATTGATTGTGGAATAAGGGTTATGTACCAAATGTATGAATCAATAGTTTTCAGTTCAGTCTTTCCTAAATTTAAATTGCTTTTCCATCAAGTGATTGTATTTCCTTAACCTCTAGCCTTTAGCAACATTTTGAAAAACCAAAAGAAAGAAAGAAGGGAGAAAGAGAGGGATGGAGGGAGGAAGGGAAGTGGGAAGGAAGAAAGAAAGGAAGAAACAGAAAGGAAAAGAATCACATTTCATCAGCTAGATCAGCAGCCCTAATTCCTGACTGCATTAGGTCTTATGCACATTTAGCTTTTTAGGTCAAATACTGTAAGTAATGTAATAAAACCACAGCCTCATCTGTATTTTCTCATATAGCCAAACCCTGTCTCATAAATATTTCATTTCTTATTTTCTTAACTCTATAACATATTAGCCTGATTTTTTTCCCAAAATGCTTTAGTTATAATCTCTTTTGAAAGCCCATTCTGACTAAAACTTTGATAGAATATCATGTGTCCTATCATAAAACTGAGTTCTTTCCACACAATGACCACTTAGGTCAGTTAGTCAAAATTTAAATATTCACAACATAATAAAGTTCATATATCTCTGGTCTGAGTTATTTCACAAGAACTGTAGTATTACATGATTAAATTGTTTTCTGAGCCTTAACACAGCAAAGAATGAAGTTCATGTCAGAGGAATTTAAATTCAAAATGAGTTCAAATGGTAAAACAGTGGAAGTGAATAAGCAGTTAGTTGGAAGCCAAACGTCACAATTTATTCATTTAAGATGTTAAATAGTAATTATATGAGTTTGTGTATGTATGTATATACATATTGAATATAATATTAAAATAATATAATAATACAAAAATTAAAAATAATTTTTACCTTTACTGTTAACCATAGGAGATATTGTTTCTATGACTGACTTCCTTGTTACGGTGAGGTGTGTGTGGAATGTTCTTGGTGAGGAACTAAAGACAGAAGGGAGAGGAAAGGGGAGAAAGTATTCCATTCTCCACTACTTAGCAAGAAACTAAAGAAGAAAGAATACAAAGAAAATCACCTTCTGCTCCTACGACCTGTCTTCTCATCGCCACCCATCACCCCCAGCTTAAGTGATCGGCCTCCAAAATACGCAGCAAATATCAGAACAAGTTCTGCAGCATAGAGAAATACCAGGGCATATAAACAATGCAAATGAAAACCTAGGCGATGGGTCACTCCGTGCAAACACAGGTGGAAATCCTTCTTAGCGAAAGGCTAGCGGCAGCGATTGGAACCAGGTGGCCATTCTGGTGAGACCAGCTATCAAAGGGCTTGTTCTAACCACATCCTTCAGTAAGGCTTCCTGTATCCACAGCCTACGTGAGTCCTGACTTACAAAGGAGTATGTGAGCATTCCTGGGACCTGCTGTGGTGCTGCCTAACAGTCCTCCCTACCTGATGCTCCTGACATTTTGCTGTGCATCAACCTCTGGCAGAATGGTGATACATTCCTCTTGACCCGTTATCTAAATATTTAATGACTCAACCAGTTGTATGGTATGATTACAATATATACTGTGATACTAATTGTGCCTAAAATTGGGCATCTAAAAACTATTGACTGGCTGACAACTTCTCCCTAAAGAATACGTAAAAACTACTTACTTCAGACTTAACTGCATGGAAAAAAGATATAATATTTTATGAAAGAGCTTTAGGCAGAATTCTTGGATATCCGCGGTTATTTTAAGATTTTAATTTCAAGCAAGAAAATTGAAATGTGTTGTGGGTTTTAGGAATAGACTGTATCTACTGCATAATTCTATTTGTGTGTCTTTAGCAGAATATAGTCCAGGCATTAAGCTGCATGATTTTGAATAGTCTGTAAGGTAAGAATGGGTTTTACTCAGTTGAATAAAATTAAAAAAATAAGGAACTTCCAATATTTTATGAAATATAAATTTGACCTAACATTAAAATTAAAATATCCATAAATAAAACTTACTGTAACACCCACACTCATACATAACAATATCATGCATATCTACTTATATTTACTATAATAAATAATTTCAACAGAGATAGCAAGTTCATATTGTCTATAACACTTTTATCTAGCCCTTTACAAAGACATTATGCTGACCCCTGCTACAAACAATATCATGGTATACAACACTAAAATCAAGAGTCGCATTGATATTTCATTTATTAAAATTATACATTATCAAAAGTAAAGTAGGATCCTTTAACAAACCAGTAAAAAAAACTAGTAAAAAAATACAAAATACATAAAGGAAGATTAGGCATTCTGGGGACTAGAGAGACAGATGGCTCAGTGGTTAAGAGCACCTACTGCTCCTCCAGAGGACCGGGATCCAATTCCCAGCATCCACATGAAAGCTCATGACCGTCAGTAGTCTCCATTCTAGGGAACCCAACACCGATGGCAAAAAAAAAGCAGTGCACATAAAAAATAAAAATAAAAAAAAATAAAGATTAGGCTTTCTTTCGGAGTACTCAGTTTGCCACTCTTGTGGTAAGAAATAACAAAGAAACTTGATTCAAAATTGTTATAAATGTTATGAATGGACTCGGAAAGACCATAAGAAACATTTCTGTGGGCATATCATTGTCTATTTATGGGTGGGAAAAATATTAAGGAAGAACTAAGCCTTCTATTTAGTGATAATGTCCATTATCATCAGGTAACAAAAAGAAACCTCTTCAATCCTAGGTAAGTTTAACATTTTAAACTAGAAAAAAATATGATGATGGAATAAAGTCTCAGGTGTAAATCAAATGTTAAGAAAAGATGTCACTTTAAAGGCAAGTGTAGAGAACAGTATCAAAGTTTCAATACATTTGTTAGAAAGCCTGTAAGTGTTACCATTGAACCACAGCTAATAATCTCAAAAGGACAAAGAGGAGAACAGACACACTACACTTAGGAAGCAAACTTGCTTTTGTTTTTTCATTTTATTTTTTGTTTCGTTTTGTTGCTGTTGCTGCTGCTGTTTTACGATAGTAAGATTCTAAAAAATAAAGATCTGTGAGCAACAAATTCTAACGCAGGCTACTAAACAGATAGTAGCCTGGGAGTTGGATGGATGGGTGAATGGATGATGGATGGATGGATGGATGGATGGATGGATGGATGGATGGATGGATGAAAGAAACCAATCTGGCAGATTTGTTAAAAATAAGTTGTGCCCAAACTTGCTTCTGTTACTGACATTGTTACTAGTTGAGGAGATCAGAGTATCTGAACCAAGAAAATATGGGGAAATTCTCTCCTAGCTAACTTGGATTTAGGTCATTTACTATTTGTGTATATTTTCTCAACATTTGGGAAAAGATACATTCCACGGATCTCTCCTATTACTGCATATTTTGCAAGCAGAAGTACTTTGCCTCTTTTAATCTGTACTAATTGCTCATGGCCATTGAAATAGAAAGCCTAGGATTATAGAGGAGATGCCTCTTGAAACAATAGACACGACTGATTATCATTGCTTATCATCACTGGCTTCCCTAAATTGGAGTTTCATCTCTGTGTAGAAACTCACCAAGCGGTACATCTTTAGTCAGAGCCACGGGCTCTATTCTTGAGTAATTTATGTCCAATCTTTTAAAAAATAATTGGAAGAAATATATAACAAATTAATAGTAGTTATTGGTGGCACAATTTCTGACAAACAAAAAGATCAGAGTTACTTTGAACAATTGACAGCATATGAAACTGATTAAAGAGTCACAAATTTGACAAAGATACAAAACACATATTAAAGCAAATGATTCCCATTCTATACAAACTGATATTTATATAAAATAAATGACAGATATGTTAACAAAAGATATTGGTTTGCTATCATATATTGGGCAGACCATGCTTACTGTGTACAATTCACCCCTTGATACATGTTACAAGGAAAACTCAGCAAATACTATCTTTCTTAAATGCATTATTTTGGTACATAGGTACTATTTGAGAAAACTGAATTCATTAGACAAGAAAGAAAGAAAAAAAAACTCTTGAGAAAGACAACTCCAGATGTACAAAAGGTTGTATTATGAAATATGCTGGGAAAATTGAAGACATAAAGACAAAGCGAGGGCTAATTGACTACAACTGAGGGCATTCAAGGTAAGGAAGAACTTGACAGCAACTAAACCATGTTGGACTGGACATTATGACAGCACGTTCTGTTTGTTTGTTAATTCATAGAGGTGCTAGGAAGCCATTCTCGAAGATTACATTAGGTCAGTTCCTCCTCTGCATGCAGATGCCCACATAGATCAAACACAGCAGGCCCAACCCCACACTGTCCATGTTCAGACCTATCTTAGTATGCTGGCTTCATTTCCATTTCAACGTATCTCCTTCTGTTGTGGAATGTTATTTTAAAACATGCTACCTTTGTTTTTGCTATGGAACATTTGTTTAATGATGCAAAGATGTATTTCATTCTTTTATGTTGCATTTGTTAACTCTGCATTCTTTTGCCCGTCTAAACATCTAATAAATAATAATAATAATATAAAAATAATAATGAAGAGCTGAAATGCCAATAGCAAGACAGGAGAAAGGATAGGAGGGGTTGGCAGGCAGAGAGAACAAATAAGAAGAAAAATCAGGGAAGAGAGAATAAGGATCAAGGGGAGTAGGAGAAGAGGATATCAGGGAGCCAGTCACCCAGCTACACAGAAAGCCATGAAGTCAAATGCAACATAAAAGAAACAAACATATCTGTGCATCACTGAACAAACATTCCACAGCATAAACAAATATAGCACATTTTAAAACAATATTCTGCAACACCTTCAAACTCATAATTTGTTCTTCAAAGCTCCTCTGGACATTCCCTTTTTGTATGTATTGCTGCCCACAGACAATATGACGGACACTTTCAGATAACAATCTCCAAACTACATTTCTATTAGGCTTTGAATAGGGCTTAGAGAATTAATTTAATTTTATTATTTCAAAGATACTTTTCTACTCTCGGATTCTTGTATTCTTCTTATTAATCTTTCCATGAGTGTATACGTAGTTGAAATGAAATACGGCCACTGATTGAGAGATGAATAAACAATTGAGTATTATTAAATAGTTGATAATGAGCCTCTTTCTATTGAAAGACATAATTACATGAATAGACCTCATCTATTCCAATCAAACAAAAATTCCAAAGACTGTAAAGATATAAAAAATAAACATCTATGGGAACAAGGGCATTTTTTTAAATGAAAGCAAGAAGAAGAGACTGATAGCGGATCTAGGACTGGGACGAACTTTGACAAAACACTAAGATTAGTCATGGATATTGTTAAACAGGAAAGATTATTTTGTTCAAATATATGTTTATCTATTATATATGTACATATTGTTCAGTTCATATATATGTATAGGTTGCTCAGCATATTCTTGGTCTTATATATGCATGGATGGATATGTGTGTGTATATACAGATTTTACACACACACACACACACACGGATGAGTGTATCTGAAGGAAAACCGAGAGATTTCAAAACCCTAAGCAATTACAAAGGAAAAAAATCAAATAGATTCTGGCAACGACAAGAAAGTTATAACCACACAGATGCACCTCAGACGCAGTGGCCACCAAGGAGCAGGAATCAGGGAAGACTACCAAGAGGTAGATATATGGGAGCAATGAAGGTAGTGAAGTGGCCCTGGATTTCAGTTGTGCTGGCAAGGGATGCAGCTCCACACTCATCAAAATGTAAAGAATCACACTGAAATGGAATAAAGTTTACCATATACCAAAAATCTTTGAAGGAAAATGGAGAAAGGTACTGGAAATGATTATGAAAGATTAATGTTTTAAGATGAATTTTCATTAACAAATTCTATTAAAGGTGACTATTTTTTGAGAAAAACACAAGGCTGTGAAATACAAAAACAAATATCTTACCTTAAAATAAAACTTCAAATGTATAACAATTTTGCTTTTTGTAAGTAATCAAGTACATTTACACTGTTTCATGACTTGTAAAAGTAGAATTATTTATTCACATTAATGTTTTAAAATATCTTCCTATAATAAACGCAGTTCTTGTGATAACAAATGAACACTGATTTCATGGTTCGTGAGTTCTGTATTTTTGCTGTCATATTTTTTGTATGCATAAACTCAAAATATGTTCATAGTAGGGACGGGAGAGACGGCTCATCAGTTAAAAACATGACTACTCCTCCTGAGGAGCCAGGTTCTTTTCTTAATATCCACATGGAGGCTCATCACCATCTGTAACTGCAGTTCAAGGGGATCCACTACCTCTCCTGGGCTTTGCCGGCAGCAGATACACAGATGATGCCCAAACATTCATGTAGGCAAAACATCCGTAAACCAAAAATTTAAAGTTAAAGTTAGGTATACTTTACCACTATTTTAATTGGAAAAGGTATCAGACTCTCAAGTAATTTTATTTTTATTCTCAGGAATGCATATTCTGTATACAGTTATGTGTATTTCTGTGACAAGGAAAAGTCTTTTGAAATATTAGTGACTGCAACTTTATGTGCTTCTAAAGACTTACAGATTCTTGCCTACTCTCCTGAGAAGTTAGAACTTCTTGTATCTGTTCTCCTATACTGTTGACTTTTTCTAGTGGTCTGAACGAGACAGAGAAAGGCCCTGAAGTGAGAGACTATATTCTTGTTCTAATAAGCGCATTCGAGATGAGTATTATCCATCACACAGCCAAGGGTTAGGGATGAAAAACAGTAAAAAAAAGCTACTGTTGTGGTGGTCAAAAACATTTGACGATACTCATGCAAAGAAGAAAAACCATTTCAAGAGACTTGGGTAAAACTTCTGATGTAGTAAACTGTATAATGCTCCCGGTTCTTTGTGAGCCAAGCAATATAGAGAAAAGCAGTTCATCTGTAGTTCTTCTCACTGCCTTGACACAGGCCAGTCCGACAGCATTTTCTCAAATTGCTTACCTTTGCTTACATGACTTTAGCTTCTGTCAAGTTAAGAAAAAAAAAAACCTACCCAACATTGGGGGAGTGGGCAAGACTTATTTGACTTAAAGGTTATGTCCCATCCTGGAGGGAAGTTAAGGCAGGAACTGAAGCACAGACTGTAGATGAAAGCTTGTTTACTAACTTGTTCCTCCCTGCTTTCTTAGCTACTTTTACTATATAGCCTAGGCTCACCTGTCAAGAGATGGAAGCATCTGAGTGAACTTGTCTCTCCTACATCAATCAAGTGAACAAGCAAGAAATTATAGCAAGAAAGAAAATGTTCCCTGCCCCAGACATGTCATCTAATGGAGGAAATTCCTTAGCTGAGATTGTCTCGTCACACTCAAGCCTAAGTGTGTATGAAATTGGCAAAAAGGAAACAATACAATCCATCGTTTGAATTTTACACACGAACAGATCACTGTTAAGCCATAATTATCTCATTCTTGTTTGTGCCCAAGATGTCTGTCAATATTATAATATTAATACAGTACAGCATTTTTTTAAAAAAACAGTTCATAAAAATTTTAATGCTTTGAAAGTTCAACATCTCTTTAAAATTCTAAAATCATTTAACCGTGGCTTCCTACAAAAAACAAAACAAATGAAAGCTTTATTAACTCCAAAAGGGGAGAACATATACATAAAAACAATCGCACTTAAGCAAAACAAAATCCAACAAGTAGCTCCCAATCCTGCAGCCCAGTGTCTGACATCTAGGACTCATGGTCTTCTGGGCTCCAATATACCTGGGCTTTTCCGTTGTCTACACATACAAAGCTTGTCTGGCAGGCTCAGGCTAACTGCACTGCTGACCTTGGTGGTCATCCCAGTCCTAGGATCTCCAATAACCTGGGGGTCCACACTACAACTGGGACGGCACACTCACCAGTGGCTCCTCCTAGTCTCTCAAAGAGTCAAGCCTTAACTGATATTCATGACTTCCAAACGAGCACCATATAGAAAACTCACACATTGTCAAGACCTGCTTCCAGCTTTAGATATGGCCTTGCGCTCCTCTAGACCACAGTTTCTATGGGCTAACTCGAGGAGGGGGATACCTCTCAGAAGATTTCATCTTCAGAATGCTAGTCTCTTACTAATCAAAGTTGATTCTTTAGCACTAGCTGACCAGCATCTATTATCACAGTGGAGAACAAGTTTCATTTTTACTAGTTTCATAGAAAATATCACACAAATAGCCCCCCAAAGAGTCCTTGCTTCCCTCTGAAACTATAAGTCAGGGCTTGCATTGTCTC
This sequence comes from Microtus pennsylvanicus, assembly GCF_037038515.1. Classification (NCBI taxonomy): domain Eukaryota; kingdom Metazoa; phylum Chordata; class Mammalia; order Rodentia; family Cricetidae; genus Microtus; species Microtus pennsylvanicus. The sequence continues at coordinate 10,334,110 of NC_134597.1, read as the reverse complement.
TAGTTCTCTCAACTTTCTTGTCTTCCACGCAAGAACAGAACAGCCCATTAAGCTCCAAGTATTCAAGGTCTTTTCAGCCCCCTCCTCCCTCCTATACACCACACTAACAGCCCGTTATCTGCTATCAATTTCTGCTTTAGTTTGTTTTCTTTTGCTATGATAAATACCATGGCTAAAAGCAACTGGAGAGGAAAAAGTTATTTGGGTTGCAGGTCACACTCACCAAGGAAAGCCAAAGTAGGGTCCCGGTGGCAGGAACTGATGCGAAAACCGGGGAAAATTCTGCTTACTAGTTGCTCCTTCTGGCTTGTTTAGATATTTCTCTTATGTAGTCTAGCCCCACCTGCCCAGATATGCCCTCCATGATTTGACTGTTACCTCAGTTATATATAAAGAAAATGCTCCACAGACATGCCTACAGGCAAGTTGGAGACAATTACAAACTAGACTCTCTTCTCAGGTATATTTAGGTTTGTGCCAAATAAATAAAAATCAACCCACACCATATGAGGAGTATATGCAAGCTATGTGACCCCCCAAGTGCAAGCAGAAGCTAGAAAACAACTTTTAGGATTCTACAAGTGAGTCTTGAGGATCGAACTCGGATCATCAGGCTGAGATAAAAGCATCTTGACCTCTGAGAAAGTTGCCCAGCTCTCTAATTTGAACTAATTATAAAAAGACAAAGTTTATCAAATGCATGTCCAGCTATTTCTGCATTGGTATTATCAACAGCTAAATATATGCCTCGGCAGAGGACCAGAACAAAATGTGAGTAAATCAATATTTATAGAATGTGAATTCTCTGAACCTCAGAGAAGAGAATTCCAAGTGGTTCAGCACGTTTCTTGACCTTTGTTCATCACCTCCACATATCAGTCACCCTTGTTTTAGCATCCTGGCTAAATAAAAGGAGACTCTGCTTCTTGTCTGGGAAAAGAGTGATCTAGAGACCTTATAGGATAAAACAACAAGAAAAACAGCCTTGAATTTTAAATGATTCATTGTATTTTATGATATATAATGGAAGTAAAGTAATGATAATTTTTGTTGGCATTGTTTCTATTTTCAGATGTATTTTTCTTCTTTCATTCTTATGTATAGATTTATGTCTTAGCAAGTAGGGAATATTTTGTAGCTTCAGACTTGATTCCATATGTTTCATAAGATGCTTTAGTTGGAAGTAATCTGAAAACTAATCCAGTATCTTTTTTTAATTTTGGAGGAAGTATCATCTAAAATCACACAACAATAATAGATATAGTTAGCTGTCAAACCAAAATGTGGGCCTTTGGGTTCTGAACATGAAGATTTGCATAGTAAGCCAAGCTGGCTACTTTTCCTATCTGGGATAGCAATTAAGATATTTTCAAAACTTTTCATCACCATTCTAATTCTGATATGCAAAAATATCATTAAAAATCCTTGAATGCAATGTTTCATTCTTCCAACAGTAACAAAGTATATTGCCAAGTAGAATAATCGGATGGAGCCATGGAAGACACTTGAGACACTTGAGTATTCAAGGGGCAGGGAAAGAGGAGCTGAAGCTGGAAGAAGGGGACAGGATTTGTTGGGGAAGAGAAAAAATGTGAATAAGTCATGGTGCTGCCTTGTTTCAGAGATTCTCAAGCATTCTCGAACAAAGGAGATAATAAGGGGAAAAGGAAAGAGAAAAATAAGACAAGGCAGTCTGGGTAGAGTCCTGTTTCTCCTTCCTTAGCCACAGAAAATAGCAGAAACTCTCTTCTCATTCTTGAGATATCTGCAATATACAGTAAAACTTTTAAGCAAGTTAATGAAATATTAGTTATGAACACAGCACTGAGAGAGATCGGCAGTGCTTTGCAGTCATAAGAAAATGGCTGGGTGGCATTACGCCGAGCGTTGCATCTGTTACTCATGTGTAAGTAGCCATGGGCAATTTCAACAAACTGTCTGAGGTTTTAAATTTAGAGACATGGACTTTTCATCAAAGTATAAGTCTTCAATTTGCTCTGTTTAAGGCAGAAAGATGTGCGTATGGATAGATGGACAGATAGAGGAATTTGTTAACTTACGATGTTTCCGCTTATAAAAGTGTAAGATTCTTTCAATATAGGTAAAATCTTGATTTATTCATACTTTCCTCCATATCTTTGCAATCAGTTCCAGAAAAACCTGGTTTACTCATAGCATGTTGAGTCTATAGTTATTTGAAACATGTATAGATAGTATTGATGCTATTCTTAAGATATGAATATGCCAGTTTAACTTGCGTTAAAAAAGCATTATGTTGAAGCACTCACCCATTGATAGTTGGTCTACATAAGTCCAAAGCCAAAAATAACTACTCGCAATTTTATCAGTAAAATGCAATATTGTTTAAGAATAAAAAGAAGGAAAGAGAGGCAGGAGAAGTGCCATAATTTCAAAGTTAGCCTGGTCTACATAGCATTTTCCAGGACAGCAAGGGGCTAACTCTGAAGATAAAGGAAACTAGTGATTTGTACGCACCAAAGACAAGAGCCATGACTTTTCCAATACAATAGTAAATAGTTTTTCCAATGTGGTATGACATTCAAATATTATAGAATGAAAAGCCAAAATAAAATATATTATGAAGGCATTAAAACAAGTTGTGATATAATTCAGTTGGAAGTAATGCCTTGAGTCTCCTGTAAAGTACTCATTCTTCATTCGTTATTGGTCTATGGAGTTCCTAGTCAATGCAAACTGCTGTTTTAAGCGCATTTAAAAAACAAAGCAAAACCTGGAATATGCATTATATGTAATGTCTACCATCATGAAATGTAAATCACACTGGAGCTACATTATCGTGCAATATTTACCACAGTGGATATATACCACCATAGAATGTATACTACAGCAGATATGCATCATCACGAAAACACACACATACACACACACACACACACTGGATATACATCATAATGAAAACACACATAGCATATACATAATTATGGAAAATGCATCACACTAAATTATAACATCATTGAGTATATGTCACATTGAATCTATATCATCATAGAAAAGACAACATGCTAGATATAAATCATAATCAATTATACACCACTCTAGATTATTTTATTGCTGATTTTACACCACATTAGTTGTATACCATCATGGAAAATACAACACACCGGATGTATATCATCATTTGATATACATGATACTGGAGGAACTTTTATAAATTCCGGTATATGGTAGAGCTATGGAGAAAAATATTATGCCCTAAAAATAATGAAGTGCAGTCCCTGAGGATGTGCATTTTATGAAAACAGAGTGTTCTATAGTCTAGATACATTGAGCAGGGAGCTGAAGTTGGCAAAGACACCAGATGGAGAATAGGAGAAACATGCCTAGGTGGGAAACAGCCCATTCTATTTTGAACAACGTTAAGAAGGGCAGATTACATTGTAATAAGAAAAACAGTTAAGACCTTACATGAGGTCTTTTCATTCTGATGGACCTAAGGGGATGTCAAATGTTGAATGGAAGAGTAGCTTAGCAAGTCCTAATGCTAAAGGAGTTTTGTCCCCCATGGAGAATGAAGGGGTATGTGGAAATAAAAAACTAGTGACTGAAATATTTAGTGGTGCACCTGACCAGCTTCAGAGCTTCAGCTTGTATAGTGAAGACCCATTTAACTGACATTTTTGCTAAACTAAAGGCAGGCTCCAAATGGTTCGGAGAAGGAATTGGAAAGTCAACACAGGGATTTAGAAAGAAATGAACCAAAACTCTGGGTGAAGTAACAGTGAAGACTAATTTTTAAAGATGTTGAGGCTCCTTTTTGAATTGTGACAAACTACAAGTGGTGAGATTTTAAGATATTTGGATAGTAGTGTTCTATAGCTTTCTCCTCACTACCAGGCAGGAAGAAACCTCTCATTCACTTGTTTCCTTTCTCTTGTCTTACACATTAAGAAGCAAGGTTACTTTTTCCTAAGGCTTAGAAAAAAATTACAAAATGATGGCTCTCATCAGAGGCAAACATTGAAACAGTACAAAGGCATTCACAGAACATGCCACCCAGTAAACACAGAAGTTGAGATCAGAGGAGAAAGGCATAAACGAATACCAGGAAAAAGAAACACCTTTATGTTCTTGCTAGCTGAATTTTTTATTTGGAGAAAGTTCCTTGACCTGTTTTTCCAAAAATATGACATTACAATGCTATAAGCTTTTAGACATGCTGGGAAAATCTTTAAAAGCAACTGTTAAAAACTTAAATAAATTTTAAGTCAACATTCTCGTCACAAAGTATATTTTAAGTCTTTCAAGACATAAATTGAAGGGGATTGAAGAACATTAATAAACTAAAAATGCTGAGAGCTTTAAAACCCCTTGGGAATTCATTTGCTTCACAGTGATGTGCTTTTTCAACATTAAATCTTATTCGCTCTTGCTAATGAAAATAATTTGCCAGAGCAGAAAGGGATGAAGATGTCAGTTCCAAGTGACACAGCTATCAATATAAAGCGGAGGGATGGTGTGATATCCTTGGTGAATCATAGGAAGAAGAGAGCCGAGCAGAACTGATTGGAAAGTTGAATTCAGGAACGCATACTTCACAAATCATGGCAATCAAAAGGTTAACCAGGGCCAGCATAGGTGGCTTATGGGGAAAATGCTTTTAAAATAAAATTGTATGTAGATTAATATGGACTGAAATGACTTTAGACTTTCAATTGTAGGTGGTAAGTTGAAAAAGTGAACAAATGCATGCCAAGTAAAAGAAAATGAACAAGTTCACAATTGCAAAAAGAATTGAAAGGGTAAAACATTAGCTGTAAATCGTTTATGTATAACACGCTTTCGAAAGCGGAACAGGGTTAATCCCATTCTCTGTTTCAGAGAACACAAACTCCAGATCAGTTCGCTACAAAGTAAGACATTTTACTAAAATTAATAAAGCCAACAGAGAATAATACTGTATTTGAGGAGACATAAAATTACCTAAGATATTACTTTTAAAAATAGCTTTAACATACAAAACTGAGAAATCAGATCACTAAAAGCAGGCTCTGTTTGATGTTTGTTTCTTTGTTTAATATTAGCAACAACACAACAGCATATTCTCTAGCATCTCTCTCCCTTATCTCTGGCCTCGGAGAAATAATATTCCTTTACATTTCACCATAAGTAGTTACTTTTGCATTTGTTTTGTCAGGAAAATATAGAGTAGAAGATGGATGAAGACACAGGGCACAGGAAAAAAATATATGTACAATAAATCAGAGGTAATAAGACATGGAAATAAGCATGTGACAGTAACCATTTATTTTATCAAGCAACATTAGAAACAAGGGAAGAGCCCTAGACAATAGGAGAATTCATAGATATCACCATTAATGAATTTTCATTTCACCAATGATAAGCTGTAAAAGAGAAGTAAGCATGTTTTTAGACAGCCCTCCCAGCAATGCTAAATTAAGATGGAAGATAAAACAAATAAAAATAGTTAGCAGTACACTTTGAAGTTCTGATAAACAAAGTAGCTGAAAGTTTAGAACCAAACCATAAGAAAGCAGTATCAGAGAACCTGATAAACCTCATGTAGAAATCTATAGACAGCAAACAAAATTTCAAAAGTAAATTATTTTCCCTGATAAATATGAGAGAAGTGACATAACTTTAGTCTAAGAGTATCTAAGAGATAAATGTCCGAGCCTAGAAAATATTTATTTCTTCTAAAGAGAACTAACAACAGCCTGTAGAATCTGAATCAGCTTTGAACTGTCTGCAAACCAAGAACACCAGAATACATTTCTGTAAAGTTTCAACTGTGTGAATTTTTTACAGAAGCCCTTAGAATGCAGTCATTCTGGTTTGGACTTGCTCGGGCTTTTGGAACCCTACAAGTGTGGAGCCACATGAGACTGCTTTCAAACCTCTACACCAATATTAAAATCTCATTGAGTTTCTTTGGAGGCACTACTCAAAACATTTCGGTTCCCACACAGACAAGTACAATAAATTATCACAAAGAACATAAAATAGTTTAAGTGTGCCAAATATGAGTGAGAAGTAATCGGAAATGATTGATTATTACCATATCTTCTCTGTAGCCAAAGGCCTTTCTTTGACTTCATATAGAAAGGTGGAAATTTCATGTCTCTGTCCTTCATCCCGTTTTCTATAAGCATTATAACTAGCAGTCAGTTCACTATGAGTTTGTCCACATTGAAAGAAACAAAGGTGTTGACCAGAGAAAGCTAAACATATCAAATATGATTTCTTTTATGTAATTAGGTTCTGTATTCTTGCCATTTTTCTCCTGCCATCAAAATATCTGGTATTTTTTTTTAACTCTAATCATTACACTGTTATATTCTGTAAGAATCTGAGCCAAACCAGCTGGTTGTCTTTACATATTTAAATATGCTTTCTACAAAATATAATCTGAGAGCGATGCACAAAGAGTTGTTCTGTGGGCCTAAAACTTTAACAAAGAGAACCTAACCTCTCATTATCGACTATGTGCACATACATCAATGTTTGCCTGATCCCCGATCTATTGTCCTCACATACTAATTATGAGGATTTCATTCTTATTTAAAGTTCCTAGATAATAACAAAGTTTCTTCAAAGTAAAACCACTGCACTGTCCCCAGTGTAAAGAAAGGAAACACCAATGCTGGATAATTCAGTACATTTCTTTTACAAACAACTTAAGGTTTCCTTTCACACCAAAAAAGTATGAATTCTGTGACAACAATATCCAAAAATATAAGGCAGGGATGGAAGAATAATGAGTCGTCTATAGTTATTATTTTCACATGCATGTTCCTTATAATTACTTGATTTATTGTAATATATGATGGACGGCAATGGACACATTTATGTGTGCGATCTATCTATTGCAATCACGTTTAAGCTGAATGTCAAAAAATATTCCTGAATAAATTCTACTTTTTAGACCTAAAAGTGAACGTTGAGAGGATCTTTGTAGACTGTGTGCCCTCTCACACATACCCAGAGGGAGATATCAACAGGTTTCTCCTCTCTTTATAAACTACAATTAAATTTTCTTTCACTTAATTTTTGCTCTCAATTATGCCCCATGCCTTTCTTAAAGAAATGCTGAGCTGCATAGCTACTGAACATGAACCATTTAAGCAAAAAGAGGGATGGAAGAAGAGATACAAGGAAGGAAGAAATGAGGACAGGGAACTAAAGCTCTACTACAGTCATAAAATATGATGGCCCTAATGACCACGGTGCATGTAACTATATGCACTCTATTAATGGAGATACAAATAAATCAAAATTGTAAATGGTGTTTAGCAGCATTAAACAAACACTGCATTTAAAAATTCCAGTACACTGAGAATATCCTTAGTCATAACTCATAGTGGCAGGAAAGATAAACAGGCCTCTTCACAACATAAAGCATTTCCTCCAAGAGGTATGGCACACAGCAGACTTTGGGAGGAACGTTTTGGGGAGCCCACCTTCACCTCACTCTCTACCTCAGATGCAGGCCCACATTTATATAAACTCTTCCCTTCACTGCTGGGAGTTAGGAGACCAAGTAAAGATGTGCCTTCCAGGCAAACTTGTTTTCTAAAGCAAGTCTCTCCAAATACTTCCAGTTGGAAAATGTCCAGTTCTGCTACCTGACACCAGAGCATGGCTTTCTCCCTCAGGGCTTACCTGCTACTAAGTAACTCTCCTTCCAACTTCCTGGTGGCTATGTTGGGGAGATACCTATTTGAGTGCTTCTGAAAGTGAGTGCACCCCTCACAAGCTCCCATGGAGCTGAGCAATCCATCTCTCTCTCATGCCCCCTCTGAGAACTCACCCAGGCCTCTACAGGCAGCTTACATGGCCAGTGTCTGCCCACCTGGGAGCAAGTAACATTCAAGGAATGATCAGCAAGATGAAGAAACTGGGTGGATTTCAACACGTGGTGAGGTGGGGGAGGATGTGAGCCTGGCAGACAGCAGCTGTCTACCAAGTGGTTTAAATCTGTTGCTTAAAGAGCTGAATAAACAAACACACAGATGGGTCTAGTTCCTTGGGGGATTCCCGATTGTTCAGTGCCTCCCAAATCCTGGCCAGTTTGGCCTCTGGACTAAACCCTTTGCAAAATGCACATTGATTTTCACTTTCAAAGGACACAAACCTGCAAACATCTTTGTCTTGAAGTTTCTTCTAATAATAAAAGCATGACCCTTTTCTCTCCAGGTCCTGAGAAACTTACCTATGGGTTCTTAGGGTCTGGGGACAGGAGGGCAACTTTTCCTTCAAGCACTACAGAGACTTGGGCCCACTTTTAAGATGGGACTTTGGGGCGCATCTGACCAGGAGGTAATGAGAGGGGCGCTCCATGTGCCTGCGACCACCTGATAGATCCGGCCAGCTCCCACAGTCACACGTTCCTCTCCGTGAACGTGAACGCGAAGGGGCAGAAGTGGCTGAAAAGACTTTCCCCCAGCTCTGTGCTGGTCCCATCCACTCAGGATTGGATTCAAGGATTACGAAAAAAGAAAGAAAGGAAAAGGAAAGAAAGAAAAAAACTGGAAGAAGCCCTTCCATCCTCACAAAGGTGTCTGCGCCCCTCCCAGGAGAGCCCTCCCTCAGGAGGAGCAAGACGCAACGATACCCACACTCGGAGCAAGGAGCACTTTCCAAAGTGGAATAAAAGTAAAACCAGGACAGATCCCAAGGGAAGCCCGCTGTGCTGGCTCGCGGACAAGTGGAAGACGCGATCAGGACTAGCCCGAGAAATGCGTGGTTATCTCGGGCGTCACCAGGGGCCAGGAGTTTCTTAACTAGAGAGAAAAGGAGTGTCCCCTAGATGCCTCTCAGGTTTCTGGATGAACGCAGAAAGTGCCTAAGACCCAAGAAGCATGCACTTGCCCGCTAGAGTAAAAAAGGTCAGCAATCTGATCAATAAAGTGTGCCCTTCTAACCACCACATGTTTTTACTGCTGTTTCTCCTCCCTGGGGAGAGTGGGAAGGAAAAGAGAAAGACAACAAACATTTTTGAAAAAGAGTAAACAAACACATCTGGTGTTTCGACACATCTTTTCCTCCAGCCTTAGTCTCTCTCGACAACGTTCTGCATATTCAAAACTAACCAACTAAATAAATAAATTACCCGGGAGCCACAGAGAAATCTCGTTGCTCTGCACTTTTTCCCCCCATCACAAAGTAAAATCCAAAGGAACAACAAGTGGCGATGCTGGGTCCCGAACGACCCTGACCCCACGTCGAAACCTGACACATGTCACCGTGGCCCCGCAGCGCAGAAAGGCAGGCGCTGGGGCGAAACTTTGCTGCCGCGACGGGATCAGCGTGGAGGAAAAGTGGCAGTCCGGTCGCGCGTGGCTGTGATGGGAACAGGGTGGAGTGCTGAGTACAGAGCGCCAGAGTGTGGGCTAAGAAACTTACCGCAACCAGAGACCCCGTGGGCAGAGTCCCGGGAGGTGGCACCCGCAGCGCGCCCAGGCAGAAGCCCCCGAACAACACACCCACGTTCGAGTCCCAGCAGCGGCGGCCGCGAGTTGAGGGGACGCCAGGGATGGGGGGACCCGAGGAAGCTGCGGCGGGAGGACCCGGCCGCCGCATAAATGCCCTGAACGGGCGCGAGCGGGCCAACTGCGGGTGGCGCCGGGCTCTGGCCGGGACGAAGCTGAGTCCGGGGAGCTGCACGCGCCGGCGTGTCTCGCGCTTTCTCGGAGGCTCGCGCTGTCTCGCGCTGCAGCTCCCCCCCAACCCGGATCTGAGTGTGTATGTGTGTGTGTGTGTGTGTGTGTATGTGTGTGTGAGTGTATGTGCGCGCGTGTATGTGTGTGTGTGTGCGCGTGTGTGTGTGCGTGCATCGGCGGGCGCGCGCACCCGGCCGCGCGCGCGTGTTGTTGGCAATGCAAACTGTACACACACTGCGCGCGGAGCCGCCTCTCCTCCGAGGGGCGGGCTGGGGGAAGGGACATCTTGGAAGACTCTCAAGTACTGTTGGGCCACTTGGTTTGTCTTACTTTGCGTAGTTGGGGTTGTTGTTTTGTTGTTGATGATTTTATTTTTAAAGTGATTTGAACTTCTTTACCAGTCTCCTCCTGCCCCTCCCCACCAACGTCTTCCACGGTTGGGGGGAACTGCCGGCCAGAATACTGCTGGGCCCTGCCGTGGAGCCTCCTGGATGACGTCAGGTCCACCTGCTATGTAAACAACTCGCTGGAGAACTTGTTTGTTCTGCGCCGATTCCCCCACCCCCACCCTTCTCCCCACCTCCTGCTCCGCCTCCTCCCGCCGCCCCAGACGGCTTGTCGGGGATGGGGGTGGGGAGGGAGGCGAGAACAAAACCGTATGCTGTATTGGCACAGCCGAGTTGTGTCTGCTGCTTCTTGGCAGTCCCCAAAGTACGTCCTCTCAGCAGACGGAGCTGCTGGCAAATGAAACAGGGGATTCCACGTGAAGTGCAGAAAGCCTCGAAGGGATCCGAAGCCCTTGATGGCAGGTAGTTAAAGCACAGAGTGTCACTGAAGGAGCCCGCGCGAGCACAACTACGCTGATTGGCCTTTCTCTCTACAGCGTGCGCCTCTGCGGCCTGGATGGAGAGGCCGAACCTTTCTCACTCTTCATTGTCGTGGCTCCGGTCTCAGTTGGGGCAAGGACTACTGGGGCTTCCTTATAGTGGCGCTGCCCAGGTCACTGGGGCCGGGCTTGGAAAAATGGCACCTCCAAGCTGTGGTATTTAAAGTCTGAGGCTTTGGGGATTGACTCAATCAAGGACTAGGGAAAACAAAATAACAGGAATGAAAGGAAAGAAATTGCGGGAGCTCGCTCGCAGCGCACTTCAAAGCAATGGCCGGGGTGTGGGGGCTGCTCAGGCATATTTCTGTCATCAGGACCCTCCTCCTAAGCCCGTGTTGCGACCTAGCTAGTTGGCCTGAGCAAGACCTAGGAAGAGATGACAGAGAAAAGAAGGAAATCAAGGGGGTGGGGGTGAGGGGCTGATGACTTGAATCTGGTCCTACGAAGCCCGCTCTCCACCTTAGTTCTAGGAGGGCTGTCCCTTCCCGAGGTCTCTCGCCAGCCCCTCCCAGGCCGCTGGCCCCCCGCAACCCTTCGCGGCCGCCTTCAATGCGCGCCACCACCGGAGCTTGCAGCTCAGCTGCCGAATCAGATGCAAAGCTTTCCGAGAGGCACAGAAACTTTCCATGGAATAGATACAGCCAAGAAACCCGGGTGGGAGCGGGGGTTGGGGGGAGGCAGCGGCACAGAACCACAAGAGTGGGGGACCTGACTGCTAGCAATTTTCAGGAGAGAAAGAGTTGCTAACTCTCACACAGCGCCCGTTTGAGAGGGGTTGGTGAAATGAGGCGGCAGAAGATCAACACCAACTTGTGCCTTTGAGTCTCTCCTTCTCTCAAAGACCAGCACGCCCTTTATTTTTAAAGGGCAGCGCAAAGGAGAGAGAGAGAGAGAGAGAGAGAGAGAGAGAGAGAGAGAGAGAGAGAGAGAGAGAGAGAGAGAGAGAGAACACACACACCACAAATTCTTCCTTTCTGAACCTGTGGGGTAGCTCTTCAGGGGAGGAAGCGGCTGCCCTGGCACCCACATCTGTAAACACACCGCCAGGTTTGCTAGTGAAACCAACTTTTGTCAATAAACCACAGGGCTGGTCCTGGCAAGTCGGCCTGAGTAGGGAGCAGAAGGAACCGGAGTGAGCTTTCTGGGAGCATTTTGAACCCGAGCTGTCCTGAGAGCTCTGCTAGTGGATGGCATTCTCAATCGTTCTCAAATGGTCTTTTGAGAAACGCAGACTCAGGAGTCGACGGAGTCCAAATCTTAAGGGTGGAAGTCTAAAGAGAAAACAGCCCTGGCTACTATTAGGAAAAGATCCCGAAAGGTCCTACCCCGCCCTTCTGAAGGGTGGGGGTTATGCATCTGTGTGCTTCTCCAGCCAACCTAAATAAAATGGACTCGGAATTAACTTGAAATTATTTAGAAAAAAGAGAAGAGTAGTTAACCAACGTGGAAATCCTTAAAAACCGGAGGCCGAACCTTTTCCTGGGCCTGGTGAATAAAAGTAACTGAACCGTCAAAAGGTCTCCAGAGCCCCTCTGCTTTTCCTCCCTCCCCGCATACAGCCACCCCATTTACTTCCCAATCTTGCCAGGTGTCCTGAGAAAGTGCAGGAGAACGCCGCGCTAAGAAAGCGTCTGGGCCCTCAAGTTACATTCAAATCCCTAAAGAGAAGAAAAACGCGGTTACTTTCTCGGGGACGGGAGTGGGACAAGGGCGTTAGTCTTTCACTCTTTCATACACAAAGACACGTTTTGGCGAAATTTGCAGCCTCTGAGGTTGCTTTCCTACGAGTCCCAACAGCAAGCGGATAGAGCTGGCAAGGGGTGTCCAAGTCTGTACAGCCCAGCTTGAACTGGCTGCTCATTCTTCCCCGGCATCTCTAAGCGGGCTTAAAGACCTTAGGACCAAAGCCCCCAAGGGCCCTGGTTATTTAGTTTCCCTGCAGCAGTGCCCTCTGCCACCAGACTTTCCCGAAGGAAGGACTCCCAAGAAGAGGAGAAAACAGGTCTTGCATGGAATTGCTGCTCCCCTAGGACCCTAGACCACAGCCAATGGGCTGAGCCCTGGTTCGAGAGGTGAAAGTTCAGGCCCCGGGCTCGCCCCTAGCCCCTCTGCTCCAGCCGCCTCTCTGGCAGTTCTCCCGCCCTCGGCCCCTCTGCAGTCCCAGCCTAACTACCAGGGGCTGCCACGGTGGCACGTAGTTTGTTGATGGGTGGTCATAAAATATATTTATTTGCAATTCCTTTAACTCGCCCACCACCCCCGCCCCTGACACGGCCCTGAACACAGCAGGCTTTGTTCGCCTTGGCTGGCTGCTGGAGCCGGCCGGGGTTTAGCGCTCACTGCAAGCAGACTCCAAAAAAAAGTTGCAGTATCATAATAGGAAAACCGGGTTTCCGCAGCCTAGGGAAATGCCAAAAGGGCAAACAGCGAACGAATAGTTCCTTTTTGCACCAGTCACCCGTCGGCTTGCTGGATCAAGCAGTCTTTCAACCAAACACTGAGTGCCTGGGAGAGAGGGTAAGTCAAATTATGACCCTTAAGTCACCGGCCAGCTTCTAGTCACACGTGGGACTGCGAAAGTCATTTAACGTGCCTCCAAAGAAAAGTTGATCAGGGTTACTAGGTGAATAAGCGTTTTCACCACGTGGACCTCGAACCTCTCGAGCGAAAATTTATTTGATTTGAAGTTTATTTTACGACGAAACCGCAAATCAACAAAATCTGAAAGACTGCTCTATTAGGGCGCTAGAGAAAGATAAATTCGTTTGAAGTGGTGTCTGTCAGAATATCTTGCACAAAATAAACCATTCCAAATGTGACCAACTGAAGCGGCCAACGTGAAGAAAACAGCGTATGGGGATAGCGCATTAGAAGTGGTTCTTTAACGTTGAGCTTTTATCTCAGTGAGTCGCTTGATCTTGCTGTAAAAATATAGGCATTCACATACTTAAGCTTTTTTTTTTTTCATCCCCAAACTTTGAGTTGAACATGAGCTGCTTTTTTTCTTCTTCTTCCTGGCCGTTTTATCGGTGTGACTGTGACAACGTAAAATTTAAATGACTCCCTAGCTGGAAAATGGAGACATGAACAATTCAAATTTACGTTTTTCTCTTTAGAGATAACATCTAAGTTGTATTACTCATCCAAAAGACGCTAACAGCAATCTTTAAATACAGGGAATCTTTTTTTTTCTTTCACACAGGCAAAAAGGCAAGTGTTTAAAAAGGCCTGTTTTTCACATGGTATAGTTCTGTGAGAAGACTTCCTTCCTAAATGGTTTGTTTCCTCTCTCCTCCTAGGCACAGGGAGGGCAAAGAGAAAATTGTTGCTCCTCGGAACTCTAACCACGGATAATCTGATACAATGTCAAAATGCGGAGAGCAGTGAAATTGGTGGAGTTACACCACCATCTGTCGTTAAGCTCCGGGACTACAAAATTGGGGACATAAAATAAACGAGCTTTCCCAACATCATTATCATTATCATCATCATCATCATCATCATCATCATCATCATCATAATTCATAACAACCTAGGCTTTTCATCTTTTAAAAATATATAACTTACTCTCTGGAGTTTCCTAACACATTCTTGTTGGTAGCTCCATAATTTTGCCCAGGTTCTCTTTCTCCAAAACAAATAGTCCAAATCTTCTACACTCCAGTGAAAGCATTTTTAAATTATCTCTGGGTCCAAAGGGTTCTTCTCCCTCCACCCACAGTAAGCCTTTGCTTCTAGTAGGCCTCTAAGAAGAACTTGGGATACTCCAGGAACTACAGATGTCTCCAAATGACAATTGTCTCATAAGAACCAAGACGGTGTCATTTCTCGGTATCTCTTCCGTGGAGGATAAAGCACAACTTACCTTTAGTATGAGGCTGACGGTGTCAAAAACAATTATTAAATAGCAGTCAGTACCTACTTATGGCTTAGAGATGTGCATTTTAGAGAAGGAAAATTATCAGTTTTTTCTGGGACAGATTTCATAAGCTAAGGAATTCTGTACCAAGACAGATTTCAGCCAAAAGAAATGTTTAAAGAAACATAAGAACTGTCTGCATTTTAACCAGAAGCCCCCATGAAGCATCGGCAATACTTCTCACAACAACACTCAAATGACTCAGTGTTTGTACTGCGTGTCATTACTAGAAAAACTCAAAACCTGTCCCTCGGGACACTTGCACCCTTTTCATGTTAAGAAATTACTAAATAATCTTCCCGAAAATAAATTCAAAGAAAATGAAATTGCCTATTTATATGGATAAGACATTTATTGGAACTATATCAAGTTGAATCATACAAATTGCCTAGGCTCAAATAGACGACAATTTAATATACTTTAAGTTGATGGAACCCTTATTTTTCTCAGGTAGCTTGTCTCTCCAAAGAGTGATTAGACACCTAATCACTGATCACTACATATTGATTCAAATATGTAGACCTGCCAGATAACCAAAGTCTCTGCTTATTGATATTTCTAAGATTAAATTGGCCTCAGAATTACTATGACATTTTAGAGTCCAAACAAATGGCAAGATATTCTAATCATGTCTTCTAAATTCAAAAATCATAAAGGAAAAGCCTTGATGAAATCTCATAGTTAGTTACCAAAATGGTGATTGAATTATTTCATATTTCTAAACACCATTCTCTTTCCTCTTATCCCAGAGAGAGCATTTACACACATACCTCGTGTCTTTACATTTTTCTTAATATCCATCAAAACTGATAGAGCTCAGTGATGGCACTACCTTTGGATTTCACTGCAATGCTGAAGATGGATAATTGTCATGTCATATCCACTGAGATGTGTGAGACAAAAAGCCTGATGACTTGCTGCCTTAGAAGCCAAGGAGTCATAGGACACTATCAGTAGTGAAAACAAGTGCTTGCCTGTTCACCACGTATCTGATAGAAGACTCGTGGTGAGAGGTGCTGAAATAAACCCCAGTTCCTGATGTTTTTAGGGTTATTTAAGAGAACCCTATCAGCTTCCCTTTATTTCCTTTTAAGGACTACACTCTAACAGCACATGGGACGAAATATGGCATCGGTTCTTTAAAGCGATGAGTAAGTAAAGATCTTCTTTCGAGTCCCAAAACAATGCAGGTTTGTGTTTGGTTGGCTAACCAGATGGCTCTAACAACTGTGAAAGCTTGTCCAAATAATACACAGACGTGGTTCCCAGTGAGGTTGCTGTGTGAAAGCGCAGTCCCCTTTCCCTTTCTGCTCCCTCCTTTTGATTCTGTTTTCTTTCTCTCCTCTTATTATCCTCCTTTTTCTCCTGTCTGTGTGGTCTTCGTCATTGTCTTCACAATGACAACTGCAGAAATTCCACACAGATTTTTTTTTTTTACGTAAGCTGCAGTTCTGTGTGCTTAACAGGTCATAGGCAGAGCATTTGAACTGGTGGAAAGCCCTCTTTCTTCCTGTCCAGCTACTTCTCACATTACCTAATTAACAGTACCTTATCCACTACCAGAGCTTTAGTGCCCAAAAAGGCCTGAATATGGATGCCATCTTCCCTGCCTTTTTATATATAAGCAACATTCATCTTTGATAAGCCTCTCAATCTGTCCCAAAGTGGTTGCTTTGCCATAGTTTCTTACTGGATGATACTTAAAAATCTTCTAACCAGCTTCCACATGTTCAGTATCTTCTTTTTCCAGTTCACTCTCATTGTTCTCCAAAATACTGCTCATTTAAAATCAGACAATTTTCACTCCCGCCAATAATATCAAAATTTAAGATTTTAGCTGATACCGTTAATTCATATAGTGAGCATATGCCTAATTCATTTGAATTAAAAAAATAATTTTTCCCAAATGTATTCTAAATGTTAAATATATTCTAATAGAAAAGTGTCAGATTTCTAGCAATGTATCATTTGTCCTGTTTTTCTATCCAAATACCTGGCTAAAATAGTTGCGACTGACGATTTTCATTATTTTTCATACTAAAGAACTTAGCAGGGAGATACGAAGTATGTTAAATCTGCATTCATATTCCCAACTGCATCGTTTAATGGCTCAACAAATATTTATATACCACCCACTGTAGTAGTCATTCTGAGAATTAAAGATGTATAAGATTAGGTCCCTGCATAGAACTTACATTCTAGTGAGAAAAATAAAATACCTAAGTGGATTGTTTCAATAAAACATGAATTTCAATAAACCATCAGATAGAAGTAGATCCAGCACACCATAAAACAAGAGATAATATTTCTTAAAGCTACAGTAAGAGAACAACACATCCAGTAGTGTGTGTGTGTGTGTGTGTGTGTGTGTGTGTGTGTGTGTCTGTGTGTGTGTCTGTGTGTGTGTGTGCTGATCTTTAGCAAACAAATCTAAGGATACATCTTTCAAAGCTGTAAAATTCACCAAATAGCTATAACCAAATAGCTGCCTTCAAAACTTGAATAAAATCATAAATTTGTGATAAGATATTGTTATATCAAACAGCATAGTGTGTTTAACAACTTTGAAGAGATTCAGTCAGTCACGCGAATTATCTCATGTTCCTCTTACACACAGAATTTTTTTTTATCAAGATGGTTTTCAGTATGTCATGATCTCACCACAGAAAGTGAGTTTTAAGTTAGGAACCAAAAATAAAATAACAAAAGTGAAAGAAGGAAGAAACCCAGGACAACATGAACAAATAAATGTTCTGGATGTAGGAAGGTGGTCACAGTGTCTTCTGCCATTCCCCTAAGAAAATGGTCTTTCCCAATCTCTTTCTTCCACTGCTTAGCTCATCTTCTCGACCCCATCAAGGTGTGTGCTGATTTTCTCTAGTCTTTCCTCCCTCCCTCTCTCCCTTGCTCCTTCCCTTCCTTATTTAGTCTCTCTTCCCACCCTCCCCCATTTCTGCCACCCTCTCTTTCCTGTTCCTCGCCTTCCTCTATCCATTCCTTTCTTATAAGCAGCGCTTTCTATAAAACAGAGATTGGCTATGCAAACCAATCTGGCCTTCAACTCAAAAGCCTTTTCCTTTGCCTCAAAAGCATAAGGACTTCTACTTTTTTTTTTATCACTTTATCCTTAGTAAAATCAATCTTGGAGAATAGCTTCTCAATCACCATCTTCCTATGTGCCTTAAACCTTTTCTTCTCATTCCTTTCTCTATTGTTTTGCTCTTTCTTCTCTTCCAGCTACACCACACATACACACACACACACACACACACACACACACACACACAGCTGGGCATGGGAGAATGAAATACGGAACAGGAAAGTAGCATAAAGAGGACTGAATTAGCATCATTATATGTAAAACTCCAGAATCACCCTGTCTTATGAAGGGGCAGTGGAACAGACACAACTAGAAAGTGAAGTGGAATTTCAGTTGAGCATTCAGGGTGAATTCTGTAACAAGATGTCAGTGCAGGGGGAAGAGCAGTCGTGGAATTATTTGCAATTGCACATTAGTTACAAACAGTTCACGAGATAACATAGAATTGAATCTAGCCATTAAGATAGCACTTACATGATGTTTGGGGACATACAGATGCTTTTATGATATTAAATTGTAGAACAACACCACACAAAAGTGCCAAAAGAATATACCGAAGAAACACACAGCAGTGATAATCATTAAGTTAATTTAACATTATTCATCCCACCAAGAATTCAATGTCTTGTATTATTACCCTTCATGTTGTTCCATGATTAGTCAGGGTGACGGGTAGTAAGGGTTCATGTATATACGTAGCATAAGGTAGCAAGCTCTATACATAGTAGAGTTTATTGAGGAGGTTGGCTTTCATCAACAGCTCTGCATCTCCTTTGTGCACCCGAGAAGTGAGAAGTGGTTCTATGTGAACATCCTTAATGATGAGGAGTGAAATCCCTGGCTAGAAACCAAGAAGAATGGAAGACTCTCTTGTCTAGTCTTAGCAAAGCAGGTTGTAAGATCCTTCTGTCCCCAGTGTGTTTTCTCAAGGTGTCTGGAGCCTCACACAACAGTTTGTACAGCAATTTCATGAAAGAAGCGTAGAAAGGTAAACTGTTCCTGAATATGCAAATGTAACTAAATATTAGTTAATAAGTCTTTTGGATTTGAGTTGATAAATTGGGTGTTTGTTAAAAACAACAGTTATATAATTCAACTGTCATCTAAAAGGATAGCAGGAGTATTTCATGCTTTCCACTCCTTTTGATATTTCCAAAATTAATATCATTGAAGACAGGTCAATCATAGAAAAGGTGATTCAGTGAATAACTGTTTTTAAACTGATCTTTGAAAAGACAGTAGCCTTGTGTCTTCCAGAATTATTCCTGATAAACATACGACACTGGGTTTTTTCTAAGCTGAATGCATGAGCCGAACGTAAAATTACATTTTAACTTTCATTCTTTTGTTTTGTTTTGTTTACAATAAAGATTAGAAATACAGATTATGTACAGGATTTCTACATAAGATATATACACCAAAGATTGGCAGCTCATCCGAATATCATCTCCACTGTTTCTGATTTCACAAATTTCATGTTTTAGAAAATTCACTCACATATAATGCATTTTAACTTGGTGACTTCTGATATGAGCCTAGCAAAAATCATACAAGAACACCAGAGTTTAAGCCATAATTTCTTTGAGCAAGATCATTTTTAAAGTGTTTTCCGTCTCGTTTCAGATAAATGAAACTTTGAAAACCTGTGAGAAAGTAAAAAAGGCTTTTTGCTTCCTATTTTGTCTTAAGAAATGCCCGTTGTGTCTTGAGGGTTTTCTGATTAGGTTACAGCACAGTTACAGTAGTTGACCAGAGAAAATAAGAGAAAGTCCCAAATGAGTTTAGATAGACAATCACCAAAAAATAAGTTGCTAGATCTATTAATAATTATGCTTTCTGTCTTTATATTGTCAACAAACAGTTGATTTCTATCGACCATTTCTGGATTAGGATAAGACTGACTATATAATCTATTCTTTTAAATAACTAGATTGTCTTGTGAACTTAAGGAAGCTGACATGATAAAGTTGGCATATAGACTATATCATACAAGTAATATGTATGGTATGCAAATTTAAGTTATTTTGATAATATTCTTGAAGGAACTAATGAGCACCAAATACCTTGTAGACTTTGCCTCAGAAACCTTTGAAACAATATTACACAGTTTTCACAATCATAAGTAAATATGACCTCCAGTCAGAATATATAATGCGTTAGACACATAAATTTATGGCAAAGTGAGAATTCATTTCCTTATCCAAAGATTCTTACATTTCCTGACTTATTTTTTGAAGTTAGAAAAAGTCTTTTCATTTCTTCTATGATCCTTTGTCCATCGTGTTGTTGATTCATCTTCTATAACAATTCCCTTTTCCACCTCCTCACTATATTCTCCGAATCGGGATCAAAGGCAAAGATGTCTGAACTGCTGAAAGAAACGTATGATATTTTAACCAATTGAAAGAAACTCATTGATACTGTCTATGGTTTTTTCAAATAAGTAGGCCATTAAGGATCATAAATCATAAAGTACCTTTGCAAGACAAAAATTGAGGATCAGTTAGGCGAAATCCCATGTTAGTGACTCCGTGAGCCCAAACACAATCAAGTTCAGGCAATTTATTGTATAAGTTACAAAAATATTCTGTTTAGAGATAATAATATTGGGGGAAATGATTACTTTGAAGGAAAATGGTTGCTTAAAAGTAAATCATTGGAGGCAATTTGACCTCTGAAAGCTGGTTAGTAAGATGAACTCTGGCTCACAGACTTTATCGTGAAAATGTGGTACACAAATGTAAGACTTTCAAAGCACCGGAAGGTAATACAGCCTTTCAAGTGTGAGAATTAGATACACTGCAGTCTTGAAATATAGACCTCTTACTTCCTGAACTCAGTTCACTTACGTCCATTTCAGCAAACATTTATCGAGTCCACCTTTTTTGTCTGTCAATATTTAATACCTTAGTATCATAATCTTCTGCTTTCATGGGGGTACAGAAGTCATCTAACCAAGATTTTTCCCAAAGAAAGACTGAGGTGTGGGATTTTATTATGAAGTGCTATTTCTTGGAATCTTCTTATTATGGGTAATCATGGAGCCAGAGTTCTGATATGGTTGGTTCCCAAGCTCTTTCCAAAATCACTAGATTCAAAATGAATATCTGCAAAACTGTCCCGACTGCAGTTTGCCTCTGGAATTGTTCAGCCTAGCCTGGTGCTAGGTATGTTAACTTCACCTGAGATTTCCTTCCTCTGAGAAAATGGGATTTTATTTTTTTTAACCACTATTATTTACTGAAAGTTTATCCTGGAGCTAACTAATCCCTTGCTTTTTCACTGCTCCTTCACTATTGCTGTTGGGGGCAACATAGGACTCTTTCCTCACCCAGCAGTCACCCTGAACTTTACACTGGCATTCTGAGATTATTCTTGAGTTCACTCCACTCAAGTTCATCAAGGACTTCGTACTTCATATGAAGTCCTTTATTGCTAAATACTACCAGTTGGAAGAAAACACATGACCAGCACTTCTGTCTAAGAAGTCTTGCTGTTTCTGCTACCTTTAATAACACATCTTCAACATATGTTTCCTTAGGGCATCATGGGCTGCTCCAGACACCTGTGTGCTTAGAATATGTGGTGATTTGAAATAAATTGGCCCACAAAGGCAGTAGCGCTATTAGGATGTGTGGCTTTGCTTGTTGAATTAAGTGTATCACTGTGGGGGCAGGTTTCAGCTTCAAGGTCTCCTTTCTCAAGTTTCAGCCAGTGTGACAGTCAGTTGACTTCCTGTTGCCTTCTGTTAAAGGGATAGCCTGTACCATGTCTGACTGCATTCAGCCATGCTTCCTGTCATGATGATAATGGACTGAACCTCTGAAACGTAACCCATCACCTCCATTAATCATCTTCTTTGTAAGAGTTGTCATGGTCATGGTGTCTCTTCACAGCAATAAAAAACCTAATTAAGACGGTTTCTTTTGTACTGGATGAGTAAGTGCCCTTATAGTAATGATTCTGTAAGAAATGCCTTCTCTAGGGTACCCACTGGAGAAGGCATGATCTTGAAGTGAACATAATGAGGTAACTAGATAAAGATAAATAGATACAGATATATCTAGATAGACAATCTATATATATCATATATATATATATATGTTCTAAAATAACTCTTCAGATGTTTTTAAAACATTTTATATTCCTGTGTGTGTGTGAGTGTGTGTGTGTGTGTGTGTGTGTGTGTGTGTGTGTGTGTGTATCCCCTTGTGCCATGGTAAGTATGTAGAGGTCAGAAAACCTGGGGTTCAAAATCAGATGGTCAGTCTTAACAGTAGGTACCTTTACCAGCTGAGCTATCTTGCCAGGGCTACATACTTTTTTGACAATTGCTTCTAGTCACCAAATAGGAAAGCATGTCTGAGAGTTTTATAAAACGTGGCCTGCATGGAGATCTGGTACAGCAGGCTCAATGTAAAGCATTTTAGGTATAATGTATCTTTGCCATCTGCAGCCATAAAACAGAGTATGTCCCATGATTATTTTGCCAGCTATAGTCTTATCTATCTAAAATGCAATCGTCGAGTAAGAGAGATGACTAAAATGCTCGTTGTTAAAAGTTGGCTTCATGACTGTTTTTCAATACCATTGTAAAGAAATGTCATCACAAGAAGGAAATGTTAGGATCATGAAAAGCAATTTGAGATTACAATTAGTCACATCAAAAGATTTACTGAAGTGTTACTATAAAATGTTATCAATGAATGAGTGGCTAAACAAATTATAATACACACATACCATGGACTACTATTCAATAATAAAATAGAACTAATTCAGTTGAATGTATGAAGGACATTATATTGAGTTATGAGAGTGTTACATAGTATCACTTAGAAAGCAAATTCAAAATAACCAAATTATGAACATCAAAAAAATTAACACTTTTTAGGAATGAGACATCACTGATTAGATTGGGGGTCTAGTTGTAAAAGAGTAGACTAGGGAGTTGTTGTGATGCACGATTCTAAATATTGGTTTCTCTGATGATTAAAATATTTACATATATGGTCAAAAGATTGGCAGAGAACACACGGATTGTAATAGGACCAGAGGAGGTAACTGATTGCTCAGTTCAAAGCAGGCCATTTGTTTAGGTCCATGAATAGTATTTAAGACAGTATTAAACTCCTCTCACACCCAAACCAACTTCGGTTTTACCTACTTTTCCACGTGTAAGTGTAAAAGTACTATCTATATTGTTGGAAATTGTCTGGAAACAATGGTGGCACTTGCTCCATCAAATGAACACATTGCACACCACCGAGCTATGAACTTGGAAGTGAATGACTTTGAGTATCCTGCTGCATAGTTTTTATTGCGCACAGAGACACAAGCCTTTTGGGTGTTCTAACCTGAGAGTTGTAAAATGATTTTTTTCTTTTTGTGTATCAAGGAGCTTGGTGGGAGATACTCTGAGACCAAAGACTACTGCCCAAGCTGGTAAGAAAGAGACTGAGCAAAGAAGGAATTCAGTTAATCATGTTAATTGGATTTTTAAGAATAACACAAAGAAAACAAGTTCCTCAACGATGCAAGTATTCACAACTTTCTCTCTGAAATACAAATGTCATTGTTGTTAAAATTTTGATTATGTAAATTAACCTTTAATTGATCACTGGGAAAAATCAAGAAATTAATAAAGTGATTAACCCTAATTCTATCGTCAAGGTGTTATTTATTGTACAGGGGAGATGACTTGGTGGCAAAAAGTATGGACTTCTCTTCCAGAGGCCCTGAGGTTAATATAGGCACCCAAGCAGGGTGCCTCACAACCACCTATAAATCCATCTCCAGGTGATCTGACACCTTCTCCCAACAGATACACATGTACATGTACAGTATTGAAAGAATCTTTTAAAACATTGTGCCATTCACATCTTACTATGTAACTTTCCCAGTGTATGCACATGCGAAAACTGGCATTAAAATTTTTATTATATGTGTTACAGATACTGTATTCACACATATATGTGCATATATATATATATATATATATATATATATATATATAATAGAGAGAGAGAGAGAGAGACTGTTACACACACACACACACATATGTAATTAAAGCCAGAACTCTATAAAAATTTTAAGAGCACCAAATTTGACATTGTTTGATTGAACCGTGGTTTAATCAATCAAATATCATGCAAATTAGTTCCTGACAGAGTGTTAAAACTTCCCGCAATAATTATAAATGTTCCTCCTTAATCTCATAACTGTTACTATTGCCTTATATCTTTTAGAAGTCTGTAATTAAATGGAAACTATCATGATTTCTTTTATCATCTTGATATGCAATTCCTTTTATTACTGCAAAGTGTCTCTCTTCATCCTTACTCATGTTTTAAATTTATTTCTGAGGATAGCTTTGGCAGCTCCAACAAATATTTGGAAATGTGATTTTTCTGTTTGATTCTGATACTTTCTGTTTGATTCATTTTACTTTTCCTTGCATTTTTAAAATCAAAAATCTCTTTATTATGTTACCTTATTTCTAGAAATTTGGCACTTTAAAACATTCATTTTTTTATGATACCTTTATTGAATTTTTCTGCAGAATGTAGTTTGCAGTTTAGTAGTATTTCTCCTTGGAGTCCTTAATTGAAAGTCCCATGTGTGTTTGGAAAGAACGTTGGTATGAGGAGTGATACATGCCCACCAATTTGAGCTTGCTAACTGAGTTCTTCAAATACCCTGAATGCTCACTTATTTGATGTTCACTTGATTTATCTGATCCGAGAAAGTCATGAAAACCCCCAGGTACATGTATTTTTTATTTATCCTTCCATTCAAGCTTATTACCCTAAGCTTACCTACACTCATCCCTAGGTAACGTTTCTGAATCAGGGAAACAGTATTTATCTGCTGTGGTGCTGCATCCTCGTGTTTCCCAGCATATTAGAAGGTGAGGTATGAGGACTGTGAATGTGGGACTAATGCCAGAACAGCCCCTGTCTCAAAAAACAACACAAGGAAAGGAGAGAGGGAGAGAAAGGAGGGAGGAAAGGAGGGACGGAGGAGAGGGAATAGAAACACCCTACGACTGTCAATGGGTCTTCAACTGTCTGTCATACATGTTCTATAGAAGATGATTGTCCATCCTTGAGTCTGTGTGATGGACCCTGTGCTGTGGCTCACTACTGCTTCAAAGCATCAAAAGGGAATTAAGGACCACACAGCTCCAAAGGAAGAAAGCAGCCAACATACCAGTTTTTCAATATTCTAATCCTGGCCTTTGAATACTACTGAGTGTATATTATAATCACATAATGTTATTATATAGAATTATGCACCTTATATAGAACCATATGTTGTTCAAACAGGTGAATTTCTTTACGACTTTTGAAAAAGCATGCCAGTTTCTGAAATACCTTTACAAAATAACAGTACTGATGTTGGACTTTTGTTTTGGGGGATCGTCTCATTTCTCTTTGGCAGCTCTGAAATTTTAGATTTGTCTTGGACTAGGTACATAGCACAACTGGAAGAGCATCTGGGGAACATAGAGACAGCATAGGAAGAGATCCCGCAGCAACACATAAAACGTGGTGTGATTGTGATGCCTGTGGTGCCAACGCAACACTAGGAAGCTAAAGACAGGTAGAGGCAGCCGGGTTAACATTTCAAAGCCATGCGTGGCTACGTAGTAAGCTGGACCTGAATTTGGGATGTGTAGACTCTGGAGAAAGAAAGAACATTTTATATTTATCCTTTATTCAAGATGAGTCAAATTGGCCTTTCCTTGCTACTTTCTGAAATGATTAAACTTCCTTGCCATGCTCTTGGATGCTTTTCTTTTCACATTCTTAGTGAATGCGTAATAAAGATGACCAGCCCATCCTCCACTTTTCTTGAGCGCTTATTTATATTTTTGGGGGGGTTTTGCTCATAGGCTGCATTTGAGTTTGTTTCTCGATACCCACCTAAATGTCAAATTATCTTGTTACTATTATTTGTGTCTAGTTTAGAATCTATCTCAAATATTGAATCTTTATGTTTCAGTCATTGCATCTCTCATGCCCTAGTTTTTATATGTTATTATATATTTACTTTACTTTTAAATTTATGTCTGGTTGTATTTTGTACTGTGTTTTGTTTTCTTTTAATATGTGGCTTTTTTTTTAATCTCAGAAAGTTAGGAATAAAACTACCTCAAGACCCAACAATACCACACTTTTGGGCATATACACAAAAGAAGCACAATCACACCACAAGGACATTTGCTCAGCTGTGACCATAGCAACATTAGCATTATTGGTAATAGTTAGAACCTGGAAACAACATAGATGAAACCTCAACTGAAGAATGAATGAAGAAAATGTGGTGGAGTAGCATTCAGCAGTAAGAAAAAAAAAAAAACCAAACAGTGACATCTTTAAATTTGCAATCAAATGGATAAAACTAGAATAAAACATCCTGAGTGAGGTAACCCATATGCAGACGCAGAAAGGCAGATATAATATATACTCACTCATAAGTGGATACCATACAAAGAACAAAGGATAACCAGCCTATATTTCACAACCCCAGAGAAGCTAGAACCCTCTTCCAGAAACAGAGGGAAGCAGATACAGCGATCTACAATTAACCACTGGGCTGAGCTCCAGGTGAAGAGAGTGATGAGCAATAATTTCAACAAAGGGGTCAAGACCATGATGGGCAAACCTACAGAATCAGCTGACTCACACTTGTGGAAGATCACTAACTTCTGCATGACAACTGGGGAACCTGCATAGGACTGAACTAGGCCCCCTGAATGCAGGTGACAAGGGTGTGGCTTGGGCAGTATATGGGACCAGGATCTAACTCTAATGCATGAACTGGCTTTGTAGAGCCCATTGTTTGTGGAGATATACCTTGCTCAGTCTAGACGTGGGGGAGAGGCAGGGCTTTGGTCAGGCCTCATTGAGGAATCCAGAGACTCACAGTTGACTTCCCAGGGGAGGCCTTAATCTCTCTGAGGAGTTCATGGGAGGTGGAGTGGGAGGAGGAAAGGAGGAAGGGGGAAACTGGGATTGGTGTGTAAAAAAAATTATTAATTAATTAAAAAAATCTGTCTATGATCACCCTATAACAGATTTATTTTAGTATGTTTATCAGATTTTTTTGTATGACATTTATTTCATCCATGTCTAACTTGTACTTTTGCTATTTAATTGACTTACAGTAGTATGCTGATGGAAAGGAATTCCAAGTCCTTGTCTTAGTTTACTTTTCTGTGGCTATGATTAACAGACAAAAGGAGAAGCTTAAGGGAGAAAGGGTTTGCTTTTAGCTCACAGTTCAAGGTACAGAGTGCATCTGGGTAGGAAGGTTGAGTGCGGGAGCTTGAGGCAGCAGGTCAATACCACCCATAATCAGGATAGAAGAGCAAGGAACGCTTACTGCTGATCAGTTCATTTTCTCTGCTTGTGTAATCCACGATCCCTCGCTAAGGGAGCAGTCCAGCCCACAGCCGAAATAGGTCTTCCCTATCAGTTAATGCAAATCAAGATACTTCCCCACAAGCATGCCCAGAGGCCTGTCCCAGTGATTCTGGAGTCTGTCAAGTTGACAGTGAACTCTAGCCCTCGCAGTCCCTTTTCTGGGTTCATTCAGTCATTTATCAGAACCAACTCTGTATCGTGTGAAAGGCACCATATTGTAAGCAGGATGAACATATTAAGCTCTCCTAATTTGAATGTATGGAAAACCGTAGCCAGACAGGTGGGGGACTCCGAGCCATATGTACACTAATCACAGTTAAAATTAATAAATTAGGGTTATTTATTTTTCCTGTGTACAAGCTATAACCAGCTGTTTAGGAGTAAGGGAGCCACAGTAATAATTGGATAATTATAAAATAATTAACCTGAATGGAAGAGTCCATATAAGGGATCATATGGTCCAGTGATGTTTGTTTCCACTGGAAGGAACATTGCCCTTCCATCCTAATAATATTAGCAACAAAGTTTCTGATAGGAAACTGAACTTTAGTCTAATAAGAGTTCTTGATTAAATCTGTTTATTAGTGATGGGCTAGGCGGGTAGTAATTAGCAAACCATATTTAGATGCCCAGTGAGTACATACTTGGGGTCTATAGGTCACATGGTCTCTGGTATAAAATTCAAATATGCATAACATATTAAATGAATAAATTGATAGAGTGCTATGCTCTAATACAAGTTTATAAACACAAGTTTGAATTTTCATAATTCTATATGCCACAAGGCATTATATTCTCTTGATGCTTTTCAATTACATCTAGTGCTTTAAAAATGCCCACTACTTGCAGGAGTGCATAAAGAGGAGATAAAATATGCATGATGATTGCTCTTCCCCATCATGCCTTTGAACATGAGTGACGTGAAGGTTGAGGCTGTGTACCACAGTCCTGAGAACTGCATGTCTCCAAATGTGCATACATAGGCATGTTGGATGACAGTCTCCATCTGATTGCATATTAATTTTAAATATTCAATAATTATGTAATAATGCAAACTTTGTAAGAGGTCTCCAAATTGTTGTACTAAAGCCAGTAGGGCAAAGATAGCTTGGTTCACTGTCAGCATACAGTTTTGTTAGAATTTTTATAGAAGTTTTTCAAGTGACTTTGAATTTTAGTCTGAAGAATCATTTCACGGGGAGTGGTGAGTTTGTTGTTTCATCCTCAACGGCTTTTTCTCATGGTCTTTACCAACTGAGCACTTTGATGTCTTCTTCACGTGGTACTCTGAATCTCACAGTTTCCCTAGCCAGGCTTTATCGGGTAGCATCCTGCAATAGTGATGTTTTCTCAGTGTTCTTCAGTGCAGTTGGCTTTGGTTCACCCTAGTCCTTGCCACAACCTTCCCCTTTGACCTCCAGGAACAACCTCTTGATAACCGTTGCAAGTTTAGGACTTTATCAATTTGTATATTTTTATTAACTTCTGAGTTTTTTTATTTTCTAGTTTCCATTTTATATTTAATTGCTGTAATTTTGAGCCAATGAAACAAGCTTGACTCAAAGTATTTCTGGCTTTATTACTGATTGAAATTATTTTGCATCTCTTATTATTTTCAGATTGATTAAAATAAAAATTGACTTAAGTAGAAATGCTGTTCAAAAGGACATATGTTAAATATTTTTGGTAGCATCCTAACAAAATGCATTTCTTCCTAATGTCTATCTAATTCATTTGTAAATCATGTTTTATATTTACCAGACAAAGTGAAAATAACTTATTTTTTGATTACACTATAAAAAAATAAAATGTAATAAATTAGATGATGCTATTAAATAGACAACTAAAGGAGTTACGAAAAGACAATTAAGGAGTTATTAACACATTGCCTTTATCAATAGAGTTACTTTTTTATTGTTCCCAGATCTTTTTTTTTTGCCAATATACAATCTATAATGTATTTTACCCTAAAGCAAATGTCTTTCATCTGTTCTAGAGGTTTTTATGTAGACCAAGTGGTAGATGGTTTAGTTGATACACATGGCAGAAATCTTGAGTTTGCATTCCCCAGCACCCAGGAAACAATCTGGGCACAGTTGAGGATGTCTCTAACTCCAGAGCTTGGGATGAAGATACAAAAAGGTGGATCCCTAGAGCACATCCACTAGCTAGCTTAGGCAACCAGTGAACTTCAGGCTTAGAAGAAAGCCTGTGTAGAGATATCAAGGAAGATACCTGATGTTGAATTCTGATCTTCACATGCATGCTCACGAATGTGTATATACACATGTTTACACACACACACACACTAAAAAGAAAAAAAAAGAGTAATAGTCTTCCATGTCTGATATAACTGATATAATTGAAGATCATCTTATCCTAGGAAGATTAATAATTCCTTTTGATTCCTAAATAATATTTCTCTAGGTAGACATAATATTATTTCTTCACCCATTCCCATTCCCTTACTGTTTAGGCTACTTCAGATTTTTTGGGTGCTAGAATGGGCCAACTTTTTTCAGTTTTCAACTAGTTTTTCACATTCTTTTTAAAAAATGAAATTAACCTACCAACACCATCAAAAATAAGTGGGAAAAAAAGCAAAGTGAGAAGACTCTTATGTCATTTAGGAAATCCTTGGTGTTTAAGCTGTAAAGTGTTTAACCATCAATGATTAAACCATATAACATTAATAGTTCTGAAGAAAAATATACACAGTTTTAGGATCAGGTTAACAGCTTGGCCATATTCTATATAAAGTAAACAAATTTCAGTTTTTCCGTTGTTCTTGGTAGGTTGGTTCCTATATTTGTGACTAGATGGTTGAAAAACAGTTGAAAATGACAGATAAATCAAAAGGTAGGAGGTGGAGTGGGAAAAGATATTCCAAAACATTTTCTCCCAGGCCTTATATAAGAAGGAGACCTTCATGAGGGATCCCAGCAGACTTCCTCTCATGTGAAATTGCTTTAAACTATGTTTTGACGGTAGCTGGCAAAAGAGCAAAATCTGAGATCGGTTTCACTAGGAAAACCGTATTTCATCAGTAGGAGTTGAGTCAATCAGACCAGACTTATTAGGGTCATATTAACAAGGAGACTAGAGGAAGTGGTGGCAAATATGGAACCAGTATTGTTTGCTGGAATACTTTGCACTGATCTCTTCCTACTAATTTATGGTTTTCTCTTCGGTCGTCAGTAGTACTTTTAAAGAAATATCAGTATAACTGGTAAGATAGAATTTACTTGTCTATATAGTTTACAAATGAGCAAAAATTTCGAATTTTAGCAAAAGTATAACACACCATCTCTGTTTCTCAGATCGCGGTGGGTTGTCCATGCAAGAAGGGACCCTCACAACAAAAGTCCTTTCAACTCACTGTGTCAGTAGAGGTATCCTCGGGACTCTGTTTTTCTGTAACACTAAAGCCAACCTTTTGGTAGAACTCAAAGAAAAATTACGTTTAATATATACCATCTGTGAAAGAGTAACCTTGAATTTAAGATATGGTAGACTAAAAAGAAAAGCTTTTATCAGAACTTCCTATGTACCCTTTCGTCAACTCATATGGTATGCATCTGGGCTGGGCCTTTGATAGTTGTGTGCTAAAAAAAAAACAAAAACTGATAGGCTCTAAAATCTTTCATTTTTTTTCTTTTTCCAGTTGTTTTAAAAGATAAATAATTAACATAATCAAAAGGTATGTAGTTATAAATTATATTATTTGAATCTAAATTTGCTACATTGAAGCATAATTTCATTGGAAAAGTAGAAAGAGTGGAAAATTATTAAACAGTTAAACTAATACTAAAGCATTGCACATAGTCTTTTATTTAATCTTCCCAAAATATTCTATAAAGTTGATTTATTTGCAGATGACAAAATTTAGGCCCCATTAAGTAATCATATTTGGTTTCTAGCCATAAATAAAGGACATTGAGCTTATAATTCGCTATCCTAGAGAAGCTAAATAAGAAGGTGAATCCAAAGACAAACATATAGGCATCCTCCTGAATATTAACCTTCATCAGGCGATGAAAGGAGACAGAGACAGAGGCCCACATTGGAGCACCGGACATAAATCTCAAGGTCCAAATCAGGAGCAGAAGGAGAGAGAGCATGAGCAAGGAACTCAGGACCGCAAGGGGTGCACCCACACACTGAGACAATGGGGATGTTCTATCGGGAATTCACCAAGGCCAGCTGGCCTGGGTCTGAAAAAGCATGGGATAAATCCGGACTCTCTGAATATAGCAGACAATGAGGACTACTGAGAACTCAAGAACAATGGCAATGGGTTTCAGATCCTACTGCACGTACTGGCTTTGTGGGAGCCTAGGCAGTTTGGATGCTCAACTTACTACACCTGGATGGAGGTGGGGGTTCCTTGGACTTCCCACAGGGCAGGGAACCCTGATTGCTCTTCGGGCTGATGGGGGGGGACCTAATTGGGGTAGGGGGAGGGAAATGGGAGGCGGTGGGGGGGAAGAGACAGAAATCTTTAATAAATAAATTTTTGCATTAGCACAAGAGACCTGTTGTTTTAGTTTTCGTCTTACAAAAGGAATGATGATGTGATTATCTTTAAGAGAATCAAATACTTTTATTTTCAAAACAACCAGAACTTTATCCGGTAGTGGAAGAAATATTCAGGTCTGGAAAGTTGTTAATTCAATTTTTATCCTATGATATTTTGATTGAAAAGACAAGTAATATGTGATTTACAACATACGTAGTAAGACCCAAAGATTTCTCTGAAGCAAGCACAGGGCCTACGTGGGCGTGCACCATGTCCTTTACGTATATACTATAGCTTTCACATTAAGGTCTTTATGGGACTCCTGGAACACGTAGGTTTCTGATTCTTTTGCCTTCTCTTAGGCCTTTTTCCTTCTATTTGGTTTCCTCTGTATTTTTTTTATTTTATCTTATTTTGCTATGTTTTGTTATCTCTTAGAAGCCTATTCTTTTTTTATGAGAGACAAAGGGAAGTAGAACCTGATGGGAGGGAAGGAAGAGAAGAACTGGAAGGAGGAGAGGGAGGCCAAATGGTAATTGGGATATATTGTTTGAGAGAAGAATCTATTTTCAATGAAATGAAAAAAATTGTAAAAACAAAAACAAAGATGTCAGGTAAGAAATCCCTTCCATTTTTAAAAGTTTTAAACCTAGAGACTAGAGTCATCAATATAGCACTGTCTTAGCCATTTAGGATTTTCGTGTGTAGGTGTGTCTTTGTCTGCTTTCCTAGTCCCTTATTCTGCAGGGTGACTGTCCTGAAATTCCCAGAATTTACCATGCTCTTGTTACCTCTGTCCAGTTGCACCTCTTTTGTTATTGATTTTTATGAACTCTACCCATTGCTCCTCTAGCCTCATCTCATCCGTGTACTGTCTCTCTGACAGCACTACTTAGGTTCCCTTCAAAGTCAATTCATTCATTCTCTCAAGCACCCAGTGGACTATTGTTTCATTCCTTGTTGACCAAAATATTTCCCTGTATTCCTATGTGAGGTTTCTTCTCACTAAACTCTAAGCTGTTTCAGAGTGAAGGAGTTCTCTAAGTGTTTCTCAAAGAGATATCATATTCAGACAGGAAAGAAAGATACAGATTGAATGAAGTGTTTAATAAATGAATGACAATTATTCAATACAATATTTAAAAATAGAGAGAGGACAAAAATAGTCTAAGGATTCAATGCAGACCAAAACCACAATTCACCGAAACTGTGCTAAAAGAAGAGATTTGTATTAGTAAGAAAATTTCCAACTAAGGGAATCTACAATGATCCAGTGGCTGATTCAATCTCTGTGGCCACAAAGATCGTCCTGGTTGAAATCCATGTGTCAGACACCAAACAAAATGATACGACTTGTAGAAAAGATAGAGGATTACAGGGATAGGAAGGTGAGAAGAGACAGTGTGGGTGAGAGGAAAAAATCATTGTGCACATGTATAAACTGTCAGCAAATTTAATCAGTGAAAAAAACTGTGAATAAAACGTACCAAGTAAGGATTAGTAATATGATATCGTTTTCTTTAGAATATACCATAGAATGTTAGGATAGTACCTTTGCTTTTTTTTTTTTTTATCAAACTCCCTTGAGAAATGAGGATAAACATGTGCATAATTCTCACCTGACGATGAGTGAAGCACTCACAGGCTTCACGGGGAAGATCAAGAGAAAAGCCTGCTGCCGGATAGAGGTCATTCATTCACTGCCTTCCCATTGGAATTCTAAGGGCGGTGCCAGATACGGGTCATTCCTTCACTCCATTCCCATAGCACTGCCTTGCTATGTCAGTGGAGACTCATAGCAACCTTGCTGGCAACTGGCAGATCAGACGTCTACCCAGTTAACACAGTTAACTATGCCCTAGAATCACCCTGTCTATAAATGAATATTACAGTTGATTATTAAAACCAAACATTAGAAGGCGTGGTGGCACATGTCTTTAATTCCAGCACTCAGGAGGCAGAGGTAGGCAGATCTCTGTGAGACTGAATATACAATATTCTCTGATATAGACTTTCCATTTAAATATACACAAAGACACACTCTAATACACACGCACATGAATACACGCAGACAGGCATGCGCATACACACATTATCCCCACAGAAATAAATTTTCTGATAATTCTGGAATGTTCTGAATCAATTCTCTTCAAATATAGTTGAATAACTGCTGAAACTTATAGCTCTTTATTTTTATTACTGATTTATGCTACATACTGTTGTATATATGTTCTGACAAAATTCTTTAAGAATTTTTGGTGAATTAAAAGTAAAAAAAAGTAAAATGTATTATCATGCACTGTCTAAATATTTTTAACTGGGGTTTTAACAAATGTGATGAAAGTATTTTATTCAATAGAACTCATTCTATCAATACATTTTAAAAACACAAGCATTAATAAAGAACCTTTTAAAAATCACAAAGAATTCTGATGTTAAGGTAACCTACATACTTTGCAAGTATAGTGTTCAGGACTAGTCTCATTTCTGATACCAATTATAAGGTCGGTGTGTTCCCAAAACTACCTTCAAAATTCACTGTATTGATTCATAGAACTAGTATACTTTAAGGGTAAGTATATAGATCAATTTAATGCCCAAAGCAAGGAATGAAGTAAAAATTGTCTTTTCAATGACGACCTTGGTCTGAAATCTGGATAATTGTTCTTGGTAGTCTTCACAGGGTTTACTGTAAACCACAGGCCATGTTTGAGACTAATTAGCGCTATTAAAAAGTGATCTGGGCTAGGGTGAGGGTTCCTGCGTCAGAGTATACCAGTGTGAGGGTTTGAGTTCGGGTTTCCACAATCCATGGAAAGCAAGTGACAGCTCATATGTCCAACCAGGTTTGCCTATGAAGAGTCAAGTGGGGAAAGATACATCACCAGGCCTTAGCCCAAAGGAGAAGAGAAGAACATCACCCCGTGAGATTGTCTCTGATCTTGCCCTATATCCCTGCCCTTACATATACACAGACACACACACACTCCCACCAAACACAAGGGTTTCTAAATATTTAGTTCATATCAATAGTCTAATTAATAATGGTTTACTGTTTAAGGTGGTGATATTTCTTAGTCCTCCAGGTCTAAGTTCCTGGGACTTTGGGAAACATTTTTGGTTTTCATTTAATGTTTGTGACCAATAGATGAATATTTTATTTGCAATAAGAAATGAAAGTCAATCTCTAATAAAACACACAAACATCACTCAAAGCTGATTTAAACATTAGAATATCTTTTCAAAATCCAACCCTACCCCATCTACTCCTCCAAAACGAAATATAGCCCATTAGGATGTCTCCAACAGGTTTGGAACACACAGTGCATTTTGGCTCCGGGTCAGAAAATCCTCTTAATGAATTTTTATCTCTTTTTCATATTTTCCCACGTGGATGGCTAACGGACCCTATTCATATCTTTAATTGAATAACACTTTGGGATCCATATGATTTTCATAAGGGTTCAATAATATTGCCCTAGGCAATTAGAGGTCAGGTTTTCCCCATTGTTTTCTTTGTTTTAAAACCAGCATGGCAGACTTATTTAGAAAGTTTAAATGTTGGGGGCCTGAAGATGTTCTCATTGGTCTATCCCACCTCAAAGGCTACTGGGATAAGACAGTTATTATGACTGCATCACTCCCTTATTTAGTCATCCTACTTGGAATAACTACTTTGTGGTTTCCACCCTGTTGTGATCATTTTCTGGACTCCCACCATTGTCTTTGCCAATCCCTTCTCTTTTCTCTCTCCAAACTCTTCCATGTACCCCTGCCCACTCTCCTTCCTTTTCTTGACCTCTTTTATTTCACTCATTGTTATTGTATGAATTCAGATGTCATTCGTGAATATAGAAATATATATGAATATAATACATATTCCTAAATATAACCTCTTTGGTCTATTTAATGTTTATTGCATGTGTGTTTTCAGAGCTGATTGTTTGGCACTAGATAAGTCATTGATGTATTACTCCCTAGGAGAGACCACTTTCTTATGTATATAAAAAAGTATCTCCCTGACATTCCTAAATTCCAACTGTAGCTTTGTTTTTCACCCATATCCAGTGCACAGCAACCATTCTGTATTGCAGATGACTCTGTGACCATTGTGAGCTCAAAAATCATTATTCTCATTTGCCATCACTCTTCTACCCAACCCACTTAATTCAGTGAGTCAAGGGTGTTCCCAACAGTGCCACTTCGTGAAAACCAACTGTAAAGCATTAGCACCAACTATATTCCTAATTTTGCTCTTGCTTTAATATCAGCTGACAACTTGCAAGCATCCCCAAAGGCATTCCCAAAATTAATAAGTTGCTGATAGAATTAGCATCTCCACCAAAGTGAATGTAGTGACAATGGTTTACAGCAAGAGAAAGATGCCCATTATAACCAGTGTAAGGAAAGGAAGAATAAGTCAGAGACCAGGAGAGTTCTAAGCATCTAGCAATATACATAGCATAACTGACTGATCAAAAAGTTTATTTTGACTCATGGTTTAGGAGGTTTCCGTCCATCACCCAGTAACTTCCGACTTTGGGACTAGTGGCCACAGAGAACACTAGAGTTGGGGGTGCCTGCCAGAACAAAGCTGCTTTCCTCATTGCCAGGAATGTGGAGACCAGAATCCTGTTAACTGCTTCAAGGACAGGTCCTTAGTAACCCAAGACCATTCATTTAGTCCCATCATTTAAAAACTTCTGTCACCCAGTAAGAGCTGGGAATTTAACACAAGGGACTTGGACAGACACTGCAAATCCAAGCTCTAGCAAACACTATGTGGATTCTGTGTGTGATGAAAATTTTCCTAAAGAGATGCATCTCCCATCATAGACTTCACTTACCAAGCATTACCTAAAGTTGCAGCATGTTCCTTAAACTTCAGTCATTGTGTATGCAAAGAATCTTATTCAATAGGGCTGAGATGGAAGTGAAATTTGATTGCCTGTTTGAGGGTCTGCAGATCTTCCTGTACAGTGGCCACTGGTCTGTTGGATGGAGGTGAGAAATGTTTTAGAATTAACCTGCCCCTGCCTAATATCTGTTGGAAAGTAACATTTGTTACTCAAATATCACTTTATTTATTAGTATGTTTGCATGACCTAGCAGGGCATTCAGTAAACTATACATACCTGTTCATTTCAGTGACAATGATTCTAGCTTCTTTCTATATACAGGTACATTGGTTCTCCTTGTAAAGGTAAAACTACCTTAATATTAATGTTATCTTTGTATATGTTATGGTAGTGTTTAAACATAAATATCAACAATGAGAACACTGTTTTAATACCTAAATACTTTTATCCTGCTACATTGCTAATAATTTCTATGGGAACTTGTTTATATTTGCTAAAGCACAATGTCTCTACATGTGGTAAGCTTAGAACATTATCTTTTTTTTCCTATGGGAATTGATGGTATAAAATTTTTACATGAAATATTTGGCAGCTGTACAGCTTGTAGGCAAAACTAATGGAAAAGAAAATATTTAGAATCTAGGCTAATTTTAAAGTGTGATGAAAAATGTTCTCAGAAATTAAAGTTTGGAGGATGGGAGAACATAGAAAATGAATTGCAAGTCTTTCTGAAGCCTTTCCCTCCTTCTGCTCATGAATTGTTAAGCTCATATTCATTTAGAGTTTGGTGCATCTCTTTAATGCCAGCTTTAAAAACTAAAGTGGAACTCCCTTAGTTTGCTTTTTTTCACAGCATTCAAACTTTTCTAACCAGCATTACTAATATTATGGAATTGTGAAAACTGGGTCACCGCAGGCAACCCTTTAGTACCATCTCATCTAAGTGAGGCTTAAGTTTTGTAAGCCTTGCTTAAAGTATAGGACTAAGAGGACTAGAAGAGAACAAAGTGTGGTTGGCGTAGTGAGACTCAGTGGTGCGATGAGAAATTCCAACAGTTACTATACCCTTAGCTTGCCTGTGGCTGTGATAACTCCACAATGAAGGCGGTTCACAGAAGAAAGGGTTTTGTTGATCTCATGATTCAGGAGGAATAAGAATCCTCCTCTATCATGTATTTAGGGCACAAGCCATAAAGAGGAAATTACTTCCTCCAACAAGGTGACACCTCTTAGATCCCCCCGAAACAATGACACCAACCAGAAACCAGGTCCTCAACTGCCAGAGACTATGAGTGAGTTTCTCATTAATATCTCTACAACTAGGACATCCAGCCTTTCAAGGGACAGGCTAAGTCAATACAATTAATGTTACAATGATGGACAGATGCTGAATCTCATTTTTTGTATCCATACAATAATACGTTGAAAATATTCCCTTGAAAAACTGGTCAAAATAATTTAAAAACCAATAAAAGGATGGGTTTTGGTATAGCAAAAATTTTTAATTAAATTTTTAAAAATTAAAAAAATAATTATATTTTCTACTTCCACTTTCCTTCCTCCTTCATTGGTCCTTGCTCTCTCTCAAATTCAAAACCTCTATTTCTTAAATTTTGTTACAAGCACACACACACACACACACACACACACTCCTAAATATATAAGTACAACCTTCTTGGTCAACATAAGTTTACTTGTGTGTGTATAATTTCAGGGCTGACTGCTGTGGAAGACTATTGCTTCTGCTCTCAGCATTCCTTAGATGCACGCAATAACATGAGAAGGAAAAAGTTCTTGGAGCCTTAACACTGTAGCAAGACATTCTTAACCAGGGAAAACTTGGTGATAAACTGTACACTTAGATTTTTAAAAATGATTTTAATGATAATTGCACACCCATATGAAAATGACTTTAAAAATGACTATTTTTGAATTCAACATACAACAAACTTAGAATGAAGACTTAAAGGGACAATATTAAATTTGTGAAGTTAAAAGAATCATTCACTTGCCAAAATGAGGTCATTCGATTTTAAATTGCTTTTACTTCATGCAGAAAAATTAGTCATTGCTGATCAATGCTGGCAGTTTGTATATGTATATAGGATCATAAGCAAGCTCAAATGTAAGTTATATCACCTGCCAATCCTACGAGCCATCCGGACAATGCTCAATGCACATTGGGTAGTGAGCCCACTGCCCCAGGAATGACATCTGTTGAGAGCCCCATCTGGATATAGATCATGAACCTGTTTTTGACCTAAACATAAAACTAGTACCAATAAACGTAAAAGCAAACACGACAGCAAGTAGAATGGAGCAATAAACGTATCGTTGTAAAATAACGCATTCTATTTTTTATTCATTCAAAACTCAATAAGGTGCACTTTCTTTTTAGTGCATTGCATATACATTCAAATTCGTATTTTGATTTACAAACTTAAAATTATAGCCTTGATCATCATTACACGTATCACAGCTGAACATGCTGTTTACTGTCACTACTTCTTAATAAAAAGAGTTTTGTATGCTTAAAATTAAGAAATGTATACTTAGATTGCTTCATTTCCTTGTTTTTAGCCTTTCAAGTCATAGTTAGTCATATTTTTATTAATAAACTTTGGATTTTAATTAATGTTTATAAGTAGAGAATCATTAGATCCTTCTAAATATGGTGGCTACTGACGAGCAGCAACAGTATTTCTAGATTTTCTTTTTCAGGATATGGAAAACTTTTGAAATGTATATCAGCAGAGAAGCAGGAAGACAGCTTGGCATACCGCAAGCTCCCTGCTTTCTTCTAATCACAAGTTTTGATGGAG
Organism: Microtus pennsylvanicus; assembly: GCF_037038515.1. Lineage (NCBI taxonomy): Eukaryota > Metazoa > Chordata > Mammalia > Rodentia > Cricetidae > Microtus > Microtus pennsylvanicus. The sequence goes on along the minus strand of NC_134597.1, from coordinate 10,294,915 downwards.
AACACTACCATGAATAGATACACGGTGTGTATCTGTTGGGTTAAAGAGATACAAATTCACTTATTTTTTGTTTATTCATGTTAGGTTTACTTCCCAGGGATGTTGAGTTGCTTTACATCCAGGGAAATTTTGACTTGAGATATTTCTGTTTCATTTCATATTTTACTAAAACATAGACTTACTTGAAGAACCTTGTCGAATGGCAATAAACAGCTGACCATTCAATATTTGTGGTTTGCATTTGTTATGGCGATCTACTTGATAACACCTTGGTTTTATATAGTGCCCTGCAACATTGCACCTTTTCTAACACAGAATCTTAATTGTGATCAGCAATCAAGTTTGATAATGGATAATGACATTACTGGGTGAGACACTGAGGCTGGATCTTGCTAGTCTCTTATTTCAACTAAACTTATTTTAATTTTAGATATTTCTTACCAAAATAAGTTTAGTCAACAGGGAAAAAAAATGATGTTGACACTTTATTCTGCCAGATCCTGCCTCCTTTTATACACATGTACACTGTTTATGGAATCTAAAGTAAGGGTCCTTATTTTCAAGAAAATTCTGTATTATGCAAATCATTTCTTTTTTCAAAACCAGAAATTAGATTGATGGTTGCAACAAAGGACGAAAGCTTCTGAGTTGAGTTTTGCACCTAAGAACTGTCTGGTGACATACCCTAACTGCCACAATAAAGGATGAGTACATTGAATAACTTAGTTAAAAGTCCTGGGTGGTAGGGAGCGTTACAAATTAAAATGAACACCTAGAATGACTGTTGGAAGCCAGAGCTATGCACGGAGCTTCTGTATAATGTGCTCTGTGTGGCTGGCATTGCTAAACAGACAAGCTGTCACATTCTCTACTCGCTGAATATTCTGGGGCTCTTCCTCTGTCAACCAAGGTAGAGGACATGGCAGTAGTCAAACCCCAAGGTTACAAAAACCTGAAGTGGTGTAGTGAGCCTTGTATATTGGAGGGTGATTTACAAGTGTAGGCAGGGAGGCGAAGCTTGGGCACAGCACCTATACTATAATCCAAATGCAACTTTGGACTAAGAACATCACTATTAAATTCAAGGATATTCTCTCAGGATAGAAACTCTACACAGTGAAGCCAGATCTTAACATACAAAAGCTAGAGGGCTAGAAAGGGCCGTATTAGCTCTTTCTACATAAAATCAAGGGAAAGTATCTATTATACTGTAATGATTTGCTGTGAGAAACGAATGTTACATTGTTAAATTCAACAAAGAATGGTTTTGTGGGTTTATTAATAGACTGCACAGGATATGTCAATATAGAGAAAACAGGATGTTTTGTGTTTTATTTACAGAATAGCTACAGTATTTACTGCTTAACATTAAAAAATTGAATTTACTTTTACAAATATTTTGTTTATAAGCAAGGACTGCTAACTGTTAACTTGGAATATGCATTTTTTTAATTTAAGGGATCCATGAATTATGGCTATTTGGTGCCACCTAGTGGTCCAGAGATTTAAAAAAAATCATACTGCATTTTCCACGCCTTTGGAAAATTAAAGGCAATATAATTGAAATATCAAAGGAAATAAAAATTAATAAAAACCCATTCCACACACACAGACAGTAGGAAGGTGTTGGTCTCTTACTTTACACCTATGAACCTCCTGCCTTCTGAGAATTCTTTAGAACTTAAAGGGTGAATCGACACCTTCTATTCCGTTTTTAATTTACTCTTAGTTGGTTGCTTTCTAAAGTCAAGACTAGAGAAAGAAGATTGTTGAAACCTTAAAAATTATATGTTACTTCATAATAAGTTTTAATTGTAATATTATCAACATGATAAAGGCCATTTCAATACCATTGTGTTGACAAGGTGACAGTAATGTAAGCGTTATAACACAAATGTTTCTTTTTTTTAATTTATTTATTTATTAAGGATTTCTGCCTCCTCCCCGCAACCGCCTCCCATTTCCCTCCCCCTCCCCCGATCAAATCCCCCTCCCTCATCTGCTCGAAGAGCAATCAGGGTTCCCTGACCTGTGGGAAGTCCAAGGACCACCCACCTCCATCCAGGTCTCTGTAAGGTGAGCATCCAAACTGCCTAGGCTCCCCCAAAGCCAGTACGTGCTGGAGAGGTTGTGGAGAAAGGGGTACACTCACCCATTCCTGGTGGGAATCCAAACTTGTGCAACCACTCTTTATTTCTTTTGTTACAAGTCTGCATTATGCTCTCTTAGAATTGAAAAATCATGGACATTCAAAATTTAGTATCATGCTGACTGAGGGGACTCATCTCTTCTCTCTTTGCCCACCCTCCCCTTCCTTCCTTTTTTTCTCTCCTTTTTCTTCCCTTTTCATCCCTCCCTCCTCTTTCCTCCTCCCTGCTTTGCCCCCCCCCCCTTTAAGTTCTCTTCTTTGGGGTCTGTTCCCCTTCCAGACACACTGTATTCAGTGTCCACCCCTGGATCACAGTAGACTGGACCGGAGTGAGTGCACAGAAGACATGAATATGATATTTCTGTCTGTCTTATGTGGTGGGGACCCAAGCAGTAAATATAATGGGTGACTCGAGGGGTCTACTGTGATCGAAAGCCGTAGTTGTAGACTTGAGTTTCTGCTCCATTCTCTGGGACCAGGCTTTTTCATCTTTTTCTTAGCTAGATACTGCTTCCAAATGACTCAATTCCCTTCTGTGTTGTTCATTCTCTTCCCTCTTCCAAAAATGCCTGAAACCCTTTCTTGCTGCTCCTTTGATGTGTTTCAGTAGTGTGTGTGAAGCACCGGATTCTCTGGACTGGTTAGGTTGGGGGGTGGGGGGCATTAGGATTATGAAGTAGAAACCTAGGTCTTGAAGAAACAAAGCAGGGAGGAGACTTTCTCTTGTCTATAACAACCCAGATATGCGGAAGTGCAGATGCCTTTGCAGGGATGGAGGGAGGCAAGGTAGGGGATCAAAGTCCTGCTTCTGAAAAGTCTGCTGCCAGGGGAATGTGGTAGCATGGGCGGAGCTTGAGCTTGAAGGAAAGATCAACACGTGGGAAACATGGCTTCTGCCTCAGTTGTACCTGAAAAAGAGCATCAAAGCTTTCTAGGATATGCAGGAGGAAGTGGGTGGGCGCTAAGTTTGTGCTGATGTCCAAAAGTGGTCTCCTTTCCCGTGTGGGGAGCCGTTGTTAGTTCCCGGCTGCTCGGCAGCTCAGACCGGAAATAATCGCACAGAAACTATATTATTCAAAACACTGCTTGGCCCATTAGCTCTAGCTTCTTATTGGCTAACATTTATATCTTAATTTATCCCATTTTCAGTAATCTGTGCATTGCCATGTGGCTGCGGCTTACCAGGTAAAGTTCCGGCATCTGTTTCCGACAGAGCTACATGGCTTCTCCTCGGCTTCTCTCTTCCAGCATTCAGTTCAGTTTTCCCCGCCTAATAGAGTACTGCCCTGCTATAGGTTCAAAGCAGATTCTTTATTCATTAATGTTAATCACAGCATACAGAGGGGAATCCCACATCATTCCTCCATCCTGTTCTGGGTAAACTCTGCAGACTGAGAACCCTACCCTGGCACATTCAAGAAAGAAGAGAATTTAAGTGGGGACCGGAAATGAGCCGTCACCCACCTAACACTTTTCACAGTCATCAGTGCAGGGGTTGAGAAAGCAAGATGACTCTAAAATATAGCATGTCTCATTGCCATTTCAACTGACCAACTTTTAAATCAATTTTACACACCTATCATGGGCATCTGCTAAATAGACTGCTTTAGCAAATCTTCAGTACTTAACTAACCACATACAGTTATACATTTTTCCCCTCAGTGTTGAGTCCTGGAGGAAATTTTTAAATAGAAATACCCTGTTTGAAAAAAGCCATGTTTGAAATAAAACTCAAGAGTAACCATAAAATTACTCTGTGCTTCTGCCTTTATCGTATCAACCTCTTTATTTTTCCTTTATTTAGAGATCTTTCCGACAGGAGAAAGATGGTGCTGTTCTCGAAATATACTTTGTAACCACTATAGGAAGATGTAGGTGTATGTTAACACCTCTGTTAAAGACAACAGTTACAATGGTGTCCCTTCAGAAAACACTTTATTGGGGGGGGGTAATACACATTCAGACCTGTTTCTGGGAGAGCAGCTGAAAAGGGAGGTCACAGTACTGTAATCTGTGTCTCGGATGATTCGCTTGAGCACTTGTGTAGTTTCTGATTGTACGTGGTCTGTATTTGTTGTCTGCCTGCTTCTACCAAATTCTCTGGCTTCTTGGACGTTGGAATTAAGGATGCCATGGTGTCCTATTGCTCCTCTTCCTTATAGAAACCTTGACTTCTGATCAAGTTCTTTTTTGTTTAGATCATCTGCTAAATCATTTAGGATCTCTGATCAAACCATTGGCTTTAGTATGTTAATATCACAGACGTCTGTGTGCCCCGGCATCATAGTTTCTTGAAAAAGTACATAGGCGGGTCGAATTGATTCAGTGGTATCAATGAGCACTATTAGATAATGAATAATTCAGGGAAACTCTCACCAAAAAGAGCTTTCCCAGATTTCTCTCACTGGGTTCCATTCTATAGTCAGGTCTTATATGTTTCCTTAAGACCTTGATGCCCGCAGGACACATTAGACAATCACCAACATGGGGACCATTTTCCTGCTTCAGGAAAATAGGGTTTGAACTCTCATTCTGTGGCTCATTAGCTATTTGTCTGTTTAGTTTTTCTGAGACTTACATTCATCATAAAAAAAATAGAATTACTACTTGAGATCATTAATATCAGATGAAATAATGTGGCATAGCAGGCACCAGGAGTGTGGGAATCTCAGTGTCTTTTCTTGCTTTCATCATATCTAGGTATTGATGCTCAATTTAGGGAAATATTTGACAGCTACTCTAACCTCCCCAGTTATTTAAAATTTCCGTATTAAAATGCTATTTAATATTTAGCTTAAAATTGATTGAGCATTCTCTTTCTTCTCTTTCTTCACCTCTACTTCCTTCCCTCCTCTCCCCTCCCTCTCCCCATTCTCTCTCTTCCTCTTCATGCTTTCCTTCCCCATTACTATTGATTAATAAAGAACTGCTTTGAGCCTATGGCATGGCAGAACAGAACTAGGTGAAGAAAGCTAGACTGAATGCTGGGAGAAAGAAGGGTGCAGTCAGAGGGAAGCCATGTAACTGGCTGGAGCCAGATGGAACTTTAGCAGGTAAGCGAAAGAGATTGGTTAAATTAATATGGAAGAGTTAGCCAATAAGAAGCTAATGGGCCAAGCAGTGATTTAATTAATACAGTTTCTGTGTGATTATTTCAGTGCTGAGTGGCGGGGAACCAACAAGCATTCCCCGCCCCCTGCAACACACACACCTCAGACTGAGTCAAAAGTTGTGCACATTATTTTTAAACCTGCTTTTTAAAACAGCATGTTATGTAGCCATTCAAGTATTAACGGCACTTCCCTAGGATTCAAAGTTAAATTACCAACAGGCTGGTGAGATCTTCCATGAACAAAGATACCTGCCTCACAAACATAAAATTATTTTTGGGTTCTCAGAATCCCAGAAAAGTTGGAAAGTGGGAACTGACTCCACAAAGTCTTCCTCTGACCTCCGCACGTGCCCCTGTGCTCTGGCGCGTGGATCTCCCTCTCACATCATAACTCAATGACAGTCAACGAAAAACAACAGTGCAACTAAATAGTCAAGAATCCTCTAAGCTACGGTCTAATCTCGATTAAAGAAGGTACAGTCTGTGCAGGCTGTATCCGAATGCAATAGGATTAGCTGTGTTAGCATTTTAGAAGTATTCTTTTAGAAATTTTTATTAAATTTCTTATAACAAACACACACTCTCAGAGATGCTCCCTTTCCTGGTTTTGCATCTCACAATGTTTTGAAAACACAGTTGGGTGTGTACGAAAGTACACATGTGTGCTTCAGTCCCTGCTGCCCCTGCACACAAACTCACAGAGATGAAACCTGCCAGGAGCTATTTTCTGAGACAGCAGAATGTGACAGACAAGACCTGTCACCCTCCCCACCACAACTGTTCTATCAGCTCTGCCCATTCTAATGTAACTTGCATGTGTCCTATCATTAAGCTCATTATTGTCTGAATGCATTCCTGTTAATTTTCTAATTGAAGAGAGTTATCTGGAACTGAGCATAATATTCAGGTGCAATAAGAAAAACACATAATATAGTCTATTACTTCCTTGATTAATTCATTTTACATTTATCAAACTAAGACATATTACTTTTATTAAATATGCATGCATTTCAGCTAATTTTAAAACAATACTTTATGTTTCCATTATAAGTATAATATGTTCACTGTTGGATATTTGATAAGTACAGAGAAAGATGTAGAAATTATAGAGATACTAAAAGGTAATCACTTACATAATTTTTTGCACCTTTATAAATATTTTGTGTCTTTTTTCTGGAATGATTAGGACTTTGTCTTATTCTTCTTTTTCAATATTCATTCCATGATTTATTTAAACTGTATTTGAGTGACTTAATAAGAAAATTAGCTATGTATGTATGTATGGTTTTTAGTACACATTGTAACTTTGTAGTATGTTGTGGTTTGGATTAGGATGCCTTCCACAGGCTCAGATGTTTGCACACTTGGTCACCAGTTGATAGTACTGTGTGGAGGCTGGAGGTGTGGTTTTGTAGTAGGAAGTATGCTACTTAGAATGGAATTTGAAGTGGTCTCCTATGCCAATGCGTTCAAGTGTACTTCCCACTTTCTCTTCAATGAGGTTCAGTGTTGTTGGATTAATGTTGAGGCCTTTGTTCCATTTGTACTTGAGTTTTGTGTGCGTTAATAGATAGAGATTTATTTTCATTCTTCTACTTGTTGATATCCAGTTATGCCAGCACCATTTGTTGAATAAACTTTCCTTTTTCCATTTTATATTTTTTACTTCTTTGTCAAAAATCAGGTGTTTGTAGTTGTGTGGATAGATATTAAGGCCTTTGATTTGGTTCCATTGGTCCTCCTGTCTGTTTTTATGCCAATATCAGACTTCAGTTTTCAGTACTGTATCTCTGGAGTAGTATGAAGAACACCAGTAGCACAGACATTGAGAGAAACAATTAATAAATGGGACCTCTTGTAACTGAGAAGCTTCTGTAATGCAAAGGACATTATCAACAAGACAAAACAGCAGCCTACAGAATGGGAAAAGATCTTCACCAACCCCATATTGGACAGAGGGTTCATATCCAAAATATACATAGAACTAAAGAAATTAGTCACCAAAAGAACAAATAATCCAATTAAAAAATGGGTATAGACCTAAACAGAGAACTCTCAGCAGAGTAATCTAAAATGGCTGAAAGACACTTAAGTCAACACTCAACATCCTTAGTCATCAGAGAAATGCAAAAGAAAACAACTCTGAGATTCCATCTTAGACCTGTAAGAATGGCGAAGATCAAAAACAATGATGACAACTTATGCTGGAGAGGATGTGGGGTAAAGGAAACACTCCTCCATTGCTGGTGGGAGTTCAAACTGGTAGAGCTGCTTTGGATATCAGTATGGTGGTTTCTCAGAAAATTAGGAAGCAACCTACCTCTGGATCCAGCAATACCACTTTTGGGTATATACCCAAAGGATGTTCAATCATACCACAAGGACTTGTGTTTAAGTATGTTCATAGCAACATTAATTGTGATAGTCAGAACTTGGAATCAACCTAAATGTCTCTCTATCGAAGAATGGATAAGGACAATGTGGTACATTTACACGTGGAGTACTACACAGCAGGAAAAAATGACATCTTGAAATTTGCGGGCAAGTAGATGGATCTAGAAAACATCATATTGAGGGAGGTAACCCAGACCTAGTAAGACAAATATTATATATACTCACTCATAAGTGGCTTTTAGACATAAAGCAAAGGAAAAGCAGCCTACAATACACCATCCCAGAGAACCTAGACAACAAAGAGAGACATACATGGATTTAATCAACATAGGAAGTAGAAAAAAACAAGATCTCCTAAGTAAATTGGGAACATGGGGATCATGGGACAAGGTAAAAGGAGAGGGGAGAGTAAGGGATGGGAGTGGAGAAAAATATATAGTCCAATAAAAACAACTTAAAAATAAAATTAAAGTAAAAGAAAGGAGGAATTGCAAGAGGAAACACACAAAGAAATCTGAGTGGGTTTTGGAAAAAAAAATCGAGCTTGAGTACTTATAGTCTCTTTCCAGTTTCATCTGGCTCTTTCTACTTCATGCTTGCATTTGAAGATGTGAGGTCAGCTTCCTGCCCTTGCTGCCTTCTTCATATTATGGATTCTTAAGCCCCCAGGAGAGTAAGCCTGAATGAACTCTTCCTTTTCAGAGTTGCTTCAGTAATTATATTTTAACAGCAACATAAAAGTAAACAGTACACTGTTTGTATGAATTCCTGGAAGCATTTTTAAATTATCATTAATGTTGTTATCACCCGAATTGTGTAATAATACCCTCTTGAGTGAACACTTTGGTCTGCTTTTTGTACAACTAGAATGCTTTTGTATTTTTCCACAATAAAATATAGTGTTATTACAAACGCCTCTTGTGCACATTTCTATAATTTTGTAAAAAAAATAAAATTATAGGTACTTCTAAAATACAACTGTGATTTAATGATGTGACTAGATTAAAAGAATCACGTCTCTCTTTCTCTGTGCATTGGGTTTTTGTAGAGTTTGCATACACATTTAGTTTTTGATTTATGTTGACTGAACTTCTAGCTGCTATTCATTTTAAAATCTCCATTTGCAATGGCAAGCCTTACGTAGACTTTGCCTGAATGCATGCGCCTGTGACTGTGTCGCATTTACCTTTAGTACTCTTTACTTCACAACTCCAAACACTTCTGTCTTTCAGGGCAGGTGAAGAAGCAGTTCACTTTTTGTTTCTGCTATCTTCTGAAAGGGAAGTCATCTGCAAGTCAAGTCAAGAATTTGCTCTATACCATATTGAGATCTCTAGCTGATATAGTTACTGTAAAAGTGCTTTGCTGTGGACCGCTTGCTATACGTAGGCAGCATTGTCACCTAGTATGTTGTTTACATCTCGGTGCTTGTTTCTTGAGCTACACTCTTAAGCTGTTTCTTAGATAAGGTTGTGCAGAGACATTTTAGCTTTTAACATGAAGGTGCTTTGGAAATATGTGCTCAAGGAGAACGTTTATCTCTTAAAAGCATCACTGTGCTATGTTTCCCAGACTTCTGGGGGAGATATTTGATGAGCTACTGTTTTTACTCTTAATATTTAATTTGTATTTTCTCTCTGCAAGAACTTTTTAAAAATTTAAAATTGTCTGTTATTTTCTACGGATATTACACCATTCCATTACTGATGTTGTGGTAGGTCTACTCCATGCTTAGCAGCCACATCTTCTAGTTCCTTAATGTCTCCATAAAAGAAATATGTATTTTTCTGCTAGAGGAAGGAAACATGGCATCACCGGATACACAATTCGTGTCTTTGGAAAGGGTTACTCATCAATTTTATTCATTCATTCACTTATTGTTACGTACATTCAACAAATGAAAACATATACTAATTTTGTAGCAGGAATATTAGTTGTTATATCTGGAAAGAAGGCTCGGCGGTTAAAAGTCTTTGCTAATCTTGGGACCTGGGTTTGCTTCCCAGGACCCACATGAAATTATCAAAAAGGATGAGAAAATTCAAATGACTTCTTACAGATATAACTAAAAATGTTGTTTTTATTTATAAATTTAGAAGACAGTAAATAGCATAATTGTAATGATTCTATCTGTCATATGTTTGATCTACCTAAAATATTTGTAAATGCATCTTGGCGAGGGTTCTTTTATAGAAAAAATACAAGCAAACCATTTATTTGTCTCTGTGATTTGGTTTTCAACAATGTATTACTTTGTAACTTCAGAGTCACTATTAGCTTCAACTGGACTCAAATTACTCAGACCTTAGCTCCCCAAATGCTAATTTAGACATACAGCATCACCCTAAAATTTTCACATTTTTTTTTCATCTTCAGCAAGTTATTCTTCCAGAAACAACCCAGAATACTGTATTCTCAGACACTAACAAGCACTGGCCTTACCCTTATAATGTCACATGTTCCTATTGTTGAGGTTGGAACCCACTTTTCTTCAATAAATTCTGTTTTGTTTTTGTTTTCTAGTTTAAAGTTTTTCCCTGATTAAAAATTCTTAAATCTTAATCACTATTTATTATCGCATTGGTTTTCTTTTTATTTACTTCAGTCATTTAAAAGAAAGAAATGTTCTCCAACCAAAGACACAACGGCCTACTGGGGCACATTTGTTTCACAGATACAAGTATTATTTCATGCATTTCTGCTCTGCTACTAATAACAAATATAATATCAATGTAGAAGCATTGATTAGTATGAACTTCAACGTGGCAAGTATTCTTTTGAGAGAATACTGTTGTTTTCATATTCTGTAAATTCCAGGACGCAAATTGTCATGATGGGTTGCATAGGTCAAGGTCAGAACCATCTCTGATCTTTTCAGTTGTTGTCCCTATTTCTCCATGAGTCTCCAAACCCTCTCTTGTTTGAACTGTCGATATCCGCTTCTGCCTTGATCAATGTTTCTCAATCTCTTTCTTCCGAGCAATGCTGAGATTGGATGCTCTGCTTTCATACAAGTTCTCCAGCTTGCGCTTCACCGGCACATTCTAATATTTACAGTGCTTCCAGATGGAATATCTTTGGGACATACTATTATAATTAATATGTTAGATAATTATATGAGTCAAACTCTGGTTAAAACTAATAGAAAACAAAATGGTTTGGTTTCAAAATCAATAAACAAACAAACAACAACAACAAAAAAACACAGGAGTTTATAAAGTAGAAGCATAACCCCTACAGAGAGGAATGGGTTGTAGTTAAACTGTCATTCAATGAAAAACTCAAGTCTCCTGAGTGTGTTTTTAAGACTGCTTTCTTCTTGTTGGGCTCTTTCCTCTTCCTTTTGACTTTTCTTCTTTCCTGCTTGGTAACTTTCACTCACAAGGCAGACTTCCAATCCACATGTAAAAAAAAAAAATCCTCTGTAGCGCATTTCAGTCTACCGATCAAATATCAAATGTCTTGCATTCACTCCCTTGTTCACAATGATACTTGTTATCTGGACCCCGTGTTATAATTCTGTATTTTTCCTTTCTCATTTCTCGCATGTGATAAACAGCCAAGCCTAAAACACTCACCGGAAGGCAAACCTTCAAATCTACTTCTTGCTCTCATTCCTATTTACTGCTATGATTTCCTTAGATAAGAATGTAATTTATCTTAAAACAATATAACTTTCTCACATAAAGATATTTTGCTCATAAACCATAATCATAAAGCAACAATATTTGTGGCCAATGAAACTATTTGTGTTCTTTTACCACTTTCTCTACATCCTTTCTATGTCTGTGCAGAACAATGGCTCCCCACATCATTCTTACCTCCAGTTTTCAAAATAAAACAGCACGCAAATGTTGCCCATAAATGTAACTACTTCTTTATTATTTTGCATCTCAGGGTTCTTCAATTCTTGTATACATTCTTCTGCTACTAGTATTTTATGCTAAAACTTACCTTCTCAGATAGTCGTATGAGGTAAAGATTTGTTCCTCTTATCACTGTGAATGATTACATCACAGAATACAAAGCAAAACATGTATCATCCCCCCATTCTGAGAACATTTGACTTGTTTCTAGGCTTTTCTCAAGAAATGAATGTTTCTATGAACATTTTAAAACTGTGTTTGGCCTGGAAATGGAGCAGATTCTCTATTTCACAGCATTAGGCATTAAGCAGCTTGGGCAGAGGGTTTGGGAGTGTTGAAATGATAGTGAGAAATCATTCTCCAAACTGTTTTCTGTTAACTTCACCGAGTCATTTTGCAAAGCCTGAGATTTTTAGATTAATGAATGTTTAGTCAGGCTTGTAGCTTAAATATTGTATTGTTGAGATTGGTTCACATGTTTCATAATTTTTAATTTTTGAGTATTTTTTATATGAAAGAGGTTCCCTTTCCTTCTGCTAAGAATATCTTTTTTGACCATGTTGCAAGTGGCTTGCTCTTCGTCCCAACTGTATGTAGCTATTCTATTTTGGAATAATAGAATAGCTTTGTGTGTTAGGAGATTTTTCATTACTCTAAGTTCATAGGTATACATACGACTAAATACTTTGTTGTACAAATTGTAAGATTTTTATATTAAATTTCTCCATGCAATAGAAATTGCTTTTTCTTTTTTGTGTAAGGTAAGAATTCAGTTTAACAATATGAACAGGCAGTCGTTCATAGTATTGGTTCAGTTCTTTCCAATGGCATCTGTCACCCTTTCTGTTTGTTTCTTATACTTTGTTAACTAAGTTTTCTGTTCTTGTATTTTTAATTGTTCTGCCTTTACAATGAAATTTAATATCTGAAATATTTCTTTTCTTAAGAAATGCCTTGCTTTTTGTGATTTTGGTGTTAATTTTAGAATCTCCATGTTAAGTTCCACAAAATATATATTTTTTTAATTTTGACTAGAATTGCATATGGTACAGTGGTCAATTTAAGAATGGATCAACCTGGCTTCGTTAAACGATTGCATCTTTTTTTTTCCTTAAAATGATGGAGATTTCCATTTGGTCCAGCCTTCTTTAACATTTAGGAGTGACATTATCAAATTTTATTCACACAAATGGCATATGTATGTGAGCTACTGTACCTGAAGTCCAGTCCTTATGTCCAGACATTCTGAGTATCACCATGGCAGACATGTGCCAGAGTGTGTGGCTGTGGTGTTCCATTTTAGTAGCGTTTTTGATACTTTCCTTTCTTGATTCCATAAATTGATTATTTACCTTGTCTCTATGTTATAATGGTTGAAACCCCAAATGGATATTTATAGACTCAGGCGATATTTGTGTGACTATTTTAGTAATAAATTGAATATTTAAGTGATACATTTTGAGAAAAAAGGCTATGACTAGCAAAACAAATAGATCCCTGAGTTGTGATGATTCCCATTTCTTGTGATTCTATACGATTTTTATGGGTTAGTATATGTATTCTTGGGGAAGATCACATTGATTTAAGCACGGCATGTATTGCATATTCAAAGTACACAAACTGATGTGTTCAGTCTGGTGTTCATTTTATTTGATGTTCCCCTTAAATTTCTCTTCTGTGCATCAGTGTTACCATGCAATAACACTGGAGATGTCAACCCCTCTGACTGCTTCTTGACATCTGTCTTCCACTGCTAAACTGGTTGGTTTTTGTCAACTTGACACGAGTTTAGACATGTCCTGGAGGACAGAATGTCATGTTGGGATCATTTTTTTTATATGATTTAAAACAAATGTTTTATTAATTGGTCAGTTCAGTAATTTAGAAATTAAATTTTTGTTTCAATATCATTATTAGAAAGACATTTATTATTAAACTTTAAATATTCATTAAAAATTGGTAAAGTATGATGAACAAACTGTTCTCATACTTGAAGAGAGTTATTTGGAAAATTTTGCGGGACATTCTGTTTACTAAAATACATTATGATAGTAATTCAATCTTAATATATGTTCATATCTTTAGGATCTGATACACTGAAGTGATAGATGATTGACTTTTTTCGGATATAACATACAATTATATTCTTATTATGTAAAAATAAATGTTATTAAATTTATTATGTCCGTTACTTCTCCTAGTCAATTGACTAGGGCTCTGATATTTTTGAATTGATGGGAATCTGTAAAATTCCCAGATAATTCTGTTGTGATAAGACTGTATAATGAAATATGTAATTGTTGGATGGGTGTTCTCACTTGTCAAGCAGAATAAAATAATGCAACTGAACTCTATGCTCACTTTCCCCATACTATCTCTATTTTGTTAATCGCTCTGACCAGCTAAAAATATTATCTTTTAGCATATGAGGGACTGTGAATAGTATTTTGGCTATGAATGTGTCAAAGTGATTCTGGCTTAAATATGGCATTTATAAGACAAAGGCTTATCCTCAGCAATAGTATTTAGAATAATCTGAAAAATGAGACTGTACAGGTCAATAAGTCTTTTGCTATGTGACAAAGAGAAGGTCATTTTGAGAAATAAATTGATTTGTGAGGTCTATGTGGATACTGTAGGAACTAGGAAGCACAATCATAAAAACGTGATCTGAGAAAAATCTTAGCTTTCACATCCTCTTTCATTCAGCAGGTTTTTCATTTATCCCATAGGTTGCATCAGCTTCCTGATGTTGCAAAATCCTTCTGTTGGTTATGCACAGGATTGCATTATCTTCTACACTCTTGGTGAAACCTAAATATAAGACTGCATATAGAGGAGCAAATTCGAAGCTATCATTTTAAAAGAGAAAACTACCCAGCAATAAGAAACAAATGAATAGGTAGTAAGAAAAACAACATAATATTAAAATTTGATTAAACTATCAATGAGATAACAGAAATGAAAGTCTCTCTCTCTCTCTCTCTCTCTCTCTCTCTCTCTCTCTCTCTCTCTCCACCACATCCACATAGATAAGCAGGACAGTAGATATATAAATAGATAGACAAAAGATAGATACACAGGCAGACAAAGAAACACAGAGACACACAGACAGGTAGGTAGATAGATAGATAGATAGATAGATAGATAGATAGATAGACAGACAGACAAGACAGACAGACAGTGGTAGATGGATGAATAGATATATAGTTATATATGCATGGATATATAGATGATAGATAAACGTAGATAAAAATGTCGCAATAGATTTTGTACCATGGAATGTTCAAGAGTATATTATTAAATGAAAAGCTTTCTAGAGTCATTTATTTGTTTTACATGTATGAATGTTTTGCCTGCATGTGTATGTGTGTGCACCATATACATTCCCTCAGAGATCAGAAGAGAATGTCGGCTCTCCTACAATTGGAAATATGGTTGGTTGTGAGTTCCCATGTGTGTTCTGGGAACTGAACCCATGCCTTCTGAGGGAACAAGTTGTCTTAATCAGTAAGCTATCTCTTCAGTTACTATTTTTTAATTATCAAGGTTAAATAATAGCATATAGAGATTATCAACATTATAAAATTTAAATGATAAACTCATAGAAATACGTACGTCTTTGCCTCTCCAGTGTTGGGATTAAAGATGTGCACAGCCATGCTTGTCCAAAACTAGCTTCTGAAATTTCAATAATGCATGTTTAACTTCAGTAACTTCATCTTCTCTATCTCCTGACCAGTTGTCCAAGGAATTTCATATCCTTCGTTGGTATTTGTATGGATTCTTTCTGGGGTATCACTCTAAAGTCATCGGAATGTCCATCTGAAACAATCTTATATTAGTTGTGACCTGATGTAGAGAAGCTCACGTTACTTCTTGTCATAAACAGATGTTCTTGTCTTTTGGGGTTAGTAAGTAGGGCTAATAGATTTTTCCCTGTGCTTTCCTTAGTCTTAGAGCCTCAGTTGTCTCTGTTTTGGTATCCTAGGAAAGGAAGCATCCTTTCTACTTTGTAATGTCATACAATTCAAGCTCTCTCTATGCCTCAAGTTTATCATAATAGGATACTGACTGGAATAAGAGGTTCAAACTACAGTTAGCATTAAAACATTATTTACCACAAATGGAGAGATGCATTCATTAAAAAAATTGCTTGAACATGTTACACATTTTATGAGTACAGATATACAAACATAGACTTATACAATAGCACATAATTGTGTACATTTTGTATAACTGTGCAGCAGTTACCTTATCCAGTTTACTAGGCTATATAATGTAATATTGTACGAACTTTTAGAATATTATTTCATAAACTTTTAGTTATTTGGTTTGGTTTTTAAAATATTGCAACAGTAAACTACTTTATGTATACACATATTAAGGGTTTTTTTTTAGATGAATGTGTGCATCTTTAAGCACTAATCAGTCTGTGTACTATATTAGGTAGGTCATTGAACCTATGTTTGAAATTTTAATACTTTTGCCAACCTGTCTCTCACTTTGCCCTGACAGTCACTCTCTAACATCTCAGAGAGAAAGCTACTATGTTTGGCATGAACACTGCCTGACATGACAGGAAGATTTAAATCTCCGCTGCTTGGTAGAGTAGTATATTGATTAAAACTCATAGTGAATAGATTAATTTTGATTTAATGATCTGGCATATCAAAAGAAGATAATCCTACACTATTTCAATACCTTTCTATGTGTCTGTGTCTCTCAAGAGAGAAGGGAATGTCACTGTCAGGAAGTATTTGATAGATGAAATTTAAATAAAGTGTGTCTTAGGCCAAGTGGATAACACTGGAATTAAGATTTAAAGACCATTGTTAGCCTTAGCTCCTCTTATTGGTTTTTATATAATATACATCTTATACAAAAATACTTATTAAATTTGTTTTTTTTTCTTGTTTTTAGAAATTCTAGCCATGCAGATAGTGGCAGAGTATCAAGTTGGCATAGATATCTGCACATTTGCGCTGCAGTGCCCTCATCAAGTTGACTGCTGAATTATTTCATGATAAGATAATTTTCCTTCAAGTCCTAATACTGCGGAGGTCACATGGTTTGGTGATATTCATGAGGGAGCTGTCACTTTCAGGCTTCTAATATCAGTCACTCTCTGTCTATATTTGGTTTATGGATTCAGAAAAGTGTGATAGCAGTTATTAGCTGCTCTCAGACAATTCTCTTACAAGATAGATTTATTTCCTGATTAATGATGGAAATGATCCAGGATTAATTTCAGTTTTTGATATCAACAATTTTGTGTTAACATCAGTCTTCCTGTGTTCACCTTTCAAATTACTGTGATCTTTCTAATGATTAAAAAGAGATTGTTTGATTTAGACTCACTGTGTAATTACCAGACAGAGTGATGCTGACATTCCTAACTAAATTTGGGTACAGGAGGTCACATCTCCTAGACCAACAAAAGGTTGTCCTATAGTAGATTGTTTTTTGATTTTGTGAATCTATGCAAGTTTAAAGCATAAAGAATCAAGGTAGTGATATTTCTCATAAGTTCTGCTGTACTAAATATTGCCTTCAATAGGTTCTTTAGGATTTTAAAATATTTATTCCCTTGAAACTTGAAACCTTATCAATCTCTTGTTTCAACTGCTATATCTTTCTCAATTTTTATTTTATAAGAACAATAAATTGCTTTTTCTACTCTTCTAGATTGGCTGGAGTTTTATTGTGTTTTTTTTTTTTTTTTGGTTCTTGTTTTGTTCATTGGTTGGTTGATTTACATATGTTTCTTTCTGCATTCCTGATGGTGTGATACATTCTATATAATTCAGGTTTGCCTCTCACTCATGAAACCCCCCCTGCTTCAGCCTCTGCATGCAGGGATTACAGGTGTGAAGGACATCATTATTTTATTTCTCTAATTTTAAGTTGCATCCTTAGATTATCTGAGGTTTCTATTTACTGTTCTCTTGATTAATGAAAATGGGGCTTTTAGTTGCATCATAATAAATAAAATACTCTCAGTCACTATTTGAAGTATATACTAATTACCTTAAACTTTGATATTTTCATATTCTAATGGAGTAAATCAATTAGGGCAGCAAATAATTTATCACAAAATGCCAAAAACATTGCAGAGCTTATGCTTAATATTTATTTACCTTTGCTTTTTTAAGCTTTAAGCAATATTTGACAAAACAAAAGTTATTTACATTTAAAGTCTCAAATGTGATGATCGATACATATACACGCATATAGTAATTATCACAATTAGGTTCACGAGCATAGCCATTAGTTTTCAATTACCACATTCTGAGTGATGTCTTAGGGTTCCCGTGGCTGTGATAAAACATCTTGACCAAAAGCAACTTGCAGGAAAAGATTTATTTCATTTACACTTCTGGATAGCAGCCCTCACTGAGGGAAGTACTGGCAGGAATTCAAACAGGGTGGGGACCAGAGGGAGGAACTGAAGCAGAAACTGTGAAGAGGTGTTGCTTATTAGCTTGATCCTCATGATTCGCTAAAGTTGCTTTATATGGCACTCTGATCTGCGTATCCAGGGGTACTGTGCTCACAGTGAGTTGGACCATACCATGTCAATTAATCAATGAGGAAAATGCACTACAGGTTTGTCCACAATTTAATGGGGGCATTTTCTCAATTAAAGTTCCTGCTTCTGAAGTTATTCTATCTCATGTCAAGTTGACACAAAACAAGTCAGCACCATAAGACCATTTGAAATACTAGCAAGTCTCAGCTCACAGCATTTCTAAGTAGTCACTGCAGTACATAAGCTCTCCCCAAAAATATGTGTTTTGTGCCTAAAAGTGAGCAATTTTTACTATTTCCACCTAACTCCTGAGATTAGACTGTACTACTCTGAGTTCGGACATCTGAGATTAGATGTTGTTCACCATTTTCTTTCTATGTTTGGTGAATTCCAAAAAGCACACACACACACAGGCACATGTACTCAAGCACATGCAGGCGCTCTCTCTGTCTCTCTGTCTCTGTCTCTGTCTCTCTCTCTCTCTCATACACACACACAATTATCAAGAAAGCCTATGAAATTTTAAAATTCATTTTAACTTGAAATGAAGAAACTTCATGGTCCTCAACCTTTAGTTTATAATAAAATGTAGGATGTCCTTCTGTATACATATTCCTTTTATTGGTTAGTGAATAAAGCTGTTTGGCCAATGGCTTAGCAGAGTAAAGCCAGGTGGGAAATCTGATCTCACACACACACACACACACACACACACACACACACACACAGAGAGAGAGAGAGAGAGAGAGAGAGAGAGAGAATAGGTGGAGTTAAGGAGACGCCATGTAGCCGAAGAAAGAGAAAGATGCCAGAATATTGACAGTAAACCACAACCTCATGGTGATGTACAGATTAATTTAATAGTTAGAGCTAACCAGTAAGAAGCTTGAGTCATTGATCAAACAGTGTTGAAATATAGTTTCTGTGTGATTATTTGTGTCTGGGTGGCCAGGAAATGAAAACTCAGTCTGCGTTCACATGACACCAAATTGTTCTTTCTGTCTGTTGTTTTCAACCTTGCCTTCTGGAATGATGCTGCAATGAACACTGGAGTACAAATGTCCCTCTGACATGCTGATTTTGTCCCCCATGGTCCCCGGAATTCAGATAACTGGGCCTATAGCAGGTCTATTTTAAAATTCTGAGTAAGCTTGTGTGCCATTTTCCTCTAAATTGGAGATACCAATTTACAGTTTCCCCAACTAAGTTCACTGATTCTGTACATATTCCTAATGTTATCTCTTGTCATTTTGAAAGCACTAACAAACCACATCTCAGTGTAGTTCCATATTATGTTTGTCGGTTTTTTGAGATCTTGAACACTTTGTGTTCTTGGAACAAATATCTATTCAGGTTTTTTTTTTGGGGGGGCGCTTGTTTTTTAATTTGTTCTGTTGAGCTAAATGGGTACCTTTAAGCTTGAGATAGTTCCCATAATCAGTTTTAGCCCTTGCAAATATTTAAAATTGTCTTTTATGTTATTTTTATATTTTGTTATTGTTTTTTATGTTATGCAAGGTTTTTAATTTTCATTGAAATTTCTCTCAATTTTTCTGCTTATTACCCGTGTTTAGGAACTCATATTAAAAATATATCTGGCTGGGCAGACGTTTATAATCCCAGCACTTGGGAGCAGAGGCGTGTGGATCTCTGTAAGTTCAAGGCCAGTCTGATCTACAGAGTGAATTCCTGGACAGGCTCCAAAGCTTCACAGAGAAAATCTGTCTCGAAAAAATATCAAAGAGACAAAAAAAAAAAACCCAAAAAAGCAAAAACAATAAAAACAAAACAAAAACACAGTCATCTGTAATGAGATCTGGTGTCCTCTTCTGGTATGCAGACAGAATACTCTATATAGTATAAGTAAATAAATAAAACTTAAAATTGATTAAAAAAGGAAACATCAGGTTAGAAGAACAGAACAGAACAGAAAAAGAATAAGGTAGAACAAGTCACAGAAAAAATAACAAATGGGGGCTGGAGAGATGGCTCAGAGATTAAGAGCACTGACTGCTCTTCAGAAGGTCCCGAGTTCAATTCCCAGCAACCACATGGTGGCTCACAAACATCTGTTATGAGAGCTGGTGCCCTCTTCTGGCCTGCAGGCATACATGGAAACTGAACACTGTGTACATAATAAATAAATCTTTAAAAAAAAGAAGAAGAAGAAGGCTACTAAAACTCATAGTGGTAGGGAAAGTTTTAAAAAAAATAACAAATGAAAAAGAAGCTTTTATCCCTCAAAAAGCAGTCTGTGTGTTTTTCGCTGACTCCACATCTCATCCCCATCTCTGATCTGCAGAAGACCAGAAGTTTCCACATGTCTACCACTGGATCTCCAACAGAATCCTTGTGTGTAAGGAGGCTGCCAAATGAAGAAAAAATTAAAAAAGAGACACGAGAAATGGACAGCAAGTCTGTATTCTGATCAGCTGCCAACTTAATTCTTTTTCTCAGGAGCATTATATAGCAAAAAGGTAGGGAGAAGGTAGGATGCTGGAATGTCAGGTCTGGAGACTCCCTAGCTGATAGGAAGAAATAAGGAAAAGCTGAGGTTCTGTAAATGTTCACAGAGGGAAATGCTAATTTCCCTCTTAACTCACAGGAAGAGATAAGAAGATACTGGGTTATTTCCTGGGCCGGAACTTGCCCTATAGAGGTGAGTAGCTTACTTACTTGTGAGCTAAGATGACTATTAACCAAATACACTCCTGGCGCTGGTCATTCTTGTACTGCTCCGGATTCACATATTAGTTACCCTGTTAATATTTTACCACCTCCAAAGTTTGCATTATACTTCTTAGCATTGAGAAAGCTAACCAGCATGGATGAAGCTTCCAGACCAATAACAGCCTGGTTTCTCCATGTCCTCTAATCCAAGCATGCAATGTCTGCAATAAAGTTTTACTATCTAGCTCTTTTAGTGATACTTGATTTGCATTTTAATAAATAAGGCTTGCCTGAAGACCAGAATGGAAAACAGCCAAAATAGTCAGCCATATAGGCCTTTGGTGGTGGCACACAACTTTAATCCCTGCACTAGTTCACCAAAGAGGTCAGGAGGTGGTGGTGGCGCATGCCTTTAATCCCAGCACTAGAGAGAAATACATAAGGTAGGATGAGACATGAACTCTCCTTCTTTCAGTCTTAAGTTTCATAGAGGCATGAGTCCTTTAGTGGCTTGTCTGCTTTGCTTTTCTGATCTTCAGGTTGTCTCTGGAATTTTATTATTTATGCTATATTTGGCACCCAACGTTCGGTGTACAAATTCACAAAAAAGCCCTTTACCTATGACGTTGTAGCCACCAGCACTGGCCAGAGCTCCATGTAGGCCTCCCATCAGAGCTGCACATGGGGTTCCAGCCTCACCCTGTTAGGCTTTCTTTTTCTCCCAAGCCTGTGAGTGAGTTTGCAATTTTCCTGTTCTAGCCTCTTTGAAACAGCTTTGTAAATGACTTTCCTTCTCTTCTCTTCTCTTCTCTTCTCTTCTCTTCTCTTCTCTTCTCTTCTCTTCTCTTCTCTTCTCTTCTCTTCTCTTCTCTTCTCCTCTCCTCTCCTCTCCTCTCCTCTCCTCTCCTCTCCTCTCCTCTTCTCTTCTCTTCTCTTGACATTATTGATGCATTTATTGCCTGTATATATTGTATATAGTTTTTGTACTTATAGTGTATAGCTTTTCTAATATTAGTTATAGTCTTCTTTTTTATTTTAGACAAAAAAGTGAAAATGCAATGATATTTCATTTTATTTTAGTAAATAAAGTTTGCCTGAAGACCAGAATGCAAAACAGCCACACTAGTCAGCCATACAAGATAGGCAGTGGTGACAAATACCTTTAATCCCAGGAGTCATTTAGAAGCCAGGCAGTGGTGGTGCATGCCTTCAGTCCCAGCACTGGAGAGGAATATAAGGCAGGATGAGACAAGAACTTGCTCTCTTTCACTCTGAACATTTCATAGAGGTAAGAGCTCTCTAGTGGCTTAGGTCCTTTGCTTCTCTGATATTCATGTTGAACCCCAATATCTGTCTCTGTGTTTTTATTATTTGTGCTTCAAGCTCCAGTGGCAGAAATTGTTCTATATTGTGTTGAACATTTCTGGGACCAACAACTCTGAGGGAAGTGACCCATATCTGAATGCTTTCTTTGGCAACTATAGCTTTGGGAGAAGCATTATTTCTCTTTCTAAAGTAGTCCAACTTAAAGCATATATATGAAAGAGAAATAAAGGTTTTGGGGATAGAGATTTAGGATTCGATTAGGGCTAGGGTTATATATAGGATATAAATTAAACTAATTATTTTTACATGTAATATATAGGTTTCTGTAGTAATATGGGCGGCGGCAGGGTTGCGTCCCCAAACACCCCAGCCGCCTGCCCGGCTCGGCTAGCTTATGCCCCGAAATAATTACACAGACACTGTATTCTTTTCATCACTGCTTGGCCCTTAGCTCTGGCCCTTACTGGCTAATTCTGATATCCCAATCAACCCATCTCTAATAATCTGTGAGCACCGGTCTTACCGGGAAAGATTCAGCATGTCTGACCTGGCGGCTTGCTTCATTGCGTGCGCCTGCCTGGGAGAGTGGAGCATGGCCTCTCTTCTGCTCCCGAGAGGAGAGCTGTGGAGTCTGACCTCACTTCCTCTCCCTCCCAGCGTTTTGTTCTGTTTACTCCTCCCACCTATCTCCTAACCAATGAGCCAAGCAGTTTCTTTTAATTTAACCAATGACCTTCCTCCATCAGGTTTCTATACAGCTTTATAAATATCCTGAAAGTTTATTGTGCCTTCTTCCCTTCACCATTTCCTCTGGTTTAGTTCTAGTGTTTCCTTCCCCACTTAAATACCACCCCATTATTCTGTTGACCCATTTCATACCATCCGTGTTATACTATCCCCCACTTCCAGTCTCTTTTCAATTTTTTTAGTTTTTATAGGTACTCCAGGTTAAACATACAAATTTGAAGCCAGGGTCCACATACAAGAGAGCATGAATTTGTCTTTCTTCATCTGGAGGAAATGAATATGTATATGGTTTAATGTTTCCCAGGATAGACACCATACTAATAGCTCAATCTGGGAAAGAGGACTCTTTGGGATTCACAGTTAGAACTTAGGTAAATGGAAAATAACTCAAGGGCTGGTGAGCTATGAATCCTCTCAGGACAGTGTCAGCACAAAGGCCAAAGAGGGTTGCATGAACATTTACATGGACATGGCATTCTTCCAAGGACTGTAGCTGGGATGATAGCTATCAGCTCTGTCACCTGACTTCAAAATGTTCCTCCATGGTCTTGTTCTATCCAGAGCTCCCGCATGCACACAGGTGTTCATAGCTAACCCCTCTCTTGATAACATAGAAGCATAAACACAGGAAACCACCTATGCCGCCATGCTACTAAGTCACTTCTCTGAATGATTTTTGTGGTTTTGTGTAATCTAAAATGACCTAAATGAATTAGAACATAATAGACAATATTTCTAGTGTACTTTGCTTAGTGAAATTGTATAATTTATAGTAGGTAATTCTAATGAAATGTCTTCATGTGTATTTGATTACTGAAACACAAGTGATTCAAAGTCTACATCTGTTTATTTTATGGTGTTATAGAATAATACCCATTAAAGCATCTCTTCCCTGTTGGTAATTTTGATAAGTCTGAAAATCTGAGTGACATAGTAGTGTCTTAATTAGCGTTTTGTTGATGTAATGAGACACCATGACCAAAGCAAATCTTATGGAGGAAAACATTTAATTGCAGTTAGTTTATACTTCAGAGTTTTTAGTCCATTATCATCATGGTAGAAAGTATAGCAGCATAGAGCAGGACATGGTGCTGGAAAGGTAGCTGAGAGTTTTACTTTTAGATCAGCAGGCAGCAGGAAGAGAGAGCCACTGGGATTGGCTTGAACATCTCAAACCTCAAAGCCCAGCCTTATAGACACATTTCCTCTAGTAAAGACATACCCACTCCAACAAGGCCATTACTCTTAATTGTGCCATATAGGGGCCATTTTCATTCAAACAACCACATTCTGCTCCATGGCCCCCTTAGGCTTGTAGCCATACCAAATACTAAATAGTCCAACTTCAAAAGTCTCCAAGGTCGGGCTGGAGAGATGGCTCAGCGGTTAAGAGCATTGCCCGCTCTTCCAAAGGTCCTGAGTTCAATTCCCAGCAACCACATGGTGGCTCACAACCATCTGTAATGAGGGCTGGTGCCCTCTTCTGGCCTTCAGGCATACACACAGAAAGAACATTGTATACATAATAAATAAATATTTAAAAAAAAAGTCTCCAAGGTCAATAACCGCCTCAACCCTGTTTAAACGTCCAAAATATCTTCTGAGACTCGTGGCTATCTTTTAACTGCAACCTTCTATAAAATCAAAAACAAGATCTATATCACATCCTTCCAATGTACAATGGTACTGGATATACATTTTTGTTTCAAATGGAAGGAAAGGGAGCATAGTGAGGAAATACCAGACCAAAGAAGACAGAAAAACAGCTGGACAAATTACAAATTCCACATCTAAATGTCTGATTCAAACTTCTTTACACTTTCTTGACCGCAACACACTTCTTTCTTATTGGCTAGTTCCACTCCTCATTAGCAGCTTTTCTTGTCGTATTTCCCACAATTATGGTATCTTGGGGTCTCCAAGGCAATCCAGGCTTCATCTTCATAGCTTCACAAATAGCTTTTCTAGGAATCCATGCAGGGACACCCCTGAAATATGTCTGGTTTCAGTGGATTTCTTTAGTCATGAAGGGTGATGCTATAACCTCTTTCTTGTATCTTTGACTCTAAAGCCAGAATCATGTGGTCAAAGCTGTAAAGTTCTGCTGTTTTCTGAAGCTGGAACATATTCCCCTCATTCAAATATATTTTCACTAGCTTCATGTTTTTGATGGTTTCCTTTTCTGCCTAAGATTTGACTGTCCTGAATCTCAATCTGTAGACTGGGCTGTCTTTGAACTCAGAGATCTGCCTGCATATGCTTTCCAAGTGCTTAGATTAAAGATGTACACTACCATTACTTAAACTTTTCTTTCGTTCATTTTCACTTTTCTTTAATTCCTTTTTAGAAATTGGAGGCTTAGTTAAACAAGGTTTTGCTCTGACATTACCATTTTCTTTATTCCAATTAACCTCTGGCTTTTCCTTCCTTTTTTATACATCCCAGTACATATTTTTTTTCCAAAAGCTATACATTTTAGAAAATATTTCCTTGCCCAACATTCTCCCCTTTATTGTAGATCTGCATAAGATACAGCCCTAGGCTATTCTGAATCTTAAGTGCCAACGCTGTCCATCCATAACTTTTTTTGAAATTAATTTATTTATTTTTAAAATAATCTTTTCTCATTTTACATACCTATCCAAGTTCTCCCTTCCTCTTTTCCTCCAACCTCCATGTTCTTCCTATCCCACCACAATCCACTTCTTAGAGAGGGCAAGGTTTCTCCTGTGGAGTCAACAAAGTCTGAAAAATCATCTTGAAGCAACACCAAGGCCCTTCCCTCTATATTTAGGCTGAGAAGGGTATCCTGACAAAAGCAATGGGCTCCAAAAGCCAGTTCAAGCACTGGAGATAAATCCTTGTCCCACTGCCAGTGGCCTCACAGAGTATCTCAACCACATATTTGTTACCCACATTCAAGGGCTTAGTTTAGTCCTATTCGGGGTCTTCTGCTGTCAGTCTAGAGTCAATGAGCTCTCACTAGCTCAGGTCAGCTTCTTCTATGGATATCCTCATATGGTCTTGACCCCTTTGCTCAAATTATTGCTTCCCCACTCTTTGGTCCAGTATTTAGCTGTGAAAACCTGCATCTTCTATCCACTGCTGGATGAAGGGTCTATGATGACAATTAAGGTAGTCATCAATTTGACTACAGGGGAAGGCCAGTTCAAGGACTTTCTCCACTATTGCTTAGGGTCTTAGCTGGAGTCATCTTTGCGGATTCCTGGGAATTTCTCTAGTGCCAGGTTTCACGCCACCCCTATAACGACACCTACAATCAAGATACCTCTTTCCTTGCTCTTCCTCTCTGTTCTTCCCCCATATTGACCATCTTGTTCCCCCATGCCCACCTCCCCCCTCACCTTCTCCACTCTCTCTTCACTTCTGCCATCCATTCTCCATAACTCTTGAATTTAGCCTCAGGCAGACTTTTCAGACAAGGACAGAAGACAGAAAGCAGACACACACAAAAATGGCCTTTAGATTACAATTTAAATTCTTCTCCTCTGAAGGATTTTGAGCAGGATCCCCACAATTCAATTCACCCTCAGCACCACTATTTTCCATGTTCTTTCTTGTATGGTCCAGGAAGGCTCACTTAAAGTATTCACCGGCCTTTCTAACCCAAAGTCTCAAAGTACAAATTCCTCCAAACCAAAGCACAGCCAGGCCTATCAGAGCGATACTCCACTCTTGTTACCAACTTCTATCTTAGGGTTTAGTGCTGTGCTGAGACGCCCTGATCACAGCAACTCTTATGAAAGAAAACATTTAGTTATGGAGTGGCTCACAGTGTCTTAGTTTTAGTTCATTATCATCACGGTGGGGAATCATGGTGGCATGAAGGCAGCCTTGTTGCTAGAAAGTTCTATGTCTGGATTGGCAAGCCACAGGAAAAGAGAGTGACACTGAACCTGGCTTTAGCAATTAAAATTTCAAAGCCCATTCCTAGTGACACACTTACTTCAACAAGGACATACCTACTCCAGCGACACCATAACTTCTAATTGTGCCATTTCCTATGAGCCTATGCAGGCCATTTTCATTCACATCACCACATAGAAGTGTGTTGTTACTATAAGAGTTTGAAGACCTGTTGCAGGTTTTAGTAATAATTTCATCATTTGCACTGTGACCCTGCTTTGAATTAGTTATTTAATTTTGAGTTAGCTAAATCTTTTCTACCTCATAGTCTGTTTGTGGTCCATGAGATATATTCTCATTGAATTATCCTGGTACAGCCAAATTAATTTAGATTGTGATTTTTCTTTACATATTGGATTAGCATCAAATTGCAAACTTGAAAGTTAATCCACGTTCTTCTGGGAACGCACCTGAGATGAGATGCCCTTAAGGAAGGAACTAGGTGAAGAATTATCACTCTCAGATTTAGGTGCAGATAGCATAATCTTTCCAAATGCTGGTCCTTTTCTGCGTTTCCGCACAGTACTGAATGAGTGTGACATCAACATTCATCTTAGGTTTTCCTGAAAAGGATCAGTGCTGCTGGTTCATAATCCCTGAAATGTTTCTTCAATATTACTGAAAGGCATAATTTCCTAGATAGAAACTAGCCCCTGTACTAGATCAATAAGCCTTTATTTTAAAATTAAAGCTGTTTTAAAGAGAAATTTCTATTCAAAAGCAATAAAGTAAAGGTCAAATTTATGCTCTTCCTTATCTGAATATATTTTAATCTTCACGTAGATATAAAAAGAAAGTGAAAATAGCAATGCAGATCACACCAGAGAGAACAATTTTTGCCAAAAATGCTTATTTAGTAAAGACATCGTTTAATATTCAGAACCCGTTTAGAGTCGATTGATTTCTAAATTTCAAACTCCGAAGACAATATCCATCCTCTTACATTATACTCAGTTTATTGGCTCCACAAATGGAATTGGAAATGATTGCAAAAGGTTCATAAACTTTAATAGATGACAAGCTGGGTTAGCTACTTAGTGTTAGAAGCAAGTAGCAGAATCAGTTTCCAGGTTCTTAGTCAAGTGTTCTGCTATAAAAATGCTCCTTTGACTTTAAAACCATCCCTCACATAAACCTTCCCTGCTTGTTTAAAGCAGTATCTTGAATTTCCCTCCAACTGTATTTCTTGGTAGTTGTCATTTGCTGTCAACAATTGCACTTACCTTTACTGTCTCATTATGTAGTACACATTATTTCCTTATTATATAGTTTATAAATACTGATTGTTAGTATAAGCTTTAATGTATTTTATATTCCTAATATAAATGCCATCCTAACTTTTTCTGAAGCTAAATTTATGTCACATTGCTTTGAAGGCTCCTGAAACAAATAAAAGACATCATGGCGAGAGTTTAAAGTGCAGAATGACTCAATTCTTTTTTTCTGCCTTTGTGAACTATGTGCAAGACAATGAGCAAATCAGAACATAATGTTTATGTCAATAAATATTACATATACTGTGCTTTATGTAACCATGAGCTCCTATGCTCATTTGAAGTTCCTTTAAAATTTTTCTAGTTTCTATTGGTAACAATATGGCATGGATTCATTTCCGGTATATCTCACTGAATTCCATAAAATTTTTCAGTTGCTTCATATTTCTTGTTTTATTGTATATTTTTCTATAAAACATTCTACATCTCTAATAAATTGATTGTCACTGTTCACTGCCATATTGGACTTTGTATAAAGCATTCTATGATTAACCACCAAGGTAACAATCAATACTTCTTAGCCTCCTATGATCCACAGGCTCAATCTACAGCATGCTAGTTTGTGCAGCTTGTAATGCCACTGTGGACATTCATTTCCTTGCATGTGTTAGGATACCTTAAGTGGGTTTATCTCCCCAACTAGATTGTAAATTTTGAATGGAGAGCAACATTTTTATATAAGTTTTTCTACTTAACTTTCTATTCTTCCTTCTGTTGTGCCAAAGTAATAACATACAGTAAAATATAATGAAAAATATGTAATTATGGTTTTACAGTTCAAAATGTTAAACTCTTTGACACTAAAACAAGTAGAAGAATATGAGATAACTGATGGCTTAGGCAAGAAGTCAAGCATAAACATGAATTTAAATTTCTGAAATAGGGGCTGAAGAGATGGCTCAGTGGTTAAAAGCATTACCTGCTCTTCCAAAGGTCGTGAGTTCAATTTCCAGCAACCTCATGGTAGCTCACAGCCATATGTAATGAGGTCTGGTGCCCTCTTCTGGCCTGCAGGCATACACACAGTCAGAATATTGTATACATAATAAATATTTAAAAATAAAATTATTGAAATAAATGAGTTAATTACTTAATATGAAGCATGATACTATTTTCCTGATATTCACTTCGACAAAATATTTCAGGTTATTATTTTTGAAACGAATGTATCTTATGAAATATGTGTAAAAGCAATTTATTAATTAATTATTTATTTATTTATTAAAGATTTTTGCCTCCTCTCCGCCACCGCCTCCCATTTCCCTCCCCCTCCCCCAATCAAGTTCCCCCAAAGATCAGTCAGGGTTCCCTGCCCGTGGGAAGTCCAAGGACCGCCCACCTCCTTCCTGGTCTAGTAAGGTGAACATCCAAACAGCCTAGGCTCCCACAAAGCCAGTATGTGCAGTAGGATCAAGACCCAGTGCCATAGTTCTTGACTTCTCAGCAGTCCTCATTGTCCGCTATGTTCAGCAAGTCCGGTTTTAGCCCATGTTTTTTAAGACCCAGTCCAGCTGGCCTTGGTGAGTTCCCGATAGATCATCCCCATTGTCTCAGTGTGTGGGTGCACCCCTCGCGGTCCTGAGTTTTTACTCGTGCTCTCTCACCTTCTGCTCCCGACCTGGAAACAACCTAGATGCCCTTCAATGGAAGAATGCATGAAGAAAGTATGGAATATATACATATTAGAGTACTACTCAGCAGTAAAAAACAAGGACTTCTTGAATTTTGCATGCAAATGGATGGAAATAGAAAACACTATCCTGAGTGAGGTAAGCCAGACCCAAAAAGAGGAACATGGGATGTACTCACTTATAATTGGTTTCTAGCCATAAATAAAGGACATTGAGCCTATAATTCGTGATCCTAAATCTGAACATGGCGAACAATGAGGGCTGATGAGAAGCCAAGGACAATGGCACGGGGTTTTGATCCTACTTCATGTTCTGGCTTTGTGGGAGCCTAGCCAGTTTGGATATTCACCTTCCTAGACATGGACGGAGGGGGGAGGACCTTGGACTTTCCACAGGGCAGGGAACCCTGACTGCTTGTTGGACTGGAGAGGGAGGGAGAGAGGAGTGAGGGGAGGGGAAGAAGGATGGGAGGAGGGGGAGGGAAATGGGAGGCTGGGAGGAGGGGGAAACTTTTTTTTTCCTTTTCTCAATAATAAAAAAAGAAAAAAACCTAAATAAATATTTTAAAAAAATCCATGCAGTTTTGAAATGGAGGCTTCCTGGACCTCCATTCATGCTGGCAGCATGAACTCTGACTCTTTTGGGAGGTTCAGGTATGGAGCATTTAAATGGGGTTTGTAAGCAGAGTGCTGCAACTTGCTTAATGGCAACCCAGACCTGCTGTGACCCAACCATGGATCTTGGGTGGAGTGAATGGCTCTCAGAGGCGGTGAATGAACCTCTGAAATGTTGGACTGGGTGGAAACAAAAGGCAAAGAAGCTTTAGTCCTAGCCAAGCTGTTTTGCATTTTAAGAAGTACTCCTGGACAGAAAAGGGTTTTAGATGCACAATAGGACAAATTCAGACACAAAGACATTTCTAAATGAGACAGAGTGTATTTAAAAAATATACATAGGCTTGGAAGAGAGAAGAAAAAGAGTAAAGAGATAGTAAATGTAATATGAAGAAATACAGACAGTAATAGTTTAAAGGAGTGAAGATAATATAATAAATATTAAACTTGTAGAAAAAGTGATAAAGTAAAAACAGATAAGCCATGCAAAGAAGAAATATAGACATAGAGTATGGATTATGTACATTATTGTGTTTTCTTTAAATTTTAGACTATGAAGGAGCTAAGTACAGAGAGACATTTCTTTGTATGGGCTGCTAATCTAAACCAGTGTATATATTTTATTTTAATTTTTACAATTATTTATTTATTTATTATGTTTACAATATTCTGTCTACATGTATGCCTGCAGGCCAGAAGAGGGCACCAGATCTCATTACAGATGGTTGTGAGCCACCATGTGGTTGCTGGGAATTGAACTCACGACATTTGGAAGAGCAGGCAATGCTCTTAACCACTGAGCCATCTCTCCAGATCCCCTGAAAGGTCACCGTGAACACCCCCAAAACTTCTTTGCCCAACCAAACTATGCAGGAAGAAGTTTGGAGTGAACTATGCCCATATTCCCAAATATTGTTTATAAGTGTTTATTTACATCTAAAGGTGGATATGCTATAGAGATTTACATTGGCATGGATCTTGGTCTCTTGATGCAAATTTAAGGTCAATTTTGTTATATGTGTATTTCTGCTCTTGATTATGATACTGTGTTTTTATAGCTCATTTTAAAATGTAATGTGTAGTTAAGAAATAAAGGTTAATAGATAATTATCTATAATAACCAAGCTTGTAGTCATGTTGGTTAGTTTTTTAAAATATACAGAGATATATTTCAGTTAGATAGGTGTTCTTCAGATCTTTAAGAGACCTTCAGAGTATGGCATTTAAAGCGTTTTAAGAACTTAGGACATCTCATGACAACGAGACACATCTGATCCTGGCAATTACTTCAAGAGGATGATGGGCATCAAAGAGGCTCCTTATGGTGTTTGTTAGACATTTGAGCAAGAAACTGCTCTTGCCTGGACTGCTTAATGTTATGCTGTATGAACTGGACCCACAGAAAGAAGATGAGACAGTCCTTTGGCGTTCCTGTTTCATTAAAGAGTCTGACAGACACTCTTCAGGACACAAAAGAAAATGACTGAAAACTGCCAATATAGGTGGTACTGTGTTTGAAATTTCCTGCTTCATGGAATAGTCTGCTGGAAACTGTTGGCCTATAGGCTGAAGATGGATACTCCAATGATACAGAGTAACTGTGGATAACTGTCCAGGCAATGAGATATCTCTGTCAATTCTAGGGTTTTCGAAATTGTTTACAATGCACTTCCTGTTTACTTAGGTAATATTATATCCTTTTGAAGTCTTTGATGGAGTTGAAGAATAGTTATAATTACATTTTCCTTAGTTATGATAAAAAGATAAAGAAGATATAAAATATTTAAACTGTAATTCTTTCTTGATACCTGTTTTGTTATATGTAATTGTACTATGTTAAAGCTAAAACCTTCCTTTTTATTTAAACAGAAAAGGGGGAATAGTGTGGAAAGTTCTTCTATATCTTATGTGTGTTTCTTTTATTGGTTAATAAAGAAACTGCTTTTGACCAATGGCTTAACAGAATATAACAGAATAAGAAGCTAGAGCTAATAAGCCCAGCAGTGATTTATTTAATTCAGTTTCTGTGTGGTTATTTTGGGGCTGAGTAGCAGGGAACAAACAAGAGGCCTCCTACAACAATACCATGCTAAAAGAACAGAGAATAAGACAAGAGCATTCATGTCTACCTCTGACATTCTGCTGAATTTTGATCAAAGGATTAGAGAGAAGAGGAAGCATAGGCAGATAACTCTCACTGTCACATTTTTATTTGCCACCAGAAGAAGAGGAGTAAATTAAAATCAAAAGCAGAAAGGCAAAGTCCCACCCTACCAACTTTTGTGTCCCATTAGAAACTAATAGTTAATGGGAACACCAGGAAAGTATTTCAATTCATTGTTAATTGTAATGAATAGAAACTGATAACTATGATTAAATACAAAAAAAGAGAAAATCTTAACACTACTAGGATAGTAACATAATAGAATGATTGGAAGATTTCTTTGAAGTTCAGAAAATGAGGCAGAGATGCCAAAATAAAGGGACAGGCACAGAGAGCTCTGGGGACAAGGATGTATTGGACTGTATTAAACAGAGCTTCAGTTATGAATCTAAAAGACAGCATGCAGGTTGGAAGAAGCCAAACATAAGACTTCATACTTTATTATTTTTTTTAATGATAAATGTTCATCGTACACATATCCATTGACAGAGAGACTGGTGATTGCCAGGGTTTAGGAGAGAGAATAGAAGGTGAGATAACTGTTGTGGGCACAGAGTTTTCCTTTTCTATGATGAATGTCTTGAAGGTAAAGACAAATGGTGATAATACAATACATTTGGTGCCCTCAATTCAAGGAAGTTGTAGGTACCATTTGAAATGACTAATTTTATGTTAATATTGTAAACTGTATCCCATTTTAAAAAATAGAAAAGTTAGACCTATTGAAGGAGTACTGAATTTCCTCCTCCTCGTCCTCTTCTTTATCCTGCTCTTCCCCTTCTTTTTACTTGTCCAAGAATACTTATTTTATGTTTGGCTACATTTAAGACATGTTTACATTTATTGTCTGAAGGTAATTAAATTAATTATTCATCCTTGAGGTTTCTTTAGTTGGCAATAAGCAGCATGGTTTTCTGAGTCACCAATATTATAATACATGTATGTATTATAATATGTATATATATGTATATAATGTATATATATGTATATATTATAATATGTATATATACATATATATAAACATAAAATAAAAATTATTTCCAACAATTGCAATATTTTAGTAATGAATAATAGGTAATGATTATGCAAAAACACCTCTAAACATTCCAGTAAGAAATAGAAAGCAAGTAACTAAGCAAACAGACTGTCAAGCTGTGAAGAAAACTATCATGGTCTGTTGGAAAACAGAAAGAAAGAAGAAACTTTAAAGTTGATTATCACCGATTTTAAGCAGTAAGCTTTTTAAGAACATAATATAATAAGATATAAACAAACGCTAACACAGCAAGACTGAGCAAATGAACAGAAGGAAAATACCTCAAGAAAAGGCTCGAGATAGACTGCAAACCTTTAAAAGAATATATTGCCACTTTTTGTGCATAATAAACGATTTGGAGTTTCAGACAGTTAAATTAAATTCTAGATTATTTTAGCAGCCATTGAAACACATACTGTCCTGGCATACAGTGTCTGAGAGCATAACAACTATTCTGAAAATAATATGGGAAGGGTCATGACATGCATTTCTCTGTTTCTCAACAATTGCAGTTTTTCAGAGCCCATTGTTGTATGTGTGGTATTATTTTCACTAAAAGTTAGGCATTAGGATGGATTTTACTATGGCATTTTATTCATCTGGAGGGGCTCTATTGATAACAACATGATTTTTTAGAACAAAAAGAATTCAGTTGCAGTTTGAAGCTGCTTTTCTTCCTATACCCAATATACAGTGTTCAATGATACGTTTTGCCCCTGACAATGAGGAAGCAGTTATGTACTCTACAAATATGAATATAGTAGTTTTATGTATTGACATATCCAAGGAACAGCTTGATTAGGTGGTATTCACAGCAGCTCACATTTAGTTGACATGTAGATGACCTGTATTGTACTCTTGATACTATAATAATATGTCACGCAGGTTTCCAGTCAAAGTAGGACATTAATATTAACTTTCTAATTCATAATACAATTATTTTCTTCTTACAGGTCCCTAGGTCAGGAATAAATACACAAAGAAATTTTCATAGAGATGTAACATAGACATTTTACGAGGTGTGACTCTGAATGACCCATGCTTGGGTGCTGAGTTGCGGGGATATCTTGCTTGTACAAAGAAAGCTTGGGTGAAGATCAGAGGGTGGATGTCGCCACTAGCTAAACATAGAGGTCTGGAGGTCTGTACAGACAGAAAGGAAGTCATATGGCTGGGCAGCGAGAGGAAGTGATAAGGCAGGAGGAAACAGGAACTCAATCTCTTTTCTGCTGGTAAGTTGAGCAGGTGAGGTGGCTGTGGTTTGGTTCCTTTAGCTCTCTGTTGTCTCTCTCTGGGCTTTAATTATTAAGACCTATTAGAACTTAGGCTGCACTGAGTGCTATTCATTCTTCTTACAAATGCAGGCAAGTCATCTGGAGTCTATATCTCTTAGTTTCGTGACATACAAGAATGTCACGGGGAGCGATGAGTAGTGACATTTTTATGATGCATTTCTTTTTATTTAAACTGATCTTCTTGAAAAGATAGCTATATTATTTCAGAATGTTACTTGTGATCTCAATGCTATTGAAGGTAAATGGATAAATAATACAAGGAAGTCAATGCCATAAAACTACTCTGAAGGCGACTGTCTTGTCAGTAACACAAATAACGAATTTACTTACTGTAACTGCAAACCCACTGCTAGTAAATTCTGATCATATTTGACCCATATGAACAACAGTCACTGCTCACTCTTTTATTAATAGCTCATGCATGGTGTGTGTGTGTGTGTGTGTGTGTGTGTGTGTGTGTGTGTGTGGTAGTGTCATATACTGCTTACTGCTTCTAATTTTTTCCCATGAAACAATTTCCAGTATTAAAAGAAGTCAAGAAGACAAATCTAGTGTAAAACATGTGTGAAGGTATAAGAGTAGACAGTGAGTGTGGAATCGTTAGTCTGAAATAAGCTTGAGAATCATGGCAAATATTCACATATGCCACAAAATAGTGGAAAAATAGGGTGGGAAATACAAGAGTTTAGTAAAGGGAGGGAAATGACTGGGCCAGATGAGAGCTAGGAGGACAAATTTTCAATATCCAAGCTCAACTGTTTATACTTAGATTCTATTTTAGATTATGTCAAATAACACTTTTACCCATCTAGCTATTGGGAGCTGACATTTAATTAGTGAATGACAAGCAAGGAATAGAAAGGCGACATGAAGAACTACAGAATAAAGCAGAATTTTTTTCTTTGCAGCTTGTGCTTGCATAAGTTTTCTGTTGCTTGTTATTAAACTGTCACAAAATTCCTGAAAAGAAGATGGACGACAAGAACTGGTTTATAGTAAAGTAAAATTTTCTTGGGCAAAATCCACACCCGTGCTAAAAATTATTTTCTAAATGAATCGCGATTAAATTTTACTCACCTTCATTTTTGACAATGAGTCAGCTATGTCCTGCCCCAAAATTGACATAGCAGGCAAAGTAATTATCCCATGGTGTATGGTTAGCTTTCTCTTGTCCTCAGTTTTCTCCCAAATTCCTGCCATTCTGTATTATTCATTTTTTGGAATGAGTCACTGAAGGGCCCTACAATAGAAAATGGTGTCTGGATTACACTTACATTAACTTGAGCCATCCTCACTGACATACATGGTTTTTTGTTTGTTTCAGAATAATTTCTAGCTACCTAGAAAAAACTACAAGAGACTAGAATACAAGAGAGTTTTTTCAATGTAGCAGGATAGTGTGTGAAGAATTATATAAAGAAGTATTACTGGATGAGATTTCCTAGTGGTGGTTTGTTCTCCCATGAAGGAACTAACCATTTGAGATTGCAAAGTTGCTCTGAGTCATTGAATCATTGAATCAACCAGGCTTAAACCCAGATAACAAACTAGACATTGTCCTTGGTCCTAGATATCAAGTAGTATTAAAATTAATGAAACTATCTATCCTCATGGAAAATAAGTGCTAATGGGAAAGACAGACAGTAGCAAGGATAAGTAAGATGCATGTTATGTAGAATATTTACATATTCCAAGAAAAGCAACAAAGTATAGCACAGGAAACAAAATATGCCTGTGATTCAGACAGGAAGATTATCTTATGGTATATGTTACATGACGCACGGAAATGAGTCTTCTGGGAAAATGGAATTGAAGTGCAGGAACCAGTCAATGGCATTGATAATGCATGAGGACAGAAGAAAGACATTTCAGAATAAATAAAGGCCTTAAATGACTTCTCCAACAATTTTGTTGTCAGACGACATTCTCATCTCCCTTACTTCATCTTTCTGCTTTTGATTCCTATCTCCAGAAATAATTTCTTTGTCAACTTTGGTGACTCTACAGCTTTCTGACAACAATTGTGATTTCCAGGTCTCTCACTTTCTGCTTTATTCTGCCATGTTGTAATGAGTCCCATTATCTTTGCCTTGGATTAGGTTTCTATCTGTCATATAGATGACACCAATGCCTTTTCTTGACCAGCTCCTTCTCCCATCTTAACCCAGTGGCTCCTAACTTCACTGTGTTCCATGATTGAGCTCTATAAACCTGCAAGGTAGTTGTCTTTATATTATGTGGAGAGGCATGCATAGGACACTGGTGCTGTTTCTTGCTGCCCTACAATGCTATTCACTATGTGGCTCTTGCATTGGTTCCTTTTCTTACTGTGACAAAATGCCTGCCAAGAAGCAACTTTGTTTTGGTTTGTATATTGATGGGATACAGTCCATAAGAGTGGAGAAGGTAAGGCTAGTATGGAGCAGCTCTCAGCTATGACAATAGGCATATGGAGCTCCTTTTTTATATTCTCAGGAATCAGAAAATAGAGGAAAATTAGGAAAGAAGTGGTGCAGATTATTAGTTTCAAGATCTGCCCTCCAATTCTTCCATTCAACATGCATCTCCTGATTGTTCCATAACCTCCCAAATAGTGCTTCAAGCTGGAGGCTAAGTGTTCAAACTGATACAGAAGTGGGAATATTTTATACCCAAACCATAACAGGCTCTTTGCACGAACACTGAGGACTAGTGCAGATATGTGCCAGCTGTCCAAATGACTGTTCAACTTCACAATGTGAGAACAATCTCATTCTGTTCCAGAAGATTGAGATCACTTTATTCTTACAGTTTTAGTGTCCCTGAATTGACAGCTGATCTCGAGGGTTAGGTCATTCTGTTTTCATACAGACGTGTATTTGAGCATGTACCTACTGGACAGTGATCACTTTCACACCCTTCACGTTCCCCCATGCAGGTGTTACATGCTTTTCTAAGAAGAATTCCCAAGAACTTACATTTTATCTAAAAGGGATTCTAGATACTTAAGAAGAGTTGTTTAAGGATGCAGAAATAGTTTTCTCCTTGTGCCTGGTCAACATGGTGCATTCATGTAATCCAAGAATTTGAGAACCTGAGGTAGCAGGATTACCAGCTTGAGGCTTGTCTGAGCTACATAGTGAGGGACAGGTAAGGCAGAAATTTAAACAAGAAAGTTAAAATGTGAGTGCGTGTGTGTGTTTGCATTTGTGTGTGATGTGGGAACCCCCTCTGTGTGCCATGATTACCATTAATGAATAAAGAAACTGCCTTGGCCTGATAATAGGGCAGAACTTAGGTAAATGGGGAAAAATGAACTGAATGCTTGGAGGAAAAAGGCAGAGTCAGAGCGAAGCCATGGAGCCATTGGAGACAGATGCTGGAAATTTTACCCGGTAAGCCACCACCATGTGGCTATACACAGATTAATGGAGATGAGTTAAATTAATATAAGAGTTAGCCAATAGGAAGCTAGAGATAATAATGGGCCAAGCAGTGATTTAATGAATACGGTTTCTGTGTGATTATTTCAGGTGTAAGTTAGCTGGGTGGCTGGGAATGAACACGCAGCTCTCTCCCCCTACATGTGTGTTTGTGTCTGATTGTGTCTTGGCAAAAATTTTAGTTGACATTTATGAAAATCATTCTTCTCTTTCCCCACTTTGCCAAGCACATTTTGTATCTGGTAGGATACTAAGCCTCACAACAGTTGAAAATAAATTAAAAAAAATAAAAGACATAGTAATGGAGAGCTAGAATGTAGGAGCACCTGTAACTCTTAAAGAGGATACAAATTTTATTTTTAGCATCTACATGGTGGCTCACAATTATCTGTTTGTCTAATCCGAGACATCTGACACCTTCTTCTGGACTTCCTTAGTAATAAACACACATTTAGAAGATATTTGTATTCAGGTAGCCAAACACTCATACACATAAGCTAATCAACAAATATTTGAAAACATATCCAAAAGAAGCAATCTACATTCTTAGGGAGTTTATAATCCATACATAAAAACTATGATCATGCTTACCTTAATGTGAGGGAAAGTGCCTTAAATCTCTTGGGACTCTCTTAACTTCATGCTCTCAATTTCTTTCTGAGAACATTACTGCCTGAAAGAAGAAAACAAAGATCATGGGTTAAGTTTCTAATTTGCTACACCTATAGAGCACAACTGAAGTTGAGATTTAAAGGTGAAAGTGTTAAGTAAGTTCTGGGAAATCTCTTCGATTTGAGGTAACCATCGCAACACTATCTCTATGGCAATGAGAGAGAATGATGGGACAGTTATCTTAGACAAAACTGCTTCTAGTTAAAAGTATTCCATTTCTACTATTTCACGAAGGAATCATGTTAATAAGAAGACTTGTTCTATGAGTGCTTACCACATGCTGTATTTTGTTCTGAGGATAACTGGAATTACTTAAGCCAGTAAACTGTCCTCTGTAGCACAAATAGCATGATTATTTTGATTCTTCAAATGAAATTCAAAGAGAGTTACTTTCCCAAGACCATGTATTACAGGATAGAGATTGAATTAGAACCCACAAAGCTTAGATTCATAGTTTATGGATTGAAGGAGGGTAGTAAGTAAGGGGTTCTGCTAGAAAGTGAAGAGTATTGCATGTTACTGTATGCTGATATTTTTGTTAATAGATGTATTGAATAGATATCTATTCAATTCTCTGCCTCTGTTATTTCTTTTCAGTATTGTTCACATACAGAGGAAATCTATGATATCCTGGGATTAGAGAACATTGTAATAATTTCTGATCTCCAATGCTATCAGCATATTTGAGTTGAATTAGACATGATTTCATAAAGTTTTAAAATGAAGTTGTGATTTTTGGCACTGCTGGACAATATATATAAGACATAAAGAAACTGTAATATCCTAATAGAATTTGAGCTAAAAAAAACAATGGAAACAAAATATGTGTTTCATTAACTCACATTATGGCTACCATAATAGTAGGAAAAACTTGTATTTTCAATTTCTGGTCATTATAATATTCTGAGGACCAATGAATAGAAGACACTGTTTGTATTTTTTCACAATGCCATTACCATATGTTTTCTGTATTTCTCTGTATTGTTTGTAGTAATAGGAGAGGCAGGCTGTGGCCCAACTTCCACACGACTAGCTTGGCCCCACAATAATTACACGGAAACTGTATTCTTTTAAACACTGCTTGGCCCATTACCTCTAGCCTCTTACTGGCAAATTCTCACATCTTGATTAACCCATTTCTAATAATCTGTGTAGCACCATTAGGTGGTGGCTTGCCAGGAAGAATCTTAACCTGTGTCCATCTTGGAGAGGAGAGCTATATCACCTGCCTCACTTCCCTTCTTCCCAGCATTCTGTTCTGTCTTCCCCGCCTACCTAATTTTCTGTCCTATCAAAGGGCCAACGCAGTTTCTTTATTAACCAATGAAAGTAACACAGACAGATGACCCTCCTTCATCAATTGTTCATGTACTACTTTCAAAACTCAGCAAAATGGATTTTTATGTGTGTTTGCATGTGTATGTGTGCACTTGTGAATGTTGGTTTGTAAGAATACAAGTCTGCACATGCCTCAGGGTATGTATAGAACTTACAGAACAGCCGCAGGTATTGGTCCAAGACTTCTATCTTCTTAAAATAGGAGCCTCTCTCCTGCTGTTCACTGCTGAACATGACACTTAAGCTGGCTTGTGAACTTCTGGGGATCACACTTTTTCTTTCCTAACCCCCATAGGAATACAGAAATTACAGGTGTGCAATATTGCTTCCAGCTTTTAAATGAATTATGTAGGGTCAAACTCAGGCCTTCATGAGTGGCTGAAAATAGGCATGGAGCCATCTCCTCATCCTGAAATGGATTTCATGTAAAGGTTAATATTAAGAAGGTAAAGGAATAAATCTAACTCATGAGTATATAAATCGAGAGTGCTTATTAAGAAAAAGTTTCATGTTCGTAGCTTTTGAGTTTTTCTTAGAGTGGAATAAAATTTAAGAATAATGAATATAAAGACAATTTCTTAGTTAGTAATTATTACAGAATACTGAAATTCCTTGTTGTCCTTGGAAACTTAGACTAGTAAAACATTTTATATTTATATTTATTTTATTTACATGAATATTTTGCTTACATGAATGTGTGTGCACTGTGTGCATGCTTTTATGTTCTTAGAGGTCAGAAGAGGGCACTGGATACCCTGAAACTGATGCTAGAGATTGTTGCAAATCGTCTGATCACTGGGACCAAAGTCTGATTCTCTGTAAGAGCAACAAGAGATCTTAACAGTTTAACCAACTTTCTTACCTCGTGCATGAAGAATATTTTTGCTAAGATGTTTCTGTGTACAAACTGTCAGTTAGTTTTGCTCTGCAGACACCTGGAAATAATCATTTGGCATCATTTTCTCTTGTACAAACAAGATGACTATACACTTCAGCTGGCTAGAAGGGCCACTAGTGTAAGATTTAGTCCTGAGTTCCCTATAGCAAGACAGACTTTCATAATGTAGAATATAAATTGTGTAATTCTTGGTGATTTCAGCTGTTCTTTTCTTCCAAACCACACTTGTTCTGCTGCAAGATAAACACTTCCAATTGCATGTTTGTGGGTTGCTTGGTGGCAACAAATGAATCTTCTTATTTATATGTTGTGCTTGCGGACTGATGGAAGAGTTGTGATGTCTTACACTAATTGGATATGATTAATAATTCTCAGATTCTCTTGTTGCTGATGATGTTTATACCCTGGTAATAAAAAAGATGTGTCTAGTTTACAAATGAGCCACTGGTCACACATTTTAAAATTGAACTGCTCCTAGAAACATTTAAAAAAAAACTTCTTCATAGATTCAGCTTGAATGTTGCTTTTCTCAGCAGCATTATAGAATGGGAATAAATCATTCAGCC
Organism: Microtus pennsylvanicus; assembly: GCF_037038515.1. Lineage (NCBI taxonomy): Eukaryota > Metazoa > Chordata > Mammalia > Rodentia > Cricetidae > Microtus > Microtus pennsylvanicus. The sequence goes on along the minus strand of NC_134597.1, from coordinate 10,253,282 downwards.
TATCTATTTTGCAAGCTGAAAGATCTGCATGTCATATAGTGCTAATGTGGTGTTCACATTTGCCTTTCTAAACCGTATCCTATTAAAGAGATCTCGTGTTTCAATTTATATTGGGACCTTTTCCAAAATGAATGAAAATAAATGACCAGTAATAATTAGCATTCTGAAACAGAAATCTCAGCAAGGCAATAGTCTGGCTTCAGTGACTGTGAACCATGCTTTGCACATTTTATTTTGCTCATTATTAGCATAGACTTGGAATCTAGTCATTGAGTTTTATGTAAGTGTTCTAGACAGGAAGAGAATATGAAGGAAACCTGTTCTTTCAAGTACTGGAGGTATGTGGCAATAAAAGTGGGATGGGGTAGGGAATGCATCAAACAGATTCTTTCCTTTCCATGAGAGAAAACATCACAGGAAACAGTGATAGGCAAAACCGAGTCAGGCTCCCATTTGGGCCTCTGCAAATAGGGCTTTCTCTTTCCTTTCCTTGGATCATACCGGTTAGTCATCGCCTACAGCAGTGATTTTAAAGGTATACCTTGGCATTTTATTTTCCCACCTCACTAACCCTTTCCTGTGTATTACGGGTCTCAGAATAGCGGAGACCGACTGGCAACCTGCCAACAGGAGGAAATGATGTGCATTTTTGGTGGACCACCAAGGCTGGTACAAAGATTGGTGTTTATAGCAGCAATCTGCACAGAAGTGAGCCTGAACCTGTTTGGCGGAAACACTGACACATTGTAGAGACAAAAGAATGTTTCATCATGTTCTGGTTCAGACAGAATTATTAAGGACCATATAATATCCAGAATTCACACTTATAAACTATTCCTAGAATACTGGCAGGTCCAGATATAGGAAATTTGATGCCCAGCAATATTCTCTCTTAGATGGCCATTATGAGGTATCTTGGGTGGAGAAGTTATAAAAAGAAGGGGAAACCAGAGAAACAACAAAGTTTTCTATAATTACTGAATGTTGCCGAATTATTTATGATGTTATATAATTTTAAACTCAATCAGGTACCCTGCTCTAATAAACAATGCAAGGGGATGGGCATAGTGATAAAACTGTAGTATAGTAAAAATAAAGAAACTTCTTCATCTATTGGTTCTTCCCACATTATTTTGTATGAAGTGGGACATGTATTTATTTCTATATTAACTTTCTAGGTCAGTTATACAGCATGCCACTACTTTAGTGGTGCAAGAAAATTTACTTATTGTACTGGATGCTGAGGACCAGGATTCAGGGGCTAACTAGGTTTTTGTGACAGGTGACATTCCCTACTTGTTATGCAAAGGATCCTTATCATTGTATCTTCATATGACTCTTTCTTCCTGTGTGTACCTATCTGGGGTATCATCCTCAACTATAGGCAAGGCCTATTGTACTAGGACCTTACTTAATCTTAATTGTATCTGTAGAATTCTTGTCTCCAAATAGAGTTGTATTGATTGGGGCTTTAACACATGATCTTTGGAAACTATACAATTTAAACAGTAACAGAATGCATAATTATATTAGCTTTATAAAGATGAAAACCTAATCTTTTATCTGTTATCTAGCATGGTGATTGGCACAGACTAGATGTTTAATAAATGATAGCTAGATACCAAGGAAACTAATAGGTGTCTAATACAGTATAGGTTATATAAAGGACATATTATATGTGTATAATACAGTATAGGTAATATAAGGGACATATCATGATATAGTGGTTGAAGGTTCTATTACACCTATTATTCAAAATTATTTTTCATATCTGTATGTCAATGCAATAATAATTCCACTCTTATGAATTGTTAAAAGAATAAATGAGTGTTTGATAAATGATTAACCCTTGATAAATACTACTTCTGATCAATATTTAACTATGATTTGTCCTTTTAGACAACATTTCATTTGCTTTCATTTCAAAGCCCCACCTTTCTTGTGTGATAAGCAGGACCAAGCATTCTGGGAAAGTATTCTCTTGAGCTTGTTTCTGTGTGCTTTGTGGTGATATTTTGGCTCTCATGATAGTAATATTTTTAGTGTTTTCAGGAAAAGTTAGGCTAAATTAATTTTAGAACTGACCCACTTACATATTGTTTCTTTTACTGACTACGGCAGCTGAACAGCTAAGTTAGACAATTTACAAACTTTATTATGGCTTATATGGGGCAAACCATTCTAGAAATAGGACCGAGTGGCCTGAGATTCTGAGTGAGCAGTTTCTTGATAGATTCAAAATATCAACCAATTTTTAACCCTTACATCTTCTTTCCAAATTTCAGCACTTCAGAGGGGTAAAACAAAATGATATATTTTTGGTCTATTATGCTTAATGTGCATGTGTTTGTGTGTGTGTGTGTATGTGTGTTTGAGAGAGAGAGAAAGAGAGACTATGATCAAATAGTCAATTAAATAAACAGAAATCTATTTATTTATTTATTAGAAATTTCCACCTCCTCCCCTCCTCCCATTTCCCTCCCCCTCCCCCCACTCCCCCTCTCCCTCCCTCTCCAGTTCTAAGAGAAGTCAAGGTGCCCTGTCCTGTGGGAAGTCCAAGGCCCTCCCCCCTCCATCCAGGTCTAGGAAGGTGTGCATTTAAACAGACTAGGCTTCCAAAAAGCCAGTACATGCAGCAGAATCAAAACCCAGTGCCATCATCATTGGCTTCTCAGTCCGCCCTCATTGTCAGCCACATTCAGAGAGTGATCACATGCTTGTCTCGTCCCAATCTAGGTGGCCTTGGTGAGCTCCCATTAGATCAGCCCCACCATCTCAGTGAGTGGACACACCCCTCCTAATCCTGACTTCCTTGCTCATGTTCTCCCTCCTTCTGCTCTTCATCTGGACCTTGGGAGCTTAGGCTAGTGCTCCAATGTGGGTCTCTGTCTCTATCTCCATCCATCACCAGATGAAGATTTTATGGTGATATGCAAGATATTCACCAGTGTGGTGAAGCTAAATAAGGATGAGAACCCAAAGAAAAACATATATTTATCCTCCTGGATATTGAAAGTAGACAAGACCTCCAGGCAAAAGTTGGGATCACGGGTGTGGGTGTGGGTGGGGGGATGGGGAGATGGGAAGAGAGAAGGGAGAAGGTGAGGATTGGGGAGAGCTTGGGGAATGGGATGGTTGAGATGGAGGAAGGGTGGATATTGGAGCAGGGAAGAAGATATCTTAAGGGAGCCATTTTAGTGTTGGCAAGAGACTTGGCTCTAGAGGGGTTCCCAGGTGTCCAAGGAGATGTCCCCAGCTACGTCCTTGGGCAGCAGAGGAGAGGGTGCCTGAACTGGCCTTATGTCATAGTAAACAGAAATTTGAACAACCTTCAATTATACTGAACTATTTTCACTTGTTAAATTTAGATTATTAAACTTGATTAGTATACAAGTTCTTGACAGAATTTATTATTAGGGCTGGTGAGAGATGCCCCAGTGCTTGCTGCCCTTGTAGATAACTGAGGTCTTGTTCCAGGCACTGATCTGCCAGTTCACAACCATTGGTAACTCTATTGCTCTCTTATGCCCCCCATAGGCACCAGGCACTCATGTGGAACACATAAATACTTTCAGTTAGACACTCATACACATAAAATAAAAATTAAAAAATTCCCTTTGAAAAAAACCTAAAAACTAGTCCCTCAGAATATTGTTGACAGTTGCATGGCTGGGGCAGACTGAGGGACCACTGGCAGTCACACCAGGATTTATCCCAACTGCATGTACTGGCTTTTTTGGAACATATTTTCTTTGGATACCTTGCTCAGCCTAGAAATAGTAGGGAGGGCCTTGGACTTCCCCAAAGCAAACGTGCCTTATCCTCTCTGAAGTGTGGGTAGGGTTGGGTAAGAGGCTATGTGGAGTGAATGGAAGGAGGAGAGGGAATGGGACTTGGATTGGTATGTATAATGAAAAAAGATAGTTCATTTTCTTTTTTTAAAAAGTAAATAAATAAAATTTCCTTATAAAATAAATTTATTAACCTAAACATAAGTATTTGTAAAATATCATATCATCTTCTCCACAAAATTAAAAATAAAACTACTTTGAACTAAAATAATCATTTCTTCTCAACTCCAATAGACGCTTTCCATGGACCCTTGGTATGTCATTTCTATCACTCTGTGTATTATAGTTTGAGTCTACTATATATTTTGCATACTGAACCACATTGTAGATGCTAAAGATAAAACTCCAATTAAACCCACTGAACTACCATCTATGAAGATTTAATCTATAGCATCCTGCTTTTATGTAACACTCTCCTTTCATATTTTTCTACTGGGAGAACTCCTGGTTGCATTTTCTCAAACAGTCTGTAGGGAGCTCTACCTATAGTTGCAGTCGGTATAACAATGAAACCTAAAGAAGGACATGTCTATAAAGTACAAGAAGCTTACACAGAAGAACAAATAGATGGTACCAGAAAAAAATGCCCCTTTCTACAAAATAACCAAGACACTAAACTTACATAATAAAGAAATAATATTAAAAGCCTCAAAGAAAAGGGGCCAAGTAACATATAAAGGCAAATCTATCTGACTTACACTTGACTTTTCAGTGGAGACTGTAAAACCTAGAAGAACCTAGACAGATTTCTTGCAGAATCTAAGATTGTGGATGCCTGCCCAGACTACTATATCCAGCCAAACTTTTAATCCCCATAGATGAAGAAAATATATTTTACGAAAACATCAAATTTTGTCAATATCTATTCATAAATATATCCCTACAGAAGGTGCTGAAAAGAAAACTCCAACCCAAGGAGTTAGCTACACCCATGAAAACACAAGTAATATATAATTTCACATCAGAAAAATCCAAAGAAAGGAAACGCACATGCATACACACACACGCACACTCACAAACACAGTCTCACTCCACCATCACCACTTCCACCAAAAACAACGACAACAAAATAACAGGAATTAAAAATCACTGTTCGTTAATATTGCTTAATATCAATGAATTCAATTTGCCAATAGAAAGACAGGATAGCAGAATGGATACTAAGACAAAATCCATCATTCCACGGTATACAAGAAACACACTTCAACACCAAAGACAGAGATTACCTTAGAGTAAAGGGTTGAAAATAGATTTTTTTCCAATCAAACAGACCTACGAAGCAAGTTGTTGTAACTAACCTAATATCTAATAAAATATGCTTCAAACCAATATTACTCAAAACTGGTGGAGGATATTTCATATTCTTCAAATGACAAATATATCAAGATGATGTCTCAATTCTAAACATCTATTTTCCAAATACAAAAGCACCCAAATTTGTAAAAGAAACATTACTAAAGCTTTAATCACACATTGACTTCCACATAATAGTAGCAGAAAACTTCAACACCTTATTCTCATCAATAGACAGCTTTGCCATACAGAAACTAAATAGAGAAATAATGGAAATCATAGATACTATGATCAAAATGAACTTAACAGTTATCGACAGAACATTTCACCCAAACACAAAAAAATATACCTTCTTCTCAGTGCCTGATATAACCTTCTTCAAAATTGACCACACCATTATTCATAAAACATGTCTTAACAAATAAAACAAGCAAACCAAAACCAACCAACTAAACAAACAAAAATAACCCCCTGTATTTTATCAGATCGCCATGGATAAAGTTGGATTGAAGAAAAACACAAACTACAGAAAGCCTACAAACTTAGGGAAACTGAACAACTCTCAACTGAGTTACCACTGGGTAAGGAAGAAACTAAAGACTTCCTAAACTTCAATGAAAATGAATGCAACATACCCAAATTTTTAGAACCCAATAAGAAATGAAGGTACTCTTAAGAGGAAAGTTTATGACACTAAGTGCCTACAAAAAAAAATTTGAGGAAATCTTATACTAGTGACTAAAAGCACACCTCAAAACTCTAGAACACAAAGAAGCAAACACACCTAAAAGTAGTAGACAGCATTGAATAATCAAAAAGGGCTGAAATCAATATATTAGAAACAAATAAAGCAATATAAAGAATCAATAAAACAAAGAGTTGATTTTTTTGAGAAAACAAACAAGATAGTCAAACCCTTTTCTAGGTCAAGTAAAAAACAGAAGGAGACTACCTAAATTAACAAAATCAGAAACAAAAGGGGCACATAAAAACAGACACTGAGGAAATCCAGTCATTAGGTTATACTTCAAAAACCTGTACTCCACAAAATTGAGAAATCTAAGAGAAATGGGAAAATTTCTTGATAAATGCCATATATCAAAATTAAATCAAGATCAGATAAACAATTTAAATTGATCTATACCTTCTAAGGAAATAGAAGCAGCCATTAAAATTTCTCCCATCCAAAAGAAAAAAACCTTAGGGTCAGATGGTTTTTGCATAGAATTCTATCAGACTTTCAAAAAAGAGCTAATACCAATACTACTCAAATTATTCCAAAAGACAAACACAGAATGAACATTACTGAATTCTTTCATTGGGGTCACAATCACCATGATTGTTTTGGAACTACACAGAGACTCAACAAAAAAAGAAAATTACAGACCAAATTCCCTCATGAGCGTTGATGCAAAAATACTAAATAAAATACTGGCAAACCAAATCCAAGAAAATGTCAGAAAAGATAATCCACCATGATCAAGTAGGCTTTAGCCAAAAAGTGCAGAGATCATTCAACATATGAAGGTCTGTCAACTTAATCCATCATACAAACAAACTTAAAGAACAAAACCATATGATCATCTCCTTAGATGCTGAAAAAGCCCTTGGCAAAATCCAGCACTCTTTCATGATAAAAAGTCTTGGAGAGATGAGGGATATGAGAGACATAGTTAAATATAATAAAAAGTAACATACAGCAAGCTGATTGCTAAATAAAGAGAATTTCAAAGCAAATCCACTAAGATAAGCAATAAGATGAAATTGTCCACTATTTCTATACCTACACAATATAGTACTTTGATTTTTAGCTAGAGCAATAAGAAACTAAAAGAAATCAAGGGAATACAAATCAGAAAAGAAGTCAAAGTATCATTATTCACAGATGATATGACAGAATACTCCTGTATACTCCCAAAATTGGACCTTGGAACACCTACAACTGATAAACACCTTTAGTGAAGTGGCTGGATACAAGACTAAATAAAAAAAAATTGGTAGTCCTTTTATATACAAATGATAAAAGGGCTGAGAAAGAATTCAGGAAAACAACAAGCTTCACAATAGCCACAAACAAATATATATCTTGGGATAACTCTAACCAACCAATTGAAAGACCTGTATGAAAAGAACTTCAAGTCTTTGAAGAAAGAAATATGAGACGATATCAGAAGGTAGAAAGGTCTTTAACATAGTAAAAACGCCTGTAACACGACGGCTTGCTTGTTGGGGTTTCTGTCCTGCTCTGTTCCCACAGCTGGTAAATCCCAAAGAAAATCACACAGAGATCTCTGTAAGTTATAAACTGATTGGCCCATTATCTCAGGCTTCTTGTTAACTCTTGTAACTTATATTAGCCCATTATTCTAGCATTTACTAGCCACATGGCTCAGTACCTTTTTCAGCGGGGCAGGTCACACCTTCCTTCTTCAGTGTCTGGGCAGGACTGGGGAGGAATGGGTTTCTCCTTCCCACAATTCTCCTGTTCTCATTATCCTGCCTCTACTTCCTGTCTAGTTGTCCCTCCTATACTTCTTGCCTGGCTACTGGCCAATCAGGGTTTATTTAAAACATAATTGACAGAATATAAAATTGTCCCACACCAAATGCCCATCTTACAAGAAGCAATTTAGAATCAATGCAATCCCCATCAAAACTTCCAACAAATTTTTCTTCTTCTTTTTATTTATTTATTAAAAATTTCCACCTCCTTCCCTCCTCCTATTTCCCCCCTCCCCCAACCTCTCTCCCTCTTCCTCTCCAGTCCTAAGAGAAGTCAGGGTGTCCTGCCCTGTGGGAAGTCCAAGGCTTTCCCCCCCTCCATCCAGGCCTACGAAGGTGTGCATCCAAAAAGACTAGGCTCCCAAAAAGCCAGTACATGCAGTAGAATCAAAACCCAGTGCCATTATCATTGGCTTCTCAGTGTGCCCTCATTGTCAGCCACATTCAGAGAGTCCAGTTTAATCACATGCTTGTTAGTCCCTGTCCAGCTGACCTTGCTGAGCTCCCATTAGATCAGTCACATCATCTCAGTGGTTGGACACACCTCTTGTGGTCCTGACTTCTTTTTTCATGTTCTCCCTCCTTCTGATTTTCATCTGGACCATGGGAGCTCAGTCCAGTGCTCCACTGTGGGTCTCTGTCTCTATCTCCATCCATCGCAGGATGAAGGTTCTATGGTGATATGCAAGATATTCATCAGTGTGGCTGTGAGAGAAGGCAAATTCAGGCACCCTCTCCTCTGCTGCCCAAGGACCTAGCTGGGGACATCTCCTTGAACACTTAGGAACCCCTCTAGACCCAAGTCTCTTGACAACCCTAAAATGGCTCCGATAAATAATATATCTTCTTCCCTACTCCCATATCCACCCTTACACCATTTCAACCACCCCATTCCCTTAAGCTCTCCCCAATCCTCCCCTTCTCCTTTCTCTCTCCCCATTTCCCCTTACCCCCACCCCACCCCCGTGCTCCCAACTTTTGCCTGGCGATCTTGTCTACTTTCAATATCCAGAAGAATAAATATATGTTTTTCTTTGGGTTCGCCTTCTTATTTAGCTTCTTTAGAATTATGAACTATAGGCTCAATGTCCTTTGTTTATGGCTAGAATTTACAAATGAGTGAGTACATACCATATTCATCTTTTTGGGTCTGGGTTATCTCACTCAGTAAGGTGTTTTCTATTTCCATCCATTTGAATGCAAAATTCAAGATGTCATTTTTTTTTAAGAGAAAGTGGGAAGTAGTCTGACACATGGGCACAGGTGACCACATATAACGCCGGTGGCACAGACAATAAGAGCAACAATGAATAAATGGGATCTCCTGAAATTGAGAAGTTTCTATAAAGCAAAGGACACTGTCATTAAGACAAAAGGGCACCCTACTGAATGGGAGAAGATCATCACCAATCCCGCAACAGACAAAGGTCTGATCTCCAAAATATATAAAGAACTCAAGAAACTAGACTTTTAAAACTCTGAGATTCCATCCTACACCCGTAAGAATGGCCAACATCAAAAACACTGATGACAACTTATGCTGGAGAGGTTGTGGGGAAAAGGGAACTTGTTGGTAGGGGTGTAAACTGGTACAGCCACTTTGAAAATTAGTATGATGATTTCTCAGAAAATTAGAAAACAACCCTCCTCAAGACCCAGCAATACCTCTTTTGGGTAAATATACAAAAAAATGCTCAATCATATTATAAGAATACATACTCAACTATGTTTTAAGCAACATTATTTGTCATAATCAGAAACAACCTAAATACCCCTCCAACAAAGAATGGATAAGAAAAAAATAGATAAGGAAAATATGGTACATTTACACAATGGAGCACTACACAGCAGAAAAAAATAAAGACATCTTGAAATTTGCAGGCAAATGAATGGGTCTAGAAAACATCATCAGAGTTTTAAAAAAAATATTTTCTTTATTAGCACGGTGTGCTTATGATGTGTGTGCTTGAGAATGCATGCCTGTGGGCCACAGGAAGCTGGCTCAGGATCACATTGGCCCTTATACTCGCTATAAATTTCCATTTGTTTTACAAAACTCTTCACTTGCTTTTTCGAGGTAGGGGAACTAGATTTTTTAGAAGGCTGAGTGGTGTTTCTGACCTCTCAATGCCCAGCATCAACTTTGTTCTGCGCTTGCTCTTGTCTTGCTTTTAGTCACTCTCTTTCAGTCTTGGCTCTGTTCTTGGGAGGAATTTGCAACTTCATATGGAGATCTTACAAGGAGTCTGTGCATGGAGCATGCCTGCCACATGCAGGGTAGATAGAGCCCACTGTAATTATCTTTGTTTTATAAGAGATGGAAGTGAGATGCAGAAAGGTTAAGCCATTTGTGAGAGACTACATATAAGCAAGCATTCTTTTGAGAAACCTTTAATCAAGAAGAGGTTAAAATGTCAGGATTCCAAATCTGAAATAGATGGTCTGAAATGGAAGGTTTTCGAGAGAGAATAATTAGAGGAGTTGATGCCTCATTGTCTTTAACGATATGCCTCACTGTTCCATCACACCATTGAATAGATAAGAGGTGAGCAATAAGTTTCAAGCTGATTTTTTATGTGCCAAGATAATTTAGACACAAAGTTCACAGGGGTGAGTGTAAAGAAAATTCACCTGGCTGGCAGCCACATTTCAAACTTTAGCACTGGGTGCGCAAATGCCACCCACATATACGAAACAGAACATTATGACTGCAGCATGGTTTCCTTTTTGGAATTTGCTGAATGGAACCACAGACCTGGTATATCACATGATTGTGTGGACTTGAATCTTTTTTTCTTTGGTAGTGCACATGTTTATTTTTTTAAATTTATTCATTTATTAAGGATTTCTGCCTCCTCCCCGCCACCGCCTCCCATTTCCCTCCCCCTCCCCCGATCAAGTCACCCTCCCTCATCTGCTCGAAGAGCAATCAGGGTTCCCTGACCTGTGGGAACATACCAGTTTCTGTTTCTAAGATTCAAGTCCTTGGGGCAGGCAATATCTTCCCACTGATGGAATAGTGGCAAAAATGTCCTGGGAACAACCAACCACTTTATGATTGGATTTAAGGTCCACTACACACAGTGAAATACATACCTGATGTGTGACTAGGTAGGCCACAGGTCCTGGGAGAAAAACTATCAAACTATCAAACCACCTCCTAATTATTAATAATGATACCCATAGATGTCAACCCCAGTCAGAAAAGCTTCTGTTTGTAGTAAATGATGACTTATAGAGGGATCAATAATAGCCCAAGGTAGAGCAAATAAAAGACTGCAGAGTATCTGTCCCTAAATGGAATACATAGACCACTACATACTCTCTAAAGGTTCAGGGATCATTACAGAGAGGAGGCAGAAAGAATGAAAGAGTCGAATGTGGTAGAAGACTACAAGGAAACATATGTGGGAACAGCAAGATATATAGACATATAAATTTGCAGTGAGTGTGACATCATAACCAGGACCTAAGCAAGCCCAAAGCAATCCAAATCCCAGAACAAAGGAAGGAGTTGCACATGAAATCTCATGTGTAGACAAGGAGCTATTAGAATCACATATCTGCTGGGAGTGAGAGTGTCATTTTTTCTCTAGAAGTGTAACCTATGATAAGTCAACCAAGCCTTAGTGGAAGGTCACACATGCAGAATATTTAGGCATGACAAACTGTCATTGATGGTAAAAGAGGGAAAAAAAGGTACAAAGTTGGTAAGAAGGGGTGGGGGTGAGTCTGGAAAGAGTTGGTGAAGAGACAGTGGATATTATTAAAACATGTAAAAAGACAATTTAAAAAATATATTAGTATATATTCATTTATATGTTATATTTTCATTTTTACCTTTAAATTTTATTTTATTTTTTTAAGAGGACACAAGAAAATGGAAGGATCTTCCATGCTCTTGGATGGGTAGCATCAACATAGTAATAATGGCAGTTCTACCAAAGGCAATTTATAAATTCAATGCAATCCCCATCAAAATCCCAACAAAATTCTTCACAGACCTTGAGAGAACAATAATCAACTTTATATGGAAAAACAAAAAATACTCAGGATAGCCAAAACAATCCTATACAATAAAAGTACTTCTGGAGGCATTACCATCCCTGACTTCAAACTCTATTACAGAGCTACAGTAATGAAAACAGCTTGGTATTGGCATAAAAACAGAGACGTTGACCAATGGAATCTAATCGAAGACCCAGATATCAACCCACAAACCTATGAACACCTGATTTTTGACAAGGGAGCTAAAAGTATACAATGGAAGAAAGAAAGCATCTTCAACAAATGGTGCTGGCACAACTGGATGTCAACCTGTATAAGAATGAAAATAGATCCATATCTATCACCATGCACAAAACTCAAGTCCAAATGGATAAAAGACCTCAATATCAATCTGAACACACTGAACCTGATAGAAGAGAAAGTGGGAAGTAGACTGCAACACATGAGCACAGAAGACCACCTGCTACGTATAACCCCAGTGGCACAGACAACAAGAGCAACATTGAATAAATGGGACCTCCCAAAATTGAGAAGCTTCTGTAAGGCAAAGGACACTGTCTTTATGACAAAAAGGCAACTTACCGAATGGGAGAAGATCTTCACCAACCCTGCATCAGATAAAGGTCTGATCTCCAAAATATATAAAGAATTCAAGAAACTGGACATGAAAATTCCAATTAAAAAATGGGGTACTAAACTGAAAAGAGAATTCTCATCAGATGACATTCAAATGGCCAAAACACACTCAAGGTCATGTTCAACCTCCTTAGCTATCAGAGAAATGCAAATCAAAACAACTTTGAGATACCATCTTACACCTATCAGAATGGCTAAATTTTATTTTTTATTCTTAAAGTATCTTCAAAATAATATGTTTTCATGTGGAGATTTCTTTTGCATTTTGATTTTTTTAATCTTTGAAAATTTCATATATTTGTATGAAATATGTTGTTCATATCCAACCAAAATCGCACCTACACTGCAGACTTTCTCAATACTTACTCCTTCCTTTCTTCACCGTCCTCTTCTCATCTTTAAAACCCATTGAGTCCAGCTAACGCTACTTGTATATACAAAAGTATGGAATGGTTGGAGAATCATTGGATGTTTTCTTTGGCTAGGAATGTTGTAATTATAACTTTGTGGCTGGTATATTAAATAACTACTTTAGTTACTATGTATTAATTAATACATAAATTTAAAAAAAGATGCCCTTAATGGACAGACCATACTTCCCACAGAAATAAAGGACTTTTAAATACAAATCTTAGTGCCAAACATGAGATATCTTCCAATGGACTCTTGGTCGGCAAGGCCTCAAAGTCTCCAAAAAGACCAGAAACTATTTCATTGCTCTTGATTGTTCTCTGTGTCTATCTGCAGCATCTTATTACTGAAGACAAAATGTAAGTTTCAGAACATAGAAAAATTAAGCTATATCTGATCTGGATACTTCCTTTTTGTTGGTTAATTTTTATAATGCTAGAAGGTGCAGTCCAGGCTGCCGGAAGAGAGAAGTCAACAACTGGATTTACCCAGCAGTGAGCACTGCATGACCACTACTAATTTTTTTTCTGGCAAGATATTCCTACTGATAGAGTTATGACGTGATTGTTATGAAGGTAACTGGCCATTTTCTGATTGTACTGAGGCCTACTCCACAGGAAGAAAATCATGATGGATATCACAACCTGGCCAAAAGCTCTTTTTTCATAGGGGAAACATCATAGGTTTTTAAGGGGAAAATACAGTTGTTTTTAGTTCCAAAATTACCCTCAAAATACTCTTTATATTCCTTGATTAGTGTCTCTCAACTTTGGGTTAGAGAAGCTTCTTTTTGCTATAGGGAACTGTTAATCCAGAGGCTGATATGTAGTCAGACTAATAGCAAGTGACTGTTGAGTGCTCAGTTCCAAATGTGACATTTATATCAACTGTCCCTCTCAAGGTTCAGGGAATATCATAGAAGAAGTGGAAAAAAAACATGTAAAAGGGAGAAGACAAGAAGAGGTATGAAATTCTGTCTTCTGAAGTTGATAGAGATATTATTACATCCATGAGCTTAGCATCTATGGCTACCTAAAAGGGACGAGAACAAGATAAAGCCCGTTCACATTTCAGCATGGATGAGAAAAGGGTTCATGTAGCTCCACTCCTAGCTGAGGAGCTATTTTGCAATTAAAATTGATTGGGATAGAGAGAATCTGTTGACTGAGATTTCTATGCCCCCTGGAGAGTAATGACCCTCACCAAGAATTTGATCTTGGGAAGTCTTAAATCCTTTTTCTTTTCTCTGTTGCTTTAAAATGTTTGCCTTGTCTCTCCAATAACACTTCTAAAGCAGCTGAGGCCCATTTTCTAGGACCACTGAGATTAATTGAAGCCAATTGTGTGGGGGTGGTCTTAGTGCTTGAAGCCCACATTTTCACCATTTTCCTGACTAATGGTTAATGTAGTCCACAATAAATTATTTCTAGTTTTATCTTTTATATCACTCATACATATGCATATTTTTGACTACTTTAGGGTACCTTGTGCCAGATGGTCTTTCCAAGGAAATTACTGGATACACCGTTGAGACTCTGTGTAAGTCATCCAGGGTCTGGCATGTGCTGATGAGACTAAACCCTGTCCTTGTACCTTCTGTCCCTGCTCATCAATTTCAACAAATTCCTCAATCTTTGCAAGATTTTTTACTACTGCTTTTTGTAAAGTCTGAATCTTCTGTCCAGTCTTCTGTTCCAGTGCCCTTACTGAGTATTCCAAGGTATGAAACTTGTCTAGTAAAGATAACATCTTATCCTTGGACATAATTTTGACTGTGTGCATATTACCTTCCTGAAGAGATAGATTATCTATTGATCTATTATAACTTTTTAAAAGATTCTCATAGTTAAATTCAACAGCACGGGTTCTTTCAAATAATTTTATTAAACTGATGTTATTCCTCTTCATTGTATTGAAACATTTTTAATGAGATAATATTGAAATTCTTAGAATCAAATAAAGGGATGTAGAAGGAAAATCATGTAAGCCTTGCAGAATACCTTAAGTAGTATAAGCAAAATAATTATTCAGCTCCTAGATGTTATGAATCATTTTTGTAGTTTTTTCAGAGCTTACCTGAAAATTGTCATAAGGCAATTACACTGAATTGGAGTAGGTGTAATATTCATCAGTGACCAGCAGATGTCACAGTTGCAGCCGCATGGCCAAGAGACACTAGAAGTAGTGAACAGCACATGTTGCTTACTTAGGTACTAAAAAATATGCGTTGTTCAACAAGTTAAGAGCAGTTATTAAGGCAATCAAATGCTTCCGAGAGTTGGGGCCCAGGATAAAGAGAAAAACCAAAGTTTTCCATTAGTGTGAATCGTGGACTGTGTGCCCTGCAGGGACTGCAGGCAGCAGCATGCGGACTGGCATGCATCACACAGAGGCAGAATGTGGGTTGCAAGCTGCTAGCACTGAGCAGCAGCCTACTGTGTCTGAGGGCCAGCTAGAGCCGTGGGCGCCACGTGCCTGGTGGACAAATACCAAAAAGTGTGGACTATGGCCTGCTTTGGGCCCCAAGAGTCATCTTTCTTAAGGAGTGTAACAATGGGTAGGTTTCCATGCTTCTGTGGATGGTCCCATGTGTATTCACAGAAAGGCACCACTAATTGGACCCGATGACTTATGTATAACAAAGGTAAGAAAGGGTAAGTATTGGGATAATCTAGGGTGTAAGAGGATTTCGGATATATATGATCAAAATATTTCATATGTATAGATGAAATTTCAAAGGATAACCCCCATTTATATATTATTTTAAAGGGTTCTTTGAAAATATAGGAAAAATGCCTTTTTAGGCTATAGAGAAATGTCCTTATAAGATTGACTGGTGCAATATTGGCATATATGTTCTGTAGGATTCTTTTTTGTTTTGCTTTTTTTTTTTTTTTTGTTTTACAGGGTTTCACTGTGTAGCCCTGGTTGTCCTATAACTCACTCTGTAGACCGGACTGGCCTCAAGCTCAGAGATCTGCCTAACTCAACCTCCTAAGTACTGGAATGAAAAGGGTGCACTGCCACAGCCCAGCTGCTGTCAGATACTTTATCATCTGGAGAATCACTGGACATTTCTCTTGAATAGGAATGCTATGATAACCACTTTGTAGCTGCTGAAATGAGAGACCCAGTAGAACTTCTGTTCAAGCCCCTCACTTGATTCTTAATACATGTTGCATTTACTTGGTCATGTCAGTCTTAAGTGTGATTACAGTAAAAATATCTAGCAAGAAAAACAAATAAACAACTCCCCCCAATATATATATATAGAGAGGGTAATTTTGCAAAATTAATTTATTTGCAAAATGAATCAATATTTTCTTATTGCATGTATCAGCAAGTAAGCTATACATTTGTTTATCTTTGGTCTGACTGTATAATATTAAAATGCTTATTTTAGAGTTACTGTTTGAGTTACTGGCTAAAGTCTCATGAAACTTTTGAGTGAACTTGGGCTTTAGGTGGGGACAGAATTTCCAATAGCCTCTAATGTGGCCCTAAACATCCTTTTGACCACTTTGTACTGTTTTTGCATGCAGAGCATACTCAAAATTGACAGTTGAAAAATTCAGTTGTTCACCAACTCGAAGAAGGCTCGATGATGTTGCTCAGTATTCTGCAGTGTCATTCAGCAACATGTAATTCTTATGTGAAAGTAAATAAGCATAATCATCTTGTTACTGTGTAAATTTGCTCCCCTATGTGCACCAAAAAACCTGGCGCATGGTGTATTTGTACCAAATAACTGTTCTGTAATAAAGTTTCTATATGACTTACCTATTTAGATACTTACATATCAAAGATCATGTACAAATGTTCAGGTAAAGAAGCTTTTTTTTTTTCAGTAGCCATATCTGCTGCAAATAGCATGTGCTTGGGGTTGTGGAAAACCCCATGTTGGTATCCAGTCATTTAAGAGCCAACTCTCACTTTATGATGTCTGAAAACAAAACAAAATTAATTCAAAGCTTTTACCTATTTTGTATCATTATGAACGCAACAGTAGGACCCTGTTACTTTGCTGTCTGGACTGATGATTCTTCTTGTACTATCTTTATTGCTGGTTTCGTTGTTATACAGATTGCGTGATAAGAGCAAAATAATATTTGTTATGGCAGTTTAGTGCAAGCCAATCTGATGCATTTTTGTATGCAAATGACCTAAATAGCATGGGCAAAGCAATCAAGCAAAAATAAAAACAAAAGAGCATCCTAGGAAGTAAGATACCATAACAGGAGCCCTATGCATTGTGTTGCATTTCCTGTGATAGACTGTAATCTCTTCAGGTAAAGGAGATTTCTCAGTCATGTCATTGTGTGCAATAGGTCACATAAGGTAACAGTATCAGAATGCATCCTAATGTCTTCTAAAATGGAGACTTTGGAAATCAACAGTACTACCTCTTCCAAAATGTCTATAGTCAGGCATGTTAGGCAAACAGGCCCAATTTCAAATACAACTTCAGAAATCATGTAATAAACTTTGTGGGGCACAGAGTCAGAATTACAAACTTAAACATGACCTTGGAGATCACCTATTTTATAAAACATAACTTTATTGTAATGAGAGAACATATCTAGACATCACATACTCATTCTGTGGGAGCTGTGTTAAGAGAGAGTTTATATTTAACCTTTCAGAGGGAATTATCAAATAAAATAAATTTATATTTCAGAAAAGTCAGAATGGGTGTATTGAAAAGTTCTCTCTGGCAGCTTCTTGCCCTTTAGACAACTAGACACTGCTTGTGTTTATAGGATTGCTTTGATGTGGTGTGGAAATTTAGGTGACTTTTTCAGGATGAGCTGTAACTTTTGGGAGGTGGGAACTGTAATGTTAGAATTGACGGACTTCACTAGAATATGTGTATAGATGTAAAAAATGATTCTTGAAAATTATCTCCCTTTATTTGTTCAGTATAAATAGAACACTATGAATTACCATCCCTTAAGATCAAAGCTACAGACAGGAATTAACAGGAAAAAATGCTGTGAAAGCAACAACATACAATGAATACTTGAATATGTGATATTTTACACAAGTTTAAGGCATTAATTGACCTTATTACTAACTTCAGTATTCTCCCCTGCTAATTTGGAATTTATTTTGTGTTAGATACCTGATTTAACTTTTTGAACGTGTAATTCATTAGTCAGTGTAGTACTGTCACCATTTCTTGTTTCACATCTACATAAAGAAAATAAGAATTCTCCCAGGAAGCTCAAATATTTGCTCTAGATCACAAGGGTGGTGCCTTATGAACCATAGTTTGACAGGGATAGTCTTGACTTGAAGAAAAATTTCAAATCAGTCTCTTCTCTCCCAACTAAATTTTCATTCAGCTGAACTTTTGTGTATGGATGAGTAGCTGATGTGGACTAGGTATGGAGTTAATGCTGTCGCTTCAGTACTGGATGGGAGAGCATCAAGGTACTTTATCTCTCTGCCTGTTGGTGTGTACATTGTTATTTTTTAAATTTATAAAGGAATGGCTAGGTAAAAATTCTTATTGTTATACAGATATACTTGACTGTTTTAAGATTGTTTTTCCATGCAAGCTTGTAAAAAATAATGATCTTCTTGGTTTCACAGGGTAACCTTCTAATCACTGCTTTATGGTGAAGCCATTATATACTTGATGCTCAATCTTATAGAATAGGCTGATACAGTCACTGGTAGTATATAAGTTTACAAATAGTAAGAGCATTTAGAAATAACTTGACTAAGGGCCAATGCAAATTTATATAGAAATTCACTTCCCATTCAGGAATACTACTAGAGGTGAATCTGAGTTTTACTGATAACCAATAGGAAACTAGAAGACTATAGTAAATATAGAGAGCAAGAAAGTAAGAATAAGGAAGAGAGAGAGAGATGTCACACACACACACACACAAACACACGCACGGTGGGTGGAAGGGGGGAGTTGTGTAGGTGTGTGGGTAGAGAGGTGGGAAAGAGCTATGAAGAGTTGGGGGAGAGAGACTCAAAATACATTGTATGAAAAATGTTAATCAAGTAATCTTCATCCCAGAGATGCAGGGATTGTACAACATATGAAAATCTATCAGTTTAATCCACCATATAAATAAGCTGACAAAAAATATGATCATCTTATTAGATGCTGAAAAAGCATTTGACAAAATTCAACACCCTTTCATGATAGAGGTTCTGGAGAGATCAGGGATACAAGGAACATATCTAAACGTAATAAAAGCAATATATAGCAAGCCTATAGTCAACATCAAATTAAATGGAGAGAAACTCAATGCAATCCCACTAAAATCAGGAACAAGACAAGGCTGTCGACTCTCTCCATACCTATTCAACATAGTACTCAAAGTTCTAGCTAGAGCAATAAGACAGCAAAAGCAGATCAAAAGATACAAATTAGAAAGGAATTAGTCAAACTTTCATTATGCAGATAACATGATAGTAGATAATATGATAGTATACATAAGTGGTCCCAAAAATTCTACCAGGTGTTCCTACAGCTGATAAACGCCTTCAGTAATATGGCAGGAATAACTCAAAAAAATCAGTAGCCCTACTATATACAAATAATAATGGGCTGAGAAAGAACTCAGGGAAACATCACCATTCAAAATAGCCACAAATAACATAAAATATATTGGCTAACACTAACCAAAGAAGGGAAAGACCTGTACAACAACGACTTTAAGTCACTGAAGAAAAAATTTGAGGAAGACCCCAGAAAATATAAAGACCGCTCATGCTTATGAATAGGTAGGGTCAACATAGTAAAAATGGCAATTCTATCGAAAGCAGTCTACATATTCAAAGCAATTCCCACTACAATTTTTCACAGACCTTAAAAGAACAGTATTCAACTCCATATGGAAAAACAAAAAACCCAAAATGGTCAAAAAATTTCCCTACAATAAAGAAAGTACCAGAGGCACGACCATCCCTGACATCAAGTTTTATTATAAAGGTACAGTAATGAAAATTGTTTGATATTGACATAAAAACAGACAGGTGAACTAATGGAATCAAATCAAAGACCTTGATATTAATTCACACACCTATGAACATCTGATTTTTGACAAAGAAGCTTAAATTTTACAATGAAATAAGAAAAACATCATCCACAAATGGTGCTCATAGGTGTGTGAATTAATATCAAGGTCTTTTTGGCCATTCTGAGTTGTTTGACACTTAAGAATTGCTTAAGGCACTTAAGGAATTGCTCAACATTCTTAGTCATCATGGAAATACAAATCAAAACAACTCTGAGGTACTATATTACACCTGTCAGAATGGCTAAGATCACAAACACCAAAGATAACTTCAGATGGAGAAAATGCGGAGTAAGGGGAAAACTCCATTGCTGCTGGGAGTGCAAACTTGTATAGCCACTTTGGAAATAAGTGTGGCGGTTTCTCAGAAAATTGAGATTCGATCTATCATAAGACCCAGAACACTACTCCTGAGCATATACCCAATGAATACATATTCATACCACAAGGACATTTGCTCTACTTTGTTCATAGCCACATTATTTGTAATAGCCAGAACCTAGAAACAATATTGGTGCCCATCAAGCAAATAGTGGATAAAGAAAGTGTGGTACATTTGAGTAGTATAGTGTACTACTCAAGGATGAAAAACAATGACATCTTGAAATTTGTATGTAAATTGATGGAACTAGAAAAAAAAAACCATCCTGATGGAGGAAGGTCATTGGTTAAATAAAGAAACTGCCTTGGCACTGATAGGACAGAAAATTAGGTAGGCGGAGTAAACAGAACAGAATGCTGGCAGGAAGAGGAAGTGAGCTCAGACTCGATAGCTCTCCTCTCTGGGGCAGATGTGATGAAGCTCTGATCCAGGATGGACATAGGCTAGAATCTTCCTGGTAAGTGCACCTCGGTTCTACACACATTAATAGAAATGGGCCAGGCAGTGTTTAAATGAATACAGTTTGTGTGTTGTTATTTCAGGGCATAAGCTAGCCAGGCGTCCAGGAGCTGGGCTGTGGGAAGAGGCCTGCAGCTCCTACTACAAATGTGGTAACCCAGGCACAGATAGACAAACATGGTATGCACTCACTCATATGTTGATATTAGATGTATACCAAAGGATAACCTGTCTAGAGTCCCATGATGCCAGAGAAGTTAGGTAACAAGCAGATTCCTAAGAGGATGGACTTCTTAGGATGGGCAAGCAGACAAGATCTCCTGAAAAGAATGGAAGTAAGGGGGAAGGATAAAGGAGGGTGGGAGGGAATTAGGAGGGCAGAAGTGGAGGGAGGAGGAGAACATGAGGTAAAGGGATGCTTAAGAAGTGGAAAGGACAGAGAGGGAGAGCACTGAAAGAGATATTTTGATTGAAGGAGTAATCAAAGTGTTATCAAGAAATACGGCACTAGGGATGTTCCCAGGAATCCACAAGGATTACCCCAGCTAAGACCCTAAGCAACAGTGAAGAGGACCCCTAAACTGGTCTTCCCCTGTAACCAGACTGATAACTACATTAATTGTCATCATAGAACTTTCATCCAGCAATTGATGGAAGTAGATACAGAGATCTACTTTGAAATACTGGGGCCAAGCTTCCAAAGACCAGTCCATGAGAGGGAGGAGCAATAATATGAGCAAAGGAGTTAAGATCATGATGCGGATACCCACAGAAACAGCTGACCTGAGCTAGTGATTGCTCACTGACTCTGAACTAATAACGGGGGAACCTGCATAGGACTGAACTAGGCCCTTGGAATGTGGGGGACAGTTGTGAAGTTTGGGCAGTCTGTGGAGCCACTAGCAGTGAGACCAGGATTTATCCCTAGGGTTTGAACTGGTGTCTTGGAGCATATTCTCTTTGGAGAATATATCTTGCTCTGCCTAGATATAGTAGGGAGGGTCGTGGTCTTGCCTTGAAGTGAAGTATCAGACTTTGTTGACTCTCCAAGGGAAGCCTTATCTTTTCTGGGGAGTGGATGGGGAGTGAAGGAGGAGAGTGGGGGGGGGGAGGATGGTAGGAGAGGAGGAAGTGGAAATGGGAATGGCTATGTAAAATGAGAAAAGATTGCACTAACTAAAATTCTTGATTAAAGAAAAGGAAAAAAGTTAATAAAAAAATAACACTGGCTTAACTTCATAAGTTTAATTACACAAATACCAAGTAGGGGGAACTGGTAAATTATTTTCCAATGTAGAACTAACTTTTCTCTTGTGATGCCATTTCTGTATAAGACTTATTAGCCTGGAATATATATCTGGAAAAGATAAAGAAATAGTTATCAGATATAAATTCTGTTTTGTTAAGTTTGAAAAAAGTCTTGCTGTATAGTTCTGGCTGCCTTGGAACTTACTAAGTAGTCCAGACTGGTTTAGAAGTGGTCCACCTATCTCTAATCCTGAGTCTTGATTTTCAAACAACTGAAACATTCATTATTGTCTGTCTATCCATTTCCATGAATGATAAATGAGTGGTCTTTGTGGTTTTGATTCACATTCATTTAACAATTAATGAGATCAAATACATATTTGTGTTGATTCCATATTTTCCTCTTAGAAAATTTTCACTTAAATCTAAATTTTCAGTTGGGCTATTTCTCCTTTGATTGAGTACTTTGAAGATCGTTTTTATTGATTATAAATCAGATCAGCTTTAAATTTTGATTGAATCTGTTTTATTTTTTGCTTATGTCATTTGTGGTTTGAATATCACAACTATAAAAGTACAATATAATTGAATGGAAGGAAAATCCATGCCTCTTCCTGTATAAAACTTTATATTCTTGCTTTTTCAATGAATATATTAGATGCTGATTTGAGTTTATTTTTAACTGTTGTAAGAGTTAGTGAAAATTGTCAATCACAGGCAGTACTAATAAATACTTGACTAAAGCCCTTTGCCTATGCAATAACACAGGAACAAAACTAAAGAGATAAAGATGAAAAACTAAAAAGTGAACTGTCACAAATATTAGTGGGATAGTGCACACAGAAAATATAGACAGGGGAACAACTGGGTGATAAAATATAGAAGGCTCACTCTACATAAAGTCACTTAAAATGTGGTGTGGGAAGTCCTATTTATATGTGTTGCTTTTATTGGTTAATGAATAAAGAAACTGCTTCTAGCCTACAGCCAGGCAGAACAGAGGTAGGTGGGGAAAACTAAACTGAATGATGGGAGTAAGAAGGTGGAGTCAGTGAGATGCCATGTAGCCCCCAGAGAGGGAAGATGTGAGCTATTAGTTGGAACCTTGCCAGTAGGCCACTAGCTTAGTGGTAAAATATAAAATAATAGAAATTGGTTGATTTAGTATCTAAGAGCTTGCTAGGAATATGCTATAGTGATTGGCCAAGTAGTGATTTAATTAATACAGTTTCTGTGTGGTAATTTGGGGAGTCTGGATGGCCAGGAAATGAACAAGCAGCCTACTACCACAAAAATGCAACCAATGCTAAAATTAAAAGTAATATATTAAGTTTACATGCTCCCAACTACTGTTACAAATCAAACACCAAGAAATTAATCTAATAGTACACTGAGGATTTTTCATTGCAAACTACAGAGTATTATTGAATACTATTAAAAGCTAGAATATGGAGAGCTATGTAATATTTACAGGCATGGAAGCAGAGAAAGCAAGCAAACCAATTTTATGAAGACATCATTCTCATCAAATTCTTTCTAAATAGCTGTACTCAGAACTGAATCAAAATAGTAGTTTTTGTTAAAATGATAAGGTGATTCTAAAATTTAAATAGAATTTCAAAGTGCCAAAGATATGTCATGGTAGTAGATTTTGAGGTTTCAAAATTGTTAGGCCCAATTATCTCTCTTTGGTTGTAGATCAGAATGTAGCTCGCAAGACCTTCTCTGGCATTACTCCTGCCTGACACCATGCTCCTTGTCATGGTAATAGTGAACTAAGTCTCGGAAACTGTAACCAAGCACCAATCAAATGATTTCTTTTATAAGATTTGGCTTGGCTATGGTGACTCTTCATAGCAAAAGAACAGTTAACTAAGACATAGGACAACTGTCTGGATTTGAGAAATAAATTCCAACACTCAAGGAAATGAGTTTTACCAGAGAGTGAGCTTTTCAACAAATAATGCTGGGCTGATTTCAATATCTTTGTGCAATAAAAATAACTGTTCGTTTTCTTCTTAGCACACCCACACTTTCGCTCCAGATGGACTGTAGGTTTACATATGAAATTGAAATTAGGAGAATATGCTGAAAAACTGACAAGTGGGCTGTATTTCAAACAACTTCTGTTCGTCAACAGATATAGGAGTGGAAAAGCATGTTGTCTAATAAGAGAAACAGCACGCATGTACACAGGGAGGCACGTGTTGGTGGTAAAAGACCCATCTCTGGGTCTATTCCTTATTGGCTGACTTTACATCCATGCCATAAATAACCACCTAAATGGGCAAGGAACGAACATAAGATATTCAGACATGAGTGACAAATTGACAGAGGTACAATACTAAGTGTGAAAAGCATAGACAACAGCTCTGTCTTTCATACATTTCTGTTTGGGGGGCTGTAAATTTGTCCTACTTCAGAAAACTGGTAATGTCCACTAGTCGTATATACAATCCTATGACAACTAAAACAATTCATTGGCAAAAACCTAATGAAAGTTCATATACCTGTGCACCAAATAGTATAACAAAAATGCTCAGAGCAGAATTACCTTTAAGGTTTCAATTCTAGAAAACCACAGAACTAGCTATAAATTCTGGATAATCTAGAATACAACACATCAAGAAGAAGGGATTAATCTCTCCAACAGTAGAGTAAGGAATGAATTCTATATGCTATAGAGTTGATTCCCTTTCTTTTAACTACAAAGATCATGAAAACAATGTTTTCCAATGTCCTATATAAAATAGTGGCAATTTGCATTGGACAGATTACTGTGTATAGCATTAGTAATAATTTTCTTGACCTTCCTGGAGTTATATACCTAAGTTCAATGTTCCACTGAGTTTCAGTACAAGATTCTATGCCAGTTGATACTAAAAGTTTTTATTATGATGTTGGTTCATATAATTGGTTATTCAAGGTTATTAAATAATTCTTACAAAATGAAATAAAGTACATATAATGTAAATTACAATGCAGCAAAAAACAATAAGGAAGATATAAGAAATAAAGTGAGCTAAATTGGAAAGAGGGACCTGCTGTCAATAGTTACACATTGAGCACAAAGGTATCTGAGTAAGATGTCCACAAAGGGGAATATCTTCCACAAATGGGTCCTGGCCTAAGTGATTTCTAGGCAACGTTCATTGTAAAGTATAATTTTATGCCTTCTAATGCTGTATAACATTGGGTGCTACCACATGATTTGACAGACATTGTCATCAGTCCTTTCCATCAGGGAAGAAATCTTTTAAACTTTCACGGCAGCTCTACTCGATGAGCATATATCTTTACTCCTTATGTTTTGGCCAATTACTCTATGATTACTTACATAGGTATGTCTATACATATGACTGAGTCACCAAGTGTAAACAGGAGATTATGTCAGTACTCTTTTTTTTCCTTTCTAAAAATTCTTCTATTCTTAAGAAAATACCCAAAATAATCCAAAGATCATTGACTTCCCATTGGTAAAAGCTGTCTTGCCGCTGAAAAAGTTGGATGATACTAAATATATCTAGCCACTGTGGGAGAAAGTGTGCTATAAAAAATGAAGCAAGTTCTATTTATTTCTCCCAAATATTCAGATTAGCTATACATAAATGCATATGCATTCATATAAACACTATCATGTATTTTTAATATTACACAGAAAAGAGAATTTTTGCAGTGAATACTTATTCAGTTTGAGCTGAAGAATAACTTTAGGTGCTCCAAAGCAGATTCCCTTACTTTTACTTTTAACTCATCAGGCCATTCTCTCTTAATGACTAAGTGCTCTTTTGTAGGTAACAATAATAACAATCAATTGTGGGCTTTGATGTTTATATTTCAGGAACCTGATATTAAAATTATGTACTGTGTTTTCAACAGAATAAAATGTAGATACACACATATTATCTTATCAGTACAGAGGATTTTAAAGTCCCTACTCTTCATACATGAACTCTGTTGGTAATTTGCTGCAATATCTGGGTACACTTGTCTCTTGAAAAGTCAATGTACCATTTTAGATAATTAAATAATATTAACAATGATTCTGACTTAAAACAGTATTAGGATTCCTATATTGTATGATAATCTTAGTTGATTCATTAAATTTCTGCAGCAATTCTAAGTCTCATTATCACTCAGACTGTGCAAGCACTGCATGTATTAATCATAGAAAGTTTTGAAGACACACATAGTTATTGATTAATATTTTACCTTTATTAAATAAGACAGGTAGTGGAACATCCTTGAAAATATTAGTGACAAATCTTGGTCTAAACAAATAGGAAACTTCTAAACAAATAAGTAAAATGGAATTTCTTTCATCTTAAATTATACAAGCTCTCACAATGGGCTTAAAATTCTTAGTATTTTTTACTTTAAGTTGTTTTATCCATTTCAAACCAATTTAACTCCATGACACCAATGAATGATTAATGAAGGAGGAAGATAGTAACGGTTTCCTAGCATTATTAATTAATTGTGGGTGTTAAAATAAAATGAAGGAAAAGATTTTTTTTCTGAAGTAAAAGAGTTCTTTCTTTCACTCTTCCTTGGACATAATAGAGGATCATGAGTAACATAGATCACCATGGGTTTCTACTTGAGATATGTAGTCCAAAGCAAGAACAGAAATTTCAGGATATTGGCTTTGTATTGTCTGGTTTCTTTCCTGGTTTTGAAGACACTGTCTCACTCTAGCCATGGACGACCTTAAACTCAGTAATCTCCCACATTTGCTTGAGTATTGGAAATACACCATCATGTCAAGCACGGAGGTTTAGGACAATATATTTTAGGACGTAGATATTTGCCATGTATACCACACATGTATATTTTGTATTAACTAACTAAAATAACTTATTTTAGGATTCTGAGAGCATTGATTTTTCTATATTATAATAAATGTATAGCAAAAATTCAACTTTTAATAGAAAATTAAGAATTATTTAAAGTTATGTATTCTTCCATATTTATACATACAAAATTTACTCATAAGTCAGTCAATCAGTACATCTATCCATCCACAAAATAATCAATTTATAAACCATGGGACACATACTGATACAACTGTTAACAAAACAGTTTTTGTTAGTTTGTGTGTGTGTTTTGGCAGCGGTGGTGGTGGTTGTGGTGATAGTGAAGCCTAAGTTTATTGGAGTTACCTACAGAAGAACAATTCAAAGGCAGATGTTACATCAAAAACCAATCCTACTATAGGGGTTAGCTTACAAAAGCTGGAACCCTGGAGCACACTGAATGACTTACAGATAGCTTAAAAAATAGGAGTGTCTCTTTTCCTTATATGATGCTCACCTAAGCATTGGGAGAACCTGGGGCTTGTAAATCAAGTATGATGTGGGGTATCTTTCTATATATGTGTTGCTTTTATTGGTTGATAAATAAAGCTGCTTTGACATATGGCAGGGCAAAATAAACCAAGCTGGAAGGGATATATAAAGAGTCAGGCTGAGTCAGAGTGATGCCATGTAGCTGCCAAAGGAGAAAGATGTCAAATTTTTACCCATAGGCCACAGCCTTGTGGTGATACATAGATTAATTGAAATGGATTAATTTAAGATGTAAGAGTTAGTTAATAAAGACCTGGATGGAGGGGGTAGGACCTTGGACTTCCCACTGGGCAGGGAACTCTTTGGACTGGAGAGGGAGGAGGAGAGGAGTGAGAGGAGGGGGAGGAAAATGGGAGGCGGGGAGGAGGTGGAAATTTTTAACAAAAAAAAAGGAAGCCTGAGCTAATAGGCCAAGCAGCTTTATTCATTAACCAATAAAAACAACATATGTACAGAAGGACAGCCCACAACACAGGTACATTTCAGAGACTTTCAGAGACTTGTGAGTTATTCACCTCCTGAGTCTTTTTTCCCCCAGTAATTGAAAATAAAATTTTTTCTCACTCAAAATATATGGTGATTATGATATTTCCTTCCACTGCACCTCCCAGTTCCTCCCCACCTTTGTTCCCATACAGAGCAACTACATTTCTGTCTCTAATTAGAAAAAAGTAACAGACATTTAAGGAATAGTAATATAATATATTAGCATATATTAGACTAAGATACGGTAAGTTAAAACAAATGTACTGAAATTGGAGAACCATAACAAACAGCAAGAAAAGAGTCTAAGAGAAAGCATAAGAAACAGAGACCCACTTATTCACACACTCAGGAATACCACAAAAACATTAAGCTAGAAGGCATAAGCAAACTGGTGCAGACCTGTAGAAGCCCAATGCATGCTACCCTAGTCTCTGTGAGTAAATATGAGTTTTGATGAAGTGGAGTTAAAGGCCCTGTTTTCTTGGTGTTCTCCATCTGCCCATATTTCTTCTCATTCACGGTACTCTGAGCACCGAAAGCAGAGGTTTGATAGAGACATGTCTGCCCCTTTCTGCATATTGCCTGGCTGTGGGTCTCTATATTTATTCTCATCTGTTACAGGAGAAAGGTTGTCTAAAAAGTATAAGATAATGCCATTAGGCATCAATTTATTTATTGCCTATTTCATTTTTAGAACAGTAGTATTTGGATTTACCTTATATCTCTGACTACCTAGTATCAGGCTCTTGATCATATAAACTGGCAGGTATGAATTGCATCTTCTGGAGTGGAGCTTAAGTCAAATCAAATATTGGTTGGATACACCCACAAGTTTTATGCCACCATTGCCCTATCATGTTTCTTCAAGGCAGGACAAATCCTGTTGTAGATAAAGTAGTTTGTGGCTGGCTTGGGTTGGTGTTTATGTTTCTCCTTTCATAGCCTGCATAGTACCATGCGTACTAAAGGCCCTAGAACTTAGGGCTGAAGAATCTATGTAGGCACTTCTATGTAGTTGGACTTCTCCATCCTTGGTGATTTGTGCATGTGTTTTCTTCACCAATGGGACCTTACCATCAGTTTAGTATGTGAAGAGCAACCTATTATCTTGGCAACAGTCCAAGTTGTTTGGGGGTTCCCATGGATTTTCTTTGGCCAAAATCTCAATTACATGTAGCCCCACCCCAGTATTAGAAACTTCACTTGGAGGGAAGAGATGGCCAATTGGGGCTCTGTCTCCTCTTTATCCATTCTTATGTTGAGTGATATTAAGGGCATTTCCAATTTTGGCTATTATGAATACAGCAGCTATGAATACAGTTGAGAAAGTATCTCTGTGGTAGGATGAAACATCCAGTACTGGGTAGTTTTGAGGTCAACTTAACACAAGTTAGAGTTATCTGAAAGGAAGAAACCTCAACGGAGAATACACATTCCTAAAATCTGGTTGTAGGACAGTTTGCAATTAAGGATTGATAGGGGAGGGCCTAGTCCATTGTGGGTGGTTCCATTTCTGAGCTGGTGGTCCTGGATTCTATAAGAAAACAGGGTCAACCAGCCCTAGAGCGCAAGTCATTAAGCAGCAGACCTCTTTGGCTTCTGCAGAAGCACCTGCCTCCAGGTTCCTGTTTTATTTGAGTTCCTGACTTTCTTTGGTGATAAATAACAATATAGAAATATAAGTAAATAAATTCCTTTCCAAGTTGTTTTGGTCATGGTGTTTCATCACAGGAAAAGTAACCCTGATGCAGAAATATCCTTTAGGTGTATGCTCAAAAGTGATATAGCTAGATCTTGGGGTAGATCAATTTCTATCTTTCTGAGGAACTACCACACTCAACTTTATAGTAGTTGTACAAGTTTGTACTCCCATTATCAATGGATGAGTATTGCCCTTACTCTACATCCCCACCAGTATGAGGTGTCATTTGTTTTATTTATATTGGCCATTATTATAGGTATAAAATAAAATATCAAAGTACTTTTGATTAGCATGCTCCTGACAGATAAGGATGCTGAACAATTACTTAAGGGCTTCTCTATTAGAGTTTCCTCTTTTGAGAATAATCTATTTAGATATGTACCCTCTTTCTTATCTAGGTTAGTTGTATTGTGGATATCTACCTTTTTAAGTTCTTTGTATGTTTTGTATATTAGCACACTATTGCATGTGTAATTGTAATATGAGGTGAGCGGCGGGCTGTATCCCACCACCAAGCTAGCTTAGCCCTGGAAATAATCACATGGAAATTGTATTAATTAAATTATCTTTTTCCCCTATAAATTTTTAACTATTGTAATTTTTAGTAATTTTTAGTAGTTATTTATACTTACACTATTACAAATCATTTTATAGGTATTAATTGATTTGGTTACATAACAAATTTTTGAGGTAATATCTACTAATATTCCTATTGTAAAGATGAAGGAATTACAGTACAGAGTTTAATTAATTATATAATTTCACCTGACAATGAATAGAATGTTATGATCTTAGGCAGTATATTTTCATAGACAATATTCTTGTGTACTATATTTTCTTGAAATAGCAGAAATGTGTTAACATAATCAACAATATTGCAATGCTATTGGCAATGTAGTAATCATGATGACTGATGATATATATCCTTTATAAAGTATCTGATTGATTTGTCATTATTTATAACTATTTATGGACATGTTTTTGTTTAATCCTCAGAGATACCAAATGAGTTAGATAATATTGTAATTCTTGCATATAATTAAAACGACAAACACATATCCTACCTGAAATCAAACAGATTATAAAACATGAAGATCCGATATTCCAATCAGGTCTTTATTCTAAGACCTATTATCATCACTACCTCATCAAATTCTCTCTATTTAAATACATTTAAGAAAAGTAAAACCTATGTTCAAAAAAGGCACCCAAGAATGAACCCAAATAAATACTGTCTAAAATTTAATGACCAGGTATTCTAATTTCAAATCCTATGCTAACATTTAAAACAATATTTTAAGATTCACATTAAAAAGAGGAAAAAGTGTCTTTGGTTTTACTTTTCCTCTTATAGTGACAATTATTAATTCTAACCTACATTATACAAAGATACTGCACTTGGACACAGACTCTTCTGTCTTTCTGGTTCCCTGACCTTGAGTTACAGTGTGGAATGAAAACTTCACATCATTGGTTTACATTCAAACACTGGATCTTACTCAAATGAATAGTTAATGAAATTAACAAAATAAATGGAAACCATAAGAGTCAATATTGTGCAGTTTATGTAGTCTCAACTTCTTGAAATGGGAACAAATAATTTTAAAAACTATTTAAAAGTACGTCTGGGAATAGCAGTCTAATTTGTGCATGGAGATAGGAGGATGTGAACAGAGTCCTTGAAGCCACTTGTATCAGGATTGTCTCAAAGGTGTACTAGAGCCTGGCACTCATGAAGTAGTGAATGCTTCATGATGGAGCAATGTATTATGTAGCTGAGAACAAATTTTACATTTTAGGTCTACTTTGTAAACTTATTGTGTAACACAATTTCTGACCTAGAATGTGGAGTTAGTCCATGCTTCATTAAAAAATGAGTAACATCTTTCTTTTTTTTAGTAATTAAATTTATTTATTTGTTTTACATCCCAACTTAAGTTTTCACGGCCTCCTCTCCTCCCATTCTCTCTCTCATCATCTCTTTGCTGCCACAATGCATTCCTGTGTTTCTATTCAGAAAGGGGCAGGCCTCTCATGGGTATCAACAAAGTGTGGCATATCAAATTGAGATAGGACTAAGCCTTGCCTGGGCATGGCAACCCATTGTAATAAATAGGCTCCCAAAAATCTGCCAAAGGCTAGGAACAGCCCCTCCTCTCACTGCTAGTAGTCCCACAAGTTGATCAAGCTACACAATTATCACATACATGTAAAGGGCCTACGTTGGTCAAAAGCAGGCTCTCTGGCTGTTGGTCCAGATTCAAGAGTTAGTTGTTATTATGGGTTCACTTGTGATGTCCTTGACTGCTCCTGGCTCATATATTCCTTCCTCCCTCTGTTCAGTAGGATTTTGTGAGCTCAGCCCAATGCTTGGCTTTGGATCTCTGCATCTACATCTGCTTCCATCAGCTAATGGATGAAGGCTTTCTGATGTCAATTGGGGTAGTTACCAATCTATGAGTATAGAAGAATATCATTAAGTATCATTGTGTTGACATTTTTTTTCTCCCAAGAGATCACTTCTAGTACCATCTTTCCTGACAAATGGCTCACATTTGCTTGTACTGCTTAGTTTTGAGACTGTAAGTATTTATTTGGAGCTTTTCGCTACTTGGTGGTGGCACACACCTTTAATCCCAGCACTAGAGAGACAGAGGCAGGAAGATCTCAGCAAGTTTGAGTCCAGCCTATTCTATAGAGTGAATTCCAGAACAGCCAGGGCTGTTACATAGAGAAACCCTGTCTTTAAAAATAAAATAAAATAAAATAAGAGTTTTTCAAACCACCTAAAAGATTTCTAAAATAAATTACTTGTCATAAACATAACTCTAAGGATTTGTCATATTTAATCCTAATGCTTATCTATACTGTAAACATCTAAATATGTCATGCTATAAACATTTTATTGGTCAAGTTCTAACTTTGTTGTACATTATCAGTAATTTGGTACTTTTATTTTCCTTTCAGAGATAATACTGAACTGAGTACCCTCAACATAAGAATAGAATTCTGAGATTTCAGTTTTGTCATATGCTAAATGAAAGATTTAAGTAATATTCTCTTGTTAAATGCACTCAGATCTCTATATTTACATGTTTTTATTCAAAGGCCCACTGGTACTAGGTCAGACTTTGCAATCCACATAAAACGTGACCTCAGTATCTGAGCATTGCACTAGCTTTTTGCCACATAAATGGAAAGAATTGAGATGCTGCTTTTGGTGACAAAGCCCTTTGCTACAACAAATCATTTGTTGTCTATGGTACATCAGTCAAATATCTAAGAAGTGAATGCCATGTCTCTTAAAATTTTAGCTTTATCAATGATAAATTTTCTATTTTCTGCTGACATCTATGTCCACAATTTATTTACAGATTGTTTTTCAATAATTGGCATTTTTGGAAAATTGAATTTGTTTTAAAAACTTTTTAAAATTTGTTTGGGATAGCATATGTTAAAAATCATTTGACAGCACTAGATGTACAGAGATTGTGATTCTTTTTAAATTTTTTAAAATGAGACTCTACCATTCACAAACCCAAGCCTCTGAGGATGAGAAAAGACAGCCAGAAATGTTATATTCTGCTAGCGCACATGGGTTGAGAAGGTTGAGAGCTCTGTCATAAAAGAAAAATTATCTGGACACCCCCAGAGATTTTTCATCAAATGGGAAAAAAGAAAGTTCACAAAAGTTAATTATTAAAAATAAATGAAGTTCAATGACAATCCTCAAAGACTGGCTAATTTGTTAATTATGAATTCTAAAATGAGATAGTGTATTGTGATAGTGTATGTGTGTTAGAATATAAAGAGCACAGACTGAAAACAAGCATTTTGGTCAACTCTAAGCTCAGTTACTAAACAATGAGGTACGGTCCTAAATTTGTTTCCTGTGTGAAAGACAAGCCCAAATTCATACAAAGTGCACCTAAATTGCTAGTATATACTTTTGGTGTACTTTCGTGCCTTTTTGGCAATGTTTTATAGCATCTGTACAAAAAGAGCATACATCACAGGAGCAATGATGGTTGCAATTAGCTCACTGAGTAAAGCAAGTCTCCAACTCCAAGGTCAACAGATCATGTGATCATAACACTGAACCGAGTCTGTGCTCCAGGCCCCATGGAGAAGGTCTTCATCTGGGGAAATCTTAGTCTGGAGATCTGATTTTGCATCCCCTTTATAATTTGAGTATCATTCTTAGCTATTTTAATTAGGAGCCAGTGATATAGATTTTCTTGTGACTCAGTGTTTCTTGACTTTTGATTTGTGGTCATAGCCTCACATCTATAAAAGAGACAAATAAATTATAAATCATCACTTTCCCCATCAATTTGCATAAATATCCATTTAAGACCAAATATTTGTGACTCCTAATGTTTCAGAATTTATAGACCATGAACTCTTAACCCATTTCTTTTTTTTTATCCTGACAGTAAAAGATTAAGGAACAATTTCACTGACTAATATGGAATATTTATAAAGAAGAGAACATATTTTAAGCTTTACATGTATAATATTTTTAATACACACATATACGCATATCACACTTATGTATATGTTTCATCCCTTGTATCTGCCTCAATTTTACAGAGCTTTCAACCTTTTCTACCGTGTTTGGTGCCCCCAGAGACAGATCTTAATGAAGCATTAACCTCCATGCTCTCTCAACCACTGGTAACAGGATGAGGCCTTAGCAAAGGGCACAACGAATCCAGTGTATTTATGATGCTGTACTGCTGCTAACAAGGTTATTAGCTAGCTTTGTTGCTTGAGCAGGTCTCTTCAGGAAAT
Source organism: Microtus pennsylvanicus (assembly GCF_037038515.1). Classification (NCBI taxonomy): domain Eukaryota; kingdom Metazoa; phylum Chordata; class Mammalia; order Rodentia; family Cricetidae; genus Microtus; species Microtus pennsylvanicus. The sequence goes on along the minus strand of NC_134597.1, from coordinate 10,219,119 downwards.
CCTTCATGACACTTTATGATTTTAAGCTCATAGTCTCATGTCCCTTCCTATGCCTGTAGAAATAGGAATAGTTATTATGACTGGTCCAAGTTCTTACGCTAGTCGTGTGACTTATCCTTATTTGCAGTTTATAAATAGACTCGTGGGATTATTTTATTTGACACCCTGTTTATTTGACTCCTAAGAAAACTGTTTTATTTATGTGAAAGAAAGGTACTTGAGAATGTTTTATCAATTCAGACGGCGAGGTAGGTAAATGTATGAAACCGAGTTTTCACAAAGAGCTCCTCTTATGCTAAACTGTGCTCTTGAGCACCTGGGGAGGGGCAGGAGAGTTGTTGGAATTGAGGGCTGCGGAGTGAGAAAATGGATATTGTTCTATTGTATAGAAATGACCCAGGATTCTGACTTTTAACTATACACAAACCTCAAATCACGAGAAGGAGGATGGTAGTGGGTTATTTTGTTTGCGTGTTTGTTTGTTTCCTAAGCTTCAGGAGCATGTGTCCTGTGATAGTGCATCCAGCCACTAATAGAAGAGCAGAGGGAGCTGGGAAGAGCGTAGAGAGGAGTGACACAGTTATTAAAAAAGAAAGAAAGCAATGGAGAGTTGGCAAGTAAGAAGAGATTAGGAAGATGAGGTCACTGTGTATTAGCAACATGGTGACTAAAGGGACAGGCCATCTGACTCCAATTATGTAAAGCTTATCCACTCTAAAGAAAGATTGAGGTAACAGTAAGTCAAGAGAGTATTCTGTGTAGGCAGAGGCTGCTTGCTCCATTCCTTAACACCCAGACCTGAAACATATACAGAAACTATATTAGTTACAACACCGTTTGGACAATAACAGGCATATATCTAGCTAACTCTTACATCTTAAATCAACCCATTTCTATTAATCTGTGTATCACCATGAGGCTGTGACCTACATGTAAGGTTCTGGCTGGTGGCTGGTGTCTTTCTCCTGTGGAAGCTACATGGGATCTCTTTGACTCCGGGCCATGCTCTCATGTATCTCTGTTCAGATTTCCCACCTGACTTTGCTCTGCTAAACCATTGGTCCAAAAAGCTTCTTTATTAACCAATGGTAATAAAACATATTCACAGCGTACAAAGGGGAATCCCACATCAATTCTGCATTGAAGAGGAACAGGCATAGGGAAGTAAACAAGACCATTTTCCACTGCCCATCCCTTTTATAATTTTGTAGTTAATTTTTCAGACTCTGGTCAAGGAAAAACATATCAGTAATCCAATTACAGATATTTTCCTAACATGACCTGTATGGGATATCTGCACTATCATCTATTGATATGTAGGCCACCCTTTTACAAAGAACAGATGTGATTGTTTCTATTAGGACTGCTTATGTGCATCATATTTTGTTGTTCACACTATACTGTAAAAGTTAAACAGACTTGATGGTTCAAAGTTTCTATTGTAAACTCTATACTCACTTCTGGAAATCACAATGATTTTTTTACTGAATTGGTATATGTATAACCTTGATGTGGTTCTATCAAATGAAAATCAAATCAATTCTATTTTATGCTGTTTTTGTTTTTCTTCTCTCAGTATTCATTGGGTCTCTCAATTTCTCTGGTTTTGCAATGTCTCATCATCCCATCCTGTCTCTGTCTCTGTCTCTCTCTCTCTCTCAAATGTGTGAGTGTCTGTGTGTATGTCTTTGTGTGAGTGTGTGTGTGTTTGTGTGTACATGTGTTCCTTGTCTCTGCCTTTCTGTTTTCGTACATGAATGAGAGGAAAACCAAGGCCAATATTTGCACATACTCTTTAAATACTTCACCTTAAGCCGGGCGGTGGTGGCACACGACTTTAATCCCAGGACTTGGGAAGCAGAGGCAGGTGGATCTACAAGAGCTAGTTCCAGGACAGACTCCAAAGCCACAGAGAAACCCTGTCTTGAAAAACCAACTAACTAACTAACTAACTAACTAACTAACTAACTAACTAACTAACTAACTAACCAACTGACTACTTCACATTATACCTTGAAACACTAACTCTCACAAACCTGAACATCATCCATTGGCCAGACTGGCTGGCCAGTGAGCCTCTAATTCTCTTGTTGATGGACACCCATATTGGTTTGGCAAACACATGCTACCATGCCTGATATTTTAAGTGCCAACTGTGGATTCTAAGTAATGTCCTCATGGTTGAACAACAAGCAAGCTACACACTGAGCCATGTATTCAGGTCTCTGGGTGTTTGTGTGTGTGTGTGTGTTTGTGTGTATGTTTGCCTGTTTGTCTTTTTTCTTTCTCATATAGCTATGGCTGGCCTCTAAATAAGTATGTAGCAAAGGATGATCTTGAATTTTCATCTTTGGCTTTTGACTCCTAAATAATAGTATTACACGTATGTTTCACCAAACATTGACTAGTTTCTTTGTGATTGACTGGTAAAAATAAAGATTTAGCATTATTGTTTCAAAAAAAAGTTAAACAGAAAAATTTAGAAAATTTTATTAAGAGCTAGAAGCACAATATGAACCCAAGGTCTTGACCTCTATAAGTCAATGGATAAATTACATTAGAATAAAATTACATGGCTACTTCCCATACTCAATTATTTTCATGCTTGTTTGGTGCTTTCCATTTATAAAATCTTGTTGCCAATTCCTTTCACTACCTAATGATGTACTTTATGTACCTTGAAAAATAGCTATTCCTAATCCCCCGATTTGCAGTAACATCTGTTTGCCAGTCTGAAAAGATTCATATGGCCCATAATCACCCTAGCTATGTAGATGAAGAATAGCCCAAATAGTTTCATGTTATTATTTTCCTAGGTGCCATCCATTTCAAACTTTGGAGAGTAAATTTTCAGTTACAGAATTGGTGCAATTAAAGTTGTACAGTAAATTGCAATATTTATGAAGTTGTCATTTGAAAAACATGATGCCATTTGCACCTTTTGACTTTGAAAATATGAGTTTCCTCTTTTACTTTATATTTCAGTTGAGTTGAAATTACAGATATTTTTAAAATGCCATGTTCAACATTTCAAAAATGACTTCAGTCTCCATCACTACTGCTAAAACCACTAAAATTTCTATTGAAACTTTTCAGGAATTAATTATACAGACACCTGTGCACATCTATTTTCCTTTTTCTTTTTATACTTAGCTGTTTAATTTTTGTATTGACTGTAAGGATTCTATCTTTGTAGCATTATTTATTTTTTTTCCTGCATGACAGCCTTGCAATATTATTTGGAGATTTTTAAAAATAAACTTTTAGGTTATGAGCACACAGTGACATTGACTTGTGCGCATGTTTCCATTGTATTAATAAGATTTCTTGCTGGTGGATTTTTTTGTGACAAGGCATATGAGTATTTTAATTTTTTCTAGCTTATTTTTTTACTTATTTCTTTTGCACCTGTCTTTGACCCCTTGACAGTCAATATTTGACACTGTAAGTCTCAGAATATTCTAATTATCAGTTTTAGCAAGTTATAGATCTCTCCAAGTTACAAATATTTATATATTCCCTGTCTAATATTTTCTGCTTCAAGAGTGGCTTGACTTCACAGTACATATTCATTATTTCACTGCTTTTATTTCTCTTATACATTTAAAATTTCATAGAAACTAATTAAAGAAGCATTTTTGCCTTTATTTTTAATACTTTTAGTGACAAAAATTATTTTTATGTCTCTGGACCTGTGCTCATTAAACAAATACGACGTGTAACATCAAGAGTTAAATCTGGAGGACACCAGCCAGAGCAGCTTGGACGCTATCATATAAAAGGCCTTGGAGGCAGGCTAGCATAGTTTACAAGCCATTGGACCTATTTATAGAGCTGACTTCTTTTGCAATGTCAACTGTAATCTTACACTTATTTTAAGCCTGAGTATCTCAAATATCAGCCTCAACTAGCTGTACAGTTTTCTCTTATTGATATCAGACAGCCCAATGGAGCCCACTGAAGAACCTTGTCAGATTCGCAAAGATAAGTTTTTAGAAGTTCCTAATCTGTCAGATTCTGTGTGTGAAGATGAAGAAGTTAAAGCGACCTTCAAGCCTAGCTACTCCCCTCAGCCAAGCAGAAGAGGGTCAGGATCTTCTGAAGACACATACCTGGACACCCCAACTTCAGCGTCCAGGAGGGTTTCCTTTGCTGACAGTCTTGGATTCAGTCTTGTGTCCGTTAAAGAATTTGATTGCTGGGATTTACCAAGTTCAACCGATTTTGACTTAAGTGGGAACATCTTCCACACAGAAGAATATGTTTTGTCTCCACTGTTTGAACTGCCCTCATCTAAAGAAGAGCTTATGGAACAGCTTCAAGTCCAGAAAGCAGTGCTGGAGTCTACTGAATACCTTCCCGGGTCGACAAGTGTGAAGGGCATTATTCGAGTTCTGAACATTTCTTTTCAGAAGTTAGTATATGTGCGCATGTCCTTGGATGACTGGCAGTCGCATTATGACATTTTAGCAGAATATGTTCCTAATTCATGTGATGGTGAAACTGACCAGTTTTCTTTTAAGATTTCATTGGTTCCTCCGTATCAAAAAGATGGCAGTAAAGTTGAGTTTTGTATACGCTATGAAACTTCTGTTGGTACCTTTTGGTCAAATAATAATGGCACCAATTATGTACTGGTTTGTCAAAAGAAAAGGAAAGAGCCGGAGCCCGTAAAACCATTGGAAGAAGCTTCGAGTAGACAAATAAAAGGCTGCTTAAAGGTAAAATCAAGGTGAGGAGATGTTTTACATTCTTGAAAATTTCTAAAATGTCATGATTGTGCATGTTACATAAAAATAACAAACAAAAATCTCTTGCTCATAAAAATTAATGTTAGATTTAGCAAGTCAATGCTGTTTAAATACTAGCATTGTAGTATTCTAAATTAAGGAAAATAAGTGGGTTGGTTGATGTGTAAACTGTTTGCTTGATCTCAAATCTTGAACTATAGAGGATTTGTTTATCAAATCATTTTATTTAGAGTATATTTATTTCCAATGATTCTTAAATGCCCATTCTTCACTTTGAAACATATTTGACTAACATAAAATTGTATTTCAGTATGTACCTGGTGCTCAAAAAATAAAATATGTAGATTTTCCTTCCAAAGCTAAAATGATGATTTTAATGACTGAGTGGGTTATATAAAGATGTTTTGGAAATGTATAATAGGTTAAATCATAAGAAAAATAAATTTAATAATAAACTAACAAAAAGATAATTATAGTGATGCATAAATTGCATATAACATTTTAAAATTATACCAAGTGTAACATTATGGAACACAAATTAGAGCAATTTTGTAAAGTAAGTGGAGCAGAATAAAAAAATGACCCAGATAGAAATAAGGATATTCAGCTCTACAGATTTGAGTTTAGGGATATGACCCCTCATTAGTAACCCTGCTTCTCTGTTAATGTTGAAAAATAGAAGTAGCTTTCAGCTCACTCTGTAGTATAGCGCTGGCTAATTTCCACGACACTAGGTTGGCAGATCAAACATTCAGGAGCAGGGAGACCACTGTCTGTTCCTCACTGTATCCCAAAGGAAAAATCCCCGCTGCTCTGCGAGAAACAGGCAAATGTTTGATTATTCTCCAGGTGATTCGTCATAACTATTCCCCAAACAAATAATTCAGTGACCTCACCAGGAATAGTTTAACATGACAAAGAGGGAACTCAGACTCCAAGTACTAAACAGAAACTTTTAAAAAGTTACTTCGAGAAGATGTTAACAATTTTGTGTTTTAATGAATAAAGCATTAAGTAGTATCTATTAAAATTGTTGATCTACTGGATTAGTGAATTAAGCAATATAGGTTAAAGCAATTCAAATATATGAAAGACTGGAGCTTTAATTTTATGTTCAAGTAACTTGAAAGAATCTTACTCTGCTGTGTGAACTTTGCCGACTTTCTCACTCCAAATGAGACTTTCTTAGTTTTTAATTTATATTATTGAAAGAGATAATATAATCATAACTTCTACATATGCTAAAATAAAAACCTGGTTGTTTGTAATAATAGTCAGCCACATTATCTATACACAAAATGTAATTCAGTGAATTAGTACTACCTCTGCACAAAAATGTACGCATTTTTAATTATTGAATACTTTTAAACATGCAGCCAGTCATTGGCTGAGTCTGTTAGAGCTAACAGAATTTAATGGAGGTAAGAACATTTGGCAAAAGGAAGCAGTACTTAACTCAGTTTTTTTTTTCCTCTGTGAGTTAGAAATGCCACTTCACAATGTCAAGCAGTACATTCTGAACTGAGTCCAGGTCTTCATGTGATACCAAGAGTAAACAAAGGGCAGCTGACAGACCTAGGCCCAACCATGCAGTCTAACCACGGTATCTTTGGGAGATATATATATATATATCCCCACACACCTTTCTATTCAGAATGGGAATCATCAGCTCATAGCAGACACCACTCAGCTTTTAATATTTCTTTGGAGAAAAAAGACTGAGAAAAACTAAACCACAAAATGGTCTAAAGGCCTGTAAAGTTTCCTAATGAGTTATGAAAATGGAAAAACCTCTTTCCTTCAAAACCACAAATACATTTTCTCTACTTCTATAACTTAAAAATGACCAGCATAATTCAAACCACATTTTGAAGAAAGCATTCGCCTCTGGAGGAGGCTTTCTGTGCTGAGTTTCAGTCCAACATGAATTTTTACATCTGATTTATATACCACTCAAGATGGAGTGTATAAAGGAAATCCTGACAGATCCTCAGAACAGCATGTGCCATAATAGAATATTTATACAGCTTTTCCATGATATAATTTATATGCGATGGGCTTTCAAATATTCCTAGAACTCACTCAAAAAAACATTATCAAATTTCTAAATGAATAGTGCAGTTGAATTTAATTGGGATGAATTTGGTTAAGAAAGAAAAGGGCTGCCCCATTAGTATTATTTTATAAAATGTACCCATGGTTAAAATAAATTTGTACTCATTTGATAAAAGATTATGGTTCCAAAATACCCTCCCTACACCCAAAATAGTTGTAAGATTGGAAAGGAATTTTACAAAGCATTTTATTCTCTCTACGCGGTTTGATTTAGAGGACATTTCTTTTATGGGACAAAAATTGAATAGAAATATACATGAATTTGTGATTCTTATGTAGATTAAGAATAGTGTGTGAAATAACTCAGAGTCAAATGAAAATTAGGCAATCCTCACAGAGCAACAACTAATTTCAATTTCTTTTCATACCAGAGTTAATTTGCTATTGGTTTCCCTGAGACGGTATTTTCTGAAAGTGTCAATAATCCCTTCTAATAGGTACAGAAGAAACTGTAGGCACACATGCAGCAAGACAGGTTCTGTTTTGCCCATCACCCACACAGGAGTGATGTTTTCTAATAAGTATAGCACAAACTGCAGGCACACATGCAGCAAGACAGGTTCTGTTATGCCCAGCACCCACACAGGTGGGAGGCTCTCCTTGTGGCAACATTTCTCAGGTTGGAGTTTGTAAATGCCTTCTCTGGCGTGGCTTGTCTACTTTCATTTGAGGCTTGTTAGTTCATGTGATTTGAAATATATAAAAAGATAGAATATCAGAGTCACCAAAGACATGTGACCGCACGTGACCGCGAGTATCTAATGTAAGTGAAGGACATACATCATGGGGTATTTATTAGGTGTTGCCACACAGGCAGCAATGCAGAAGATGCTAGTTAACGAACTAAGCAAATGTTTTGGTGAGAAATGTCATTGATGCAAGTCATATTCAATGTGAAGATCTAAATAAGCTAAAAAGAGAATTCAGATACAGTACAGTAACTGAAAGATTGAAAATTAAGCATATCTAAGGTAAGTTCCAGATCTCCCATAGACTAGACATGTAGACTTGGGCAAGTAGGATTGATTTTCTCCTTGGTTTATTATGAGTAGCAATGGTCTATTGGGGAGTATTCTTGACACTTCCACTTTATATATACATATATATATATAATGAATATTATATAGATGATTTTGATATTGTTTCCAGATTTTTGAAATTTACTAGTAAATTATTAAAAATCCTAGTTAACTGCTTTAAACAGGCCAAGACTAGCTTCAGCTTTTGAAATCTGTAAAACACACACTAAGGCTCAGGCTGCCCCAAATTGCAGCCTTTTAATTTCACTGCTCCTAGATGTTCAGGTGGAGAGCATTCCTTTGCCTCTTGTAAGATTTTATTCCATAAGAAAACTTAAAGTGTCAATTTTCTTGAGATGTGTTTGACCTTATATTTTTGAGTGACTTAAAGCAGGACAAAAACTTAGTAGAAACTGCTAAAATTCAATCATTTAATAGATGAAAATTGAAGGTATATTCCTATTTTGTTCAAACCATTTTGGGATGGGGGCTGCCAAATGTCAGAGCATCCATGTGAAAGTCAAAGAATTACTTGTAGGAGTCAGTTCTTTCCATCCTCCAGGTGGGTTCCAGGCATTGGACTCAGGTCATCAGATTCGGCAACACATTTTCTAAGTCATTTAGACATCTCTCCAGCCCTGGAAGACCATTCTTAAAAGAGTAAAAGAGGCATTTGAGGGATTGAACAAACACACATTTTAATTAGAGAAAAAAAAGTATGTGATAGAAAGTTGTGTGGTTGGAGATGTCCTTTCTTTTAAGAAATCATGTTAGTCTAGTAGGGATATCATGATGTTTGGTATGAAAACCAAATGATACTGTATCCTTAACCGTTCCAAATGAATGCTGAATATATTCAAGTTAAGCATCCACAGCTCTAGAATTGTCACCATCAAAATCATCGTCAAGTCTTCGTCTGATAACTAACTTCCTGAGCCTTGACTGCCATTGCTCTTCTTGACATCAAGGATTTCCTTGTCCAGATACCCAAAGAATTAAGTTACTGTACAATCAGGGCCAGTGTGTTAGGCTCGATGTTACTAAGCAGCAGTAACAAACTGGTAAATGAGACAAAAACTTGGGGCTATGAAGATATGGAGAGACTCTGAGAGAAAATAGCTCATGGGCAGAGAGGAAGGTGGGAGAGAAAACCCAGCAAAGTCAATATCATATTCTGTGAGTGTAGAGTTGAAGCCACAGATTAACAAATAAATGTTTCTGACTTGGGATTTTTAGGCTTCAAGATTAGAGGAAGGCCTTCCTGTAACTTGCTCTTCTCCCACACACCTGCTAATGCGTGTTCCCCACTATACACAAGATGAACTCACCTGGCTTTTTTTTTTATTAACTGAAATCAATTTATTATTCTAACTAAAGAAACCATTTTTGTAGGTGATGAATGGCATTTATGACTTGGCCAGGTGAATGCAAATAAAAGTCCCAAATGGCCTTAATGCCAAGAAAAGAATCATTAGTCTTCCCTTTTCTTCATGCTTGAGGAATAGAACTAGGCACATGGAGGAAAGGGAAAGAAAGAAATTCTTTCTAAAGTGTGGTTTTAAAAATACAGAACGTTTGTCTTTCAGAACAATAAAATTGTGAAAATGAAGCCAAGAAAAGCAATAGAAAAATAGGCATGAGCTAAAGTCATGGTGTATGTTCCAGTCACAGCCGTTGCTCTGTGAGACTTCCTTAATTTACACATCCCACGTAGTCTGCGATCCTGGAAAGAGTCCAAAGCAGAGTAAATAGCTCCACGAGGCCTCTGGGACCTAATGGGTTCCATACCTAACTCATTTGGAATACACACTAATTGTGGAAGCTGGACCTGTTTAAGGGGAGGGACCTCTGGCAAGGCTACATGGAAACATAAACCACAGCTGCACAGGCCCCTCAAGAGGGTGCAGAGAGCCATGCCAGCTGCTTGACAGTGAGAAGCCAATCTGCTGACTGTCCTTGGAGACCCACCAAAGCTCCATGGCTTCCTGGTGTTGTAGAAGGCTGTGCCCTTATAAGCCTAGACTACTATTAGATGGGTGTGATTTTTTTTTTCTGCAAGAAGAAAGGAGAAGGAGGTCATCCTCCAGTGTTATTTAGCCTTTACTAGAAGGAATCCCTGCTGCAACTATATTTCAAATACCTCTTCTGAGTATCTGGGTCCGTCTTCTCTACTGGAGCCCATCTTCAACCTGTAACGTTAGAGAGAGCCCCAGCTACCCCATCATATGGTGGCACATAATGAAGTATAAGAAGGTAATTTTTCACTTCCTTTTCAATCTGTTCCTATATTTTACCCCAACCACCAATAAGACTAATATTGGCAGAAAGGATTCAGAGCAAACTTCAGGTGGTTTGACACTGTCCAGTGTCTTGCTGGACTTGAACAGATATGCTACAATTTGACACCTCACTGCAGTCATGTTGCCTGCAGTGTATGTAAACATACACCCACACACACCCACCCACCCACCCACCCACCCACTCACACCCGCACAAACCCATCTTCTCCCTCCCTTAATTATAGACATGTTTAAGAAAGGTTCTAATATACTCACCAAGATCAGTTACACAGAGATCTCTGAGTTTGAATAAGATAATGCAAATGGATAATTTTAGAGTCCAGAATGCTGTTTGTTACAAGGCAGATTTACATGGATAATTGTGGCAAAAGGTTAGGTCTGAAGCAGTCCTGTGTATTTGGCTTCTAAAGACAGTAAGGGACAATAGGAATCAACTTCTGGCTTCTTCTCTAATTAGTTACTGTTTGAACTTCGTGAAACTGTATCTTGCCTTTGCTTTATTAAGATGTAAAAATGAGATTATAATACTATTTTCATAGCTGAAAATAGAAGCATATTTACTCACACACAACTCACCAAACCAAGTTGCTGACATTTGGAGATATTCCCAAATGTAATCTCAATGACTGTGGTGATAAATTCCAGCTTACCCTCTTGAATGTGGCCTAGCTCTGTGCCTAGGGTTAATGGTGAAATACTTGCCCCTCATTATCATTCCTTTTGCCACCACCCAAAGGAATATAAATAGTTTCTAAATTAGTCACATTCAATAAGCATTTGACATTAACCTGGATACCTCAGATTATGCTTCTATGGAAAAAAATGACTTTCGGAATCAGCCACTTGTAGGTTAATCTATCTATCTATCTATCTATCTATCTATCTATCTATCTATCTATCTATCTATCTATCATCTATCTATCTATCATCTATCTATCATCTATCTTTACATACACAGTTAATATATATATATACATACATAGTTAATGTATACACACATAGTTAATATATCTATATCTATCTAAATACATAGTTAATATCTATATCTATCTACATACATAGTTAATATATATGTGTGTCTATAGGATGGGGATATTAATCTTTTGGGAAGTTGAAGTTTAGGTCATTTTAAAATGAGTTATAGCAAAAAGATGCTCTTTAGATAAAAAACACTAGCTCTACCACCTGCTTTCTATTTATATGTATGACTAGAGGAGTAAATTTTAAATTTATATAATTCCTTTATTCATAGAAAATATATTATTCATCTTTGCAACTATGTTACCTCTGTGCTTAAAGAAACAAACACTTTTTTTTTTAGACACAAAGTTCAAATCTGTCCAGGTTCTCTTCTGAATCCTTAATTAACATGTTCCTATCTGTGATTTGTTTTGAAGGGTTAATCATACATCTCTGTGTTTAAAGACCAAATGGAAATTATGCAAAAAATTAATGATTTGGTGTAATATTCTGCGCTATTTGCTTACAAAGACCAAATGTGCGTTCAACACGTCTATCTTCAGAAGGTTTGATACTCTCTCCCTCCATGCTCCTGTGCATGTTCAGTGTTTGCTGTGAGTGGCATTCAGACTGCAACTACACACAAAATTCTAATACTAGAAGAAAAAATGTTTTGTGTTCAAGTGAAGAACTTGAATCTTATTCTTTTTGAAGTTATTATAGCAGTAATTAAATCAAAATAGTTTACTCTCAAATAGATATTTGTAAATTGTTAAATGGTGAAAGACGCAGACATACATTTTGCCCTCTAACAGCAACAGAATCCCAACACTACAGTGGAATTCTGACTTATTTCACATACTTGAACCACTATGAAACTTACTCATTTACTGTAGCCGAGGATGGAAACACCGGACTCCCATTCAAAGACTTCAGAAAATGTCTTTGCTGATTACAGTGCCATTTGGCTACATAGCGTTGCTCAGGGAAGAAGCTGGCAGTGACAGCATCCTGCTGTATCTGATCCTGGAGAATAAGATTTATACTTTTTTTTTTTTTAAATATTTATTTATTATGTATACAATATTCGGTTTGCGTGTATGTCTCCAGGCCAGAAGAGGGCACCAGACCTCATTACAGATGGTTGGGAGCCACCATGTGGTTGCTGGGAATTGAACTCAGGACCTTTGGAAGAGCAGGCAATGCTCTTAACCACTGAGCCATCTCTCCAGCCCAGATTTATACTTTTATAAGCTATTGACACAACTTAAGTACTTAAAGAAACCAACAGAAAAATCATATCCAGGCACAACAGAAAAACCGCTACATTCTTTAGCAAGACAGAATAATTACTCTGTTTGGTGGAAATGAAGTTACAGTCATGTTTTCTAATATTAATACAACACTGGACAAAATATTTTCATTATTTTTTCCTCTTGTTTTGTCAAGGTGCTCAGACAGGGTCTCATGCATGGTTGACTCATGTTCTATCCCTAGCAGCATATCCAGTATGCAAAACATGATTTATGAATGATTTTCATTGAATCAAATTGTAGAAGAATATATATATATATATATATATTTGGTTTTTCGAGGCAGGGTTTCTCTGTGGTTTTGGAGCCTGTCCTGGAACTAGCTCTAGTAGACCAGGCTGGTCTTGAACTCAGAGATCTGCCTGCCTCTGCCTCCCGAGTGCTGGGATTACAGGCGTGCACCACCACTGCCCAGCTGTAGAAGAATATTTCAAATCCTACCCTTTACTTTCAGACAGAGTAATTCTGAAAGTTGCCAATTCTCTATGGTTTCTTCTTAATTCTTTTCTGGGAATAGTGGGTTATTCAGCAATACATTTGATAAGGAAATTATGTGATTGTAATATGTCCATTCATAGCACTGTAGGTTTTAGTCATTTAGTTTTCCCCAGATTTTAGTTGAATGAAATACTGGAGTCTCTAAGATTACAATTTTAAATTAAACAGGTATGTTTTTTATCATTGTTCTCCGTTTTCCACATTAAGTGTCCTCAACAATTTTAGATGTTTTTCTTGAGGTCTGGGCTAATAAATAGGTATACCGTTTGCAGTGGCTTAATTTAATGTCAGAGAAGAATGACCCCATTAACTAGTTAACTGGCTAATCCGTGGACGGCATCACCTTTACCAGGAACTGATGTTGCCAGGTCCAAAGATTCGGTGGCACTGAGTGGGTCAGTCTCAGCTGGCTAAAGAGGTACACAGTCCTTCAGTCTATCACTGACTGTAGAGTTCTGTAGAGCAGATGAAATTTATAATCACTAAGTATATCCTTGTGTGGGTAAGTTAATACTTCATCTCCAAGCAGAAATATTTTGAATATATATAAAATTTCCTGACTCCACCAGTACATGTGTTTACATGCATGTGTATGTACATGTGTTTGACCACATATACATAATGCCTGCTTCAAATTGCTAATGATTTGTCTAGAATTTATACTTTCTGTATTGTAACATCCTGTTCAAAGCAGATGTGGGTTAAATGGCAGAACATTATAATAATACAAAAATTTAAGGTTATTTTTACAGGTCTTATAAATATATTTCCACATGAATCTTGAGGCTACTTTTGACTTAGCAATATTCGAAGGTTTATTTTTTACTTCTCCTTACTTTCCATACTTTCTTTACCCTGGCCGATAGAGCTACTGCTCAGAGGATACAAAATACAATAGCTTTCCTTAACTAAAAGGCTTTGTATTGGGCATAATATATTATACAATTTATCTTTGAAAGTAAATAAAAATTAGCATGAACCTGCTCAGTTTATTATTTCTGAATCGGACTGCAAAAGTTCCTGTCAGAATCAGAATGCTTACTATTGGTCATTTGTCAGCAGTCCCTATACAAATAATTTTACTTTTCAAAATTTCTCATGTATTTTATGGACTATTAACAAAAACAGTCCCCAGGCTGTTATGGACCATAAGCAGGCAAAAGAATGGAAACAAATTTTTTAGATTACATAGCTAAATTACAAAAATACATTTATTCCTTTAAACTTGCAAGCAGGTTTTTATAGATATAGATGAAGGAACTGCAACTCGGGATTTTCAATGTAATCCTTTGCATAGTTGGGGTTGCAGCCGGTTCTAATTATTGAATTACTAATTATGCTCTCCTCTGCAGTGACCACTCTCTTTGTACCTAGCCAAACATGTATTAAGATTATTACGTCTCAATTATGTAATAGGCGATCATTGTTCTAAAATATAAATATTTAGAAAGGTCGTCAGCATTTATGGATACAAAACAGTGACTCTGTTGTAGTTTCAGGGATATTAAAGAGTGAAGGTGCCATATCAGTTCATTATGAGTTGAGCATCATCTCCCGTTAAGACATCCCATTTCTCCTGGTAGCACAGACATGTATGTATGTATGAGGCCTCTAGCTCTTCCATTTTTCTTTACTGTTTATATAACATAAACAACATAAAATGTCAATTTCATTCTGTAAAAACTAAGTACTTATTTAAATTGAATGAAAATTAAAAATAGGTTTCAATATATTTATTATTTTACTATTGTATAGACAGTCTGCATGTAGATAATTTTTTTTAGGCTTTTAAGGTATAAATACATTATCAAAGTGAGGAACAAATTACCATAAAAATAATCTTTTTTATGCCTTTGGAGGAATCACTCCATTGAATTACTCCAATTTTACTTTCCAGCAACATCATACTCGTACTAGAGACTTATCCATTGGTCAGTCTTTAGGATCTAAAAAAATGAAAGGGAAGCAGAACAGCCCAAGACTGAACAAGGAAAGACCAAGGAAGATCCTGTGTGCCTGATGACCGGGAAATTCCTTCCCTCCTTCCTTCTTTCTTATGACATTGGTCCATGTTAGTGCTCTCCAGATGCCCAAGTGGTCTTGAACTCACTAGGAATCTTAGTCTGTCCTTACATGAAATCAATAAAGTATGAAAATCAGAGACGGTGAAAAGTAAGGTAATGTGTCAAGGTTTAAATGTTGTCTTATGAAAAGTAATCTCATATATCCCTTACATGATATTCACTATTGAAACATTAATTTTTAAACCTACTGTAGTTTTGGACATATAAATGTATATAAAAATAAAGTTTTCAGGTTTTTCTATATCGAAATGACTTAAAATTATAGCCAAGGGGTCTAGTCAACGTTATTATATGCAAAGGTTTTACTTTAAATTTTTTTTTACTGTTTCTAAATTTAAGTAATTAATTAATTAAGAAAACAATCTTTTTTGTTGACAAACCAACCTCAGTTCCCACTCCTTCCCATCCTCCTATTTTCTCTACCTTCCCCCTCACCCACACCTCAAAGAGGGTAGGGCTTTCTGTGGGAAGTCAACAATTCTAGCACATCGCTTTGAGGCAGTACCAAGGCCCTCCCCCACTATATCTAGGCTGATCAAGGTATCTCTGCAAACAGAATGGGCTCCAAAAAGCCAGTTCAAACTCTAGTGATAGAACCTGGTCCCGCTGTCAGTGGTTCCACAGACGATTTCAGACATACAGCTGTCATCCATATTTAGAGAGCTTGGTTTGGTCCTATGCTGGTTGCCCTGCTGTCAGGCCAGAGTCCCTGAGCTCCCGTTATCTCTGGTAAGTGCTGTCAATGGTTATCCCCATCATGGTCTTGACCCCTTTCTTCATATTCTCACTCCTCCCTCTCTTCTACTTGACTTGGGAGCTCAGTCCAGTGCTCCGCTGAGGATCTCTGCATCTGCTTCCATCAGTTGCTGGACGAAGGTTCTATGGTGACAATTAAGGTAGACATCATTTGGACAACAGGGCAAGGCCAGTTCAGGCACCCTCTCCACTATTGCTTAGAGTGTTAGCTGGGGTCATACTTCTGGATTCCTGGGAATTTCCATAGTGCCACATTTCTTGCTTAGCCCCATAATGGCTCCTCTCAGTCAAGATATTGCTTTCCTTGCTCACCGTTTCTGTCCTTCCTTCATCTCAACCATCTCACTCCCTTAGGTTCTTCTTCCCCATCCCTTTCTGCTCTCCCCATCCTCTTCCTCACTCCTTTCTTCCCTCATCCCTATACTCCCAGTTTTCTCGGGAGGTCTTGTCTATTTTCCCTTCTCAGGAAGATCTATGTTTGTTTCTCTTAGGGGTCTCCTTGTTACCTAGATTCTCTAGGATTGTGGACTGTGCTTTGTTTCCAAGTGGTTGTACAAGTTTGTATTTCAGGAAGCAATGGATGTTTTTTCCCTTACACTGCATCCTCTCCAGCATAAGCTAAATTGATGTTTTTGATCTTAGCCATTCTGACATGTGTAAGATGGTATCACAGAGTCATTTTGGTTTGGATTTCTCTGATGACTAAGGATGTTGAGCAAGTCTTTAAGTGACTTTTGGCCATTTGAGATTCCTCTGTTGAGAATTGTCTGTTTAGATCTGTACCCCATTTTTAAATTGGATTATTTTTTATTTTGATGTTTAGTTTCTTGAGTTGTTGATTTATTTTACAGATCAGGCCTCTGTCTGATGTGGGGTTTGTGAAGATCTTTTCCCATTCAGTAGGCTGCCGTTTTGTCTCATTGACTGTGTGCTTACAGAAGTCTCTTAGTTTCATAAGGTCCGATTTGTTTATTGTTGCTCTCTATGATTATGCTACTGGTGTTATATTTAGAAAGTCATCTCCAGGGCCCACGCATTGAAAGCTAGTTTCCACTTTCTCTTCTATAATGGGTTCAGTGTGACTGGATTTATATTGAGGTCTTTGGTCCATTTGGACTTGAGTTTCTTGCATTGGGATATATATGGATCTATTTGCATGCTTTACATGTTAACTCCCGGTTTCTCCCCTACTTGCATGAGCTTCATTTTTAAAATCTTTACCCAGGCCCAGCAAGGTGACTGAGCAGGTAAAGCACATGAGCTAAATCTCCTTAACCATATGAAGGTGGAAGGAGAGATCTGACTCCACAATTCGTCATCTGATCTCCACATGCTTATATCCCTAAATATATGTCACACATACACACAAACACACACACATAATAACTATCAGTAAAATATAGTTTAAGAAAATGAACTTTACACAGTGACAGTTTTCTAGTATGCAATCAATTGCTCATTGTGCTCACATAAGATACATCTAAAATTTCGATAAAAATATTAACATGTAATTCCATTTGTATTCTTAGTACTATTTTGTGAAATCATTGTTTTAAAGCTTTGTATATAATCTGATAATTTGTATGACAATAAAAATTAGAAACACATATATTGAAGTTCACATGAATTCTAAATCATTGTCTTTTATAAGAAAATAAATCTGACCTATATATAACAGCATATCAATTCATTCGTATATTAATGTATATATAAGTAACCTAAATAACTCTACTATAAAACCCCTGACTTCTTCATGCTAAGTCTAAATATATTATTGAAGTAGATAATGTACATTATTCATGAATACATTTTATGTTATCAGAATAAAAGTTCCACAATATCAACTCATACCTGAGGGTCTGGTCATGAGTTTTGTAATTTTTCTACTAACTTTCAACAGAAAAGTTTGAAGATGTTCCTACTGAAATTATTGTTAGGTTAGAGTAAGTTTATTTTCTTGAAGATTAGCTGATAGCCAATCAACACGTCATAATAAGTCATATTTTTCTATGATACATTATAGTGTCTGAAGAAAATAATATTTTGGAATTATCTTCAAAATTATGTTGACATTATTAGGAGAGCAACATTGTGCTATTTATATCTATTCTCAAATACTGTAGAACTCTTTGACTACTCTTGATGATTTTGAACAAATTTATTTTATTTGTTTAATTTTGGGCATGAATATACACTATATTTATTAGACCTTGTTAGAGACAAAAGTCATGTGATCTTATTCTCGTGTATGATGAAATATATTCAATGGACTTCAGTTTTTATTTACTCTTACTACATTGGTAAATTGACCTGTTCTTCCTCAATTTAGAAATTTCTATTTATATAAGCTTAGGGACTTTATATTTTATCTTCTTTATATCTCATCCATACATTGTAGTAAGCAGGTCCAGCTCCATTTTGCAAAGGAAGAAATTTTGCTTAGGAAATATATAAGATGAGAAGCTGAGTTTGTATCTAGGGAGGGTCTGCATTTCCTCAGATTAGCATCACATAACAAAAAAAATCATAAAGAGTTTATGGAGTCCTAATTTTACCCTTAACTATGATCTTCAAATATGTTTCTGTCTTCAAATATGTTTCTAAAAGGATACTATCTTGATGCAATAGAGTTTGACACTGATATGTCACATGCCACATGGAATGAAACATATACTTATAGAAAAAGTGGGCATTAGGGAAATAGCATAGAGGAGGGCTTTTATAAAGAGTAGAAATGATTAATGAATTTAATAGCAAAAAAAAGGCAAATTGTTTTCTTTATTAGCCAGTCAGATCACCTAAAAGAAATTACAGTAGTCAAACCTTGAAAAACATGTAGAAACATATTAATCGGGGCATTTCAATATATCTTTTTTGGTGAATACATGGAAATTGGTAGGATTGCTTCCATAATAACCTGAAGATTGAGAAGTTTGGGATCTTGGTTAACACAAAATAAGGAAACAAAATACCAGTAAGAAAGCACTGACTGTGTTCTTTTGTGCACTGATAGACAGTTTTAATCAACATCAATTACAAGAATACACTAATTGGAGGATCTTCATTCAGTTGAGAACTACTTTCTGAACACGTTCTCCAGGTATTGTTTTAAGCACTATAGACATAGCAGGGAAAAGACACCAATTTTGTTCTCACATAGCTCACATTTAATGGACAAGAAAGTGATGTAGATAATAAACAAAAGATTTATCATGTGATTTTCGAAGACGGATGCGTCAATGAAAGGGAAAAGACAGGGTGCCTCTCTCCCTCGAGGGAGCCTTCCACCACTGGCGCATGGCCACTGTGAGTCATACCTGATACTGAAGGCACGAAGAGGCCGCACTGAAGAGTTTGAAGGTAAAGAGTGACAGAGGAGACGCTTCATTTCTTACAGTCTTCTGTTGCTGTTTGTGCTTATGTCCTGCAGTGACAATTCCTACCCAACAGTTTAGAAGCACAAAGGAGGAGGGCGGGAAAGACACAGATGAATCCATTACTTGGCTCCTTGTCTTTAACACCTGAACTCTCTTTAAATCCTTTGGTTTAGGTCTTGTGATTTTCCTGAATGCCCTCCTTACTAATTCCCTTCACAGGAAGATAGAGTTGCTACCGTTAGTGTGGTCAAAGAAGAGATTCCCCATCTAAGTTTATGTTTCAAAGTTCTAAATCACTGTATATCGTTTTGTTTTCAAAATGCTTTGTCTTCAATATATGCTATGATTTTGGTATACATTAGACACGTTTGTATAAATCGGCTTTCAAGGAAAGAAAATATTTTCTGCAAATCAGAATAATGTGGATAGAAATCAAGCTAGCTACTGAGCAGAAAGTCTGAAAGACAGCGAGTGGAATATTGTCAGATTCTTATACTGTATCAGAAAAACAAAGACAAGTATAAATATAGTTATTCATATTTTATGTGAAGTATTTCCTTATACGTGAGAAAATGCCCACAAATTAAATGATCAGCATTATCTGTGAACTTGCATTCGAGTCATTATACTGCATGTTCTCCCTTTTTAAACAATTGTCACTTCATCTCTATTACTTTCACTTCCAGACACTAATTGTTACTTTTATGGGATCAAGGCTACTCGTGTCCTTGGCAATATGCTTTATGGTGCTTGCATTTAGAGTAATTGTTTGGCAGTTTGCCATTGAGCTCCACAAATAGAAAACATTTTGCTGGACCAGATTCAAATCTTTGCAAACATGATCAATTTTACAACAATTAGTAATTGTCAACAAAAAAAAAATGATGACTGTCTTTTACAATTACATACATATACAATGAGGAAACGTGTATTGTTTTCTCACTGTATAAAAACACAAAATCAAAATATCAATTGGATCAGGTATAGGTGTGTGATTCATTCTTGCTTGTTACTTTTTTATTTCTTTTTTACACTTATTTATTTTATATCAAGCACTCCTCTCCTTTCAGTCCCTCTCCCAAACCTCTACTCTCTTCTTCCCCCCAAGTCCACCTCTCCTCTGCTACACTTCAGAAAAGGGCAGGCCTCCCATGGATATCAACAAAGCATGGCATATGAAGTCACAGTAAGACTAAGCACTTCCCCTTGTATTAAGACTGGGCAAGGCAACTGAGTATGAGGATAGGATCCCAATAGCTAGCAAAAGTGTCAGGTACATCCCCCGCTCCCAATGCTAGGAGTCCCACAAGAAGACCGAGCTATATATCTGTCACATATCTCAGAGAGCCCTGTCTAGTCCTCTGTAGACTCCAGATTTATAGGTAAACATTAGCCCGAGGCAAACACGCCCCCTAAGGGGCGGGACTTATCCCTACACAAGATTGAACAGAGTGTAAACAAAAGATAGAAATACTATTGATTTCTAATTTAAAAAAATATCCTAAATCTGTTATTAGTTGTAGTATCTGAAAATGAATAAGGCTGTTTAACCTTTGACAAATTAGAAATCCAAATGAAATGCAACTTTGGAAAAATGTCACATGAGCAATTTGTATGCATGCGTAGTAGCAGCATTATGGTTTGTGAGACTTAGAAATGAAGAAGACAAACTGTATTTATCAAAGATGTTTGTCTGTGCAGCAGGTTAAAAAAAGAAAGTAGTTAGTCTTTTTTAGGGAAAAGGGAGCATTGCTTAGCTTGATAAAGTTAATTTCTATTTAAAAATAAAAGGAAATTCTAGGGAGTGTTCTTTCTTTCTTTCTTTTTTCTTTGCTTGCATGCTTGTTTGTTTTAATACACTGAGGCATTAAAGAAGATTTGAATCAGTGAGATACCTTGACAAGAAGGAAAATGCTAGCCGAGTTTAGAGAATGAAATGTTAGGTAGATACCAAAGAGCATCTGAGTACTCAGAAAAGTGTGAAGGACCCTTAAAAGAAATCCCACAGTAGCTCAGAATTGAGAATTATAGGGGGTATTTATTTAGGGGTGGACTCACAAGTCAGTATCCTCTGTTGGAATGGAGAACAGCAACTGGATCCCAGAGCCTGAAAAGAGGCCAGATGCACGATTAACATGGGCATAAATAGTTTAAGAAGCCACACCTGAGTGGGCGGGTAACTTAAAGGCTATTGACTGTAGGATTTCCTACAGTAAAAGTGCAAAGTCACCAAGTATCAGCTATGTAAGTTCCAATTAACTATGTCTTCAACTGACCATAGTAGATCTGGAATTCCGCCTTCCTGTAGGTTTAGATATCTCCTACTCCTTCAAACAATTTTAGGTGAAAGGTGAGATCCATGAGAATAGGGGCTTTGAGGGGAAGTGGGATTAACCTGGGTTGTGCCCTTAAGATGTCATGTACTGTGTTGGTATTTGTCTTAACCTAGGACGAGGAGATCCATGAAGTCCTTCCTACCATCTTGTTCCTGGGCTTCCCCGGCATAGCCTACTTCCAGGCTGGCTCATCTGCAGAATCACAGATTTCAGATGAAATGTTTCCTGTAGGAAACCCTTGCTTGGCTATCTTAGTTCCCCAGAGGTGCTGCAGTTCCATCGCTATTATTGCTGTTCGAGCTGTTTCATGATGGTTACCTCAGTCATGCATGTGTGTGTATGTCTGTCTGCCTGTGCAGCCATGCGCACATGCACATTACCTCCTGTACAAGGGAGGTCTGTGTGTTGTATAGGCACATGTGCATGTGTGGAGTCCCAAGGAGAGTCTCAGATGTCCTAACCTGTCACTCTCTGCCTTGTTCCCTCGACACAGGGATTTTTTCTAAATCTAGAGCTAGTCAGGCTTCCAAGAAGCCCCTGAGTCCTGCTGCTGTCTTCACAGTGCTGGACTGGCTATGGTGTGCAGTTAAAACCAGAATCTTTTGGTTTCTAAAGACTTGAACTCAGGTCATCGGGTTTGCACAGCAGGCGTTCTGATCTGCTGAGCTCTCTCACCTAGCCCTGAAGGGGATTTTGAAGTACTAATGTCTGTTTGTCTTTCATTAGATTGTAAACTTCATGACGCCATAGTAGCTTTCCTTTCGGCCTGGTCTTGTGGCTCAATTTTAAGCTTAATGTCTAACACAAGCCAAATTTTCTTTTCATGAATATGTGTTGAATTTTATCTAGCTTTATTGTGAACTTACGGCAGAAGTATTGAATTCTTTCAAAACCACTTGCAGAATTCGTTACACTGATGACAATAAATTGTGTACTGCAGTATTCAAAGTGTATGGCTCAGACCTTTGTCAACATAATTCCATCTCAGGAAAACAAAGCTCTCTTATTAACACAACAATTTCAGTGAGTGGTTCAAGTTTCATTAGCATTCCAATCTGATTTCCTGAGCATCAGATAGTTATTGTGATATTCCAGCCCTGTTCTGCCTCAACTTTCTTTACTGTGATGAAAATTACTATGTTCAGAGTGGTGCCTAAATTTTGAGTTCAGTGACCTATCTTCACACTATGAACTTTCTGACCTTCCCTAAAGTCATATGTTGTCAGTGATGATAATGTATCAGTGTTTGACCTGGGAGGTCCTTGATTCAGAGTTCTTCCCTTGAATCCACATGTCTAGATACATAAACGCTAAATCTGCACTTGTATACTCCAGTCTGAAACCTTAGCAGGACAAACAATGTTAATGGCTTTTAACATTGACATGAATGCCAACCAGAATATAAAATATAATTTTCTGTTGGTAATAATTTGTTCTAATAAATATTACTTATGTTAAAATAATATTACTTTCTACCTAAGCAGTTTTAGTAAAATAAAACTGATGTAAAATCTATTCAAGATAGAGAACCTAATTTAAAATTTTTATGACTGATTTTGTGTTTCATGGTATATTTTATTATAGATTATTATAGATTTCTGTGGATACAGAATAAGAGGTTAAGGCATTTATAAGTTAAAAAACTATGGGTCTTTCTGTTTTTCCTAAAATTTAACAGAAAATAGTAACAAAGTATATTGCTTCTCTTACACGCGTTCATTAACCCACATTCTTTTCTATTTTAAAAGTTTGTACTATAATGTAAAGTAGCAAGAAAATGAATATGGGCAACATGTAAGGTCTCAGATGAAGAGTGTGTGAAAGAACTCCAAAGGACAGCTCAATGCCTTTCCATGGCTTCCACAGACACTGTTATCACAGCGCTATGTACTTGGTGCCCATGGTAGAAGTCTATTAGTTCAAAGCCTGATCAACTTGTCTTCTCTGACATTTTCCATACTGTTTGAATATCGGTAGTAACTGTATTATATTTGCATATATACGAAATGCCAAAACAATAATATTAGTTAGGGTTTGCTTGCTGTGCACTGGACACCATGTGCTTTATATTGATTCCTTTGTTCAGGGCTGCACCTTAGTGTGGATCCTTATTCTTATGTGAGTAGTTTGCATCTTCTTTCTTGCATACTTCCTTGAGCTATTGTCTGCTCTCTTGCTCTTACCATACTCCACTCTATTTCCCTGACCCGCTCCCACTACAAATTATGCAACGGCTGCTTACACTACACAATCCTGAAGCCCATGGCTTTTTAAGAATGCTTTCTTCAGTTTGCTCTGTTGTGAGCAAAAATCCAATTAGACACTGGAGAAAAATATGAAATCATATTTTATACTAAATTTTGACTGATTTAGTCAAAATGCTTCAAGTGGTTTGTACATTTTTAAACCCGGCTTAAATCAAAGAAGCGAGGAGTGAAGGGGAGGAGGTGTTTGAATATGAACTGGTGGGTTCCACTGGAGCACAGAATCGTTTGTGAGGAAATCTGTCACCGAAGATTGAAGGGGGAAATGCAGTTCACAGAAAGTGTGGGTGAGGGGATGCCAGAGAAAACGTGTAACACAAAATATGGACATTTGAGAGGTATGCCTCATTGCTTTGCATCGATGATTTGCATATTAAGAAGTCAGGAGTCTTCACATTAATGAATCCCTAACTAGTTTCTGACACAATAGACTGATATGTCCCTGGAGGAGTCATTATGGTCTATCATGTCAATGATCCGCATATTAATGACTCTCTAACAGGCTCATCAACAGGTAGCCTAAATAGGCTCCCATTGAGTTCTTTTTCATTTGCTTTTTAAATGTATCTTCTCTCCCCTTCCTTTTGTAATACTATTGTGAAGAATTGACAAAAAGGCCCATTAAGATAATTTTAATGTGTGACTTAAGTTCACAAAAGCATTAAATTTAGAAATAGTGCCTTAAGACCCTACCAGGGCTGCTAAAAAGTTTGCTAATGCCGTGAAATACAAACCAAGTTTGGGAAATGAGACTGTCTTTGGATGTTAAGATGAACTGTCTAGGCTAATTCACTGGGCTCCTGGCTTTCTTGCTATATTAATTTCTGATGGTTAGTGCAAGTAGAAGAGTTACTTTGAAAGTATGATCGCAAAATGGAATTACTTAAATAGGGAACTGAATTCAAACAGACTTCATAACATACATTCCACTAAGTGCTTATTTAAACTAAAACAATGGTTGAAAATAGAAATAACTTTAAAATATATAATAAATACTAGACCTAGTTGATTTAATAAGAGGCTGGACAACCTATGCTCTGAAAGGATGACTTCATAACATTTAAATTCAACATTTAATTAAAAGTAAAACAACAATATTCCTAATACCTTAACATTTCTAAACTGCTCGGGACACATTATTTTCTGTTAATTCTAACGATTATATTAAGGATACTAGTTGATTCTTTAAAGCAAACACTATGTCTATGTTGTACCATAAAAGGACTGAAGAATTGGGGCTGGAGAGATTTCTCAGAGGTTAAGAGTACCAGCTCTTCTTCCAGAAAATCCTGGTTCATTTTGCAACATCATCATAACAGTTAATGAAAGTCCATAACTCCGGGATCTGAAACCCTCCTCTAGCTTCTAAGGGAATCAGGAAAACAAATAGTCTGAGGGTGGTGTATGGGGACACAGGCCAACATAAGGCATATTTCTTAAACGCCCCTACACATGGCTTGTTGAAACAGGATCTCTTATACATTCGAGTCATACATACAGGCAAACTTACCTGCAGATGAAACACCCAAAGGAAATAAAAACAAAAACACCAAGCAATTGTTCTTCACATACTTTTATTGAATAATGAACGATTTCACTTTTCTTCTAGATAAGGGAGGGTTATTGCATTCTCAGTTGTGGGATGGCGAGTTGGTGTTCTAGCCTCACACCTGCAGCCTCAGAATGAGATCTATTCTCTGTTCTCAACTTGACTACATCTGAGATGAACTAAAATCCAAGTGGTTGGGTATACCTGTGGGGTACTTTTTCTTAAGTCATTTGAATTTTAAAAGACCCACTTTTAATCCAGGTCTGTGAAGGTGGGATGATACACTTTCTGTTGGCAGCCTATATAAAGGACATGGAAAGAAAAAGCTCTGTTTTTATCTGGCAAATACATTCCTTCACTGGCATTAGAGCCTACATCTTCAGGATTCCAGAATGCCAGCTGAGACATCCAATCTAGTGCACTGAGCAATTACTGGGTTCTTGGACTTTTCTTTGTTAAACAACCATTGAACTAACTGGACCACAGCCTGTAAATCAGTCATATATATGACTGATAGATATATATATACACACATTTAATGAGCATGTATATAGAAGTGGAGGATAATCAACACCAGGTATTTTCCTTAAGTGCCTCTCCACCTTACTTTTTGAGGCAGGGTTTCTCATTTGCCTTGGATCTCACCAATTGAATAAGAGCTATCAATTTCCAGGACAGTTATGTCTGTGCTTCCTCAGAACTGAGATGTCAGTTACCCTTGAACTGGCTGAACTCACGTACCATGTGAGTACGTTGCCCACTGAGCAATTTCTCTGTTCCTAAACCTTTGTATTTAAGAAATTAAATAATTTACATGATGAGTGTGAACACTACAGACTTCACTAGGGAAAACAGCATATTTACAGAATTTTTACTTCTTAAAAATGTGTACTGACATGGCTCACTCAGCAAGTTTAACTCTGTTAAAGTTAGTTTTTATGTATCAAAATTTGACATAATTTTTAAGAAAATAATAGTTGAAATATATTAATTCAGAAAAAAAAACACAGCAACATTCTGAAAAATTTGAAAGGAATATCTTAACAATCAGTCTGTGGGGATGTTGAAGATTGGACCGTCAGACATTGGAGACAGTGAGGATTTCAGTTGGACAGTCACGAGTCTCTTGACATCTATCTGCTGCATGGGTGTAATTATGTCTTTTAAGAATTTAGATAAAGTAAGGACCTTAGGGCAGTAAGTTTGAGACACTTTTTTTTTCCCAGATAACTTGCTGATATACATTCTTCAGTTGTTCTGATACCCATCACCTAAAGACATTTACATTTCTCTCCATAAAATATAATTGGCAGGTGGTAGCAGAGAAGTCCCTTAAGCCAGGTTCATCTATAGTCTTCTTCTACTTAAAATTCATGAATTCTGCTTGTAATTACACCACATTCCCAAGCAACCTACAATGTTTTTTTGTCCACATCTCAACTTCCAAGATTCTACTTAATGATGTACTAGACCCTCATCAGTCAGTGCCTTGAAAAGTGCACATCACTTCCGTCAGTGTGTGATGCTTGATTCCATGACAGAATAATAAAAGGTAAAATGTCTTTTCTGCTGTGGGGAGCAACTAGGAAAAAAAACAGCACCCACCACACTGACATGGCCAAACAGATTCAAACCTGTAATTTTTCTTGGTAGAAAAGAATGAATCTCTGAAAAATAAAATAAAAGACCTACCAAGGATTACCTCATGGAAGGGTGACTTTAAGTTGCTTCTTTCTTTGCTACTGAAACTATTCTTCATCAAAAAGATAAAGCACCAATGCTTTTAAATTGAAGAATCATGGTGAAACACAGTGTTGTAATATATAAAACATATTGATATAAGATATATTTTAGAATATAGTGATTCAATATTCTTTAAATAAAAAAATAACTTATTGGGCTCATGAAGCAGAATATCTTAATTTTATTTAAAGGGACTTAAATGGTTGAAAACCAAGAGCAATGACTCAGCAGGTATTATGTCTGCCACCAGTCCTCTCAACCTGAATTCAATGCCTAGAAACCACAACTAGACTCAGCAGGTATTATGTCTGCCACCAGTCCTCTCAACCTGAATTCAATGCCTAGAAACCACAACTAGACTCAGCAGGTATTATGTCTGCCACCAGTCCTCTCAACCTGAATTCAATGCCTAGAAACCACAACTAACTCATGTAAGTTGCCTTTGATGTCTCTGAAGGCACAATGTACACACACACACACTTAATTAATTAAAGTAATTTAAAGGATGGAAAGCAAGAAAATTCAGCCTGTTGAAAGGAATTAAGTGCTGCTTAGGCCAGCTAGGAATTATAAGGACAGTAATTCAACTTTCAAAAAAATAACTGTGACGTTGTCTAACAGGTTGTTCTTACTTCTTCCAGTGCCTGAGCAGTTCATATAATTCGTTTAACCAGATTGTGATTTTTTTTTCCTCCATGACCTCTGATTATATACTAAAGTAGGACGTTAGTTTCTGTTATCAGTGTTCTCTAATACACTTGTTTACCTTGATTGCTGGTAAATATAAGCAAACTTCCAATACGTATAAAATAATATGGGATACATTATTCCACTATACAAAGTAGAGAATAAAAACTATGTAGGTCATAATTCTGTGATCTGTAGTTTTGCTTGAACTGGTTATATTACAATTTTAAATTAATAGTTGCTTCTATTGTTTTATTTTTTAAAAATTACATGTGATATATTTGATCACATTACTGTCCTTCCCCAAAATCCTCCCAGAACCTCCTAACTTCATTATCTACCCAACTTCATGCTCTCTCCCTCTCTCTTTCTCTCCCCCTGTCTTAAAGCCAACAAAAGAAACAAATCAAAACAAGCAAATGAAAAACCATAAGACAAAAAAATATACAAAAAGTGCATCATGCTGTATGTTAGTCTGGAGACTTAACAGATAAAGAAGAATCCAGAACCAATTTTAACATTCTCATGTTTTCCTCTAGACTAAGCGTTACTCTTCTGGGTGACTCTCAGTAGTGTAGAAGTGTGATTTGTGTTTTGAACTCTGGTGTTATCATCAGAAAACTGATCTTAATGCATCATTCCATCTTAAACGCCCTCTGAAAACACCTTGCTTTCTATTCTCTTTAGACAGGTCTGTTTGCTATGAGACATTTATCACAGTTATTTCTTTGAACTAGTATCTCCTCTGTTCTCAGTTTTATTCCCGATCAAGAAAAAAAATGATGGTATTATGATACCCCAGGAAAACACGGTAGGATAGCTGGAGCACTATGAATGTTATCTCTCTTCAAGCACAGGCTTTGCTCTCTCTCCTTTTCCAATAACAAATGCATATAAACCATCTAAATTCTATAAAGCCAACTACTAGGGATACAGCTTAATGGAAAGGAATATTACCTGATTTTTTTTAAACCAAGTGAATTTTTATCATGTTTGTCCATATCTATGTAAGACTTATATTGATATATGTAGTTTTACAACAGGTTTAAAGATATGCTGAAAAGGTTCACAAAATTTTTTTATTTAAAAGACCACTTATGAACTGTTTGTGGTGCAACCTGTACTAGTAGTCTAAGCACTTTGGGGGCAGAGGCAGGAGGATCAAGGCTTTGTTTTGTCCAACATAGGAATATCATAACTTAAAGGAAAAAAATATTGGGGAAGACATGCATAAAGGACATAAATAAAACCACAAGCTTTAAACATAAATGGTGATCTAGAGTAATGTAGAATTTACTTTTTAGCATGAAATGAGAGGTGATGAGGAGGGACTATTTTGTGCACTTCGGAGCACATTCAACACCCACGACTCTTTTAGTAAATGGTCCTTTGCTTTTATAAACACTTTAATCCCTTTTGAAGGATTTTTTTTTTTGGTTCCTGCCACTCACCCTGTTACCTCCAACACATCAGATTTTGATTTTGTTGAACAAGTCTTATCGAAGGTTCTCGAATATGTTAAGGAACGTATATGACATTGTGGCACATTATAGGAGTTTAGGAACAACTGGATTATTAACGATCCTAAATCTGCTATGTTTTGGCATTGGTAGAAACAAACCATACGCCCAAGAATGGAAGAAGAGCTGCTGCCAAATCTCTAGAATTATTAATTTGGTGGTGACTTTCTCAGATTGAGTTCTCAGTATTGTATTAAAGGAAGGTGGAAACTTGCACCCAGGCAGACCATTTTTGAAGAGTTTTGTTTAAATAAAAGTTGTTTGTTTAGAATGTCTGGTGAGGTTTTATTTTTGGAATATGGACTAGTGATAAAGAGAGATTATTTTTTTTTTTTTTGGTTTTTCGAGACAGGGTTTCTCTGTGGATTTGGAGCCTGTCCTGGAACTCACTCTGTAGACCAGGCTGGTCTCGAACTCACAGAGATCCACCTGCCTCTGCCTCCCAAGTGCTGGGATTAAAGGCGTGCGCCACCACCGCCCGGCAAGAGAGATTATTTTTAAAGTTTAAGAGACTATATTGCCATGGACTGCAAGTTTTGGTCCTACAAGAAGGTGATGAATTTATGAGAAAATGCACTAGAAACTAAGAACAGAAAATTTCTAGCAAAAAGGGAACTGACAGTCAACTGCTATGCTATAAAATTGATCAGTATGTGAATGCTCTCATCAATAGTAATAATATCAGTGATAATGACTGTATTAAAAGTCCTTGGGTTGGAAAGTGTATCAAATAATCACTCTGTAATACACTTAGTGGTCTTGTGAAGGAAAGCTAAATATCTAGATGAATGTGTCTTGTTTGAAGTGACATGGTTAATTAAAAGTGACATGGTTAGCAATGACTAAGTACAAGTTTAGTAATGGATAAACACTTGGAACGGTAGGGTTAGTACTTTTTCCAAATGTTTTAATTCTCCAAGAAGAATCCCTACTTGGAGACCAGGACAGAAGGAACTCTAATTTGGTTATTAGTTATTTTTTTTCTAATTTTGCCAACATTGTAGAATTGAAACTTTATTTCCCCTATAAGAAAGGTAGATCATATTGCCTTAGTATAAAGTCCCTTTCAGATCTAAATCCTATATAAGTTAAATACACCTTGCTAAGGGATATAAAATAAATTTATCATGACTATCTCCCATTTTATACCCCTGGCCAGAGTCCACTAGTTAGAAAAAACAAACAAACAGAAAAGAAAACATAAGAATATCTATGGAATTTATTTAGCCACATTCTGATTATACAGTGATGTTGTTTTTAACTACGTCTCCCCAGATACTGAGCTAACACCTGTTAGATTAGACAGGCAGAGAAGGTACCCAACTGCTTCCTCTTTAATCATCCCAGAAAGAGAGCTTTCTCTTATACCTTCTCAAACAAAAGTTCCTCCAAGCAGTTATCCCCTCTCTTCTACTTCCTGTACATCTCTCTCTGTCCTCCTGACCTTCTCCCACTCTCTGTGACTATTTCCTATCATCCAGTTGCTTGCTCTGCCTCCAGAACTATGATTGATTTTTAAAATGCTGTTTACAATATTCAAGCAGAAAGCTTCTGGTAAGGGTGTGTGCTGGGGCTGAGCAACACTACAGCTAGAAGCAGGTTCCTCCACGAAACAATGGAACCTCTGGACTCATAGTGTGAACAAGTATCCTGAAATACAGTAACATAGAGTAACCCTTTTCTAAGTCTGGCTTAAACGAACTCCAGTTTCGTCTTTGCCTTTCTGCCTTTAAACCCAATCCAAACTCTCTGACAATCTTACTGCTCTTGGGTACATCCTCTTTTGAGCTATTTTTCTTTTACCACTCTTTATGTTTTTAATTATTCTTCTGAATTCAGAAACTTCTTATTTCTTGAAATGAATCTTTGAAAAATTTCCCTACTCTCCTGAATTACTATTTTAACTCTTTCCTCTCAAAGGCAGTAGCTTATATAGCCCATTATTTATTATAACCTTAACAACTCATTGTAACTACTATATTGTGTTGGTTTATATACTCCTATCATTTCATTGCTTCCCTGGGATAAGAGTTGAAATACTACTAGTCTTTGATTTCTCAGTGTTTGTTATAGTTGATCATACATATTGAAAATATCTGTAGACGAATGAATGACCTCTCCAGATTAAATAATGTGGTTGACTATATCAAATGTCTCAAAATTTACTGGAAATAAACCATTGCTGTAAAGTTCCTAGATAAGCTTCAGACAAATTTTAAAATTAAAAAAATAAATTAAAACAATTACATTTAATAATGTGACCCCGGAATTCTAAACTTTGGAAGTGGCAATAATGTAACACTTAGAAGATAAACAGATAAACATATGCTGTTCTTCTCTGAGTAAATTTTGTGTAAAGAAGAAACGGTGTTATTGAAATGCTGGCAAGAGATAGATACTAAAAGGGAAGGTAGAAAGAGGGTTGGGCATTTATTCAACAACACCTCTTGTCATTAGACTGCATCAGGCAGCATGTCAATCACCAGGAATAAAAAAAAATAAAAGGGAAAGAAAGGAAGAAAAATCTTCTGATTAAAAAGTTCTCCAGACACAAAAGGGACCTGAGAGCTAGAAACAACAACTTTACTTATGCCATAGTCAGACGTACTGATGTAGGAGAGTCCTGCTGTCAATAACCAACAGTTTCCATCTGTGCACAAACTGTAAGCCTTTTTAACTAAACTACGTACATGGATTTGGTCATATAAATATTATTTCAAATTTAACAGTGGTGCTTTGTTTACACATATCCTATCATATATGACTAAAAGCAAGCCATTATCACAAATGAGGATTGAACTATTTAGACCTTTTAAATAATGCATTAACTCTATGCAAAACAATGACAGATTTTGGTCATCACATGTACTGATTCCTTCCTCATAAATTGCTTTACTTGTAGTAACTGTAATCCTGAAAAGCTCGATTTCCTTTGGGTAAAACTATTTGATAGTCTTGTCTTTTTTGATAATTATGTGGAATCATGTTAGTTGTCTTTAGACTTTTTGGGGAAAGAAATCTTTTAAGCAGTCATTTCAGCTTTTTTTATTTGATGCTGCATTGCTAAGAGAGGTTCATATTTCCATGTGTTTCTATGATTTATTGATTTTAATCCTACGTAATATACATTTTAGGATACTCTGTAATCTTCTATGAGTGTGCATTTTTGTCCGTTCAAAACTGACGGATGGACACGAATGTCATTCAAGTATTACTGTAATTATCTCACACGGCACACAGAGGAGACGTGAGTGCACACCAAGGGTGCACTGGGCACACTGCTACTGGAGTAGACGAACGCTAAATTTTTCAACTGATGTTAAATTGATTTTCAAAATGACGTTCACCAATTATTTTCCTACCAGTAATGTGCAAGAAAGCCTGTCTCCCCAGACCATCTTCCACTCTCTGGACTGATAAACTTTTACTTTATTGTGTTGAACAGGTATCAATGCTGCCACCTTGTTTCAGCTTTCATTTCTGCTCCCTAGTAAGCTGGCTGTTCCTTTATATGGATATATGTGCTCTGGTTTCTGAATTATTCCCCTTTGCTACTGAGATAAGTAGCAATTTTATTGATTTGAAGCTGTATTTTTCTCTGTATACAGATATAGATTTTTGGTTATTGATTGTGTTAATTTTATGTGATGCATATTTTCCCCAAGTTTAATCATTTTTAACTTTAAAAAGTCTTTTTGAAATTTAGCCTTATTTATTCGATATGCGTGAGTATTTTGTGTGTCACATCATTGCATGTGTGCCTGGTGCCCTCAGAGATCAGAAGATGCTGTTGGATACACTGGAATTGAAGTTTTTGGTTGTTGTGAGCCACAGTGTGGCTGCTGGAAATTAAACCTGAGTGCTCTGAAAGAAAGACAAGTGTTCTTAACCAGCAAGCCACCCTTTGGTCCCTTTTGTCTTTCAATGAATAATGTATTAAAATTTAATACTGGGGCTGGACAGATAGCTTAATAATTAGGAGGACCTGTTGTTCTTGCAGAGAACCTAGGTCTGGTGTCCTGAATCCCTAAAGTGACTCATCATCATCCCTAACTCCAGTTCCCAGCGACCTAAGTTTCTTTTCTGATTTCCATTGCCCTTGTGGACATGCTGTTCACAGACATACATGTAGCAATGCACAGATTAAAAATAAATAAGTCCTAAATATTCTTTAAATTTTAATAGAAAAAAACTAAGGTGTTTTTTTCTGTATGTTGTCTTTTTCCATTATTCAAAAGATACTTCCTACTGTATACATTCATCTATATTTTCTCCTAGGAGTTTTGAAGAATTTGACACGTTAAGAATTTAGTCCACCTGGATTTGGCTCATGTTCTATTGTCAGCCTTTTCTCCAAGGATAGCCATTCCCCTGCCTTCATTTCTGAAGATCCTATGTTCCACCTATTTTCGGGCATATGTGTGTCTTCTTCTCACTAAAGTTCAAGAACTACTTCTCAATTGAATTGAAACTCTTAAAGTTAGCTAGCACAGGTCCCTTCTTCATATTTCCCACAGCTATACATCTACCATCTCTCTGCACTTCTCTGTAGACTCACATGTCCAAACTCTATGAAAGATGCTCTTATAATCTTGACTACAATTTATTGGATCGCTACATTAATTTTGTAAAGTTGTAATATTTTACAACTATCTATGAACATAGTATACATAACTTCTTTAATATTTTTATGTTATTTTTTATTTTTTTTAGGATTTTTTCACTTCTATAAGTTTTTTCTATATTTTTATGTATAATCTTTATGTTTCATGGGTATATGTGCATATTGTGTGTATCCTTGAACATAAAATTTTCCTTTATATTCCTGAATTTCTATGTTTTGAAAAGAATTATTCACAGTAAGTTTGTTTTATCTCTAATCATTTGTCTCTGAAATAAATTTTTAAAAATGAAGTTCCTGTTTTTTTTCCAAACAATCATTTTTAATGAAGCAACTAAAATTTCTTAGAAAATTCAAGGATAATATCTTAGTAAATAAAAAATAAAACATTGCTTAGTAGCAAATATTTTCTCTCCACAAATAAAATTCTAATAGTTCCCAATTCTAATTGGGAACAAAAAGAGAGTCAGGAATAGCTAAATATTATTTTAATAGTTTACACATTCTTTTTAAAAATATTTATTAGTTCTTTTAGAATTTTATACAATATGTTTAATCATATTCAGTCTTTTCCCCAATTACTTCCAGAACTAGTCCCACTTTTCGATTCACCCAAGTTCATGCTTATTCTCTTCTTATCTATCTATCTATCTATCTATCTATCTATCTATCTATCTATCTATCTATCTATCTATCATCGTCTGTCTGTCTGTCTGTCTGTCTGTCTGTCTGTCTGTCATATCTATCTATCCCCTAGAAAGCTCTTGTCTCCAATGCTTTGTTGATTGGCTACTCTTCGGATAGGCCCTTGCCTGGAGTGTGGTTGACTTTCCACAGAGTAAACCATTAGAGAAGACTGACCCTTCTTTTCCCAGCAGTTATCAAATGCCAACAATTGTTCATGCCCATCTCCCACTTTATGCTGGGATTTTGTCTGGCGTGAGTTTCCGTAGATCTTGTTCATGTTATTATGATCCCTGCACATCTATATGTGCAGCTGCCCTGCTGTGCTCATTAAACAGTTCTTTTGGAGCCACTCGCCACTGATAACTTATTGCTATCCCCATAGACCAGTGTGTCTCTCTGTTAGCATTGGAAAGTTATCATTTGGGAGTTAGATGGCAATTAACACAGAGACCTACAACTTATCTCAAAGCGTAAAAGTTAGAAGAGCCTGCATGATTTTTAGCCCAAAGAAGACGTTTATATCACCTCCATTACCCCAAGGCTCATAGAGAGTTGGTGGATGTGCCTCAGGTTTACATGTTCTTAAAAGAGATAGATATTATATATTCAGAAAGGAAAAACATATTGGTTTGTAGGCAAATTTCACAAAAATAAAATCGTGGTATAGTTGCACAACTTGTTAAACACTGTAACTTTCATATTAATTCTACATCAGTACTTCAAATTCTAATGTCTAAGAATTTTTATGTACATAGAACATGATATATTTGTCATGTTTCCAGTAAAGTTAAAATGAAACAATAAAATTATATGCAAAACTAAGTTACTTTCTTACATAATTAGGATGCACAAATTTACAAATTTCAAATGGTTTGTAGAAATAAAATTAGTCATGCTATCAAAAGTTGCAGTGCAAACAGACTAGACACTAGTTTATCAGCAACTGAAGCTTTCAGGCTTCATGTTGTTGTTGTTATTGTTATTTTGCTGCTATTTTATTTGTTTGTTTGGTTGTTATTGCAGAAAACTCACAGACAAAAGTTAGTATAAGGAAAATAGATTGGAGGTTGGACATGGTGGTGGTAGATGCCTTTAATCGCAGCACTTGGGAGGCAAGGTCAGCTCTCAGACATGAACTCTCTGTGAATTCATGGCCAGCCTGGTCTACGTAGAGCATTCTATGGCAGTTAGGGCTACATGGAAATATTCAGTGTAGAAAGAAAGAAAGAGAGAGAGAGAGGAGGGAGGGAGGGAGGGAGGGAGGGAGGGAGGGAGGGAGGGAAGGAGGGAGGGAACAGAAATAAAGAAAGGATGCAAGAAAGAAGGAGAAAGAGAGAGAAAGAAATTGGCCAAGAAGACTGAGAAGACTTAGTGGGTAAGGTGCTTGGTCTGCAAGTCTGATGATCTGAGGTCAATCCCCAGAACCCATGTAAACATGACAATCAACTTCAAAAAAGTTTGTTCTGTCACCTACATTTGTGCCATTGCACACATGAACCCACCACGAACATCAGATGTACTCAGTAATAATAACAATAAATAAAATATTTTAAAAATGAAAGAGTTTAAAGGACACAAATTTACTCTGAGTAGCTGTATATAAACTGTAATTTTCACTAATTATATTTTTCATATTGAATATCACAAATATAATTCTAATGACCTAATTAATCTGCCCACTCATATTTGAAGGGAAAAGCACTCATCATTTTAAAACAGAATGCAGATTACACTAGAAAAAGCAATGTAATTTTAACAATTTTAAAGGAAAGTTATGTGTTAAGGTATGCTCACTCTGAAGTCTCCTTTTTAAAATTTACCAGTGACAATTCATGCATTAAATTTTTGAGTATAAATTTAGTTGCCTTCAGGTTTTAGTGAGCTTACTTCTTACTCTTCTTCTAGATAAAGGGTTACTGTTATAACAATAAAATTGAAAGATAAAAAGGATATAAAAGATAAATTTTGAAATGTTAAAAAATAATTTTATAACAACAATGAAAGATCAGTTAATAAAACATTGTCATTTAAACCAAAAGGAAAATACTCTTGATTTGAAAGGTTAAAAAATATAATATACATTACGCATTTGCTTATCATTTCACTCTGGCTATGATTTAGTAAGCCCAGCAAAATTTCATTTAGAAATAGTTCTTTGCATAGATGATTTAAGTTTTTCTAGAATCAGTATTTATTGGTGTGTCTTTCTAAAAGATTTATTAAAAACTTAAATTTTTAAGTTTTGTATAAAATTACATATAATAATACAAAATTGTGTATGGCTGTATGAACATTATTCGTCTTACTGCTAATTTTCCATTATGTAGAACACTTCAAAACATGTAATTTCAGAACAAATGTCTGTTTTTCTAAATTTTAGCAGTAAAGAAGAATCACTGCTAACATCTGAAGAAAATAAGCTTGAGAATTTGAAGTTCACAGGTAGTATTTATTTAAAATTAAACAAAATCTGTTTTTGTTACAGCCTTCCATGAAAATAATCTTAATAACCAATCGTATTAACTTTTCAGATGCCTACATCCCAACAATCATTTGTTCTCTTGAGGACAATGATGACTTGGGAGCCAGTCATCAAAATGTAGAAGGTATCAACAGAGAGCATGATGAACGTAATGAAAAAGAAATAGACTTGATGGTAAGTGTTCTGGTTGCCACGGTATTAGAGGAGATGAATCTATTTACGCTTCAAAGATGCTGCAATTCCTGCCTTGCAATGGCCTCAGCTAATATCATTTACAAATGTGAAAGCCTAGCCTCTGTCCTAGCATCTCTAGCAAGCTAGACCAACAAGGCACTTTGATTTCAGCGTGTGGTAAATTAATGACATTCATTTCCCATCTCTTTGCCACTGGCTCTGAGTAATAGTTTGTGGGAATTAGAGGCAAGGGGCACTAGCCTGATGTGTACTTCTAATCTTTGTAACGAGTGTACACTTAGCATAAACTCATCTTTAAAATAAGAGGACTGGAATAGGAAATGGTTAAGGCCCTATCCAACGGACAAGCCTCTAATTCTTACAATTGTCAGTCTTTTGCTTTACTATTTCTGTCCAGGTAATAATCATAAAGTTGATTATCGTGGTAAAATATTAAATTACCAAAGAAGAAAATAACCAGTGCTTCATAATTTTAAAACTGGTAAAAAAAAAAATTAGTACTCTACAATTAAGTATAGTATTTGTTAGCATAAATTCCACACTTGATGAACATCAAATCTGTTCTGAAATTTGGAGGAGCTGGTTTAGCTCACAGTCTTAACACACAATGAGAGGTAGAAGTAAATGAGTCACATAGCACATTTATTTTATCCTTCTTGTATTCGGTTGGAGCTCACAGTATGGGGTTACAAGGATTCATAATCATCGTAGATTAAAATGACATTTGCCTCTTCAAGTGTCAGTGCTGAAGCCCAAAAGAGCTAAAACTCTTTTCTTTTCCTACACATTACACCTCCGTGGTAGGGACAAGGCAACCCCACCACTAAAGTATGCAATTTACTGTGCTCGATTTTAAGGCCCTACAAAGTTGTCACCCCATTGTGAAAATTCTTACCAGCTGAAAGTTAACATCACCGTTTTTTTTTTTTCAAACCACAGAATATAATGAAAGGCCCCTGGAAAATCACATACTTCACCAATACACCTCATTACCATGAGCGGCCTCAAATATAAAAGTTTGTTTAGAAGTTACTGAGAGTGTACGCTCAATAAATGAACAGGGAGCTGTAATTTAGATGCTAATTTGCTCCATGCTGATGTGACTGCATAAAACAATGAAGCTCCATAATAGATGGAAATACAACCAAATCTGTGGAACCCACAGGCATTGGCTTATAAGACAGCTGTGCAGTTGACAAGTAACATGAGCCTTATGTGAGAAGAAGGGGAAAACGTAAGATTTGCATATAATTATTGAGATCATGCAAATGTCAGTTATGAGGAGGAAAAAAAAAACACAGGCATCTCACTGTTAAATCCTGACAGTTGGCATCACTGAAGAGCTCAAATACATTTGAGTACCAGTTGGCAGAGGGTCATTAAAACAGAATTTGCAGAGACATTAGCTCCCTCACTTTTCTTTGAGTGACGTTTTGCTATTAATAGTTTGCAGAGGCTTTGCAGAAAACATATTAATAAGAGAAACTGTAATGGGGGCACCTACAGCACATATCAATGTGGCAAGGGGCATCCAGGAAGCTGCTCTGTAATTGATTAGCATGGAGCTATCAATGTGTACATTCGAAGTGAGGAAAACCTGCAATGACAAGCAAGAATGGTTGAATAATACAATGTGATATTTGGAAGCTGAGAAGGAGAGTGATTAATTTGGGCCCCCTTCCCACTGATCTCATTCCCAAGTCATATCCCACAAAGATCTTGCCCCAAACATGCAACTTCCAGAGTTTGTGTGAAATCCGCAAATGAATTGAACCAAGGAAATCTATCTGATAATTACTTGAGCTAATAAAATCTAGTTCACTTTTCACACATTTAAAAAGATTATATTGTCCTTATTTTTGTTGTTCTTTTTTCATAAGTTAAACCAACGGCTGATATCTTCCCGGGATGAAAAGAAGACATTTTCAACAGATCCAATCAATTTCACATATAGAGCTGAGGGGTCTGAGGAGAAGCAAGGTTACCATGGAATTCCTACTGACTTGTTCAGAAGGCCTTTGTCTCCAAGTTTACCAGAAGAAATCCCCTTAAAGAAAGATTTCTATCACAGCAAAAACTATTCCCCAGGAAATGAATATGGTCATACACCTTCAGAGGAGATTCCTTCACATGTAGGCGAAATTGGGCCAGCACTGGAAGATGCTAGCTCTGATGAATTAACTCAACTGAACCTCTGCAGCAAGGAAGTCCTCGATGACAATGCCAACCCAGCCCACGGGTCTGACAAAATGCAAACAGTATACTCCTCCTATGACCAGCTAATGGCAGGCAGTCTTCAAAAGAATGAAGCAGAAGTCAAGAAAACTGGAATAAAAGATTACGAATATTCAAGAAGTGATTTCTATTTGGAGGCATCCACAAATCTGGAAGAATCAAATACATTTTCAAAAGATGATTACACCAAGGACAGTGTTGCAGAGGAACAGAACACTTGCTTAGGTGTTAATGAAAATCAAAGCACGGATTTTCAATCAATATTCCAGAACCAAGATAGACAAATGGGGCATCCCAAAATACACATTGAAGGGACTAAAGAGAATAACAAAGAATTAACCACTCTACTAAGCAAAGACACTACAATTGCTCCCTGGACAGTGACAGTAGATCCCTATCCTTCGCCAAAGAGAAAAGGGAATTGGAGAGAAGCTGGCAACGGTACCAATTTGGAACCAAGAGCTTCTCATCTTGGTTCACCAAGAAATGGCAATGTTCTGACGGATGATTATCTTT
This sequence comes from Microtus pennsylvanicus, assembly GCF_037038515.1. Classification (NCBI taxonomy): domain Eukaryota; kingdom Metazoa; phylum Chordata; class Mammalia; order Rodentia; family Cricetidae; genus Microtus; species Microtus pennsylvanicus. The sequence goes on along the minus strand of NC_134597.1, from coordinate 10,179,111 downwards.
TTCAAGGTGAAAGGGGAAAATCAGATGCTAGTAGTCAGGAAGATCAGCATATGAATACACAGCATGAAGAAAATTGGAATGTTCTGGAAAGTCAGCCAGAAACAAGAGGGATTGAAACAAATATAACCAAGCAGATCAAAGAACAAGCAGAGTGTAAAGACGTGTGGGAAAAAAGAGACGACATGAGAGGTGTGAAAGCTCCCCCTGCAGAACAATTGTTTACCTGCCAAGAGACAGAGGGCTATGAACTGTCTTCTCCAGCTCATCGTGGTATTACTGAGAAAGCAGAAGCACTTACAGCTTATATAATTAAGACAACGTTAGAAAGTACTCCAGAAAGCATGTCTGCTAGAGGAAAGGCAATAATTGCTAAGCTACCTCAAGAGACAGCACGAAGTGACAGGCCCATCGAGGTAAAAGAAACAGCGTTTGATCCACATGAAGGCAGAGGGGATGATTCGCATTATACCCTTTGTCATGGAGATACAGCAGGTGTAATCCATGTCAATGATTTTGAAAAGGAATCCCATTCAGCTATTTGTAATGTATATGTAGATGAAATGGAGAAGGAGGCAACCACATTATCACGCAATCCTAGGAAGACACTTGACGAGGAACAACGTGGAATTGGAATTGTAACATCTACAGACAAACCTTCACAGGTCATTACAGGCAATCAAAAAGCTACGCCAAACCTGGATTTACATTTGGGAGTGTTACCAACAGACAAAGCAATATTCCCGGAAAATAAAGGTCTTGGGCTGCTTCAAGAATCATCACGGAGAACAGACTTCAATGCTGTTCATTCTGTGTTTATTTCAGACAGTGGCAGCCCTTCCCAGAGCAGCCCTCAAGTTTACAAAAGCCAGTCAAAAACTTCAGAACGCTCTTCCGGATGGCCAGTTACTGAAGAAAAAGCAGTTACAAGCACAATACTCCAGTCCTTTCCTACCAAATCAGAATATACTTGCCATCCAGAAAGTGAGATCCTGGGCCATGCCATGTCTAAATCTGATGATGTTTCCAATAGTTTGGAAATAATGGAATCAGGTAGAGGAAGAGAAAGACATGTAGGTCGGATTGTCCAACAAAAAGAAGGTAAAAGCTTGGAAAAGTCCCAAGGTCCAATGATTTTAATCAGTGAACCTCTTGAGAATCTGGAGGAGGCAAGGTCTGACATTGAAGAAGTAAGGTGTTTTGAAAAGTCACAAAGCCATTCAGATGACAAAGGGTCAGAGAGCCCTGCTTCTGCTACTCTTTCTGACCAGAATGTCCAAGCTCAGGTTACAGAGTCTCTGCTCTCCGCATACATCAACTCTAAAATACCTTATTTCCTTTTGTTTCTGATATTTCTTGTGACTATCTACTACTATGACTTAATGATTGGCTTGGCGTTCTACATTTTTTCCTTGTCCTGGTTATACTGGGAAGGGGGAAGGCAAAGAGAGTCAGTCAAAAAGAAGTGAGGTTGACACAATGATTGTCCTCTCTTGAATGATAAACTATTCTCTTGAATGATAAGCTATTCTCTTGAATGATAAGCTATTTAGTCCCAAACATTTGGGTTGGTGAGAGAGACTATTCATTGTTCAAAGAGCGCAGTTTTTCTCTTGAAGGAAAATTTAAAAAGGAATGCGTATGAAGTTAGCTCCTTCATATAAGTAATTATTCTATATAGGACCATTATGCTTGGATCATTAAACACCTATATGAATATGAGGTCTGAAGCACGTCAAGTTGAAATTAGGTACAGCTGTTGTTCCTTAGCAGGCTGTGAAGTCGCAATGCTTCATATCTCTTTGCTACTTAAAGTGCTATTTCTTGGAATCATTTCTTTCACAGTAAAGCTTTGGATATTTTTTTCCCTCAAAGCACTTTCTTTCCCCCTCTGGTTTTTAAAAATAGATAAAACACAGACAATAGCAGAGAATTTTTTTTCTTTTAGCCCTTAGAAGTAGCGATGAAATTTTCATTTAGCAGCGTGTCATTTATCAGCACATATTTATAGATCAAATACTGAAATTTCTATTTTATACCTTCAAGAACATGCCCATGTGTGTTACAATATAAAACCTTAAGATGGAAACATGTATTATGCACACTCACTTTATACTTCATATGCATAGCCTTGTATCTCTTTACACCTACAATAGCAGGGTGTTTATGAAACAAATTTGACCAATACTTATGTATCAAATTGAAAATTTTCATGCAACTCTACAAATTTTGTGGATAGCCCATTTTAAGCAACATTTTTCAATTGGAAGGGTAGACTATAACAGAGTTAACAATTTTAGTTTTAAGTAGTGTCCAGACATGAAAACTAAAACCTGTAAGCGTCATGTTTGGACTATGTTGTACCTATAGAGCAGAAGCTCTCAACCCGTAGGTCGTGACTTATTTGGGGCTTCAAAGCAGAGATCCTGCATGTCAGATACTTACATTATGATTCATGACAGTAACAAAGTTAGTTACGAAGTATCAACAAAATAATTTTATGGTTGGGGGTCACCACAACATGAGGAACTGTATTAAAGGTCACAAGAAAAGGAATATTGAGAATCACAGCTATAGAGCATAAAGCCTCAAATGACAATAATAAAATAGATAATAGAATGGTTTGCTCTTTATGATAGTTCTTTTGCTTTTAACTTAGTTGTTAATTTTCAAGTAATGAGGAGAAGAATTATACCTACTGTACATGGACAGAACAAACACCTTGTCTTGGCTGATCCTCATTATGTGATCTTTAAGTTGTGAGCTGATGATTCAAAATTGAAAGCAGGAAAAATAGGTATAGCTGGAATCATACTAGAAAATAAGTAATCATTAAGTATGGCAGTGGTCTGGACCACTGTAATTATGTGTAAGAATGTGAAATAATAGAATTTTTGATGATGATACTGCCAAGAAAAATATATAATTTATTTCAGCAATTTTTGGATGACTGTAATATACAAGTCACTGTATGCTCTATTCTGTGACAGTCCTTTGATACAATGAACATATATGGATCCCTTTATATAGCAAAATAATATATTTTTCACTTGCTTGGAGCATGAAAAATGTCACATAGAGCGAGCCTATTTAAATGGTCATCTTTTATGAGAACTTTTTCAAGGAATCTTTAATTTAAAATGGTATTTTTACTTATAATGATAAACTTACGTATCATTTCATTTTAGAAATATGCATTTATGAGAAAATAAAAATATTTTGAATGACTTTTATCTGATACTTAGAGATTTGTTTAATTTTCTTTATGTACACAATTATTTCTCAATCTTACAATTGCATGCTATTCTTAAGTCCTCTTGAAAATGACTGCCTGGCTTCAACTCTCTAGTTGATCAAATGCAAACATCCTGAAGTAGAATGTAGATCAAATATTTATTTTTTTCAGAAGCACATTTCCATTAAATACAAGTGGAATTTCTTTAAGCAGTCCTTAGAAATTATCTCTAAAATTGTTGCCATTATATTTTGTAGTCAGGACTAAGCTGGAGTTAAAGTTAGCATTCCTTCAGAGTCTTTTGACTTAGAGTTTCTTAAGTCTAAGTTTTAAGAGTTTTGGTCAATATCATTTCTCTTTAATGTAAAGAACACTATTATTTTATGAGCACAGGTGCCCCAACTGGAATTCTTCTCTGAAATGATCAATCCAACTTCTTTTATCAATTTTATTTGTTTTCTGGTAACATTAACTCACAAACCATTCTCATGAATTTTTAATAAAACAGGAACAAGAGTCAAAAGATTTTAAATGCTGATTTAAACTGATTCTTCAAACATTATGTATGAGGAATTTGAAACAAAGTCACAAGAACATGTGAAGTGATTGTTGTGTGGCGAGGTAAAGCTCAGTAGTCTCTTTTGATCACTTCGCTATGCTGAGTAAGAAGAGTGGGTAGCAGGAAGAACTCGTGGCCTCTGCTAAGAAGGGTTTCGTTATGGACCATGTTGGTAAATGCCATTTTTAATGCATAACTGTGTGCTTCATGTCTCACCAACATTGACTTTAGGCATAATGAGGACATGGCAGAGTAATTAGCAGTGAGGAACTTTATCCCATTCTCATTTTGAATAAGAAATTTGATATAATTGTTATCATTCTTTATCACGATGGACTTCTCACTCTTAGACATGAAGCCCTGAAAATTAATTGACAAGTCTAGGAAGTATAAGTAGTAACTGCAACTCTTCTTTAAGAAATCTGACTTCTCTGAGCTATCTGTATCACAATAGAATTCTCAGCCATGATTGAGTGAATTCATAGATAATATTACTCTTCAGTATTGAGGGATGATAGGCTAATAGAACAACATATATCTGAGAAGGTCTAATATGTCAATAGGAAAGTTTATTAAGGACTATATGTTTATCTATATTTAAATATTTGTCAATATTTTGTCAAAACAGGAAATTCTTATACCTCATCTTACACTAGTATTCTGGTTAAATGGAAAACTTTTAAACAACCAGACGAAATAAAGGGAAATAAGTAAGATATTTTGTCTCTCTTCAATAGTATTCATGGAGAATTTTAAATGTTTTCTTTTGCAGAAATGAATTTTATTTCATGCTAAAAACCTTTTTTACATTATCAAGGTTCCTTTTGTATATGAATAAAATAAACACCAAATAAATAAAATAGGCCTCATAAAATTATAGGCGGTCGGTAGTGATCTCCTTTATGATAATAGGCTTTTTCTTTTAAATGTCTATTGAGGGCTTCTGGAAATTGAATTTTACAATAGGACCTCCTTTTGGTGTTATCCTGTCTTAATCAGTTCCTGCAGAACCGAAGAAGATCCATTTTAACTATATAAGATGTGAAATGGCAGGCCATGCTTGCCAGGTACCTCTGGGGCTGTGTATCTTTGAAAAGAACGTCTAAAAAGGCTACTATTTTATTTCTGATTAACTATTGGTTGCTTTTGTATTTTTTTTGGAAATTTTTTAATAAAAATATTGTCAACACAACTTAATTTTCCTCATTTAAAACATATTTAGTCATGAATATGATGTTCTATCACATATACCAAACTTTTAAAATTATAAATTAAATTTTAATGAAGCTTCTCGCCTACCTTTGCATGTGCATGTATTTTACAATAAATTGTTCTATTGTGGTTTGCTGAAACCTTATTAAAAAAACAACTATTTAAAAAGTATAAGATTTTCATTTTATATCATTTTAATATTTTCAAATTCATAAACAGGACATTGGTTTTTCGAAAGCAAAACAATATATTGTGCAAAATTTTAATGAAAGCTTCCCCAAGTCTTTTTCTACTATATTCAATTCTTGCAAACTGATAGAAAATAAAGTAAGAGGTCAACAAGGGTAAAAGGTTATGAAATTATTTTGATTTGGCTGTGGTGCCTCCAATATCTGACTTTACAATAGCCTGTGATGCATAATTAAATTACTTCTCTTGGTTGAAATTGGTGCAGATTTTTTTTATTTCACTGCTCTAATAACTCAGCCATCCTTACTGTCCCCAAATCCCCTTGCTAACTGAACAAATGAAATTAGTTCTCTTAGCACTACGTATGTGTACCCTCTGCCTAGACTGCATGGCTATCCTTCTCTTCCTGGTTAGTGCTGCAAATTTTCTATGCATACTTCAAGTCCCATCCTTTCTGTCATACCTCCTTTCATAGTTTATAAGATTTTTTAAAATTTCTTTCTATGTTATTTTTGCCCTTGCCTGCACTTGTCATTTGGCTATCCCAACAGAACTGATTATAATTTTTGGAAACAAATATTGATTTTCTCTTTCTTCCAGTTATCCTACATGGTCTAGTTTGCAGGAAGGCTGAGCCAGTACTGGTCACAATGATGGATCTTCCTCTTGTTCCCTGCTATATAATTAAAACTTCCTAAACTTCCTTAAATTGTAGGTGGGATGATTAGATACCTGAAGATAATGTCAAAAAGGCAAAGAGAATGTGGAGATGCAAGATTGAATGATGTGCTGGGTTTGGGATATGGAAGAAGGAAAATGGCTTTTTCTTCACATTTCCCTTAACAATGTCATCTATTTTCCATCTTAAAAATTTCTTTCTCTGTTGGTGTCATGGTGCATGCATTTAATCCCCACACTCAGGAAGCAGAGGAAGACCTATCTCTGTAAGTTTGAGGCCAGGCTGGTCTAAAGAGTGAGTTCCAGAACAGCCAGGACTGTTTCACAGAGAAAACCTGTCTTGAAAAAAACAAAAAACAAACAAAAATTATTCTTTCTTGTACATAAACTATCCCTGTCATTTTATTTCATGAAAAATAGCTAAATTATTCTGAATTTATGGGAAATAATGCATTACTTACTTAACTGGCTAAGGTGGAAATTAAAAGAACACAAAACGTTGTCAGTGAGTGTGGCCCATGGTTTGAAATCAGCAAACATCACAAGGTATAAAGTTCAAGAAACCCAATCTGCCCAGCTGCTGCCATGCCCTTTGAAAATGGCTGATCTCTCCACTCCACACCTGTTCTGCTTGTCAACCTTCAGGGTAAGTAAACAGAACTTGGAATAGAAAATAGTCTGTGTATTTTTAAGAGGAAAAGTGTTTGCCTAACTAACATATAAGAGAGACTCTGAAAGCACACACAGATAAAACATACACCAATGCAGCAACCTACAAATATTTCATATGGTAATGTTTGAAATATCCAAAAGTTTATTTTTCATCAAGTAGATAAAATGGTATTATAAACACATATACATTCTAGAGGTTTAGGCCAAAGAAAAACACTATGCAGGCAGGGAATGCAATAGCTTTTTATCTAACATTTCAAGTTCATCGGGAATTGGTCACTTAAGATTGGAGGGAAAACCTGACACACTCCACTCTCTTTTAGAATTCATTAATATCTTGTATTAATTGAATTGGTTCTGGATGAAAATCAATTTAAAATACAAAAGAAACACTCTATAAAAGACAATATCAAACAACAACATAGATGGTGCTTAAGAATCATAAGAAGCTGCAAGCTCTCAATGAAAATACATAAATATATCATAATGTACTTTTAGAATTACATGTATGAAGTATGAACAATAGAGTTTATGTTTAACAAGAAAAATAAATGAAAGCATTACACGTTTGAATCACTTCATACACTCTAATATGATGTATTATTTTACTACACAACAGAAAATTCTCAATTAGTAGACTAATTCTTGGGAATTATAGGTGAAAGCCAGTAGTTGGTTCCCAGCCACCCAGACCCAAAATCATCACACAGAAACTACATTATTTACAACACTTCTTGGTTTATTAACTCAGACTTCTTATTAACGATGTCTTACATCTTGAATTAACTCACTTCTATTATTTCGTATTGTACCATGAGGCTTGTGGTTTACCTGAAAGTTTCCTGGACACCTGGCTCCTTTGGCGACTACATGGCATCTCTCTGACTCCACCTACTCTCTCTCTATTCAAATTTCCTTCCTGACTATATTCTTTCTGCCTTGCCGTAGACCCAAATCACATTCTTTATTAACCAATGGTACTAAAACATATTCACAGTATACAGAGGGGAATTTGACATCAGTGAATATAATTTTCACCATTTCTTGAGTGAAGTAGATCCCGAGTTCGAGGTAAAGAAAGGACTCAATATTAAGGGTCTTTATTTTTTTCTCTCATAGGCAGTAGTGGAAATATTCTAAATGTACCTCACAGTCTTTGGAAGTTGTGAAGGAAAATCAGAAATAAAGGTAAAAATGCAGGATTAGAAGTAACACCCAAAAAGACAGCTCAGTCCCTTTCCTAACTTCTTCTTTTCAGCAATAGGTCATCTCTTTGACACCATAAGAAATCACAAGACCTACTAAATGCCTTCTTACAATGCACCTTAGCATACATACAATACATAGAATAACCAGGATGAGGAACAAATACTAATATCCATCTAAACATTTAAAAACAACATGGTTTGAATATCGAATTTTAGAATGAACCTAAAATAAAACAAATGAACACTAAATTCATGCGCAAAACTTAAACAAATGAACTTGCACAGTGGATGTGACTAACGAAGTGTCTCATGAGCATGAAGAGAAGTTTCTAACACAAACATTTATAACTTGACATCCTTGTCTTCAGGGCCACAGTCAATAATTACCATTCATCAGACCCTGGTCATCCAGGAAAATACAGCAATATTTTTGTAGATTCAGTTAGGTAGAGGGCAATTGACCAGGGAAGGAAAACACAGATTTTTAAAAGAAGTTGCTGTTCCAAGTATGTCAATATCATTTGTAAAGTGATAACAGACAATAATGATTGCATCATGAAGCAACATATATCCTATTTATATGTCTTAAGCCATCATCTTTCTATGATCCAAGATACCCAAAGTGGAATAAAATTGAAGAAACTTTTGAGAAGATTGTGTATGTATGTCATTGTGCTTGCTATCCTAACCAACAAACTTATAGTGTTATATGTTGCTGGAAGCTTTGTTATGAATGTAATTCTTCCCCTTACCATAAATAGGAACAAAAATTGAGACGATATAACTAGATCATATCACTAAGACATAACAATCAAAATTAAAAGATACTACCAAAGTAACAAAATAGATGACAATATAAACAACATACGATGCTTATTATGGTATGAAGAGAGAAAGATATTTGAGGGCCAAAGGAGTTTCATGACATCTCATATTGGCCTTTGAAGGATTATAGCTGTAACTGGAGTAAGACTGAAAGGAAGACTGAAAACGGGTTGTTTTTCCTACAAGTAAGCTTGATGGTTGTTTGATAGTCTTATACAAAATGTATTATAGTTACTGAGGGCCAAAGAATATGTTGATATGTTAGTCAACAACTAGCATAGCTATCTAAGAGCTTTTCAGGTCTCCACTGCCTCAACACTTTTTCCATACAAGAGATAGAGAAACAGTTTCCTAAAACTGTTTTCTCTTTCTTGATTTCAAAAATAGCATTAGAATCACCCTCAGGTACTTTAAAAATGATCTGTTCTTGGAGGTAGAAAGACTATGGTATTCAAAAGTTGGGCACCATGAATTTTTTAATTGTTTTAAAATTTCATTTACTTTTATATCTATGAGTGTTTTGCCTACATGTATGTCTATGCACCAAACATGTGCCTGGTGTATATGGAGGACAGAGAAGGTCATCAGAGCCTTTGGTACTGTAGTTACAGACAGTTATGAGCTGTCATGTGGGTACTGGGAATAGAACCTGGGTATTCTGGCAAAGCAGTCAATGCTCTTACCTACTGAGCCATCTCTCTCTCCACCACATTTATTATTGTTATTATTAGGGTCAAAGATAATCTGATAATAATCCTAGTGTATCATTGTTGTTTCTTCGTTATTTCTGTCTATGAACATGGTGCACAATTACTACTATATTTATTCTCATGCTAAAGATTTTATTGCTATTTTGAAAGAGTAAAAACTTCCTCTTTTCTATTTATATGCTTAAGAAAGAATTTGTGACTATTTCATCCAATTTGATGCTCACTCCTAATATTGGTAACTTGTAACATCAAGCTGAGTTATCTCTTCATTTCATGTAAATACAATGAGCATTGTTTTAGTGAGGATGTTGTGTATGCCTAAATTTCTTAACCTTTGGAAATTGGCAGATGTTTTCTTTGGTGTTGCTTCATATTAAGTGTGGCACTTGATGATACTGCTTTATCTACTGACTTCTTAGCAGGTAGTCTGTGTTATCCCATGGATGAACTTGTAACATTTTTCTCCTTAATGGGAACCACAGCCAAAATGATTATTAATTTTTCTCCTTCTTAAAATTCCATAAAAATGAGATGAAGGGATAAAATAATGTAAAGAACTACAGAGGTAAAAATACTTGCAAAAAACGTTTCAGCAAACTTTCCTAAGTTCTAACACATGTTAAGTCATAATTGACTTCAAAGCTCCAGTAGGGTTAAAATGTATCTAAGCAATGGCAGGGCCACAGAAGCAATGCATTGGCACCACCTGCTACTAGGAATGTAGCATTAGGGCACCAACATTTTCTGAAAGGCTGGAGAAATAAGAAACATGTACAAAATCTTAATGCAGGATACAGTCAGATTCCAAGTTGGAATTGCTGCTGACACAGCCATTCAACTCTGTTCCTCAGTCCTGGATGGACTATACTTTTCTGTGTAAACTGATAATCCATGAATAGAGTAAAGGGGAAAAAAAAGCTTTTGGGGATAATCAAACTTGGAGAGTCATTGGAGACTCCTCATTGCAACATTCTTTTAGAATACTCTACTGTGAGAAATAAAACCAATGTAAACCCCTATGTTTCTCAGCACACCCAACATCTATTTTGCTCTCCAGTATCTTGTTACATATTCTAAAATGTTAGTAGAAAGCAGTATGAACAGTTATTTGAAGAAATTCTTTGAAATAAAGGCAGAAACCTAAAGATACATTTGAACCAAATGGACTGATCAAAAGAGACCAAGTCGGGAACGGAAAATAAATCCCAAACAATTGTTACTGGTACTCTCAAATAGCTGACAATGAACACTAAACACAGGAAACCTTCTGCAAATGGTGAGATGGTATAGAAAACAAATAATCATGAGCTTTTTAAAAATTTAAAGGCTGAGAGAAAAAAGAAGAAATGCCACAATGTTAGGAGGAAGTGACAAGAGACTGAAGGAAAAAGGATAGAAAAATAAATCAGAGGATGAGCATCAGTTCAGAAGTCCAATACACAACTAAGACATAGCAACCGAAAGTGCGGTGATCAGAGATCGCTAGTCAGGAGAGGCGCGCTGGTGTTTGAAGGATGCGGATGGTTGTATTAGAAAACCTCATTGGCAATCCTAGCAAAGGATTATACATTGATACAGATGAATGCATAACGTCATAAAATTCCAGAACTCTGAAAATGAGGAACTCATCCACAAAAGCTTCCAGAGAAAACATTAAGCCTGTAAGCATTTCTTCTTGGGAGCCAGACTGTGGGTTTCAATTCACAATGTGTGATTTTCTCCAAATTGTCAATAATTCTTACTTGTAACTCTAAAATAATAATTCTCTATCATTTTTACCATCTATAATTCCTTTCAGGTTTGCTTTAAATACTTCTATTTTCTCAATACTTCTAAGCTAATATTTTTTGTTTTCTTATTTTCTGTTACATTTTTAATAATTTCATAAAATGCCTTTCTAATTTACTATTTTTCTCCTTTTCATATCTAGTAGATATTTCTTTCAAAATCTCATGACTACATATTATATATAAGAATACTGAATTTACTTTTTCATGTCTTGATAAAATTTTTTAAATAAGCTTTTTGTTGTTTTATGCCTTCAACCCAACAAACTCAGGATATAGGAGTGTTATGAGTTTGAGGTTACCAGGTGAGCTAGAGAACAAAGACAAGCTTGGGATACACAGTATGCTTCTAGCTCAGAAAAAAACATTAATACTAACACAATATATGCCTCATTACTGCTTTAAAAGTAAGAAGTTTCTCCTGTCCTTATCAATCAGGTCAGATACTGAAAGTCTTCATGTGAATGTCCCATGAAGATAATCTAACTTAGAACATTTTTTTTTCTTCTAGTTATGGACTTAGTTTCATATAATTGTTTGACATTTGGCTTCATCAACTCTTTTATATCAAAACTTTCTCTGAGGTTGTTTGTTTTTGTTTTCTCACTATTTCAATAGCTTGTTTGAGTTTGTGTTGTTTTCGTTGTTGTTTTGTTTGTGTTTCCCCAGCGTTTTCAGTACTCTGCTGGAGAACTAGATAAATTAACTAGGTCCGGATCATGTGAGTTATATGGGTAATAAAAATGCCATGAAGTATTAAAAGTAAAGTAAGTTTGCTGTTTTCAGTGAGTGTATGCACTGCCTGGTTGATCATGTTTTGTTTCAAAATTTAGCTATAGCTTTTTTCTCTGTCCTCATGTCATATGCACATTTGCTTTGGATCACATTATCATATGTTCCTTTCAATTGTTCCCTTGTTTTCTGTGTCATTTCTAGGATATGGCAGAGTGGAGCCTAATGGTGGAATAAAAAGTAAGCCACACCATACTAGGTAAAGTTGATACAAAAGGGAAATGGGAGATGCTTGGTATAGCAGATGCTTCTGCTTTAACATATATATATCTGAGATTATCCTTGGCCAGTGTATTCCAATAAAAAGCCTTATTTAGAAGAACTAATTAATCAATATCAATTTTAACAAAAGCTAATGATATTGGTTATGTTGTATTTTGTTCTTTTTGATGAGCACTGTGCTGCATATCTTAAAATTAATTAGAATTTGTAGTGTAGAGAAGAAATTTCTCAACTGTTTTTGATATACTAATACATTATACTATATCTTTTTGTGAGATTTTTAAAATACAAAAAATTCTATCATTTCCAAAATATTTGCTGTTTACATGAGAAGGAAATGACTTATTAGGAACATTTCTGAGCCATTCTATACAACAGCCTGTTTTGTAAACACCAAGGATTCCCAGAGCTTTGGCATCTATGTCCGTAAGACTGGTGAAATCAGGCTAACTTTGTTAAATGATCCATATCTGTGTATTTGAAGTCAACACTATTATTTCACATACCTCCCACAGTAGGAAGGAACAGGCCTGCACAGAAGCATGAAATCCCACAGGGAGGCCTGAGAGAGGATTCAAGGTTGAACTTCTTAACACTCCTTCTGCCATTGACTTATCCATTTTATATTCCACTTTCTTTTTTCTTCCTAATCATTGTCACTAAGAGTATTTTACCATTGCCTGAGATGGTTTTAGGCACTTAAAAATAAAACATATCATGAAACTTTAGGACAAAGCTAAAACCCATTAGTGCTTGCTATTACCACACTAAATTGGAAAACCTCTAAAAAATAAAACAATATCTAACAGTATATAGATTATTTCCACCAAAGAAAAGGGTTGAAAAACTGTCTTCATCTTGAGAATCATATAGCTAATGATTGACTTAAGCTAATGTTATGTTTGGTTTCAACGAACCAAGCAAAAAAATACATCAGTGCCAATGTAGCTCCTTGCTGCCTCTCCCCTTTCATTTGTGTCTCTGTCTCAAACAATAGTGTGGAATACAATTGGCCTTGTAAGTTACCAGGTCCTTTTGATCTTCTTCAGCTGCAATTCCTGGCACATACTGAGTTTTCATTATAGGAAAACAAATCATTATAGAGTACCTCTTTAACAAATCTTTAATGTAACCTAGAATACTGAGTGTGGTTGCTCACATACCAAAGCAATTCCTGTATGGGAACTACTAAATGAAATTAGGATTTTACCAGCATGTTGAGTAAATACTTTACCTTTGAAATGTTAATACTACGTAAGGAGCTTGCGAGATCAGTGTTTGGTGCTGAGAAACTGTCTAATGCATGTCAATTATTTTAATTGTATTGCAATTGTCTACAATAGAATACTGTTTTATAGCTACTCCTCTGTAGCAATGTATAAAGTCTCTAAAGTACTACAAATAGCGCAAATACAGCAATTAGATCTTTCTCTTCCATGACCATTCAGCATCCTGGAATAAGTAGATACACAAACCAGATCAGAAACATAATGGGCTGAGAATAAAGATTTCATTCTAGATGGGGAGGCCAAGAAGCCTTGAGAGCATATGTGGGATTGAGTTTTCAGTTTGTGGGACGTGGAGATTCTGAAGCTAGAGATAGCACACATTAAGGCAAGTGGTCCTCGAAATGTTCAGCTTATCTTTAGAGAACAGTGTGGCTTGTTTACACAGGGGTGATGGAAGATACTGGGAGTCAGGGAAGCAGTCCTAAGTTCAGCTCTTATGTAGCTTTCAGAAGTATTCAAGTAAGCCAGTCCCAGATCAAAAGCACATTTGCAAACACCTTCTGTGTAAAAAAGCTTGGAGTGGAGGCAGGGAGGGTAGGAGAAGTGAACAAGGTCTGCTGCCGCTTTGTTTCCCCTTTACATTCTGACAGCATGCTGGATGCCTGGTTTAACTTTATCATCTCCTATTATTTTTAATCCTCTGTTGCATCATCTCAAAATAAGGAAGACAAATTGATAAATACATGGTCATCAGTTTAAGGAAGTCACAAGTCATTCATGTGTTACTTTGTACTTAATGCTTTTACAAGTATTTCTGTTGATCACGGTGGCTTATGGGCATCTTGCATTAAATTCTAACTTTTATTTATTCCCTAAACAACCTATTCAAATGGCACAATGTACTCTGTTAAGAACCATTCTTTTCTTTTCTTATTTGTATTCTTTTAAAGCAAGTTAATTAAGTTAATTAAGAGAATGATCTTATTTTTATATTTATCTCTAAGCAAAATAAGAATATATGTATAGATTTGATAATACTTAGCTATTTAATTCATTAAGAATAGTTTGAAGTTCTGTGCAGTGATAATAGCCATTTTCCAGAGAAGCACAGCTTATCCAGACCTAGGTTTTGGAACAAATCTGACATGGAAAAGTAAAATTTTCATTCCTTTAGCTGCCATGGTTTCAGTAAGCTAAAAACCTTATTAGATTTGTGTGTGTGTGTGTGTGTGTGTAAGTTTTTCCCATTTCTTCACGATTAGACCACATATCTATGATAGAGTAAAATGTATTTTATATTTTCTTCAAAAAATATTCTAATCGCTAGTATAGGAGACAGATGCAGACATAGTTTTTTCAGACTATTAAAAGTCTCAATATATTTTTGACATAAAAAATTTTGGTTTTCAGTGAAATGGCCTTTGTATGAGAATTTTGTGATAGCTGATTCATATTTCAGAATGCTCTTTGGTCATGGTAAACATGCCCCTTGACCTTTGAAGGCTGAATGTATTCTAGAAACTTTCAGATACCATGACAAACAGCGTCATGTTGGTCTGAGAAGTAAGTAGATGTGAATCTTACAAATAATTGTGGTTCTCCTTCTGAGAGTTCCATTAAGAGCCACTTTCCAATATCTGTCAAACATTTACAGTTCTACTTCAAATATACATTTTTTTCAGAATTAATTCACTTGCATTTAAACTTCAAAATAGTGTTTGCCTTTCATAGGGGAAATACAAAAAAGTAATATAGAACCTTCAAAGGAGTTAAAATTTAACTCTAAAAATTTCCTTTAATTTTTCAAAAACTTGATTAATTCATTCTTAAAACACTGTAATGTTGCAGAATAATCTTATATGTGTGGAATGACCTCATCAACAATTCAGGCTATTATGAAAGAAGAGATAGTTCTTAAGAATAAATTCGTTGTATTGTCATTTAGTGTGAAATTATTCAATGCTATTTCTTCTTTGGGTCTTTTTTCGTTTTTCTTTTTCCATGAACAACAAACATAACAATAATGAATTTCCTATTCTATTGCCTGTATATATATGCCTATGACGGGCATATTCTCCTGAGACAATAGTTGCATGGATGCTTTTAAATGGTAAAGTATCTTCTTCCCTACTCAGTGTGTGTGTGTGTGTTAGAAAAAGTATTGGCTTGTTTTCAGTTCAGTTTACTGCTCACCAATATATCTTAGCAATTAATTGTTCAAAGAGAAGAACCAAAGTCGATTGCATCATTTCCATAAAAAATTTATTTTAAAATTAGTGTTTGATACTTGAACAAAGAGTGTATGCATATAACTTAATTGGACATAAAAATTGAACTAAATATAATGAACTAAATCAAATTTAATTGTCACATTTTTATTTCAATATCTCACAGTAAGTCTTTTTACTCCTCTAATAAAAAACAAATCATGATGGAATGAAGGCTACTATTTAAAATTTATTAGAAACATAAAATATACATATTTTATTAACCAAGTTTACATAATGCACTTTTCTTCTGACAACCAGAGCAGCTCCATGGCATTCAAGAATGTATGCCTTAATTTTTTTTTAAACTTACTCACCTTCCTTTGTTTCAGTGTCATTTGATTCAGCCTCACAGTTACATCCAAGAAAAAGTTTAAAATGAAATCACTGTCAACTATTTTCCTGTAGCAAACACAGTGACTCACCTTCCAAATAAAAGCATATCAACATGAAAGTTTCCCAAGGGTATATTCTGGGTCATAATCTTTATGTTAATGAATTCTTACTGAATAGTAAATTGAACGAATATATTACCTTATTCCTATAATACATTACCTGCCAACATGTAATTGCCCATCAAAAGGGATAGAGATCGTCCTGTGACACCAGTGACCCCTGCAGGTAAAATTAGGGAAAGAAGCGCTCTGTAATAAGACAAAAGGTGCTATTGTGTGTTACTGTGTGGATAGAGCATACAAAGGCTTTAGTAGTCATCAAGAGCTCCTCTACAATTTGCTGTAATTATTTTCTAATTACCGATAAAGACTCTGTACTTTGAAGAATAAATAAGCAAATTCTTTCGGTTATTAGCTAATACTGAACACATTTACATCTTACATAGGTACTATAGCTTCAAGAGAACACTGTCCAGGTAAGGCCTTTCAAAAGGTGTTGGAAATTACTTGATAAAGGAGGCAGAAGGGATAGCCAATTATCATACTGTCTATTGATCTATCTTACAATGATGTTCAGTAATAGCTGGCTGGATACTTATGAGATGTAAACCATTCCACAGGCAACGAGTCTCAGGAACTCCCAGTGAGATAAATATTATCTTCTGGATAACAGAAAAAGATGTCTAAGTGGTTCTGTAAGTGACAAGGCTAGTAGGCCTGTCCTAAAGTCCTTGTTGCTAAGCATTGTTCTACCTAAGGGTGAAGATCATATTTATAAAGATCACAAAAGAATGCATTGAAGAAAATTACCAATTCATTTATTTGGCATATATTGAGATCATAAGCAATTAGCCTTGGGATAAATTTTATAGAAAATGATCAAATTCATATTTTTGATAAACCACTTCAATCCTCTAACTTGATAGTACTAAAACAAACTTTAGTTTAGCCAGTCAAAATATATGTAATTGAGTCATAGCCTGCAATACTTACATCAACATTGAAGTTTTCTAATAACTATGAGATGTATAAATAATTTTATACTTATGTATTTCTTCCTGATTTCTAAAATTGCTTCTTCAAAAGTGGGAAAGTGTTATCTTTTGAAAATTTATTATTTTGAGCAGGAAAGGTGGTTTCTTTGATCTTAGCATTCTAGGAGGCAAAAGCAGACAGGTCTTTGTGAGTTCTTGGTCTGCCTTATTTTCACAGGGAGGTCCATGCTGGCTAGGACTACACAGTGAAACCCTGTCTTAAATAAGTAAATTAAAAGTTTTATTTAACAAGATTAAATCTTTTATTTTAGGTCATTCCTAAGTTTACCATTGTCATTTGTGTTTCCAAGAAACTCATATAAAATTGGTGAGCTGAACATAATTAGTCCTGTAATTTTTACAATATAGTATGACCTCTGAAATAGCTATAAATTAACTATGAATCTTAAATCTTAATATGGAAATAATAATAGTTAATAACCCCTAAATTGTAGCAAATACAGTATCTTGGTATTTCTTTATTTTTGTTATTGAGCGACAAAAAGATTTTTCCAAATGAAAACAATGTGAACAAAACTTTACAGAGAAGTATTGAATATCCATTCCTTTCTTTCCAACAAATATTTGATGGATATCTAATATGGGTCGTGAAATAAGATAAATGCCTGGTATAATCTTGTCATTGAAGTCAATAGTATGCATTCATGGAACTGATAGAGAGAAAACTAATAACTATTACTATGTCAGTTCGTAAGGTACTAAGGGTTTTAATACTCTTAAGAAAATAAACAAAGCAGGAAGGTAGCAAATAATGGGATATAAGGGGAAATTGTGGGTTAATCTTTTTTTTTCAATGTGAAGAAGTGTCTCCACCAAGGAAACTTCTGATCAGATTAATAAAGAGCTATACAGTCAATAGCTAGGCAGGAAATGATATGTGGGACTTACAAAGAGACAGGAACTCTGGGAGAAAGAGAGGCAGTGGAATTCGCCAGCCAGACACAGATGAAGTGGGATGCATGGTACTGAGGAGAGGTACAAGTCGTGTGGCATAGGGTAAATTAATATAAAGAGGGTAACTTAAGTTATTAATGCTAATTGGGAACAAGCCTCAGTTAAGATCAAGATTTCATAATTAATAATGTCTCCATGTCATTATTTGAGAGCTGATTATCCAAAAAAAGAAGGAACGAAAGAAAGAGAGGAAGGACGGGAGGGAAGGAAAGAAGGAGGGAGGGAGGGAGAGAGAGAGAAAGAAGAACGAAAGAAAGAAAGAACAAAAGAAAGAGAAGAAAGAAGGAAAGAAAGAAAGGAAGGAAGAAAGACCCTGCTAAAGGAAGTGTCTGTTTTGCTTAGCTTGAGCTGCTATCCATGAGATTCTCAGACTGTTTAAACAGCAACTACTTATGCTTACAATTTTGGATGCTGAAATCCCAGGATTAAAGCATTGGTAATTTAATGTTCATGTGCTCTCTTTTATTTCTCCGTTCTCTCTCTGCTGTGTGAGGATAAAGGAAAACAAGATAATCTGAGAACCAGAGTTGTTCTAATCGTGACTTGAGGTTTGAGTCGTTAGGAAGGAACCATGACAGGATGAGGAAATGACATGCAAACCTAGAGGAAGGATGAGGAAAGCCTGTGCCTGTTGCCTGAACCTAGGGAAGAGAATTCCATCAAGGTGCTGTATAGAGTGGGCGGGGCTCGAACAAGGAACATGGGGGCTCTGAGACAGTATTAGAATCTCATTTTTCACATAATGGACTTCAGGTCTGAAGAGGTGGTGACTTCTGATCCTGTTGGGGAGGATGAGATCACAGCGGGAGAGCATTAAAATAAGAAGAAAGGAGGATATTAAAATGTTAACTCTAGCTTTTAGAAGAAAGTCAGTTGTTTCTCAAAGCTCCTGTTAGGTGAAACAACCCTGAGGCTATTAGCTTTAAAACATCCCTTCTTGTCTCTACCTCCAGGATGCTGGAATTACATGAGTGCACTTCTATGCTTGGAAAAAAAAATGTATCTTTTTAACTGAAAGTGGCAAATATTAGAAAGAATATTGGAGAAATATACTGTTGTAAAGACATACTGGCTTACCTTTTCCTATTCTAAGGTAAATACAATTCAAGTCCAAGTCCAAAACAATTTCAAGTCGAATTGCCTATCATGCTAAAAGAAGTAGGTAAGAAAGCTTTGGACAAACAGGTCATTGATTTGATAAGAAACATTCAAAGGTGAGTTTTCTGTAACTACTATTTGCAAGACGATGCAGAAGTTGGTGGCCTCACATGACTCTAACTCCCTGGCTGACTTAGCTCTATAATGGATAGGATAATGTCTAATGGGAGGATTTACAGCATTGGAAAACATTTTCAAGGGCTCAACGCAGCAAGTATTTGGTTTAGAGGCTGAATTGCAAGCTCACATGAAGGTAATGGGAATCATGTAGTCATGCATTTGAGATAAGGATGTTAATAGACTAATAGTTAGCTACAAGACAATAATAAATAAATGCTGTTAGTTTGGAGAATTTATTGAGGCCATTGTTTTCAAAAATTTCAAAAATTGGAAAATATCATAGAGGAAAATTGTAAATTAGCTCAAAAAATTGAGTGGTTGAAATTGGAACCTAAGCTTAAGCAATTTGCAAGATAACTCATAGGGATGTGTTTTCCAACAAGCTTGGAAATAGCTTATTAAAGTGGGCAGATGCAATTGATATGAGCTGTAAGCTAGATTGTATCCTTACTTCACAATGATAGGCTGAAGGGTTAATTTCTGTGCCTCTTATTATGCACGTGTTTGAAACAGAATGCTTGTGGGTGTAATGAATCCAGATGAGGGGATACTGGACTGGAGTCGCCTTTAATATGCTTTGTCACAGAGAAAGAGGCTCTCATGGATACGACATGAATGGTACCATGAGACCAAGACTGGAGTGAGGTTTCTGTAAACCATGGAATGTCCCAGATTGTTAGCAAACACAGCAATCACCACACCTGATTCCAGATGGGGGAAATCTCCCTGCTCTACCTTAATCCCACACTTCTAGACCACGGGACTAGGACAACAAATTCGTGCGATTTTCAACTACCCAGTTTGTGGTTCTTTGTTGCCGCAGCTTCAAAATATTAATATGAGAGAATAAGGCACATGGTGACCCAATTTGCTCTATTACCTTCAGTCTGCCATGTCTTATTCCTTCAAAACAAGAGAAGATGAGAAGCACATGAAATGAGATGACAGTAACAGCATTTTATTCTTAACTTTAATTTTGGTTTGGCCTACAGGATGCTTTGGCAAAACAAAAACAGAGTGGAACATAACAGCAAGCTAACACCCCTACCCAGCTGTTTCTTTCCTGGGTCATTTTAGAAACACTTAAGTGGTAGACAAATGCTTATTATTACCATACCTCCAGAGTCTACATAACCACAAAAAAAACTTGGGGATATTCCATTGAACTTTTATATGTTTAGCAAAGGTGACATCTATGGCCCAATACCAAAAAATCTCCTTTGTTAGTGATAATACATGAAACCAAGGATATAACATGTTTTTAAAACTTTTTTAAAATTATTTTCTGGCCTCACACATAAAATCAAGCATACAGTGCTGCAAATTGGGCAAATCTTGTTTTTAAACTGTAAACTGCATTTTATTTTTTGAATACATCCATATGCACGCCATTAAAATAGCTTATGTGTGTTCAAATTCCTATATTATAAAAATAGCACCCAACTGAAAACTGGATTCTTCGTGGATGCTCTCTCCTGTGACCATTATAGTCTTCCGTCATATCATTCCTGAACAGCCCTATCCTCCATCAGTCTTAATCCATTTCCATAAACAAATTAAGGCAGAGTGCCAGTGGAGGTATGTGCCTTTACTCTCCATCCCTGCCTCTGTCAGAATCAATAAATAGTCATCCCAAAGTGGGGCAGGGGCAGGCCACTCATTAGTCCTGCTGCTCACTGTTACCAAAGTATGGGTGGTGTGTTAGGGACCCTGTGAAATCCATGTTTTGAAAACTGAGCACACTGAAGCCAGAGCACTGAAGCCGTAGGATGGGTGTAGAGAGCAAGGTGTGCTTGCTATAATTACATTCACCCACTAGAAGCATTTTCCAAATAATATCTTTTCTGTACACAAGTCTCAGGTTGTCTTTGTTTTCAGAGACCTACCCAAGCTTGGCATCTCCACATTGCTTAAACCTGTCTTTGAACACAAACAATACTCAGGAAATTTCAAATTTTAAATGACTGTTTTTTTTTTTCTTAAAAGCACCTAAACTCAGAAAAGTGTCTCGTGATAATTGCTGATTTGTTTAGACTGAATGTGATGCGAGGCAAAGATCTCCTTCAGTAATTCATGTAAGGAATGTAGATATTAACACCATAGACATTAGCATATAATACTGGGGGTTAAAAGAAACTAGGCAAACAGGAATATTGAATGGATTTATATGCATCACCCTTTCACTCTCCCTGACAGTAACCTAGGAAGTGTGGTATCTTAGTCTTATTCTTGTTTCGTTGCCTCAAGTTGGGAGGATATTTTTGTTATTCCTAATAGATATACTAACTGTAAAAGAAATTATGTGAAAATCAGCATTAGTCTGAACCTGGCATCCTGTACTTTATTTTATTTCCCTGTGACTTGGCTAAAAGCCATGATAATGCCTATTTATTATTTCAAAACATCACTAAAACTTACTATGTCACTCATTGCCATGCAAATTTTCTTCTAGAGAGCTTTGATTTCAGCAATGTGTGCGTCAGGAAGAAAACATTGTATAATTATTTACTCAAAAAACAAGAGAGAGGAGGGTGAAAAGAGCATATCCCATGAGATTTAAGACTGACAGACTAGCAGCAGAAAACCTTTTGTCTAGAGTGTAAGAAAATGATCCCAAGAACTTAATACAATATACCTCTCAACTTGTCAAAACCAAAGAAGCTTTCTATGTGGAAATGTCCAATTCTCTTTTCTTATACACAACTAGCTTAACATTTCTTCCTACTTGGAAAGTAACCAAACTGAAAATAAAACCTGTAATCATGAACACAACATTTTACAGATTCAAGATTCCAATGTCGTTGGCATATTCAGAGGTAAGATGAATTGTAATTCCTTGTAATTCCAAAAACATATCTTAGTGTATCAACTCATTGATCATATGAAACATGACAGGCTAGCAGTTCCAATTATTGAATACCTAATTTTTTGGGGAAAAAGAAAATAATAGCTATCAAGCACAATGATATATCCCTTGCTTTAAACTCTCTTAGTCACACGTAAACTCCAAATTTAATAGTACTGTTTACATGAAACCCTAGAGATTAACTCATTTGTACAAGATGAGATATCTGAAAATATAACAACACAAGAAGTTACATCCTTAGGGTAGATATTTTGTCTACTGTGTCCAGGAATTCCTGATGACCCATTAATTTGCTAGATCACCTCAAATAAAAATCATTTCCCAGTGTAAAGAAAGGGATGCAATTCACTTAACTTGGGACTTAACATAATAAGTTTAACAGCATTTTTTTCTCTTTTTGTTTCTCTTCCTTCTTCTCTCCTTACCTTTATCCTTTCTTCCTCTTTGTTTCTTCCTACCTTTGTTTTCTGTGCTTCCCCTGCCATACATTTTGATAAGAAATGATTTGAATAGTCTAGGTATCAACATGCCAATAATTTCTGGAAAGAAGGCAAAAGAGGGTTGCTGGTTTAGTTATTCATCTCTGTACTAATTTTCATATACTGTAAAAAAGAATCTTCTTTGATGAGAGTTGAGAGATGCAATGGTCTGTGGGTATAATCTGATAAATCATTGGAATTCAGTTTAACACTTTCTCAATAGAAACAATCGTAACTGTAGGTGTTGTTCTAGACCTTTCTGGCCAGATTTTTGGCTTTAATGGTGGTGTCAGGTATGTATTCCAATGCTTAGAGTAGGACTTAAATACATACATTGTAGAACATTATAGAACAGGAGGTGGAAAGATAGCAAGAACCATACATAATGCGTAACTATAACTAGCCAATTGACTATAACTATAATTGCCCTAATGAATTCATAGCAGTTGAGATAGTATACGTAAGACATGAAATCTAAAGCCAGACAAAGTCCCACAATGGAGAGGGAGAGTGGGATAAATCCCCATCCCTAACTAAGGAGCTATTGGCAATTTATACCTGCTGGAACAAAGTCTTTATTTTGTTTGTTTCTTTGTTTGTTTGTAAACATGTAGTCCCTGGTTGGTTGACCACAATCCAGTGCAAGACTACATTTACCAGAGCCTGTGAACAGCACCACCTGTACTTCATATTTTGTTATTTTTAAGAGAACTTGAAGTTAGATTGGTAGGGAAATAATGGTAGGGAAATGGTGGAGAGAAGGGGGATATGATCAAAATACATAGTATGAAATTTCAAAGATTTAGTAATAGTGACCAAACATAAAATTTAACCCCCTTCCAAAAAATCCCTAAATACCTCATTTTGAAAGAGGTGGTACATCTAAGCAGGCATTCTCTAAAGTGAGCATACACAGGGCCAACAATCACATGGAAAACTTGCTCAGTATTACTTACTAATCACTGAAGAAATGAAAATTCAAACACCAATCAGATAGTATTTCAGCCCAGTAAAAAGCTACTACATAAAACACCGAGTATAATAAGTATTGGTGATAACAGAGAGAGAAGGAAAGGATTGCAGTCTATTAACACCATCTTTATGGAAAACAGCAGGGAGTTTCCCCCCAAGTTCAAAATATAACTATTATGTGATCCAGCAGCTACACTATTAGGTGTACCTCCAAGGTAAATAGAAACCGTACATTAAATTATCTGCAAATTCATGATTGTTGCAACATTGCTCAAGATAGACAAGACATGAAAATAATCTATTGGTCAACTGATGGAAGGATTAAGAAAATATATGTGGTATGTGTGAACATTCTCCAGGCATGAAATGAAACAAATGCAATCCCATCATTTGCAACAAGGATGGAACTGGAAATCACGGTGTTCAAAGTACTCTTAGCTCAAGTAAACAAAAACTGCATGGAATGGGATAAGTGGAATCTAAAAATCGTGATCCCATGGACATGAAAAAGCAGTGTTGGCCGCCAGAGGCTGGGAAAGTGGTTGGTGGAAGAGACTGGAAAGTTGATCAATGAATATTAAGCTGAAGTTAACTAGGGGTAAGACTTTCTCCTGTGTTCTACAAATACAGTGACTATATTGCGATTGTATACTACCTTATCTCTGAGTACCATGAGAAAGCATTTTGAATGTTTTCCCCCTTGAACATTGATTAGGTAGATGTGTTTAATCTGTTTTCACAATGTAATCGTGTGCCAAAGTGACATATGGTAACTACCTCCTCACAAAGAACAAGTGTATACTTGCCTATTTCTGTTTTAAAATACCCTGAGCAATGAAATAAAACAGTAAGATAAAGTGAAACTCTTTACGCAAAATCAAAGGACCCTTCAGGTCATCGCTTGCATATTCTCCAAGCCTGTTTCCACCTACCTCTTGGCTCTCAGCTCACCAAAGCCAGTTGCAGTGACATTCTAGTCACGACTTCACTAGCTGACCTTGTTCCCGCCTTAGGCCTTTGCACATTATGTTCTCTCTGTCAGCAACACCCGAGCCTGGATTACTGGAATCTTCTTCATATCCTTCACTGTAGCTCAGATGTCATCCTCAGAAAGGTCTTCGGTTTAAAATAGGCACTCCCCTCTCCACCAGCCCCTCCCTCCCTTAGTTTAGCATGCCACTCCCTAGTCTTCCCAGCACTTATCCCTTTCTTTGTTTATCTCTTGTTGCCTGACTTTGCTCTGAAACTGTAAATACTTGCAAGCAGAGACCTCATCCCATTTGCTTTGATTCCTCGATTTCTAAACCAGGCTAAGCCAGGGATGCATTTTGCATGAAGAAATGAAGAAATGAATTGGAGCAGGAAGTAAGAAGAAATCCTTGTCATCAGGTCAGGTCTGAGCCAGTGGCAGGAGTGAGAGCAGGATCATCTATGATGTATGCACAGTGAGCGGAATCAACACTCAGGGTTGTTGCTCCGTCACATAGCAAAGTGATTTACTCTTTCTCCACCTGTTTACTCTGCTGCGGATGGTGTTAACTGTTGTAGTGGTCTAAAGTGAAGACTCAGGTGAATGATGTGTGTGTGTGTGTGTGTGTGTGTGTGTGTGTGTGTGTGTGTGTGTGAAGCACACAGGTGGGATAGTAATGGACAGTATTCCAATCGACATTGGGTAAAGTGAATGTTTGCACTCTTATAGTGTTAATATTATGCATGTGATAGCTGAGCAACTCCATAACTCAGTTTTCTTCTTTTTCTTAAGTATGCATTTTAAATACCATTTTGTAAAGGTAACAGACTTTAATGCATTTTACATATCAAACAAGATATTCATATAGGCTAGATTTTCAAATGCAGTTAAATAATAAACTGGACCATAAAGTATGAATTCTTTACCTAGCGATGAAGTACACATGAAGAGAAGAGACATAATGGTTGGTCATAAAATATGATTAACCTAGTTGAAACAAAAGGCCTTAGTACCTTACAAGTGGCGAACTCATTAGTAGGTTATAGGGGTTCCACACGAGTGAAGAAATCATGTATAATGGCTGCTCATTACATACCCTATTTATTCCTAGGGTACCTCTCATGGAACTTGTTTTTTCAATCAAATTTCAGCAAGCAGAGGGAAAAAAAAAGCATGCTATAAGAATATACCAACCATTTTTTAAAACACTATTACTGTAGAAATTTGTTCTGTATTAATCAAAAGAAACTTAAATCTTAATGATAGAGTCGGTTTGCTGTGACTTCCATGTATGAACAAGTCATTTAACATTGCTTTAAAATGAAGACTTTTATGAAGCAGAACCTTTTGATGGGCTATTTCTATGAGCATCATGCTGGCCTGTTACCTCTCTGCTTTTTATTATTACTATTACTGCATTGTAGCTCTGGTTTTTGCAATCATTCCTGTGACTTTGCGGAGTATAATTAACAATGCTGGGAGTCAGCTTCATGCTAGTGTTGCCGATCTCATAACTCAAAGGAAGACAATGCTTGTGGATGTTGGAAGCCCTTTGAAGCATCATGCCCAAGCCCTGAGCTATTATAGAGCACTTAGTACAGTGCCCTTGTATTGTGAGTATTCAATAAACATTAGGTGACAGAACGGAACTTCAGTTGCAATGGGCTCAGCCTTTTACACTAAGGAAATGAGGGTAGGAATTAGTTTTTCCTCTTACATTTATGATATCTTAAGTGTAATGTGATAATAACTGAAACTCCAAAAAATGTTGTTTCACTACAATAGTCCAAGGATTAAAAAATTTACAAATTCTAATTATTTTGATGAAAGAACACAAATGATTAGTATATTTTTTTTACTTGAAAGTCTCATAGAACTTATACTTTTCTCAGTGGAAATTATGTTGCCAGCTTCAAATTTTATTGCAGTACTTCCTGGTACTATAACATCTGTTGAAAGTATTATAATCTGAACGTAATCTGGAACATATGCTCCTAGACACATTATATTGTTATCAGGGTACTCCTTATTGAAGCTTTTAATCTCAGTTTTTGGTCCTTATTAAAATGATCACATAAATAAATTGAGAATTCAAGACTAAAATGTACAAGCAAGAGACTAAGACACTTATATGTATTATTTCTGTATTCAGGATAAATTATGGAAAACTAAGCAAAATATTTTTATTTTTCATTCAGAATGAAACCAGTCTGAAGAAAATCTGCATGTCAACACTTGTTTTAATTTACCTATTTTTTAAATCAGTCAGTTGTTCATGATTTTTTTCATGAGTGTTTGATGAAGTGACAAGGAGAGAACATCTCAATATCAGACAACAGAAATATTTAAGGATGTTCCATTTGTTAGAAGGTCTCAAACCATAAATGGGGTTGTTGGCGGGGGTGGGAAATCCCTTTTGTAATAATGGCAAATAAGTTTGAAGATTAATATTCAAATCCATAAACAAAGAGAAAATAATTTCTTTGGTTTGGGGCAATGGCTTAACTATTTAAAGATGCTACGAGTGGCTTTATTTTATAAGCAACTTAGTAGAGGCCGTACAGATGAAAGCATTGGAGCCAGGCTTATTGTTTGAACTCGGGTCTATTGTGATTGGTATGACATAGATCACAGACTTTAAACTCCATGGGTCTCAGTTTCATTGTTTGAAAATATGGACAGGTGAGAGTAATGACTTCATAGACCGTAAATTTTAAATACAAGATACAGAATATAAGTTACTAAAGGAGTATTATAAAAATAACTTGTTTATCTAAATGAGCAATGAAAACTCCACCTGCAAGGTGGCATGCTGGATATGCATTTCTGTAGATGCATAAAGTACAGACAAATGTAGCAACATTCAAGACGTACACTGAAAGATGTCTGGGAAAAGAAGCATACTTCTTATGTTGAGATGGAACCACTGACCAATTCACCTTTTATCTTTTAGAGAATATTGAGGTTTAGCTTTTTGTAAGGGATTGAGTAAGGCCAAATTTTATATTTCTTGAAATGACAATTATTATTAATATTACATTGCTTAGCCACTGAAGATATAGTAAAGGACCAATTTCAGCTAAATAGATGAATTCCTAGTTATAGACATGTAATTTTTTTTCCCAAGAGCTGGAAAAGACAGGTGAGGTTTAATCAGGGAACCCAATTCCACTTGCTCTGCAGCTGGTAGAGTGTAAAGCTCCACACAATACAGAAAGGTGGGAACTAGGTGACTATCAGGTCCCTCCCTATTTGACCACCACCTCTTGTCCCCCACATGCCTACTGGCCATGCAGAACCGGGAAGCACCCTGAGAGCCCCTGGTCTTGGTCCTTGGCTTCCTTACCCACAGCCCAGCCTCTACCACACAATATTCCCTCCAAGGTCATGGCCTCACACCTCCAACCTGCATCCTCAGGCTCAGTAGGACAGGGCAAAACACAGCCTTGTTGGGCGCAAGAGATTTTGGAAGTCAAAGTTTAGACACAAAGTCCCTGAGCAGGTACCACATATCAGTCCCGGGGACCCTGTAGCCACACAGCCATACACCACCAAACTGAAAGCCCATACTCCTCTGCCACATAAGCCTCCACAAGGCACTGCAGTGTGCTGTGCCTTGGTCAGGAGAGGCTCATGGGTCCTTCCTTTATCATCGGCTCTTCACTAGGACCCTGTACAGTGAGAAGCTAAGGATGGCAGCCACCACAGTCTCGACAGCCACCAGCATTCCTCGGAGCCAAAAGGAGGGGGGGGTGCAGCTCTGTGTGTACCAGGTGCGGGAAGGTAGCAAGCAGGAGAATGGGGGGGGGGGGAGGCAGCTGGTGTCTACGGCAGAATTAAACTGATTAAGCTGGTGACAGGCCTGGTGAGGCAACACCTTCAGGGAGATAGCTTTGGAGGAGATAAAGAGGCAGGGGTCTGCCCGTCCATATAATGGCGCTTGTATATGGTAGCACAGTGTACAAAGGTCTTGGGGTCACTGCTATCAAACATTAACCAGGCGACATCACAGGTAGTGTCCAGAGAGGTGTCCAGCAGGCTATCCTCACTTACTTCACACAGAATCAGGTCCGCTGACCCGCACTGTATTGATGGTGTACATGGGGGGGTTCCTCAGGGAGCTCCCTGGCTTCCCTCAGGCTGTGGCCAAGGAAGGCTTGTAAGAAGGCCGACTTGCCCACTCCTTGGGCTCCCAACACCTTGCACATAAGCACACTGCGCTGTGTCTGCCCTTTTTCCTGGTCTGGCCTCTTCTCACGGGTAACTAACTGTGATGGCCTGTGCTTGGGAGTCTTGGTCATATAAAATCCTATTATAGTCAGATAAAGTCATAGGTCTATAAAGTGTAATTCAGCCTTAATTAAGAGGTTGTGAGAAAACGTATTGAAACAAGATCTCTATTTACATTGACCCAGTTTAACCTCAAGGAAATTATGTAGATCAGGCTGGCTTTGAGTTTTTGGAAATTCTCCTTCTTCAGACTTCCAGAGCTCTGAGATAACAAACACAAAGCAACCTTACCCTGCTTGGCAAATTATCTGTGCTTCAAATGTTGAATAATAAAATAATCGCTGAAGGTATAACTATCCATGATTTCAAGTTGATTTAAACATGGTATTGGCACAAAACCAGACATGTGATCATTTGAACTAAAATGAGGACTGAAACATAAATCTGCATACCTAGGGACACTAGAATTTTGATAGAGAAGCCAGAAATACAAACTGGAAGGAAAAACAACATCTACAACAAACGGTGCTGGTTAAATTGGATAGCTGCTTGTAGAAGAATCCAAACAGATCTGTACTTATCACCCTGCATAAACTCACCCCCAAATGGATCAAAAGCCTCAGCAATAAAATGGACAAAGTGAACCTGATAGAAGAGAAAGTGGGGGACAGGCTTGAACTCATTGGCACAGGAGAAGACCTTCTGAACAGAACACTATTAGCATAGGTAATAAGGTCAAGAAATAATAACTGGGACCTCATGAAACTGAGAAAATTCTGTAAGGCAAAGGATACTGTCATTTAGACAAACTGACAGCCTTGAGACTAGTAAATGATTTTTACCTGCTATAATTGGATATAGGGTTAATATCAAAGATATATAAAAACTCAAAAAATAGATATAAAGAGAACAAACAACCCAACTTAAAAAATGGGGTACAGATCTATACAGCAATTTCACAATACAGGGAACTCAAATGGCTGAAAAACACAGAAGTGCTCAACATCCTTAGCCATCAGGGAAATGCAAATCAAAACTACTTTGAAGTTTTACCTCACACCTGTCAGAGTGGCCAAGATCAATTCAATATAACAAATGACAAGAATGTGGAGTAAGGGAACACTCTTGCATTGCTGCTGGGAGTGCAAACTTCCATAGTCATGGAAATCAGTGTGGCTATTCCCCAGGAAGATGGGAATTGAACTACCTCAAGATGCAGCTTTACCACTTTGGGGCACGTATCTAAAGAATGTTTCTTTCAACCACAGAGACACTTGCTAACCATGTTCATTGCTGCTCTATTCATAACAGCCAGAAATTGGAAACAGCCTATGTAACATGAACAGGGCCAGCTTGTTGGGGATTTGTGTCCTGCCCTGTTCCCACAGCTGTTTAGGCCCAAAGAAAATCACACAGAGATCTCTATAAGTTATAAAGCTGATTGGCCCATTAGCTCTTGTAGCTTATATTAACCCATTATTCTGATGTATTTTTGCCATATGGCTCGGTACCTTTTTTAGCTAGCAGGTCACATCCTGCTTCCTTGGTGGTCTACTCAGGACTGTGAGGAATCAACTTTCTCCTTCCCAGAATTCTCCTGTTCTCATTGCATCACCTCTACTTCCTGTCTGGTTTTCCCGCTTATACTTTCTGCCTGGCCAATTGGTGTTTATTTAAAACATGATTGACAGAATACAGACAATTATCCCAAACCAAGGTTAGGTATCCCCCAACAGAAGAAGGAATACAGAAATATGATAAAGTATATGAATTCAGCCATTAAGAAATTGAAATCATGAAAATTTAAGGTAAATAGTTAAGACAAGAAAAAAAATTATCCTGGAATAGGTGTTCCAGACCTAGAAAGACAGAAGTATATTGGAAGGCATGGTTGACTGTTCAAAGTTGCAGTCTCCCATGACCTGGAAGCTTTTTTCAAAAGCCCAGCAACATAGAAACTTCCTTCCTACACAGTAGAACTTCCTGTCTTTACCTGCCCTTATCTGGAGAATATTCCTGGGGCTGGAGGGCTGACATTATCTAAAAGCTGTCTTTAAGCCAAATGCCTGATTTGTTACTAGCTACATTTGGCACAGAATCCTGCTAAAAGACTTGTGCTAGGAGCTCTGTTATAGGAAGCAACTGCCACACACTAAGCCTTGTGATAGGAGCATGCCTCTTAATGCAAATCCAGGTTTATCCCCAGGCTCCCCAGCCTTTTGTATTCTTTATACTCTGGAATAAAGTCGAACTGATTCACCAAAGTCTGTCTCCATCATGACCACAGCCCTCTGAACCCTATGCCTTGCTTCTGTTCTCTCCACCCTCATGGACCAACGCAGCCAATGATCCTGAGGGAGAAACAGAGCCATGACAGTATGTTTGACTTTATGTGGCTATTATAACAAGACTATAATGCATAACCACAGAGGGTAGGTTTGGAATAAGGGATCATTAGTAGACCTATCTCATTAGGAAAGGGAAGTAGTATAGTTATGAACTGATTGAGGGGTCTGGAATATGAAGGTCAAGTAGGGAAGGTAAGGGAAAGAAGGGAATGCAAGGAAGGACAGCTACAATTAAAAGCCATATGAGGAGTAGAAGCTTACTAAAATATATACACTTATGAAGGTAATCTAAATGAAACCTCCAAAAAATGGAGGAAACAGAGCCCCAACTGGACATCATTTGTCACCAAAAGAAGCTTCCATTGTTGGGATTGGGTTACAGATCTTTGAATTTTTGACCAAGTGTGTCCTGTAGAAATCCCCAAACAACCCATGCTATTGGCAAGACTATAGGTTTCTCTTCAAATCCTGATGTCGAGGCCCCATAGCTGGAGACAACACGTTCACAGCTCATTGAACACGGAGAATTCAAACTGTACATACAGCTTTCAGCCCGACTTTCTAGACTTTTTGATACAGGAAAATACTTGGTAGAAGCTAAGAAAAGATAAATGTAAACGTTAAGCAAGACACAAACTTTTTTGTCTATAATGCTGTTCTGCCTTAAAGATATTCTGGGGGCAATGGTGACACAAAACAAGTACAAAACAAAACAAAACAACAACAAAAACAGTACTCATTGTATTTAAGACCCTGTGGAGCTTTTAAAAAAATGGCCCCCAAGTGTGTCACTGTGGGATGGGCTTTGAGGTCTCTTATTCTCAAGCTTTCCTCAATATGACAATCAGTTAACTTCCTGTTGCCCACAAGATGTAGCACTCTCAATGCTGACCAGTACCACCTCTGCCTGCATGCCCCTATGCTCCCCATCAAGATGATAATGAACTATACCTGTGAAACTGTACTCCAATGAAGTTTTATAATGAAAAGTAGCAAATTGAGCATATAAAATTACAAAAAGTACATATTGAGCAGAAAAAGAGTAACAGGGAAGTGGGGTGGAGTTAAAGCCTATGTTCAAGGAGATAAACAGATAAAGATATGGAATAAAGGGATTGGTGACCTCATGGCAAGATCCTACCCAGCTAAGTTTTTAAATTGTAGAAAGGAGTTTTATAAAAGTTTAGAGCTTGGTGTGGTGGTACATGCCTTTAATCCCAGCACTGGGAAGGCAGAGGCTGGATCTCTGAGTTTGAGGCCAGCCTGGTCTAAAAATCAAGTTCAAAGAGAGTCATGGTTGATCAGTAAAGGGGAACAGAAAGCTGGTGAAGATGCAATTAACCAAGGGGCCATGTTCCATCCCTAGTAGGCAGTAAAACTTAGCAGCTTAAGCCATGTGGTTCTGACTTTAGACTTTATGATAAAATAAATGAGTTATAGAAGTTGCCCCCATGTCCAAGGACAGCTGATGAGGCCAGGGAAGTGCCAGGCCTATATGTAGGCTGAATAGAGAGGCCATCCATTTTGAAAAGCTGTGAAGTTGCAGCCTGGATTGCCTTGGAAAACACAAGATGTTAGGAGAAGAACTGTTAACAGGGAGTTGAACCAGCCCACGAGAAAGAAGTGTGTTTCAGTCAACAAAGCAGAATGGAATTGGAGATGTAGATAGTGTTTTGACATCAGACACAGAGGTGTAATTTGGAGTTTGTCCAGCTGGATTTTGGTCTTGCTTTGGTCCAGCATTTCCTCATTATGCTCCAACCTTGTGTTTTGGAATGGTGATGTATATTCTGTGCCAATATTTGGGAATTCTGGGATCTGCCTCTTTATTTTGATTTTTACAGGGGGATTACAGTTAAGAGATTTCCATGTGTCTCAGCAAAGATTTTGGACATTCTACTTTTAAACATTGTTGAAACTATGAGAGACTATGGGGAGTTTTAAAGTTCTACTGAATGTAGAACTTTGCATTATGATATGGCTATAAGTCTTTGGAGACCTGGAAGTGGAATGTGATGGTTTGAAAGAAAACAATTGCCAAAGGTAGTGGCACTATTAGGGAGTCTGGCCTTGCTGGCGGAAGTATGTCACTGTGAGATTGCCTTTGAGCTTTCTTTTTCTCAAGCTTCCCAAGTTGACTTCTGTTGCCTCTGAGTCAAGATGTAGGAATCTCAGCTCTAGCACATTTGCCTGCGTGCTGCCTGTTGATAGTAGACTGAATCTCTGAAACTGTAAGTGAGTGACATTAACTAAATATTTTATCCATAGGAGTTACTGTGGTCATGGGGTCTCTTCACAGCAATTAAAAAAACTCTAAGACAGTCTTATTCTATAAGATGGACCCAAGATATGAACAATTATGCCTATAACCCTAGCACTGGGGGCATGGAGACATCAGATCCTGAGAGTTGACTGGCCAACCAGCGTAGGCAAAACAGTGAGATTCAAGTTCAGTGAAAAACTCTGTTCCAAAAATATATAACTAAAGGGGTAGGAAGTTATAGAAGAAAACACGCATTGTCTTACTTTGGCCGATACATGCCTGTGCATGGACAAGCATATCTACACAAGTACAGAAACTGTAAAGACACACGTATCATATGCAGACTTTCTTATCATACTTTCTTTGGAATGCCAGCCCCCAAATAATGAAATGGAGACTTCTTGTTCATTCTGAAAACTTGGCATTTAGCTTAAGTATGTTCCCAACTGACCTGTATAACTTAAATTAACCTGTTTCTATTAATCTATATTCTGCCACGTGGCTCTTTACCACTCCTACATTCAACTTCCTCAGGGTCTTACTGGTGTCTCCTCAGCACCTAGATTCACACCCTGAGTTTCTCTTTTTGAAAGTCAAGCCTATTCTCTCCTGCCTAGCTATTGGTCATTCAGCTCTTTATTAAACTAATCAGGAGCCTTTGGCAGATGAGGCAAAATATAAACGTTTTCATGCACTGTAAACAAATATCCCACAACAACCATATATATGCACAGGCATACATACACTTGCAATCATATACATACCAAAACAAGCAAGCCAACAAACAAAAAAGCCCTGTCTCATTTCTTCCATTTCTCATGGCTTTACAGATCATCTCATCTTTATTTTATCTTTTTATTTTCATAGCTATGATACTGTTTTTCCAAACCACCATAGTTATGTCTCAGTAATAATAACTGTCAAAATAAACCACATTGTCCCTCATGTAACAATCGGATCCAATTTCCAATAGTGTTTAATATCTCCCAATTGATTCAGGATGAAACTGTAGCTTCTTAGGAATACATCATCAAGTCTTGCAAAGCCTTTTTTCTGCTAACCCCAGTAGTCCACTTCTGACTATTTCATCCACCCATACTATTCACTGCAAACACTTTGTGATTTCCAAATTAGGGACCACCTTCAGCAACATTCTAAGTCCTGAGGGGACATTCTTTTTAGAGAATGCCATCTTATCAATTACTTAAAAAATACTCATATTAGTAATCAAAAATAATGTTCAACTGGAATGGTAAGAAAATCATTGAATGCTCTTCCACTGGAATCTATTCCTAGCTCCCATAGAGTAATTCACAATCATTTGTAACTCCAGTTCGAGGAGAGATGATGACTTCTTCTGGCTTTAGCAGGCTCCTGGCCCATGCACAGTACACAGTCATCGCAGGATAAACACTCATATACAATAAGTAAGATGAACAATTTAACAGCACAAAACTAGTAGTTGACCATTTGGTATAATGCTCTATTTTGTAGACTTGAATGAAATCCATTCATTCTGTATTTCCTAGGTGGTCCCTACAGGCTAAGGTCCTAGGTTAACAAGTGAAATGCTTCATTGAACAAATACTAGATCCACTTTTGTGGAGTCAGCATTCAATGTTCAATTATATTTTAATGTGATCTGTTACTGATTGATTGGAATTAAAACTTTTATCATTTACAACAACAAAACAGAAGGAAATCTTTTAAAATGAAGACTACTCTTATGTTTTCTGGCTGCAAAGACACAAATAGTCTTTGTGTTTTTCTAAATATCTCAGGCAGATTTCTAGCTAGCTCTAATACTTTAAATTAACCCATTTCTATTAATGTGTGTATTACCACAAGGCTGTGACTTACTCATAAGATTCTGGCATCTTTCTCTTTTTGCAGCTACTTGGCATCTACCTGATTCTGACATCTTTCTTCCTGCATACAGTTTAGTTTTCACACCTAACTGTATTCTGTCCTGCCATAGGTGCAAGCAGATTTTTTATTAACTAATGATAAAAAACGTATTCACAACATACATATTCTTAGCTAGCTAGCTAGCTCTTATATCTTAAATTAATCCAATTCTATTAATCTGTGTATCTCCATGAGGCTATGGTATACCAGTACCTTTCTAGCATCTTTCTCCTTCAGCAGGTACATGGTGTCTGATTGACTTTGCCTTCTTTCTATCTCCATTCAGTTCAGTTTTCCCACCTAGCTATATTCTGCTCTACCATAGGCGAAAGCAGTTTCTTTATTACCAACAGTGATAAAGCATATTGACAGCACACAGAGGGGAATTCCACATCAAATCTTCATAATTTTTAAATCTCAACAAGTTTTTTTAATTTTTATTTTATTTATTTACTTAAAGGCTTTGAATGCTCTTGAGTTTTGGGCATTTTACTTATAACTTTGCTTGTTTGTGTAGTAAATCAGTTGCCTACTGTGACATTGGTCCCCACTGCATAGTTCCTGAAACTCAGGTGGACTCAGTGACCAGGCATTTGTACTTTCTGGTTGAATCCCTGGTGTTTTGTCTTCAATAAACATTCCTCTCTAAACTCACCAGCTCCTGTATCACAAATACATTCCCAAGAACATGTCACACTGATTCTTTGCTCAAAATACAATCATCCCATTTATCATAAGCCAGTATCTGGAGTCATTACTCTGGGTTTTTTGTTCCTTTGTTTTGTTTCATTTTAACAATATTTCATATGGTATATGCCATTGTTGGCCATCTCATCTTCCTTCCCTCTCACCTCTCACCCCTAGTCACGTTAGCTTTCATGCGAGGACCTTTGAACTTGCTGGTATCTCAGCTTGAACACTTTGCTTCACCTGCTGAGACAACCTCATTGCCATGTTTTAATGTGTGAGGACCTACAGTCTGAAAGTCTCTCATAGCCACTCTGTCTTCCAGGCTTTCATGCTTTACCAAGCTAGCTAGACCTTGATAGTGGGTCACTTATTTGCTTTGTTCATTGTTCATTCTAGTCACAACAAAGTAAACTCTACAAAAATCTTATCTCTCATGTTGACTTTTAAAACTGTAGTAAGTTGTAAACTAACTGAAACATAATAAATGTTCAAAACTATACTTTGAATGAATAAAACTTATGACACTAGAGAAATCAGGTTTTGCTCTCTGGATTCTTAGCCTCATTAATAAAAGAATTTAAGAATGGACTCAAAGGGAAATTCAAGGACTATTTATTGGAACTTAAAGGAACCTCTCAGGGCAGACAGGTTGTAAATCTTGTAAACCACCTGGAGGAAAAAGGAAGACCAGAGAGAGAAAAAGCCATGCCCTTAACATGAAAGTCAGCCATATGGATGACATGCAATCACGTAGCAGGCATGGAGCTTAAAGAAAGTGAAAAAGAAGTCCAAAATGCCAGAGAAAAAATATCTGGTTCTGGTCAGCATCAAAAAGTAAAAAAAAATCCAAAGGAAAAGAAAGAGGAAAGTATACATCTTTCCGACTACATTAGAGAGTGGTAATTCAGGAATGGAAAGGTTTATTATTATTCATTAAGAAGCTAATTAGTTCTCTTATCTCTTTAGCCTGATTTAAGATAAACCTGTCTTCTTAAGAGAGGGGGTGCTCCCTAGACCAGGTGATTGGCTGGCTAAAATGAATTAATTCTAGAGGGAGGAGACAAGCAAAGCCAAGTCTCCACCAGAGGTAGATTTTATTTTATTTTAGTTTTTGTCCGGCAGGTTCCAGCTTTCCACTAATAGACCTTTAATGCTACATTACAATAAGACAGTGTAAATTTTTCAATGCTTTCTTGAGCAGCACTCATGGCACTCTTTCTTGTAAGTTCCAGTATTTTCTACTATGCACTCCACTATCAAAAGACAGACTCCATGTCCTATTTATCCATCTTAATCTTTAGAATACATTGGCACAGGATATGTTTAGCATCTATGATGAGAAACTGTGTTTGAGTGTGTTTCACTTTGCCAGGTACTGAACTACGTACTTAGAGATTTTTGGATCTTGTTTTTATTTTCATCGTTGGTGAAATGGGAGAAATCAGCTAGGCGTTTCTAATGTAGACCAGTTTTTCCTTGGCTAACCCTGAAGATATTCTTTGTGCTTTTGGTAGTTGTGTCCTTGTTAGAGACAAGAGATTAAGACTTGATTAGATCCAAAATACCTTTGACTGGGCTAGGGATGAGAAGAGAAAGATAGTTCTACTTTGTCCTTATCTTTCTCCTGTAAGTAAGCACCCCAGGACGAAACTATAAATACGATAAGGAATGATCAAATTAGGAGGCTTCTAGACTCCTGGGAAATGGGTGACATGCACTAACCAATTCATCCCCTTCTATGCTCCATCTTGTAAAGCCAGATTAACTCATAGTTAGGATCCCTGTCTTGTTACACATTAGTATTGTTTTTTTTTTTTCTGGTAAGTTCACATTTATTATTTGATAATAAAACTTTTCTAAACTTATCCTCTTCGTGTCCATAAATTTCATTCTTTGAATTCTATGAATGAGAACTGAAAGACATTGGCTCAGTCGAAATTTTGTGTGACCTTAACTCCTGAATTAAAATGCATCTGAAGCTAGAGAGACTCTGTGGAACTCAAGAACACCACTTTTCCATTTCCCAACTCTTTATAGAACCAAAATAAACAAATAAACAAAGTTTTCTATTGACATCTGCCATAGATATTCCTCTATCACATAGGGTTACATTGTAGAGGCATGGTGCCCTTTATATTTTCTTAGAATGAATCTTATTTTGCATTTACCAGATTATTTCCCTATTAAATCATTATACACACTTACAAAGACTCTTTTATTGAAAATATATTTCTTATACAAAATAGTTTGGTTAATTTTTACCGGAGACAATTCCTCCCAGATTCTTTCCACCTCCCTACCTACCAAAATTATGTTCTTTTTTCCTCCCTCTAGGAAACAAACAAAAGCAAGAAAGCAAACAGAAAACACACACACACACACACAAAAAAAAACAGAAACCAAAGCATTCAAGCAAAAACAAAACAAAACAAAACAAAAAACACAATAAAACAAAAACTACCCAAGTGAAGCAAAATAAAACAAAAATGACACTGAGTTCTTATTGCATCGGTCACCTGCTTCTAACCATGGTGCCTCTCCTGAAATATAGTTAGAACATCTAGTGAAACTCCACCAAAGAAAAACAATTTTTCCTTTGCCAACAGGTATCAGCTGAAGATAGCTTCTTGATTAGGTGTGGAAGCCTATGCCCACTTCTCCCTCTTAGTTCTAGGACTCTGTCTGACTAGAATGTATTCAGGCCTTGTAAGTGTACCCAAAGTCTGTGTGAATTCATATGCATATCAGTCCAACTGCAGTACTCCAGACCAATAGTCTTAAATTTCAAGTTTTCTTTGATGGTTAGTGGTCGTTCTGAAACAAGTCCTTCTTTTCTCTCTCTCTCTTCCTTCCTTCCTTCCTTCTTTCCTTCCTTCCTTCCTTCCTTCCTTCCTTCCTTCCTTCCTTCCTTCCTTCTTTCCTTCCTTTATCTCTCTTATTTTTTTTTAAATTTAGCCAGCATCTTTGTTCTCTCCAAGCTATGGGGGTAGTGTTGGTTATCTCTTACAGTGAATCTTTTTATGAAACTGAAATACCAAGCATACTTATTTTAGAGAGGCGAAGACAATAAAATTTTTCTCCGACCTTTTAACACATGGTAACATCATCGAAGATCCATTTCACAGAAGAGAACACTTTCTATAACTGTAAAGCTTGCAAGAATTATCATTAAAACATAAATTCAAGACATATCTGTGGTCAGCATGAGCCTGAAAATGTAGCTGTGATCTTTCCAAATTATCCAAGGACCCTCAGGAACAATTTTTGAGGGGCTCTTCTAGTCCTCAATCAATTGTCTTCCTGGTGAGTTGCTTGTTATTATGCAAAGCATGTGGGAAGAGCTCACTTTGATTTTACACTTCCTATTTTAAAAGACCAGTGTTAGCAGCCCGACCCAGATGGGAACTTCCTGTTAAATTACCCTGGCCTTTAATGTGTAAAGTTGTAGTTTAGAAATCCATCTATTTATTTATCTATTCTCTTGTGTATATATTTAAAATGTTCTAATTTTGTTCCGCTCTACCTGTAAACTTGCCCAAGCCTCCACTTTGCTTTGAGGTAGGCCTGTCTGGAACAAATAAACTTAACTGTTAGTAATTGGCAAACTGATGCTCAAACAAATTATCTGCATCTATAATATTCACTAATGGAATCAGACTTTAACATAAGGACATTTACTAACAGGAAAAAGAATGTACTACTATTTACTTATGGCTTATTAAAAAACTGTCTTCTAAAATAAAAGTTCTATACTGTGTCTTCAGTAGTTGACGGTTGTTGTATAAAGTTGAACTGAACAATACATAAATTATAATTCTATATTAATTACAATTATAGCTCTATAATGCATTTGAAAACTTATTTGGGTAAATTATATATTACAGAAACAACTTATGGCAATAGTAATTTTCTAATAGGCCCTTTCTTTCCACAACTATACTATTTTATTTTATTTTTTTAAATTTTAACAGAATAAACTACTTGAGTAAGATCTCAAGCAGATCACAAAAGATAGCTATAATCTGAACTAGGACATCAGAGTTTATTATTTTATAAAATAAAATGTCAAACATGCATTGTTTATGGAAATATGGACATATATGTTAAAATCTAGTGTTGCACGTAGCAAATAGGGATTTATGTTAAAGTAGCAACAGCTGTGTGTGTGGCAGGGGTGCAAGTGGGCTCATAGAACTTGATCTTCGGAGAGCAGAAACAATGTTAATGTATACTCTGCTCTGCCCTGGAATAGAAAGGTCAAGAATGAACAGCTGTTGAATGAAGTCCTGAGATGTCAACTCTAGATAGACTGGGTGAGTTTCGATTGTTGATACCCAACTGCACAAAGCTAGGAAAGACGAGGGTGAGAAGTTTTCCCTTTCCATGCAGTTTGGTAACACCCTTGACCCACACATTTAGCACATGGCCCATAAATGTGGGTTTATTTAAATACAGGACTCTTCTGGTCCTAGCTTCATTGGCAATTGCATGTGGTAACATTTCTACCCTGAGAGAAAGTAAAATCAGTGTCCTTTAAGGCAATGGGGGTTTTAATGAGGGTGAGTCATAACACTCAGAGAGGAAAACCCATTTAGTTTTATTACACAACACTTTAAACCGGGACTGTTTTTAAAAGGCCAAATGACAGACAGGGGCCAAGATTAGATGCATCCTTAGTAGACAGCTGGCAGTTCCTGCCAGCTTGAAGATTTAGAGCCGTGAAGCTGGTAAGAAATAGCCAGTGATCCAGCGAAGCAGGAGGCACAGGAAAGAAAAAAAAACAAATTTCCCAAGAAAGTTAAGAAGCAAGGACTAAAAAAGGAAAGAAATAACAGAGAGAAGGAAAACAGGTCACAATAATTTCCCCCAGGAATAAAATGTATGACATGAGCTTTTGCATTAAATCAGATATTTCAGAATTAGAGGGAGGACGAAAGAAGCCAAACAGTGGGAACAATATGGCCATTGTGTCAGGGAGGGCTTAGATTAAAAGTTACTGAGTCATTTTCCAAACCCACTAGCAAAATGGTCTATTATTTCTGTAAAACGCACTTGCTTCTAGGAAAAAGGAATTAGACACTCCCCCGCCCCCCATTTCCCATTCAGTTACAGCAGGGAACTTCATAATGAATCAACTAAAGTGCAGAGAGTAGAAAACCCCTTTGCACTGTAGAGAAAATCAACTCCAGGACTTACCAAGTGACCATTTCTCACTGGACATGGCATCCCTGAAGCCAACTCACTGTTGACTCTTTCTAAAAGTCATCAGCCTTTTTCTAGCTCAAAAATGATGATTCTATCTGTTTATCTTGACATGTATGTCACAGCTCTGCACTTTGAATAAGCAACAATTTAATGTGTTCACAGGGGTTTGGGCATCTTTTTTTCTAGAACAAAATGTATCTTTTATTGTATTGATTATTATTTTTGTAAGTCTTCTTTCTTTCTTTCTTTCTTTCTTTCTTTCTTTCTTTCTTTTTTATTGAGAAAATTTCTGCTTCCTCCCCGCCTCCCATTTCCCTCGCCCTCCCTCCACTCCTCTCCCCTCCCTCTCCAGTCCAAAGAGCAGTCAGGGTTCCCTGCCCTGTGGGAAGTCCAAGGTCCTCCCCCTCTCCATCCAGGTCTAGGAAGGTGAACATCCAAACAGGCTAGGGTCCCAAAAATCCAGTACATGCAGTAGGATCAAAATTTAGTGCCATTGTCCTTGGCTTCTCATCAACCCTCATTGTCTGCCATGTTCAAAGAGTCTGGTTTTATCCCATGCTTTTTCAATCCCAGTCCAGCTGGCCTTGGTGAGCTCCCAATAGATCAGCCCCATTGTCTCAGTGGGTGGGTGCCCCCCTCCCGGTCCTGACTTCCTTGCTCATGTTCTCCCTCCTTCTGCTCCTCATTTGGATCTTGGGAGCTCAGTCTGGTGCTCCAATGTGCATCTCTGTCTCTATCTCCAGCCATCGCCAGATGAAGGTTCTATGGTGATATGCAAGATATTCATCACTATGGCTATAGAATAGGGCCATTTCAGGTTCCCTATTCTCAGCTGCCTAAGGAACTAGCTGGGGACATCTCCCTGGCATAACTGGATGTCAACCTGTAGAAGAAAGAAAATAGATCCGTATCTATCACCATGCACAAAACTCAAGTCCAAATGCATTAAAGACCTCAATATCAATCTGAACACACTGAACCTGATAAAGAGAAAGTGGGAAGTACTCATTGACTATTATGTCCAGAGACCTACTCATGCAGTTGACAGCTAGGTTACATGTGGTTTCTTATAACATATTCACAGTCCTTTATAGACTAATAGGATTACCTTTGAAGTATTATTTGCTAGGTAAACAACTTTACCTGCATGTAAATACTGATATGTTAAGAGAGAAGAAACATTTGACAAAGGGAAGTCTTCCCAAAAGTAGAAGCATTCACATGTGGAATATTAGATTAAGATGTATTGCATTCATTTATGCTGTGGAATTTTTGTTTAATTATGCAATGATAGGTTGCATTCCTTTATACTGCATTTGTTTAACTCTGTCAAGCTGTGTTAGTTTGCCTGCATAAAACACCTGTTTTGTCAAATAGTGAGCTGACTGGTCAATAGTTAAGGAGAGAGAAATAGGTGTGGCTTTCAGGGAGAGAGAATAAATAGGAGGAGAAAAAAGAGAGAAGAGGGAGAAGCAAGAAAGGGAGGAGAGGACGACAACAGGAGCCAGTCACCCAGTCATATGGCCTGCCACAGAGTGAGTGAGAAGGAAAGAAAGATATATAGAATAAAGAAAGGTAAAAAGCCCAGAGGCAAAATGTAGTTAAAGAGAAACAGGATAATTTATGTTTGGAAAGCTGGCTAGAAGCAAGTCAAACTAAGGTTGGGTATTCTGAAGTAAAAATAAATCTCTGTGTATTTATTTGGGAATTGTGTGGCAGGTCAATAAAGATTACAGAAAAAAACCCAGCTATATTCACTCTGTAACCTGATATTTAAATTAGGCTCTTCTTAGGTGGAGATTAAGGAAACTGAGTCCTTGGTTAATCCCATGACTATTGGCTTCTCTTTCTTTTGTCTTTAATTATATTGTTAGATCTATGGATAACAAGTGCTTCTGCCTTAGTGGTTCTTAGTGTATTTATTAGTAATGTTGTCAGAAAGACTTTTGGAATTTTCTCTAGGTTGACACAGACATTTGGTATCTAAAGGCTGATGAGAAGCCAAAGACAATGGCACTAGGTTTTGATCCTAATACATGACTGGCTTTGTGGGAACCTAGCCTGTTTGGATGCTCACCTTCCTGGACCTGGATAGAACTGGGAGGACCTTGGACTTCCTGCAGGGCAGGGAATCTGAACTTCTCTTCATTCTTGAGAGGGAGGGGGAATAGAGTGGGAAGAGGGGGAGGGAAATGGGAAATGGGGAGGAGGTGGGAATTTTTTTTGCAACAACTAAAAAAATTTTTTAAAAAAAATCCCGTTTACAAGTAGTTAACAGGGAAGTGGGAGAAGTATTGGGAAGAGATAGCCAGGATGTTAATTAATTAATTAATTAATTAAAATAGAGATAGATAAATAAATGCATCTCTACAATAGAAAAGCAAAAAAATAAATAAATAAAATAAAACCCAACCATTTCTCATGAAGAGAATACAATATGATGTGAAAAAATTTCCATTGAAAAATGAGACATAAAAATGAGTAATAAATAGAATTCATAATTTTACATAAAGTTGTGTCATGCAAGTGCTAGCTAGTAGAGATGTTTATGATTTAACTGGCACATGTGATTCAAAACAGAACTTACTAGAAGACTCTAGCACATGATGGAGAAGATGTGATCTCAATTCACCACATGTAACTACCTCTCTTCCCTTTGTCAATTAATCAAAGTAAATCCATGAAGTCAGAGACTTGTGAAAAATTCTAACCATGCTTAGTTAAAGCTTCATGTGTTGGAGACTGTACAATATAGAGAAGTAGCTCATTTATTTATCTTGAGGTTTGGATTTGTTTTATATGGTTAATAAAGTTGGTATCTCTCTCAGATATGAAGGAAGAAAACTGATGGACAAGTCTTGCCTAAATGCTGCTTAATAAGCATAAGTTCTCTTTTCTGGCAGAAGTTTTGTATTGCAGGTATACTACTTGATACAGAATGAATCATGTGCTTCCTTGATATTCTAGGGAA
The DNA here is from genome assembly GCF_037038515.1 of Microtus pennsylvanicus. Taxonomy (NCBI): domain Eukaryota; kingdom Metazoa; phylum Chordata; class Mammalia; order Rodentia; family Cricetidae; genus Microtus; species Microtus pennsylvanicus. Next base: position 10,134,945 of record NC_134597.1, on the reverse strand, counting down.
GAAATTCTTTCCCTTGAATAACATCAGTGTATGGAAACACTACCCCCAGGAACCTGAGCTTTATCTCTTAACCTTTCCTGGTTTATAAAAAAAAAAAAGCCTCCTTGGGCTGCCAAAATGAACTAGGCTATTTATCAACTCTTAGGAAGTATGAGTTATCAGGTTAGTTTAAAAGCATAACTGTTACTTTTAAACTGTTACAGATAACACACATCCATTGAACTAGCAGCATCTCTGGATAAGAACAGAGCACCTGCCTTGGCATGAGCACACGGCTAGGAGACTTAAAAATACATAACAGAAATAATGAAAAATTACTTTCCTAAAAAGTATTTTAGGAATCTCTTTGATTGTGTGTTATGTCTGCACAAGAGGAGACAGAATACAAACACCCTTCATTTTCTGTATAACCCAACACCATTCATGACTAAGAAAACTGAATAAAAACTGATTTGGAGATTTCTTGCTAAATAGCTATAATATATGTTTTTATTAAATAAATCAAAAGCTAAGACTTGTATATTTAACTTTAGAGACTATTTGTTTAGACGTAGTTATTAGCACCTATTTAAAAATCATGGCACTAATTACAAGTACATCCATTCTTATTAAACTGGATTTTAAAGGACTTTGCTTAAGATCCTCCTTTTTACAGTTCCTCAGTGAACGTCATCTCATCCATTTCATTGATCACCAGGGGATTAAAGTCTCACATTAGTCTGGGTCAGTATAGATTTATATTATAAACCACAGAAGTTGGTCCGCAGGCCTGTCAGACAGGGCAAAAGAAATTAACACTTCAAAACACTACCCATTTAGGGACCCAGTTTTAGGGAGGATTAACCCATAGCAAGGATGTAAAACTAAATTAAACTCCAGTTAAGTACAAATATTTTCCTTCACATTCTGAGCCGTCTGATTCAGACTGCTCGGGGGACAGTGTTACCTTGCTTGGTGAACTGTATAATTATTTATAGATTTTTCTCAGCATTAATCTTACCCCTTATCTAACTTTACACAAACAGTCTGTGGAGCAACTTGTACAGAGATACCCTGCTGTATAAGATGGTCTCTCATGGTAGGTGGTAAGATGTCCTTTAGACTTCTCCACTTCATTGATAGCTTGGAAACAAAAGGTATGACTTTTAAAATATAATTTTTAATACTACTACAGGGGTCTGTGATTACACACACCGTGAGCAAGACCAAGGGATAAAGGACACTTATTATTGAAAATGTAAGATCAAGGACCTAGTGTTTAATAATTGGATTTTATTTACACAAGTAATTGTAAATGCAGAGTACATGAAAACAGTCATCTCCTGATAAAGCATTAATGATAAATCAATAACAAGCATCAAGGAAGCTAAAATGCTTAATTCCAAAAGTCACATATTCTAGAAGCATGTTAGGGATGTAACTAATAATAGAATACAAATTACATTTTTTAGGGTAAAATATTCATTCCACGGTGAATGGATCTGACTCCTATTCACTGAGTAAAATCTGTAAGTTCTTAAAAGTAGCAGATTGCGTGTTTCTTAAAGAGAAAAATTTTGCTTTTTATGAAGCATCTGGTTTCTTTAGGTCATTGAATTCTGCTTCTCCTTCTTAAGAAGAGAAAAAAGAAAACTTCAAAAAGATGCACTGGAAGAAAATTTTTTATTGCTTTATAAATAATACCATTCAAAATTTCCACTTTCTCCTGTCCTCTCATTACTCCCTCTCCCCCACTCACCGTCCCTCCTCCCCCTCCAGTCCTAAGAGAGGGCAGGGTACCCTGCCCTGTGGGAAGTCCAAGGCCCTCCCACACTGATGACCCTCTTGATTATCACCATAGAACCTTCATCTGGTGACAAAAGGAGATAGAGACAGATACCCACATCGGAGCACTAGACTGAGCTTCCGAGTTCCAGTTGAAGAGCAGAAGGAGGGAGAATATAAGCAAGGAAGTCAGGACCTCATGTAGTTGGTCCACCCACTGAGACAGTGTGGCTGATCTAATGGGAGCTCACCAAAGCCAGCTGGACGGGGACTGAATGAGCATGTGATCAAATTGTTTTTTACTCAAAGTAGAAATAAGTAGGAAAAAAAAAGGTGATCATGGTTTCATCTAAGGGAATCCCTTTTAGAGAGGACAGAACTCGGCAGAGACCTGATTATGTTGCCCAATCACTTTGAAAATCATAACGGGGCATTTTGGCAGTCTTAATAAAAGTACCCTGATAGCTGGCAGACATGAAAAAGCTAAGACATACTTAGCCTCTAAAGTGGTTACCACACAAGTTTGAGGAACTCAATTTGGTCCCTAGAGAGCACATATTAAAAAAAAAAATCATGTGGTGTCATGTGCTTGTAATCCCAGAACTGGCAGCTCCCCAGGGCTAGTTGGACAGGCAGCATAGCCTAATTAATGAGCCTCAGGTAAGTAAGGATCCTGCTCTTAAAACACAGGATGCCATTCCTGGATGGTGCCAGAAGACCTCTGCTGTCTGCCCACCTGCACACACTGCACACCCTGCATACACACACACACACACACACACACACACACACACACACACACACTTAGGGTCAGGCACCAGACTAGCAGTTTATCAATTTGCTATTAGAAATAAGGCAGTTTTGTTGACATCCATGGGAAGCCTTGCCCCCTTTTGAACAGAAACAGTGGAGGAGTGGTTACTGGGAGAGGGGGGAAGAGCAGAGATCGGGAATGTAACAGAAGAAGAGGGAGAAGAGGGATGTAAAATAAATCAAAAAAATAATTAATGAAAAGAAGAAAAAGGAAAGAAATAGGGCAACTATATGGGTTTGAAAACTTTATTGGATTGATTAGGTCACTTTCTCTCTATAGTCAAGTTACATGTGAATTAAATAATAAACAGAAAGATCCCCTTTGAGATCAGAAGAGTTAAATGAATTAAATATGAGACAGATTCATTCAAAGGTAGTTTCAAAGTGTCATGTCACCAATAAGTATATTACCAATGGGAGTGGGAGGCAGTGAAGCCTGTCACTCTCCTAAGTTCTGCAGTGTTCCACCAGAGGGACAGGATGACCACAGGGAATGGAGATACCTAGTAGCTGAATTCTAGTGCTATTTATGTGTTTAAGTCCCAACTCTTAAACCAGAATATAACCTTATTTAGAGGTGTTTTAGTTAGGATTTCTATTGGTGTGAAGAGATACCATGACCACAGCATCCCTTATAAGGAAAACAATTAATTCGGGGGGGGGGCAGTTACAGTTTCAGAGGTTCAGTCCATTATCATCATGTTGGGGAGCATGGAGGCTTTCAGGCAGATGTGGTGCTGGAGGAATCACTGAGAGTCTTAAATCTTGCAGACAATAGAAAGTTGAATGAGACACTAGGCAGTATCCTGAGCATAGGAAACCTTAAGCCCACCTCGAGAATGTCACGTTTCCTCCAACAAGGCCTTGCCCACTCCAACAAAGCCACACTTCCTAATAGTGCCACTCCCTATGAGATTATGATGGTCAAGTACATTCAAACTATGACAGGAGGTAAGCCTGCAAAAACTGAGTTATATCATACAACTCAGTTAAAATAGTTGTATAAGAGTATACCCTAGTACAAAGGCGTATACTCTTATGAGAAGAAGACATTTTGAGGCAGGTATAGAGGAAAAATAACATTGTAGCATAAGTACAGTCAGGTACAAGCCAAGAAGTAAATCTTCCCTCATTTACTCACCTTGTAGTAATTTAGATAAATATCTCAAACCTGTAGAACACAGAGACAATATATTTCAGCTACATGACATACCCAGCTTGTAGTACTTTATCGTGTCACCCAACCTGACCTAATGCCCCCTCAGATGCTAAATGGCCACAATGAGCTGTTTCTGCTAACTCCCACCAGACTCTCACCACGTTTGTATCTGTGGTTGAAATTACCTTTCATTTCATTCTAAATTCTCAGCTGAAGATGCGATCATGTGAATATCTTTGAATCCTTTCACTCTTAAGTGAAACAGTAGAGGTTGTTTACCCCAAGCACACACAATAGTACAATAATTCTTCACAGATGTTTCCAAAGTGGCCTTGCAGGTAGCTTCTGTATTTCCCAATCCTGTTTCTGTCCATACTCTCCTTTTCTTCCTAACCTGTCCTGTTTTCCTGCTTGGAAAATCAAAATGAAGGACAAAAGAAATGATAGATCCTGGACACTGTCAGAGAGGTTGTAAAGAGAAAAGAAAACATCAAGAAGAATGTCAAAAAGACGACCCAGCAGTAAAGAGCACTGGATGCTCTTACTGAGGTCGTGAGTTCAATTCCCAGAAACCACATGGTTGTTCAAGACCATCTTTGCTGAGATCTGATGCCCTTTTCTAGCATAAAGTAATACATGCATATATATCACTTATATACATAAAATAAATAAATATTATAAAATATTCTCTTAGAAGAAGAATTCCAAAATAAGACTTCTTAATTCTTGTAGCCTTTCTGCAAATATTTTTGTTATAATTCTATCCCAAAGTTAATCTGAAAGTTAATTCACATTTTATCTATTAATTTTATAGTTGACATGTTTTACTTTATAATAAGAAACCTTGCAAGAAAAGAACACCACACACCAAAATTAACCAGACCCAAACACCATAAAACTTAATGAACTTATATATACAGTTAGAATATGCATTTGTAATGGTAGCTGTGAAACTCCACATTAAAACCAGAAGAAAAATAAATAAATAAAATCCACAACAAACTTAGAAGTATGAAGTTATTTAACTTTATATATACACTCATGTCCGTTAATATTGCCTAATTTTCAAAGTTCTTATAACATAATGGTTGCTTTGTAAAGTAGTTTGGGGGAAGAGAGTTCGCTGGAGTTTGAACCTAACGGTATATGCATGTATAGTTAGCTATACGTGCATGTTAGCCAAACATGTGGAACTGAATGCCAAGACTATTTGAAAAGAAAAATTGTGATTGTGATAGGCACAAAAATGAAATCAGAAAATGAGAGACGGTGAGAGTGGGGGGGCAGAAAGAGAGAGAAAGAGAGAAGGGCAGAGGGATTGAGTGTTGGTTTGAGGAAAGCAACTGAACACATACAACATAGACACACATACATGTACACGCATACACTCTCCACCAGACAATAACAATCTAAAAAGTCACAGTTCTTTATATGTGGTGGCATATTTCATTCTTATTTTATGTATGTCAAATCAAAACCAGCTTGTTCCCTGATGACATAACCTAGTCCTCTGTTTTGTCATATATCACACCAGGAAAATAGAGCTCCCCTCTCATGAGACTATCAACTCTCTTAGGTCAAGGATGATGTTATCATCGACTTTTTTAGTTCACTGGACACAATATTTATATGTTACTTGATGGATTACAAAACAAAGGGAAACTAAAGAGAAAGATTGAATAACCGTCATTTTTTCACATTAGTTCCTTCTGAAAATATCAGTGATTATTCCTAGAAAAAAATTGTTTATTGTTAGACATTGTAAAGCAGTCAATTTATAGATTTTCAGAAACAGAATACAATTATATTAGTATTTATTTTGTCTTTAACTAAAATATAATTACAGTGTTTTCTCTTGGCTTTCCTCCCTCCAACACCTTTCTAGTCCCCTTGCTCCCTCTCAAATTCATGACCTTTTTTTCTTTGTTATTTTTGCAAATACACACACACACACACACACACACACACGTGCCTAAATGTGTGAATACAACCAGATGAGCCCATTAATACAGTTAGTATGTTTTTGATTTCAGAGATGACCAAGGAAGTGCTTTATACTCGGGAAGACTGATTCTCAGTATTTCCTAATTTTTTTAAAGTTCTTTGTTTGGGGGATGAGCTTCTTGAGCTGTCTTCTTACACTTTAGCTTGGGTACTGGTGTGGTCCTTGTTGAGATCTTGTTTAGGCAATCATACTGTTGAGGTATCATGGGTAAAACTTTCTGGTCATTTTTAGGAGACAAAGCGTTACAATATTCATTTCAGAATTGATTAGAAGTATCAAATGCCTTAATTAAACATTGAAGACATCTCTTAACCATCCTGTAGGAATATTCACTATTCACAGGAGAAGCAACTCTGGTTTGTTAGCTTCTGTTCCTTAGGACTCACTTAAAATTTTATTTTATCCTTCTGTAGTTCATAGAGGTTTTGGTTTTCTTTGTTCCTGAGGGTCAAAATGAAGGTTGTATTTTCATCTGCTACCTTGGTCTCCACTCTTAGCCAGGTTATTCCACAATGAGCTTCATATGTCCAAAACTCATTGTATGTTCATCACCCACAAACATTTTCCTTGCCGACATCATAAATTCTTTCACAATCTAACAGCAAATAAGGAAACAGATGTGAATAGTACTTGAGTATGATAATCAGAGTTTATTTGGAAAGGGAATTAGCTATTATATTCCTAGCTCAGAGGTTGCTTTGTTTTAGAAATGTGTGACAATGAATTTTTTAGAAGATCAAGTTAATACACAATTATATTATATTGAAAATGGTATCAATAATCAATATAAAAAATTTAGGCTTAGGGAACAAGCCAAACAGTAGGGTTAAGATGATGAAAAGAGGAGAGGCACAGAATTTGGACAAGAAAATCAAAATGGCATACTTATTATAATTCATACAAATGCTGTGTATTGCTCTTGAATACTTAAGTGACAATTGAGAAAGGAGAATTTATATTTAAGAAATAAAACTTTGCTGTATTAGCTGCTTAATTAGTTGCTTCAAAAATTGTCAAATGGTTCAAAAGCGTTACTCAAAATTCTACAAAATGGAGCCATTTTAGTGTTCTTAGGGTGTATTATTTATTTTAAATTTTAACATTTCCCCCTCTACTAAGCATCGAAGATTAAGGTAACATAATTTGTCTGGCAGGTCAGCCTCAGCATCCTCATGATGCCCAGATGTACATGATTATAGTTTCTATTATATGAGCCATGGGGACATATGGCTTTTTCATCAGAAGTGATGAAAGAAAACATCTTTAGGAATGCTGAAAATATTGCTTGGGAAATAAGCTTCTTAGACTGGAAAGAATGTTATTTTGCTCGCTCTCTTTCTCTCAACTTGCCTATTCAGCAGTCTAAACGGACTATGTGTATAAAGAGTGTTGAAAGATGGAGCACAAGTTGATAATAAAACCCAAACAAACCACTGCTTCTGATTTATGCTATAGAAACCAACATGAAAACAGAAAAAGAAATAACATAGTCAGAAAACTGATAAATTTTACTTTTGGAACATTAACAAATGATGAAGACACTATTAAAATGTAAAACCACTCATTCATTCGTAAGTATTCCTCAATTTTCCTCTGAAGACTGTGAAATTGTGGTTACATGTACATTTTGAATGAACAAGATTTAGACTTAAATTTCTTTTCTTTCTATTGAACATAAAATTATAACAACTAACATACTCCACAGTTGAGGCTGTTTTAAACATAGTGTAAACATTGGTCATGGGAGGAGTATCTATATCCTTAAAATACTTGATTATCTTTGGGAGAGTCTTAAAGTTTGTATTAAGAGGTCTGGTTGTGAACTCCTGTAACCCAGCACATGGGAGGCATAAAGAGAAGTTTTGCTAGTTGGGATCTAGCCTTGGAAACAGACAAATTCCAACTCTACAAACAAAATCAGCAAAATAAAAACAAAATCCAATCTTTAAACACCAGAAAACAGAAAATTTTATCATGAAAGCACTTACATAATTAAGGGACAACATTAAGAATATTTTAATTGAGTATTATTAAACTTTTCCTCTTTAACTTCCATTTTTCTTTTATGACTTTGTACATACACTGAGAACACTTTTTTCTTAAAAGGAAAAATACAACTAAAAGTTGCATCAATGTCATATCCAGTTAGCAAAATTATTTAGGATCAAAGAAATGATCTCCCTAGGAAAGTGCTTTCTTTGAGAACATTTTCAAACACTAATATAACAGTTTTCTTCTAGGTTTGATTTAGTCTAACACATCAAATGGGAAAAATATCTTTATTTGAAAACATTCAAGAAATCTAAAGCTCTTTCTTTGAAGACAATGATTTTCTATGAAGAAGACAATTATTAAATCCAAGAAGAGTGTGGTGGAAAACAACACATTGGTCATTATAGTTATCTGAAACTATAAAGGAATCAAAAGGTCAGCGCAACATAAATATTAGGATGTGCCATGAAATAAGCACTTGCTTCCGACTGATATTGTCTAGGTGATACTTAATCTATGCCTTTAAATATTGTCTCTTGGTTAAGAAACAAATGCTGGAAAATAAATAACGATGGCTCGGAAATAGAAAAATAATGCACCCATGGTCAAATCCTATCAAGATGCATATTTGAGGTTAACAAATAATAAAAATAATATTAAATAATAAAATTATTGATGGTGACAATATACTTTGTAGTATTGTAGAATGTGTTTTCGTAGATAATAATAAGAAGCAGAATATAATTTAACAGTATTGAAGTTACACTGAAGAACATTAGTTATCTCGGGTTCACATCGTGATTATCCCTACGACTTTTAACCTTGGTGACAATTACTCCCTACCAATATGCATATCTTCCTACTCTGAATGTGAAACTTGCAGTTGTTTCCTCTTGAATGTTAGGTGTATGGATGAAGGGCAAATGTATGTCCTCTGTGTGACAGACAGTAAGTGGAAAGATTGCTCTATTTCTCTCTAGGCATAATATTGGAACCAACTGATGACTGTGGATCACATTCCCATCAAAATGACCATTTTTAGTATGCAGGGATTTTCTTTTATGTTTTCTTTAGAATAATTTAATAATTTAATATGAAGTAATACAAACTGTGGAAAATCTAGTATGATATACTCTTCACATAAAAGTGGTTTATGTTTAGAAAGAATAGTAAAGAATTGGATAGCAACATTAAAGAAATAAATTACAAAATACAATGATTTTTCTCAGCAAAAGTCAAATAGAATTTTGGCAGCCCCCTTTTTTTCTGTTAAACCTGACATATAAAATCAGAAATACTTTCAAGTTTCACTTTTTAAAAGGTGCACCCAGTGCTTTAAAATGTATTTGTAATTGTTCTTTTCACCTCCTTTTACTGAGTAGATAAAATATTATTATAGTCACAGTTGGAAAGGAACAATTTTCATAATTTGGATATGTGTAATGTAGACACTTTGTTGGCTTTTCTTGAAGAACACTCTGCAAGTTACATGACAGGACCACTTGTCATGCAAGATACATTTATTGATAAGTATAAATATGCACGTGTATTTTCTCTCAAAATAAGTAAGTCCATAATAGATGTATTTTGTTTGTTTTGTTATGTTGTTTGAGACAAGGTTTCTCTGTGTATCCCTGACTGTCCTGGAACTCACTCTGTAATCCAAGCTGGCCTTGCACTCTGAGATAGGCCTGCCTTTGATGTGGTGCCTTTCCTTTAAACATGTTCGTAACAATTCATGTATGGGGGAGTGTGCATTTACATACATCTGCTTGTGAAGTTCAGATATGAATATCCACTCTCTTCTTTAGTCATCCTCCATTTTATTGTTGGGAGTTCTTTCGCTGATCCGAGGCTGCAGGACTTCATCCAGACTCTGACTAACAAGCCCTGGGGATTCTCTTGCTTCTGCCCCTTCAGCATTGTCCTCTATATGTGGCCTTTCCCAGGGATTCTGATCATCTCAGCTCAGGTCTTCTCACTTAAAAGACTTTACCTGCTGAGCCATCTCCCTATCTCCAAAGTGATTTAAATGCTCATTATATGGCCCCTTCTATAAAGCTGTTTTCTTAGACATCAGATGCCTTAAGTCTTTCCAGTAGCTCTTTTCCCTATATTCTCTACTATCTTTTTGTGAGATGAATATATCCAATTTCTTGCATTTTCTCTGACACCCTTTCATACTCTGCCTTCATGTCCTTGATGTCTTTCTTATTTCTTCCCTGACTTGTTTGTAGTCTTATTTTGCAATCCTCCCACTCTTTGCTTCTCCCCTTTTAAAATTTCTTTTCTATTACCAGTTCTAATCCCTAACTAGCCACTCATCCACTATCTAGAGTAGAAGGAAACAAATCTCTTCAGTGAAGAACCTGAGACTATCTAACTTTCCCTTTCGGATTAGAAAGTCTCAGTTACCAATTGTTCAGTGCTACAGCTGCAACCAGGGAAGGATCGTGCATAAACAAGCATGGGTTGAATCCCAAAAGAATATTCATGCAGTGGGACGAATTACTTCCTTTTCTCCAAATCTGGGTTTTTCAGTTCTTGTTTCTATTGCATCAAGAGGTGACTGCATTTGACCACAAAACTTTTTAAAGTAACAATTAAATCTAAGTGAGATTGTTAGGATAAATTCTCATGTATATAAAAGAAGGCCATAGACGAATGTCAAGATGCAGACAGAGACTGCCATTTAGAAACCCAAGAATCTGGGCATCAGAATAAACCAGTTTTGTAAATACTATGAATTCTTCAAACTTTCAGAGTTCAGAAATATGGGAAAGTAAATATTTTTTGAATTACGTCTTTAGTGGTACTTACTATGACAGCCATGGCACAAGCATATACATTCACACATGTGTGCCGTGACATATGTATTATGGTCAGAGGATAACTTTCAGTTTTAAGTTCTCTTCTACCATGGAAATTCTGAGGGTGGTACTTGGGTTCTTAGGCTTGGATGCAGGCACCTTTACCTACTGAACCATCCTTCTGGGCCACACTTGGGCTTTTAACACTTTTAGGTAAATAACATTTTGCGAAACATGATGATTATACTCTTTTCAGAAATAACACTTATTTGCATGTAATATTAACTCACAATATTGGGCATAGTTTTAAGGCTTCTTCAACTCCGGTCTATCATACTGCACATTTCTTTGTATACAGAACATGTATTGAATTTTCCTAAAAGTTAGCACAATATAGTTCAATAAATATCATTGGATAAAAACTGAACTAAATTCAAGTACTTACAAGACTACTTTTCTTTCATATATTTGTATTCCATGCAAGGCTCGGCACGTTGCCCTGCTATAATAGTAATTTAATAAATATTTGTTGAATTGAATTGAATCCTGCTTTCTTTGTATCTCAGAGAAACATCAATTACAGTGATATAGGTAGAAAGGGCTAAATAAATATTTAGAATGACTCTTTCAACACTTCATCTTATTGTTTTAACATTCTACAGACTCAGATCCCCTAAATTAAGTATATTAGTGTTAATAGACACACTCTTTTAATCCTTTTTTTCCATGAAATGTTTAAATTTTAAAGCACCAGGGTTATAAAGAAACAAAGTAGAACTCATTCTTCCTTTTATAAATGTCACTACATTCTATTTTGGGAATAATGTGAATAAGGGCTATGTCTAAGAATTCTAAAACAAAGCATTTCTACCAGGGAAGTGAAGGCATGAAGCACCCTTTGCTTCTGCAATCAACCCAAGTGTCTCACCACTTAAAACAGATTCTCTTCTGCTTGGGTAGCAATCCTGTTCTTCGCCGTTTTTGGAATAATGAACAACCCTCTTCATAATGACAGAAGTGTGAGCCTTAAAAATAAAATAAATAATTAAAAAGGGGAAGGGAGAGCTGACTGATTGGAACGACACCAAATTTTTATTTTCAATGGCATTTGTAGCTGCTGGAAATGACACAATTTGTGTCAGTCTGAGAACTCCTGGTCCCCAAACACAAATTGTAATTGGCCAAATTATAGTAAAAAGAACCATTATTAGTTAATTTAATAGAAGATGTGGGGGCTTTTCAAGCATAGTGGTGAACTACAAAACAACAAACCATTAATTCAAGAGATCAGAAAATGAACAGGAATACATTGAGAATTTAAAAATCTTTCTCTTCAGTGAAAGCAAAAACAATAAAATAGACTGAAATATTGAAAGAAAAGGATTCAATTAGGAAGGAAAGGGAAAAAGAAAGGAATCCAAGTGGGATTCTCTAGGAAAGAGATGAATGTGCTGAGAGTTTAAATCACAATCTATAAATAGTCCTTTATTTTATAAATCCCTCAAATAATGGGTAGAGTACACGATGAACCTCCCTTGTCCCTCGTACATAGTTTCATGTCAGACGTTTTTTAAGGCATTCTGCAATAGTAAGCACAAAATACTAGGTATGGAAAATGACTTGGGTTTTTCTCTTTCAAAAAAAAATAACCAAGAAAATTGATGAGAAGGTTATCTGGAACTGTTGCACAAATTGTCAGAAGGGCACTAGAGAGAGTAAAATTTCTTAGTAGACTATAAAATAATTCAGAAGAATTGTAGGTTCTGCTTCATCAAATTTCCCAGTAGAGTAATAATTTGTAATTGCTACCACCGGTAGTGTGCCTCCAAACAATACAGCCCACCGTTGTACCTGATCCCAAACTCACATTGTGTCAGACCCTGTGATATGTGAATGTGGTGTTAGCCCAGGCTTTTGATTTCCAAAGACACAGAAGGGAGTCGGAGACAGAGAACTGGAGTGAGAGGGCCAGCAGTTTGCAAATAGTTCTCAGGGCGTTGTTTTGCTGGGTTATTGATACTCATTTCCTCGGCATTGTGAAACACTTCAGTTGAAGTGGCAGCCTCTTAGAAGTGTGTTGTTCCATACCTACCGCAGTTTTCCAGTTTCATTTATTTCAATGAACAGCATTTGGCAAATGTAACTTTTATAAGACTGGCCAGGATTCTAGGATATTAATTTTTTACAGGTAGTTACAATTTTCCTATAAAAATGCTTAGGCGTCTGTAGCAGGGATAAGACATCAAGTTGTTAAGAGTTGTTTTCCAACTGTCAGTAATTCACCAGAGTACAGAGGACCTGTCTGTGAAAAACAGGTGTTAAAAATATTTAAAAATGTGGGCCCTCTTAATTTCCCCTCTCCTACTTTGATTTCTATTCTCTTTGAAAGGTAAACATTCATATCTTCCTTTTCTCACAGAAAAAAATTCTTTGATTCCTTCTAGCCAAAGACAATTTGGGGGATTTTTGGAGAGTTGAGATACATTCCACACATTCTTCCAGGAGGTCACCAATACTCCCTGGTAATGTCATCCAAACTTGTTCCTAGATTCTACACAATTGACTCACAATTTTAAAGAGTATCTGCTGTTTCACTTTTCTGTTTAATCTGTATTCGATTTAGGTGCACTATTGATTCATCCAATCCTGCCTATTCTACCAACTATGTCTCTCAAATTTGCCTTTCTCTTTCCATCCGTAGTGCATTCCAGTACAGTGTCTTCATGTTACTTGTCTACAGTTGGTAAAGTACATTTCAAATGGTGTCTGTCATTTAAATCCAATATGTATATGTTTCCAGATTTTATATCTTAAAAGGAAAGTATGATTCTTCTATTCCGTTCAGTGAAGATTTCTGATAGATACAGCTTTGTATGTTCACTTTAGTTCTGGCTCTTGCTTATTTTTACGGATTACTCTCTTCCTATGCATCACTCAAATTAACTAACTAGATATAGTTAAGTACCCAAAACAGGTTTAAACAGTTCTTATAAATAGCACTTAATATTCATTGCATATATAAACCACAATAAATTGTTTTAAAATATATCATTTTGCAATTATATAATTTCAAGCCATGTTACAAAGGTCCTCATTTATAAATACCTAGATCTTTGCCATAAGTCTATAGATAGAAAACAAATACAGTAAAATCTACACACACAAAGGATTATATTAAAGAGGGTAACATGGAAATTTTGGAAACCAACTTTTGTGGAGTGAGAATCCTTCTTTCTCTTGGCATTGTCTTTGAAATAGTAGACAGTAGGCAGGCCTACCATTCTTTAGGAGGAAGACATTATTTCTATCTAAGTACTTGTGCATAAACTGCTGTTTGCTTCATGTGAAGCCATTCATTTTGACTTTCAAATCTGACCTCTACATGCACAGCCTTCAAGATTATCTGGAGCAAAGTGTACTGAACATACTTGTAAATATAAGACCCGTGGATATTTATTTCCTAAATATTGTGTTTCTAAGATACCTTGACCTCCAGAGTATAGGATACCATCAGGTTTTCTGATGGGTCAGAGCATCATATGCAAAATCCTTCACCACAGTCCTACAGCCTACAAACCACCATTACCTATGCCATGTACTTTAAGTCCTGTGTCTTTTCTCTTGAGAGTTTGTTTTGGCCTTTTGAAAGTCTTGAAGAATCGATCCATGTATTTTGATACACAGATAAAATCTAGGTCAAATTCTGTCAACCTTGACAATACTGAGTAGTTGAGTCATTAATTATTTCAGTTGGTATAAATTTCATGCTGCTTTGTAGTTAGATAATTTCCACCAAAGGTTGGAAATTACACTAAATGTAAATAACTAAGTAATTTTATTTTGGAAACTTACTCCCAGAAATCCTAGAGTGCTTTCATTTTGGAAAGTATCCCACATATGTCTGACTGAAAAATGATGTACCGATAGAATGTCTTTTAATGTTGAGAAGGTGTATGGAACTACTTCTCAGATGAAAACTGCTGCATTTGGGAGAAAGGGTTGAGTTGATTGTGGATCCCATGTGATGATACAGACTAGGGGTATACAGAATCACTCAACAAAACGTGTTAATGGTGAAGGGATGACTGTGGATCCTACATGATGATATAGATTAGGAGTATACAGAATCTCCGGGCAAAATGTATTAATGATGATTGCTATACTCCACTAAAATGACTGATATTACTTGGAATCACAGGTTTTCAGTGAAATTCGCAAATAGAACCTCTTGTTTCCATCACCAAAATTCTATCCACTATAAACAGTCTAAGGCTTTCCCTAGGAATTAGCAAGATAGCATAAAAGAGGTTACAGATAAACGTAGTCAATATGAAAGTACTTTGTTACAGAGATCTTCACTACTCTTGGCACAAACATCACTATATACTTTTTGGGTCTGTGAAACTTAGTTTAAAAGGAAAAAACAACCACAAATGCTGTGTGTTGTATTCTAGGCAGTGAAGTTCTGGTAGTGGCGATACAACTCTTTATAGTTGGCAGCTATAATTACTACCCAGAAGGTGACACTGTTTTGTCAGACAATGAGCAAATCATGTTCTTTCCAGGGAGGAAGTGGTTACTTCAGTATTAGTGAGTTGTTTCGAGTAGAATAATTCTTAAAAAGATAATATGGAACAAATAACTCTGCTCAAAGTCATGCAGAAATATGAAAGATGACTCATCATGATTTCTCCCCATGTTTTCCTTTCTACTGCAATGTAGTCTAGTACCCAGGATTCAGGATCTGAAACATACCTATCCACGGTTGAAGTCTTGTGATCTGTACTTCTCTTGATTTTCTGAGGAGAGAAGAGACACTCGGCTGATCTATCCTTGCCATGGTTGACTGTTCTCCATATGAAACTTTGGGCAAAAACAAAACCTACTTGCATTGGTTGCATCATGTGTTACTTCATAGTTACCTAAATTTCATTGGTACTGGTGTGGGGTGGGTAGATTTATCTCACTCTCCTGGAGCCAACAGAACACTTAGATAGTCTTTGAGAATTGCTATTCTATTGAAGCACAGGTCATCTCACAATTCAAAGCAAAATAAATCATGCTGCTCAGCATCAATCCTTATTCCCTTTTCATCTTTCCATCGCCTTTAATTTAATTTTTATAAACTATATCAATTCCTTGACAAATTAGACTCTTAAAATGTAATTTCTGTTTCAATAGATGAAACCTGTGTACCCTTAATTTATTAAGCGTTATACTCAGTATGTTGATGTTGAAGGGATATGTGACCTCTGGACATTACAGTTTGAGGTCATCTACAAATGGGTTAGGCTACATCCATAGCCATCATGGGCTCCTGCAAACAGTGAGCTGCTGGCTAGCCATTCCTGGTCACAATATGATGGGAAATTTGAAACCCTTTTTCCAGACAATTTCAAAATAAAACAACAAAACAGAAGCCTATGTTCATGGATGAAAATACTGTTAGGATTATGAATAAATTGAGGTTTCCACCTTGTAGAGGATGTAGTAAATATACCATTTACACCAAATTACATAAAGAGCAGAGTGTGACAACCCTGCTTCATATCCTGTACAGTTGATTATTATTTTACTAAGGAGTTGAATTTCCATGCAGTCACTTTCTGAGGCATTTTCCAGTCTCTTGCAAGCTTTGGTTAAATCCTATATACAACATGCATCCAAAGAAAGGTGAAAACTCTGGGGTTCCCTAAGAGTTAAAATAAACTTTAGAATCCCCATAGGAAAACATACTAATGGCTCACATGAGGTCATTTAACTGGGGAGGACTGAAAATTGTCTACTTCATAGTGAAAAATATAAGAAGTCTGTAACATTTAAAAAATCTAGGAATCATGGTCACAAAGTGTATTCTTTATAAAATAAGGAATTTATAACTGTTCCTTCTCTCAATCTAAAATCATGTTTTATTGTTGTTTAAAGAATTAAAAAAACCTAAGTATCATCGCCTATTGGCCTTTTGGCAAATCATCCACAAGTAGACTGTGTATTTACAGAGGGGAGCTTCAGAATAGCTGTTGTGTCAACTGCCTGCATGAAGTGATACCATCCTTGTCAGGGTTAGACAAAAAGGCATCAGGACACTGGCCCATGATTCCATAACAACGTGACTGAGGCAGGAAGTTAAAGAATTTAAAGACAATCTGGGCTACCTAGTGAGTTCCATGCCAACCTTAGCTAGATGACCTGAGATATTTTAAAGCCATCTGGTTAATGGAGAGAAATCATAGCATTTCTTGACAGTGAAAAGAAGGTGTTGATACTTTCAACCATGAAGTCTTACTCTTTTCCAAAAAGCAAGGGCTGTGTACGGTAGGATCTACGCTCTATCCTTGAGTGATACATGAATGAAGACCTTGCTGTTTATTTCTAACTGCAGTTGCTGTAGTGAGCACTCATTTCCTAATTCCATGTCAAGGATTGGTGATAACCATAAAAGGAGATCTTAAGTACAAATCTATCTCAAGACCAGCATTCACTATTTCTTACAGGAAACCCCTGGGTTATCACAGGGGTTACTGAGTGCCATGGACAATAAGTACCCAAGCGCATGTCTAAGTTTCACAGGTGATACCATCTGTCTCTCTTCCCATGCAGCTTTTGCTTTCTCTGGCATTAATTCTTCTCTGTTTCCTGGGAGTCCTCTGGCAACAGAGCAGTAGTCAAGTCAAATTGAGAACCAGAGAATCATCCACTTCTTTGTGTATGCTCTCACCTGGCTTTCTATAATGCTCTTGTAGCGAAAAGAGGTGGTCCTGGCTTGTAAAAAATAAATAAAGAAAGAGAGAGAGAGAGAGAGAGAGAGAGAGAGAGAGAGAGAGAGAGAGAGAGAGAGAGAGAAAGAGAAAGAGAAAGAAAGAAAAAGAAAACCACCCAGTGCAAATGAAGCACTTCTATCATAGGGCTTTGTCAGTGAGGTCAAAGCACAATAGGACTTGCAAGGCCTGTGCCCTGAGCAGTATTTGCATTTCTGAGAACAGACCAGGCAAGCCAGCAGCACAAACACTGCGCAGCTGCTGCTGTTTGCTCCCATGCTCACACTCTAAAGTACAGGAGTCCTGTGTTAATTGCCCGGTTACACCCTGACTGTTGATGTGTTTTCCACAGAGCTTCCCCTAAGTGCTCGGCTGCAGATAAACTGCTAATGACTCTGCTTATTCCAGCTACCCTTTTAAGGAGATCTGCAGCGTACACACAGATTAATGATTCCACTGTTTAGCTGTGTGTCTTGTGACTAGGTTTGCATAGAAGCAGTATCAATTAAGTAGCAATTATCTGCAAAGTGGAAAAAAGAGAGAAAATATAAATAAGTAATGAGGCTGATGCTAAAATTCTCTGAGAAAAACCGGTATTGATCTCTGAGGCAAGGGCACCGACTAGTGAACACTTTTTTACCTCGTGTTGCACCTGAAACTTAGGAAGTACCCACAAGAACCAGAAAAAGATGGATCATGAAGTTTTCCTTTGTGAATTTTTGAAAACTCCATTTTCATGGCTTACCCAATTTGGAACACTAAATGATATAAAGAAAAAAAAAGAGCTATATCTAAATAGTTTTAAAGATTATGAAATCCACGTACAACAAAACTAATTCTGTACCTGTCTCTGTTATAAAAACGACCTGACTAGACCACCCCAGACCTTACTTATGACATAGTAATAGAGATATCACAGAGTTTCAACTTATCAATTTGGTTTTATCAGGCAATTCTCTTTGTCAATACTTTATAAAATTAATCTGGAAAAATTAGTCTGCATTATCTGGCAAAAATAAAAAGAAAAGAAAGAAAAAGAAAGGGCTCTGGTGTGTTTGAATATGCAAAGTTGTCCAAGTTGGTAGGATTTATAAATGGTTCATAAACCCTCTTTTCGTGTATCTTATCTTGTCTTATAATAGCCAGGGAGATTTTTTTTAGAACCAATCTTCTTCAAAGAAATACGCCTCAAGATAAAAATCCATTCAGGACAGTTGGACAACAAAGACTAGAGGAACTGGTTCTGATCTTGTCAATCAAGGCAATTTTAATCTCGTGCCCTTGCAACAGGCTGAGCTAACCAAGCCATGCACTTATCCCTTATTTTAGCTGTAGTGATCATATTTTCTGATCACTTAACTGATAACTTAGATTATATGCTTTGTTATATGGGGAAGAAACAGAAATGTGATGTGAACTGGCTAGAACAAGGGTCAGTAACTCTAAGAAAGATATTTGGGAAAATGGAAGTTTGTGAAGCCAAGAAGTGTCTTTTGCGATAGTAGGTCATTCCAAAGTGACTCTTCTGGCTTCTGAGCTACTTCACTTCCTGTGGGAAGTCAGGCCATGAATAGCTCAGGCTGTCTCAGGTGCTGTCAGGGTAACTTGTGCACCTTTGGGTCTGTCAACACTGGTTTAGCCCTAAGCCTACTTTCGGGCAACTGACTCAATAGGACAACTGAAGCAGGCCATTACTACCTGAAGCAAGACCCCTCTCATGAGAAATCATGTCCAGGAATTTTCCGTTGGCTTGGGTGAGACTTCGAAGAGAACTCCGCAGTTTGCAGCCCAGGTTTCCCAGTCCTGCCAACCCTTGCTCCTCAACTGCAAGTGTGGTCGAAAGGATCAACCCACTTCACTCACTCCTTGACTTTTCTGTGATCTCAGTTTCCCTGAAATATTCTGTAGTTTCAGGTTGATTTGCTTGCACTGTTTTCTTGCCAATAAGGTCTTAATAAACAATTTCAGGTAATCATTCACTTATCTGAAATTAATTGAGCCAAACACATTCCTGAATGCAAAAACTGGTGCCTCTATCATGTACCACACACTCATCAGTTTGGGCCATCACATAGGGACAATGAATGATGCTCAAACATGTTCAGAAATAGGATACATCAAGATTGTGCCTAGTCTAACAAAAATATAGATTATTTTCCCAGCACATGTTTTCAGATTTAGAATTGCTTCTAAGTGCATGACTAAATATGTTTTCATTGCAATGGGTTTCACTACTTTGTGGCTTTTACAATTGTGAGAGTGGTAGTAAAGAAATCTTTATCTGTTGCACTATTAAAAGATTCTTGTATATAAGATTTGTAATCCCTTCCTTATATTATGGGTCTATGATGTCTTTATCCAGTAGTTCATGAACTTCAACATCAATAATGGATTTCTATATGGCTGTATTCAACTCTCAAATAATTCCTTACTTAAGAGGCTTAGGGTATGACATGAGTCTGCATTTTCTACAAGCTCAGAAGATGCCACATTTACCTTTGATTCTGATGCACAAAGTCTTAGGGTTCGGAATGTAAAGATATTCAGACTATGATATGACTTGACACTATGGTAGATCGTTAATAGTCTTAGATCCAGGGTTAAGTATGGACTTTGAGGGTTTATTTTCTTGTTGCTGTTGTTATTTCTAAAAATTAAAACTAGTTAACAAACTTATCTTGCTCCCAGTTTCTTATCTTGTCCACTTTTACAGTTAGGTCATAAAACCATTTGTCTCACAGTGATATTAACTTCACCAATAACTCTTCAGGGATGTTTATCCTGGAATGGTAGAAGGTAGCTTTTTGAGTTGAAATAGAGCTGAATAGCTTCCACTTATCCTTGAGTACCTGTCTCACTAGAATCTCAGAACTGAATTTATAGGGTTGTGCAAGGAGCTGCAATTCCCATTACTGCAGGAGTTATAGGTAGAGAAACTATAGATAGACTCTAAAGGTAAGTGGATTCCCAACAGGTGTAACAGAATAGCTAGCATGAAATAAATTTGTTAAATGTGCTCTCAACTCAGCAAGACTGTTATCTTGGTTCTCTTGCAGGACCAATTTCCTTCAAAATGAGTCAAAACGTTGTATTTCTCTGTCCAAATGCATTGCTGATTCTTGTTGAAGCTGACTTTTCCTTTAAACTTTAAGACTTTAAGGGGATATGGTAAGAGAAGAAAAGGGGGAATGTGGAAAGTAGTTTTAGGTAACTATTTGGATGATGTACTTTTTCCTGAAAAAAATATTTTCTTTCCCTTGAGTCATAATTAAAAATTCTCTGCTAAACAAAATCTGCTTAAATGATATCCTATCAAGGAAGGAACATAGAAGAAAACCAAGTTCTTAAGCTCCAATTATTGAGAATTACATAAGCATCATGATTTTTGTAGATTCCTGTGATTAAATGAGGGCGTTTTGCACGTGTATAACAGGAGCTAAAAGTATATATCCCGGGAGCAAGAGTATTAAGAAAAAACTTAGGGAAAACTCATAATTTATGTGTCAAAAATGAACAGAGGCATTATGATTTAAAACACAAACTGTGTGTGGTTTAATTAGCAAGACATAAAATTATAGAAAAACAAAAATGAAAATGTCTCTTAGACTAATATTTCATATCTACAGGGCTCTGTCTTCTTTTACAGTGATTCTGGGCAAGGAGGTAGGAAAGCTGAGGAAGCACTGTAGCTGCTTGTGACATGTGTGGTTAGGTATTTCCAGTAAAGTGCCCAAATGTGCCCACTTTATTTTTCTTGCCCCTGCCCTTGAATTCCTCTTCTCAGTTTACAACACATGGAGTTGAAAGCTGTATGAAACTCGTGTGTTTTAGTTGTCCTACCACGGATATGCAACAGGATGTTAAAGCTGAACTATTTCTGTCTTTGCCTTGGCAAAGGACCCAAGACAATATTTGCCAACTTTTCCATGCTCTAGAGTTAGACCACCTAGTCGGCTATGAAAAAAAAATTACAGGGCATAGAGAAAAAAACCCACAATTCTACTTTTCCTTTGCAGGTAACAACCTACAGCACTTCAACTGGGGCCAAAAGGCTATTCTAATTGTAAAGGAAGTTTGAGAATTACATGGCCTGCACATTTCAATCCCTGATGTGAAACTTTTTCCTTGTGACCGACTAGGTGTAAACAGAGACATTCTATATTATTATTACTACCTATGAGAAACTAAAAAAAATGTCGTGGGCTTTTCTATCCATCCCTTCTGATGAATGGATATAATAATTCTACATAATGACTTTGAGTAAGCAGTGGGAGAAAAAATATCTCTTTAATATGATTGGGACATGAACAAGGAAGAAAAAAAGGAAAATAAGGAAATATTTAAAGGTTTCTACTTTTACTCTCCTTTATAGTTTAAGTGGTTACAGTTTTTACTCTGATATGCTACAGTTTTCATCGCACAGAAGACTTCACTTTCCTACTCTACAAGATGCTGTATACTTATGTTTGTGATGTTTCTTGAGATTTTTTTCATTTGGTGTCATTCATGGTACTGGTTCTGTCTACCATCTGTATGCTTAAATATTTGGAAGATGTTGTATATCACCCCTTAAAAGAGCTGTATTCTCCAAGTGATGACGCTAAAGTAACCTTTTCTTTCATCTGAAGTAGCTGACAAGTCTAGAAACAAAGCTAAGCACAGAAGAAAATAATACATTGCAATAAGTATAACAGTCTTGACCACAGAACATAGGAAAGACTAAATATTGTAAGAGGACTAGATAGACAAAAGACAGTTTCAGGGAATATATCCTGTCTACCACAGGAAAGCCAACAATACTAACATTAATAAGTGGGAAAGAAGCAAGCAAAAACAAATGAATAAATATCCATAAAATGAAAATTAGTGGGCATCATTCTATAACTCCTCCCTCATCTACTTTTCTTATTGTTGGGATAAAATACTCTGACAGCTTAAAAGTTGGGTGGTTTAAATGAGAGTGGTCCTCATGGGCTCATCTACTTAATGGCATGGTCACCAGGGAATGGAACTCTTTGAAGAGATTACCAGGATTAGGAGGTATGGCTTCACTGGAGAAAGTATGTTACTGAAGGTGGACTTTGAGGTTTTAAAATCCATTCTAGGTTCTGTTTCTCTCTCTCTCTTTCTGTTTGACTGCAGATAAAGGTGTATTTCTCAACTATTTCTCCAGCAACATGCCAAACATGACTGTCACCATGCTCCCCATCAATGATGATAATGAATTAAACCTTTGAAACTGTAATCAGGCCCACAATTAAAGGCTTGTCTTTGTAAGAGTTTCCATGACCATGCAATCACTTCAGAGCAACAGAAGAGTGTCTAGGACTAGGCCCAAAGGGTTTATTTGAGAGCTATAGTTTGAGAAGAATCTTTCATGGTTTCCAGTCAGGGCAGCTAGAATTTGAGGCGGTTGGTCACAGGACATCAGAAAACAGAGAATGATAAAACATGCTAGCTCCATACTCGATCATGAGATCTTCAAGTAATGTATTCTACTTCTAGGTGAGACCTATTGTTTTGAACTAAGCCACCCATTCACAATGAATTGTAAACAATAGTTTTCCTACAAAGGAAACCAAACTGCAGAGTATGATAAACACAAAGACTTGTACTCCCTTATGACAATGGGCAATAAATTTAATTCAATTCTTCTTTTGGTTTTACACATCCTCAACACTGTAAGCATAGCTGGTGGTCATCTGACATCTGCCTTCATCTTGAGCTCTCTTGCTCTTATGTCATACCCATCCCCCAGTGGTTAACATAACTGTTTACATCTGCTTGGAATGCTTTGCTGAATCAAGATTTAGTTTTGCACAACTCTTCCTTCTCTTCTCACTGACTTTCCCTCTTTCCATTTTTTTTATTCGGCCTTTCTTCTGTCAAATACCTATGGAATATTACCTTTTCCAGCTCAGGTCATTGCCATCACGAAGCATAAAGAGGGTAGATTCTGTAAAAACAGGAACAAAAAGTAGAGAAGTAAGTAAGTAGACAGACTTCAATTTTATTCATCTGTTCTAGCAGGTTTAAAGAAATCTTAATACCCAATATTGACCATAATTTTTCAACCCCTTTGTACAAAATAGACCACCAAAATGGCAGTACTGATGACAATGCCCCTAATAGAGGGTTTCTAATGGGTAAACAGAAGGATTGCTTTTGTATAAAAATCATTCCTTAGTAACTTCATGAGTTTCTGTCTACTAGAACCTCCCTTAAAGTACTCCTAAAAGTTAATTACTTTGGGGAAGTGCCTCTAGTTCCCAGTTTATCCAAACAGCCTGTATCAACTCAAAGACCTCACCCTGATAACTGTCATATAACATGAACTTGCTTTCCTACCATTTTGCTTCTTGGCAGTTTGATCCAGTAAACCTGTCTTCTGCCTATGAAGTGGTTCCATTTGGTGGTTTCACTGAACCCTTTCTTACACTTTATTTTTTGCTGTCCACTCTTTCTCATTCATTTATATACTCTCACTGGTGATTACTATATCATGTTATAAACTGTAGTGGAGTTTTTCATTGGTATCCTCTGTCAGCTCTGTTCTGACATCTGCTACCACAGAGACTTATTATTAATTATAAATACTCGACCAATAGCTTAGGCTTGGTACTACCTAGCTCTTACATCTCAAATTAAAACACATCTCTTATGTATGCTCTGCTATGTGGTGGTATATTTCCTCAACACAGCATCTTCATCTTGCTTTTCTATGTGTCTTTTGGCAACTCCTGAAACCCCTCCCTTCTTCCCCTATGCTGTCTTTTTGTCTGCAAGTCCCACCTACCCTCTACCTGTCCAGCTATTGGCCAGCCAGCTCTTTCATTTACCAATGAGAGTAATACATATTTACGAAGTAAAAAGATTGTTCCACAACCATAACTACCTCGTATTTATTTCTTTTGTGCCTACTTTATTAGCTGTTATAGTCCTGGCAATGAAATAGGCAGAACAATTCAGCGTTTGTCTATTCTACTAATAATGGAGTCATTAAACATCTCCTCATAGGCTCATGAAACCCTCCTCTGAGAGTTCAGTTACCTGGCCTACTCTCCTGCTGCAGCTATCCATTGTCTCAGGGTGGGTAGACCATACAGAAGATTGGATTCACTGCAGGTGGGGATTCTCTGGAAGTAGGGAATTCTTGACTGGAAACCTTATGCAGGAGTGAAGCTTTCCAATCGCACAATTGTCTTTGTGCCACCACCCATAAATCACCTCCCTAAATGATCTTTCACTAAAACAGATAGACTAATAATGGTAAGCAAAAAAAAAACCATACTAGTTATTTAAGCATAATCATTTAATATAAAGGCTGTTAACTCAGTCTTAACTATACTGTAACAAAGACTTGTAGGGTGTCAATGAGCTAGCAACTGTTGGGTGAGTCTCTAAAAGAGACCAAGGGAAAATGGCGGAAATCATTAAAACTAGAAGTCCCTTCTAGGAGAGGGACAGACTACAAAGGACAGAGAAGATTCAGACTTCTGAGAGGTGAATGCCAGAAACACTGTCTGCTGCTAGTGGGACGGGAGAAGACAGACGGATGTACGGTGAAGAAGACAGTTTTGCAAATGTTTGAAATCTATGAACTAGATTCAGCTGTTTTTATGGGAAGCCATCATGACCTCATCTATGAAACTTCACTGGTATGAGGACACCAAAAGAAACAGTAAAGAGACAAAGCAAGACAGGAGAGATCAAACCCACTGCACTCCTTCTTCTCTCTCAATCCTTCTACTGTCCCTTTGGGGCCAGACACCAGCAGAATTGCTAGCATGAAGAACAGAATGCTAGCGATACAGCTTTATTCTAAAAATAAAATGAAGTAAACCTGAAATTACAACAAAACCAAAAATCTTCTTCAAGTACTGAAGAAAAGATTTCAGTAAAGAGACAATAGGTTGGGAAGAAGAATAAAAGGGCATAGGAAACTTTGGAGTCTTTTTCTGTTTCCTTCCTTCCTTTCTTTCTTTTTCTTTGTTGAGAACTGCTCTTTGCCAGAGAAAAGAAACTTTTAATTTCAGTAGCAAGTAAGCATAGTAAAGTTTGCCTTCAAGTATGAATTTCTAATGGACATAGAAAGATTTTTTTTCTGATGAGTCGGCTGTTCCGAAAGTTATCTGAGAGACATTCTTCTGAAGCAAAGGGGTTTGTCTCCTTACTGCTGATGTCAATATAGATAAGAGATAAGATGTCATGAGATAAGAGTGTGGTAAGAAATTTCTCAAATTCCTATGGTTGTGCCTAGCAGCATGGGATCTCATATATATATATATATATATATATATATATATATATATATATATATTCAGCTGACAACTGGACACACGCCTATATCTGCCTCATCTATAATCTGATGTAGTGGTTGAAGGAACTGATATTGTGAGACTATAGCTGTAGGATCTTCATGATTCAAGGCAATAGCAGAATATCAGGAATGCCCTTGAGGGTCTAGTAATTGATGGTGTACTAAAGCCAGAGGCCTTGAACCAAACCAACAATGCAGGAGAATTGTCTGTATTCTGTCAATCATGTTTTAAATAAACGCTGATTGGCCAGGCAGGAAGTATAGGTGGGAAAACCAAACAGTAAGTAGAAATGATGCAATGAGAACAGGAGAATTCTGGGAAGGAGGAAGTTGATTCCTTCCACTCCTGCCCAGATCACCAAAGCAGCAGGATGTGCTCTGCCCCACTGAAAAAGGCACTGAGCCACATGGCTAACATAGATCAGAAAAATGGGTTAATCAAGATGTGAGAGTTAGCCAGTGAGAGGCTAGCGCTAATGGGCCAATCAGTTTATAATTTATGGAGACTTATGTGTGATTTTGGGGGGGGGCTAAAACAGTTGTGAGGTACCGGGCGAGACAGAAACCCCAACAAACAAGCAGCCTGGCCCTCATGTTATACAACAACTCATTACACAAGGAACATTATTAGCAAGTAACACTGTTTGGACAACAGGGTATACTGCATGATACACAGCAGCTCCCAGTGCTAAGATGAATGCAAGGACAAGAGAGGAGTGAAGTGTTTTTCTTTTTCTTTTATTTTTTAAACCCTTTATTTTATCTGTTTTTATTACTTTCTAACTTTCTTTTGGGGGACAACAAGAGCAAGGGACAGATATGGATGAACTGGGAGATGAGCAGAATTGGGGTACATGATGTGAAATTTCCAAAGAATCAGCTAAAAAAAATCTAAACACTAAAAAAAATGTTCCACTTTGGTTAATGTATTAATAATTGTTTATGAAATTCAGTGTGACTTGTCAATATACTTATAGAAAAATGTACTGATAAATCTAGCTTCCATTCAGTTGTGAACTGCATGTTTAGCTTCATGTTAATATACGTTTCCTCACTTTTTCCATATTCACAGTAGAGAAAATATTATAAAGATTGAAATTCAAACAGGGCGTATAAATAATAAGGAAATTGAACACATTTATGTACCTTTCTTACATTGCTTAGATATAATTTATATCAGAAATGATACCAGACATTGTAATTCAAAGTTAAATAGAATTCCATGTCTAATCTCTAAGATTCTAGTATCTATAAGAGGGTAGGCATTCAAATAATATACATTTATTGAACATATCTAGAAATCAGTTATGACTCATCACACTAAGAACTTTTAATCAGAGTAACAGTAGTAGTAGTGACCATATAAAAATGTCTCACAATAAAGGCTGCTTTGCATAGATCAGCATCTGACATTTTTCTTACTTATTTATTGTTTGTGGGTGTGCAATGATTATAATGAGTATTTTCTCATATACATGAATACTTTACTGAATGCCCATTGTCTCACAGTATTGATTTGATAGTGTGGCAGGCTCTACCTCATTAAATTAGAGCCATTTTCACTAATGGGTAAACCTTAAAACAAAACAGTTGATCCCCAGGCAAAGGATTGAAGCCATGGTAAGGGAAAGGAACATCATTTTAAAGGCAGAGGGGAATAAGGATGAGAATTGTAATTGTCAAGTACACATTTTTATAAAGGAGATAGAAGGAGCAGATAGATGGTGATAATAGTAAAGAAAATATTATGTATTTGAATGGTGTAAAGAGAAGGGATTGAATTCCAGGGACAGTTAGAGGATGCAGAGATTACTGTTGTTAAGTAGCAAGGGAAAGGGTGAGATTTGAGAAATTTCCAGCTCCTGGGTTAGACGGTTGTGTGCATCATTTAAAGGGGTGAGGAGGCTAGAGAGAAAGATAAAGATTTCAGCTTGAGATATGATAATTTTGAATTATTTTTTCAACCATAAATGTGCTCAAGCCCCCCCAAACACACATATATTCCAATCTGGGGCTCAGAAAAGAAAGTTGGACAGAAAAGAGCAATAAAAGAGTGTAGATACTGTCAAATGCTTGGTAGTACATGGAATCGTGGGTAGCCATCTGCTCAAGCAGAAGCGGAGAGACTGAACAGAATGAGGACAGATGGCAAAGGGGCGGCGAGAGCAAAATCAATGGGAGTAGAAAAGAATCGTGGACGAGAGAAAAGTGAAAAACCAAGAGAAGGGTGGTGTTTTCTTTTTAAGTTCACGTACAATGTTCTGGAAAGATAAACAACAATGCATTCAGATGCTATAGTGTAGGATACTGTCAAAATATATTACTAAAATTATTAAAGAATTATTTCATTCATAAAATAAAGGGCTGTATTATTCTAAATAGTGTTGGTAACAGGTTGGTCATTTAAGTTTTGAGCATCTGCTTTAAGGTTGCTTTAACATAGCCTTGGCAGAATGAAACCAATGTTTCAAGAACGGGCACTCTTAGTTCAAAATGCTCCAAATCCACACTTGAAAAAGATGCATGTCCAATAATTTTCAAAAAATTAAACCTCACAATTTTCTTAGTACAATTTAAGAATGTAACAGAAACAA
The DNA here is from genome assembly GCF_037038515.1 of Microtus pennsylvanicus. Classification (NCBI taxonomy): domain Eukaryota; kingdom Metazoa; phylum Chordata; class Mammalia; order Rodentia; family Cricetidae; genus Microtus; species Microtus pennsylvanicus. The sequence continues at coordinate 10,106,730 of NC_134597.1, read as the reverse complement.
TAAAATAATGCTGTGTATTTTTTTGTTGATGCTGTGTATTTTTTTGTTGACCAGGAAACGACATGCATTTTAAATTTAGATATCTGACAGGACACAGTTGCATGTCTGAGGCAAGATTAATGTTTGCCCTGTCAGAACTGACCTGATGCTATTTTAAGCACTAGAAATAAAGGAACATGAAGGTTGCCAAATACTAGGTGCCATCTAGTGGTCATTGACAGTTAAAATGAACATTGAGAAGATTTCAAGGGTTTTGTTTCTTCCATAAACACAAAAATGAATGCACAAATGAATATACAGATATATTTGCATGTATATGCTGACATTGTAGTAATTATATTTATCATATTCTGAATGAAACTATGTATTTATTTCTATCTTTAAAATATTTACGTTTATATCCAGACAAATAGAAAATATGCTTCATGATCATTGCTGTCTGGGTTAATGTGTTATTTAGGTTGATCCTGCAAGTTTGGACCAAGACATTTTCTTACTTGATTTTACAATAAAGAATGTTTATGCATCTGTACTTCCTCAATTAAAATGGACTCTGGAAAAATACATTTATTTTCGGTGGGCTTAAATTTATATTCTACTTTTCTTCTCTAAATTACTGAGGACCTAGAAAATCTTTCCAAAATAGTTAACTAGAAGAATTTGAAAAACATTAATAACTGCTATAATTAGTCATGTTTAATGTAGAAAACATATAACTTTTGGTTTGTATAGATGATAAAGTTTTTTGAGAATCTTCAGCATTGGTGGAATTCTTAAACAGGACAAATTTAGATCTATTAAGAAACTTAAAATTTTCAAGTTCTATAGTAAGTAATCCTGATTCCTAAAACTTGTTGAAAGGTACAGCTTAGTAACATAGTTTTTCTGACATATTTTTAATAAGCTTACTAATTTTGTGATATATTCGCTACTGATACTCTAATAGTAACAAAAGTATATAAAGAAAAAAACAAAGAAAATGACATCTTATTGTGCTAAATGAAAGTATAAAACTGAAAAAGACTATCATTTTCCTCGGCATCAGGACCCCTTACATTCACATACACTTTTGCACCATTAAGACACATTGCAACTTTGTTACTTTAGCAATAGTTCATTAGTCATTTCTTTTGAGGAGTCATGTTCTATTTAGAATCTTGTACATCACTTACATGATAAGGTTAAAACTCCATGCAGTTTCTCTAATGTAGTCCAGAAGGACACTGTGTGTTTATAGCAGAACAGGTGAACACAAACAAAATGAAATATCTAGGACTTATCTTTCAGAACTGACTTATATAATATGCATAGCTGAAAGTTACATTGCCAATCAACAAGAATTTATTGACTATACACTATACAAATGAAATCAGGGATGTATTTGTGACAATACATGCAATGTTTCCACCGTTAAAAAGCATTGCATGTTAGTGATACCTTCACAACAGACCAATAGATTGACAAATAAAAGTCATCTAAAATAAACTTCTGCTAGCAAATAATGTAAAGCTGTGGTAGGGTAGATAATGAGTGACTGTATAAAACAGACAGACAATTAAAGGAGTACTAATAACTTTTTTGACAATTTGAAAATGTTGAAAAAGCTGCTATGCAGACACCTCCAAAGTTACTTACTAGTGGCATTCAGACACTAGCTGATCCCATGCTGCTGTCACGAAATAACACCTGTCTCCAAATTGTAACAGTCAAATGCTAAGGAAAGTATTGTCCCATCAGTATAACCCAGAGCCTCCATACCCAAACGTTGGAAGAGATTTGTGTAACTAGGTCTGGAAACATTAGCTTAGTAAAAAAATGTAACAAACTTATTTTATTGTTTCACCAAGAGCTACAATGAATCTTACTTTCCGGATGGGTCTCAGGTCTCCTAAGAACTTCTGAACAGGATTTTTGAGCTTCCTAGTGACACTCAATTGTTCAAGTCACATTCATTCTCCTGCTTTGTGTCTCCAAGCTATAAGCTTGGATGAAAAACAGAGGCAACATGTTTGCTGCACTTGTCCTGATTCTAATTTTAACTTTATAATATTGAGGTCAGCGAGCCATGGTTATGGAAAAAGAGCACAAATCTTTCACCCTGGATGAACATGTGACTGAAGTGCTCAGTTGGCAAGATGCTTTTCCAGAGAGCCACTGGACAGCACTGGAGGGGAAATGCTCTACCTCGGCCTTCTTCCAGGGCATGGCCAGAAGTCACACCTGTGACACATCAGTCTTGTCCAGATCGTCTCCAGTTACAGAATATAACTTTAACTCTGGAGGCATCCATCATAGCATTTTGTTGCTAAAATCTTAGTAAGGTAATTTAAGGTCAGTTTTCTCTACCTGCATTCAAGAGAAGTCGCTGAATCCTTGTCATATCAAACACTAGAGATAAACGTGAAAAAAAAACAGTTGTTGAATTTAGAGCACAGTACAGTTCAAATTTAAATATCAAACACTCAAAAATTAAGAGAACAGTGGTGGGTTCATCTTATGGTGGACCATGTGTTATGCATAAATCTGCCTAATTATGATGAGAATATACTATGCCCCCCCTGCAGCATTCTTAATCCTTATGGGGATTCTGTATAGCTTAGGTAATAAAATACAGAATGAATAGTATAGTTTTAAGTCTGACCTGGTAACACTGCATCTCTTTTCCAACCTTGAAGACACAAAGGACTAATAAATGAAAAAATAGATTGTTGGATTCAGGCAAAAAATTTCAGCATGCTACAAGGTTATTGGTAACTAGTTATTTGGAACACAATAATGTATGTAAATCTCTCTTTAGGGACTATAAGAATCATTTATGGGATTTCTATTTTTGTTGTAAAAATCATTTCTTTACTGAAGAGGCTAAACATTTACTAAGTATACTCTTTGAAATTATACAATTGTACTTTTATTCTTGCCTGTTGTAAAAGTGAAATATGACAGGCATGCTGAAACTCTGTTCTTTCAGTACCTTACTGAATGTCATTCTATAAACAGAAAGTTATATTATTATTACAGATGTCCACATGACTCAGTTATATTTGTATAATCCTCATATTTTTAGCACAATTGACTCTCTAGTAGCATGAGATTTCATGGTGGGGATAACATTCTAGCAGAAGAGATGCTAAGAAAAGGTTTGACTGCAATGAATGTCAGCTTTGTTCAATTATCTTTACTTTTATAATTTTATGACAAAGATGATCATGTGCAGATGAGACTATGAATGTTATTTGTTTTTTAAATTTTTTTAGTAAGGCATGTACATTTTTGTTCTCATCATTAATAGGTAAATATCACAACATTGCAATGTAACAGTAAAGCTGTTAAGAGAACATAGGGAAAGTGGAAAGTACATCCTTGGAATTGAAAAGGAAATACAATGCTGTAGGACAATGCTATTGTACATTGTAAAGATTTGTTACTTGTATTGGTTTAATAAAGCACTGATTGACCAGAAACCAGGCAGGAAAGTATAGGTGGGGCAACCATTGTAGGAGAATTCTGGGAAGAGGAAAGGCATTGAGTCAGTCAACAGCCAGATGCAGAGGAAGCAAGATAAAAATGCCTTACTCAGAAAAGGCACTACGTCACATGAGTATACATACATATGAATTATGGGTTAATTTAATTTGTGAAAACTAGTTAGTAATAAGTTGAGCGATAGCCCAACAGTTCATAATTAATATAAGCCTGTGTGTGTTTATTTGGGACTAAACAGCTTTGGGATGGGCATGACAGAAGCTTCCATCTACAAATGGCACCCAAATGTGGGGCTTGAACCCATGACCCTGAGATTAAGAGTCTCATGCTCTACCAACTGGATAGACGGGCTATTTTATTTTTCTGATCTTCAGCTTGAATCCCAATATCTGCCTCTGGGTTTTTATTATTCATGCTACAATACCATGAAACTGTCTGATATAAAAATATACTTTAATCTATTAGAAAAATAACTACTAAAAAAGTTAATGATGATAATTATACGGGAAATATACTATAGAGGTTCTATAGGTTCCTCTAGAGAACCCTGACTAATTCAGGAAGCTGCATAGGCACTGGTAGGTTTGGAAGCCAGTGAAGATGAACACTATTTTCATAACATAATTAGCTTTGGACCCCACCTCTCATTTACCATATGAAAGTGTGGAAATACAAAGATAGGGTATTTGTTTAATTTCTTTTAATACTCTTCATGGAAAATTTCTCATGGTCAAATGATGGAATCTGAGATCTGACTTCTGCATCTGATTTTAGGTGGAGTTGTGATATTCTTATCTGTCCACAGTATTAGAACAGTCCATATTATTATTGTCCACTCCATATAGAGTTAATCCAAGTAGGCCTTCCAGTTACGTAGCCAGATTACCCTTCAGGAACATTGATTCACAAGAATATATGCTAAGGATATGGGAGGAATAATTACTTCTTAGCTAGCAAATGTGATTGTATATCCCATAAACTCCTTTCTTGGATCAGTTTTTGAAAGTCTTTACTGCTAAGTCAGCCTGTTTTCTCAGTTCTAACTCGAAAGTGCAATTTCTCTTTGTCACCTTTTTTTATTTTCTTTAGATGCTGCCTAAATTCCTAAAGATGCTTTTGCTAGCATTCACAATCTTTTCTATGAAAATCCCATTTTTCCTTCTAAAGTATGTTCTACCATTGCTAGCAGCTACTGTTGATCTCAACACAAAAGGCATGATTTTTCTCTTTTCCATTTCTCTTCTTTCAACATTTGTTGTGATGTACAGATTGCCTGCCTTGTTATTTTTCTTTCAAATTGAAATAAAGTAGTTCCATGGTTCCTTATGAGTCCATTTTTAAATTTGTCCATCAATAAGACAAAGATTCTAATGAAGAGATCCTGATTCCCCAGTAACATGTCTCTTGCTCAATTCTTTAACACAGAGAGAAATGGGCCATGGTATCATGAGGTACACAAAGCCTCCAGTAACTCTTCCTTTAGTTCATTTTTGTCAGATATTTTGACATCACTGGGAGAAAAGTCAATTTTATGGTAACTCAGGTTGAGACCTGTTTGGTATTATAATAATAATAGCTACAGAGAAGAAAGAAAGCAAAATGTGGGTTTGCTCAGGAGGCCACTTGGAGCATACTGATCTCTGCATTAGTTCTATCAGTTACTGGACAGATATCTCTGATGACAATGAGAGTTATCACCAATCTGATTACAGCAAATGGCCACTTCAGGCACCGGTAAGGCTCCTAGCAATGAGATTAGAATCTGTCCCTTGTGCTTAGCTGACTTTTGGGAACTTGTTCCTCATGTTGGATTACCTCAACCAGCCTTGACACAAGGGGAAAAGCTCGGTCCTGCCTCAACTTGATGTGCCATGCTTTGTTCAAACCCATGAGAGTGGAGACAGAGGGGGAGCATTGGGAGGGGGGGGAGAAGGAAGGGGAAACTGCAGTCGGTATATAAAATAAATGAAACAAATGCTATCTAACTAAAATAAATAAAAATAGGAAGTATATTGATTAGAAATACCAATTATGACAAGAAACTCAGCTTCTACTCAATGAAATTACATCTTCGGGTTCTTTGTTCTTCTTAGAAATCTCACTATGATACACTGTGTACTAAAAGGCCTCTAAAACTGACCCAAACAACAAATGAAATCAGACACCTTTAATCCCAGCACTTGGGAGGCAGAGACAGGTGGATCATTGTGAGTTTGAATCAGCCTAGTCTATGAAGTGAGTTCCAGGACAGTCAGACCCATTACAAAGAAAATCCCTGTCTCGAACGCCCCCAAATAAGAAAAGTATAGTATTCTGCTGAATAAAGATGCCCAAAGTAACAAACACAGGTGGTCATAAATAGCAATCAGAAATTAGAAAGGTAATTAATTGTCATAAGAATAAAAAATGCATTAAAATATAATATAGCAATATTTCCATATTTCTGAGAACAAATTTCTTTTATCATATAGTCAAAATATTAGTCAAGTATCTGAGAAGAAACACAATTTCTGATGTTTAGGATCACAACTACACATTTGCAAATGTTTTCATTAGAGATGTACAACATATAAATACTCGCAAAACAAGAAAACATTGAGAACAGAAGCTTTGAGAAGTGGTTAAGTGGTTAAAAGTACATACATCTCTTGCAGAGGACCTAGGTTCGGTTCCAAAACTTACATCAGGCATCTCATAAGAGCTGTAAGTACAGTCCCTGGGTCTCCTATGTCCTCTTCTGGCCTCCATGGGCACTAACACACAAGTGGTGCCTATACTTGGGGACAAAAGCAAATACATAATCTTTAAAAGTAAAAGAATAATTAAGCAAGAAAAAGGAAAACCTAGGATGTAGGAGTAACTGATCCAACATAAGAACTTGGCAAAGGAAAACTCTGGGATTAAAGTCTTAATTTTAGGCTTATGGAGAAATCAATGCAAGCTTTCTAATGTTTGCATGTCATTGATTGCTAAAGTTAATGGAAATTTCTTCAGATAATTAGACAAATGAACAAATAAATATTATTTGTAACAAAGAAACTGTATGTACTCCTCGGCTCAGTTCAACTTTAAATGACACACACACACCATGCTTGGATGTTGGTGATTACCTTTAATTCCAGCGTTCAGGAGGCAGAGACAGGTGGATCTTTGTTAGTTCAAGGCCAGTCTGGTATACAAAGTGAGTACCAGCACAGCCAGAGCTATTACTCAGAGAAACCCTGTCTCAAAAACAAACAACAACAACAAAAAAAAATACTCAGACTTAATTTGAACACAAGTATTTAAGCAAACATACAGAAAACAAAAGGGAAAGTGGATGAAAATGGGTGTATATAGTGGCTTGAGGCAGGTGGGAAGGTAACTAATCAACCCCATATAAATTTTTGGTATTGTAAGCTCATTTGAAGCAGAATGAGGGAAATTCCAGGGAGGAGGGATTAATCTGGGGCTGATTGGTGGAGGAAAAATCCTAGCAGTTAGAGACCTTTAGCAGCATAGTAGGCAAAGCTATCTTTAGTTATCAAAAGACTGTAGTCATCTACTATGACAGCAGAAGACCAAGGGGTGCCTGTTGATTGAATGCTCCTGAGATGTGGTTTTCTCTGAGAACTGTTTGCTCAGCTCCAGCCACTTCCACTAAACTGAAACTAGGGTCTAATCACTGGGAGGCACTATCAGATGCTTATCATGGCTCTGATCTATATGAGGGCTTCTAGGAGAGCCTGGCAAGGCTCTAGTTTGTCCCGTCCCCTGCCTTCTCACTGCTATCAGTTAATGTTTTTAACACCAACTCTGATGCCACTCCTCAGAGTGCAGTGGAGCCTGGGTGTAGATCCAAGAGGTACAGAGAAAGTGCTCTTAATATAATCTTATAAAAGGAACCTGGCAAAGCAGACACTACAGTGAACAACAGATCTGAGGTACAACATTGGAATTAATAAATCACTCTTGTTTATTGGATAAATGACTGCTAGTCTTTTATTAGGACTTCTTGAACCTCCTCTTGAACCCTAACAGTAGCAGATGCAGGGAATCCCTCCTTTTTTTTTCCTGTACTAAGTCTCAGAGAAGAAGATGGGGCAAGAGTCTTATTGCATTTTCTGAATTCAAAGATACCTCAAAATGCTGCAACTTTACACATCTCTGAGCTACAAATAGAGGATGAGGCTATGTATTATTGTGTTATCTTGGAAAAATAGTGTTTCTCGTAGTGATACAGGAAAAGGGAGAAGTAGGTATAAATTATATGTTCTTATAAGAAGTTCTGATAGAGGACATACAGAGGCTGCATGGAAGGAAGCTGGCAGGTACATAGAACAATGTCTGGGATAACATCAGCTGTGACCAGAGCATAGGCCCATGGTAGTGCTGTGGACTATGGCAGAATGGGACAGAACCTGCAAAGGCACCTGCAACAGCTTCCATGTCCAGGCATGGATGGCAAGCATGTGCCAGCATTGAGAAGAGTGACTATTTGTTGGGAGCTGTGCGGCCCAGTTTTGGACCAGTATATGAGTATTTGTCCAATGTATCTGCAGATGAGGCAAAATCCCATGGGGACAGTTTCACTCGACAAGGACCTGTGGACTTGGAGACAGCATGGATTACTGCTGGGACTGCACACCTTGCATGCTCTCTTCTCTCTAGTGATACTGGAAATTCCCTTCATAGTTTTAATGGCTTTTTGTCACTCGTGTTGGACAGATATGATCATTCCTGGAAACCCCAGTTTTTCTTTACCTTCTCATAAAATTCTTTAGAAACTCATGGTTCTCAGGTGTCTTGCCTATAGATTCCAGCTGTTACTGCAGAACCTGGGAGCTGTTCTGATTTTGTGCTGACAGAATTGGAAGCTGATTACCCCCATTTCTGTAAGTTTGTTTTGAATGGGATTGTTATTCTTCAAAATGTGTGCCTATGTCAATCAACTTTTAGTTTTATAAAGGCAGGATCTTACTGGCTTGATGTTTCACCAAGCAAGCAAAATGATAAGTGTTGTTTTTGATTTAAAGATTTTTGGTGTAAAAGTTGAGAAAAATACTATTTGGCATATTCGTTTTTGGTTAAGATGGACATTGGAGAATGGGAAAAACTTTTTTGTTAGGGTGGAAAAACACACTTGTTTTATGATGTATAAATAAAGATGGTTGGATCTATTCAGGGCCAGTCACTTGTGTGAAACTCATAAAAAATGGTATTATTGTGAATTAGCCCATTTTATTACTAAAACAAAATATCTGAAGCTTAGTAACTGAAACAAGCAAAGATACGTATTCAACAGTTCCTCAAGTTCCAGAGCAAGACACAGTGCAAGCTCTCCTCTACTGACGGTGTCAAATTGGACCAAACATATATGATAGGAACATATCACTGGCAGACAGAGCAATAGAGGGGTCAACTGCAAGCTTTTATACAACTAACCCACAGGGTAATTAAGCCAAGTTCTCTTTAGAATCACCCCAATGCTCTCAAGTTGGTTTATAGACTTAGTCCTGGACTCTAGACATATCAAAGTCCTAATGGCTTGACAAACTCTCACATGAACACACTGAGGACTGAGCCTGGATCCTTGGGAGGGCAGAGGATGAACCATGTCAAAACCATAGCAAACTGCTAAGATCAAATCTAATTATACTAAAAAATTTGATCTAAATATTTACTTAGGTATACTCAACTTCATTGCAGAGGAAATAGTTAAGACACTTGTAAAATTCTGCCTTTGAATCATAGTACATAGTAGTAGTGATGAAACAATTGAGTAAGAAAATAAAAGTTTATAAATACAAATGGTTTAGTTTTGTAGATACATTGTTAAACTCGGTATACTCTTCAAAAATAAAATGTATAGAACAGTATTTTAAAATTATAATTATTGATGTAAATTTGTCCACTTTGAATTACTTCAATCACAAATCAAACAGATTATTTGTTGACAGTTTCCATCTTAGGAATCATACATATTTAAACTATGCCAAGGAGCACCTTGCTGAGATCGTAATTTCAGTATATTCATGTGGCTAGGATGCTTTTTCTGTTTCTGGGGAGGTTCTGCAATAGAAAGGAGCTATCCTTGCATTTAACTTCACATGAAAATGGGAACTTTATCACAAGTCTTATCGTCTAAGTTCTGAGATTTTTATCTATACCTATGATTACAGGAAGGATACGAAGACCTGACTGTGAGAAGAAAGAAATGCTTGACACTTCCTCCCTCAGATTCCTAACAGCTCTTCACATTCTACACTTTGAAGATCTAATATACTCTTGATCTCTAAGTGTTGGCTCAGCAAATGTGGAAGAAGTCCTCCACCGGTAGTCAGTGCTTCCTCAGTCACTTTAAAGTGTGCTTCAGTGAAGGGCATCTAGGTTGTTTCCAGGTTCTGGCTATTACAAACAATGCTGCTATGAACATAGTTGAGCATATACTTTTGTTCTATGATAGGGCATCTCTTGGGTATATTCCCAAGAGTGGTATTGCTGGGTCCAGGGGTAGGTTGATCCCGAATTTCCTGAGAAACCGCCACACTGCTTTCCAAAGTGGTTGCACAAGTTAGCATTGCCACCAGCAATGGATGAGTGTACCCCTTACTCCACAACCTCTCCAGCAGAGGCTATCATTGGTGTTTTTGATTTCAGCTATTCTGACAGGTGTAAGATGGTATCTTAAAGTTGTCTTGATTTGTATTTCCCTGATTGCTAAGGAAGTTGAGCATGACCTTAAGTGTCTTTTGGTTATTTGAACTTCTTCTGTTGAGAATTCTCTGTTCAGCTCAGTGCCCCATTTTATAATTGGGTTGATTAGCTTTTTACAGTCTAGTTTCTTGAGTTCTTTATATATTTTGGAGATCAGACCTTTGTCAGTTGCGGGGTTGGTGAAGATCTCCCAGTCAGTGGGTTGCCTTTTAGTCTTAGTGACAGTGTCCTTTGCTTTCCAGAAGCTTCTCAGTCTCAGGAGGTCCCATTTATTCAATGTTGCCCTTAATGTCTGTGCTGCTGGGGTTATACGTAAGAATTGGTCTCCTGTGCCCATGTGTTGAAGAAAGTATGGAATATATACATATTAGAGTACTTCTCAGCAGTAAAAAAAAAACCAATGATTTCTTGAATTTTGCATGCAAATGGACAGAAATAAAAAACACTATCCTGAGTGAGGTAAGCCAGTCCCCAAAAGATGAACATGGGATGTATTCACTCAAAATTGGTTTCTAGCCATAAATAAAGGACAATGAGCCTATAATTCGTGATCCTAGAGAAGCTAAATAAGAAGGTGAACCCAAAGAAAAACATATAGTCATCCTCCTGGATATTAACCTTCATCAGGCGATAAAAGGTGACAGAGACAGAGACCCACATTGGAGCACCAGACTGAAACCCCAAGGTCCAAATCAGGAGCAGAAGGAGAGAGAGCACAAACAAGGAACTCAGGACAGCCAGGGGTGCACCCACACATTGAGACAATGGGAATGTTCTATTGGGAACTCACCAAGGCCAGCTGGACTGGGTCTGAAAAAGCATGGGATAAAACCGGACTCGCTGAACATAGCGGACAATGAGGACTGCTGAGAAGTCAAGAACAATGGCACTGGGTTTTGTTCCTACTGCACGTATTGGCATTGTGGGAGCCTAGGCTGTTTGGATGCTCACCTTACTAGACCTGGAAGGAGGTGGGAGGTCCTTGGACTTCCCACAGGGCAGGGAACCCTGACTGCTTTTCAGGCTGATGAGAGAGGGGGAGTTGACTGGGGAAGGGGGAGGGAATTGGGAGGTGGTGGCAGGGAGGAGGCAGAAATCTTTAATAAATAAATAAATAATAATAAAAAACAATAAAAATAAATAAATATTAGAAAAATAAAGTGTGCTTCAGGTAGCTTATATTCAATAAATAAATTTGTATTTTTTTACATTCTTCATATTGGTATATAATTATTCACAATAGGTCCTTTGATTTGCTTTTTAGTTTCTCCAGATTTTGCTCTAATCTGTCTAGCTGCATTTCTCATTTTGCTCATTTGAGATAAACATTTGCACTCACAGAGACTGTGACAGCATTTGCAACACCTGCACCACTGGCTCAAACCAGACCAAACCCCAGCACTGGGAAGAGGAAATGCACACAAAACCTTAACCCTGACAAAGAAGCTGTTTGAAATCTTTTTTTTTATCTTCTTAATTAATCTAGCTAAAATCTGACAAATTCTCATAATATACAATGCACCATGATTGAATCAATAAAAATAGATTAATACCAACGAAAGATTGAAGTAGTAACTAAAAACATGCCAACAAAGAAAAGCACAGCATAATATGTTTTTTTTTTTTATTGAGAAAAGGAAAAAAAGTATCCGCTTCCTCCCAGCCTCCCCTTTCCCTCCCCCTCCTCCCACCCCTCTACCCCTCCCTCTCCAGTCCATAGAGCGGTCAGGTTTCCCTGCCCTGTGGAAAGTCCAAGGTCCGCCCCCCTCCGTCCATGTCTAGGAAGGTGAACATCCAAACTGGCTAGGTTCCCACATAGCCAGAACATGAATTAGGGTCAAAGCCCCGTGCCAATGTCCTTGGCTTCTCATCAGCCCTCATTGTTCGCCATGTTCAGAGAGTCCGGTTTTATCCCACGCTTTTTCAGTCACAGTCCAGCTGGCCTTGGTGAGCTCCCACTAGATCAGCCCCCTTGTCTCAGTGGTTGGGTGCATCCCTCGTGGTCCTGACTTCCTTGCTCATCTTCTCCCTCCTTCCGCTCCTCATTGGGACCTTGGGAGCTCAGACCAGTGCTCCAGTGTGGGTCCCTGTCTCCATCTCCATCCATCACCAGATGAAGGTTCTATGGTGGTATGCAAGATATTCGTCAGTATTGTCAAAGAAAAACTGACACAAATTCTCTTTAAAGTCTTTGAATAAGTGACAGACATGACTTTCAAACTTATTTTGTGAAATCACTATCATGGTTAGCACAGCTAAATTAAATCGTCACGCAGGAAAGCTATGGACTAATAACTCTGATGGACATGGATGCAAAGACCTCAATGAAATCCTTATAAACTGAATCACACATGAGAATCACTGTATATCATAACCAGAAGGCATTTGACCCTGAGGTGCAAATTTGTCTTATCCCAGGCAAATCAATCAATATGTTCCTTATTTGAAAAATGGAGGACAGAGACCACATAATTATTTAAATAAATGAATAAATATGTCTAATAAGTCCAGCAGCCTTTCATGATAAAAATTCTGAAAAATTGCTATCAAGATAAATATGCCCTGTGTGAAAAATACCGTTGATGACAACCAAAAGACAAAACACTGTCATTCGATCAATTTTTAGTATAAGGCAAGAATGCCTACATTAGTCATTTCTTTTCAATATATTCCTCAAAGTGCTAAGTTAGGCAGGAAGGAGTTAATTTTTCCTAGTAAGCAATTCTCTCTCTCTTTCTCTCCCTCTCTCTCTGTATGTGTGTGTCTCATGAACGCACACACTTACACACCCACCTAACCTCCCCCCATACGTAAACATGAATAAAAACTAATAGGTAAATTCAGGAAATTCAGAGGATTCAAAATTCATACATCAACCTGGGCAACATTCTTTAAATATAAATAAAGAGTTAATTGAAAAAGAAATTAAAGAGGATCTTATTTACTGTAACATAAAAACAATAAATTTTGGTCTGGGCAGTGGTTGTACTGACTCTGCTGAAGAAATTAATGTGTTACTTATTTTTTCATTTTTTTTTCAGTTTTCTCTGTGCAACAGTCCTAGCTGACCTGGAACTAGCTCTGAAGATCAGGCTGACGTCAGACTCACAGAGATCCACCCGCCTACCAAAGGTGATCACCTCCACAGCCCGGCTAACATATAAATACAGTCTTGGGCAATTTCTCATATTCTTTGCTAAATTATCACAGGAATGGGCTCTAGCCTAGTTGCTAATACTGTAGACCTCAGCAGCCTCTTGAGTTGCACCTCTATAGTTCACCTTTCTTTCAATACTGCTTTCTTCCAGGCTCCTACTAGAATAGCCTTTTAAGCTCTGCTTACACCATTCCACTCTCTTTCTAACCCATAGTTCCAAAATCTTCCAGTCATTCAAAAACAGGGCCACATTCTTCTACCTGCCGTAATTTAAAAATGTGCGACAAACAGAAGTCACACAAAGCAACAAGCTCACATAGGAAGTTTATTGGAAGAGGAGAGAAAAAGGACAGAAAGAGGGGCAAAGAGGAGGGAAGAGAGGGAGGCAGAGACAGGTCCTTAGGGACAAGAACAGAGGAAGAGAAAGAGAGAGAGGAGGGAGAGAGAGAAAACAAGAAAGAGATGGGAGGTAGACAAGTCTATCTTTTGAAAAGAAACCTAGCAACGATGCACAGGAGGTGTTCTTAGTGGCTTCAACTGAGGACGTATCCTGTCAGAACCCAAAGGGCAGGCCAGTACAGATGCCTATGTACTACTTATGGCTTCCATTCACTGTTGTTGCTATAAAAGACCGTAAGCATAACAATTTTTTAAAGCAGTATCATCCCCAAGGGATAGGACTACCACAATGAAGAAGCAGAGCAGCAAGCAGCAGGAATGGAGGCAGGAGCAAGAATCTGAGAGTTCACACATTCAAATGCCAGTCAGTAGGAAGCAGAAATGGATGGCTGGATGTGGCATAGGCTTTAAATTCTCAAAGCCTCCCTATAACAAGGCCACACCTCTTAAACTTACCCAAATAGAAACAGCAAATGAGAACCAAGTGTTAAAATATCAGGGAATATGTGGGACCTTTCTCATTCAAGTAATGCATAAGCTAGTAGGTAGTGGCTAGCGCCATTAATCCCATACTCCTATGCAGAGAAGAAAGCGCTAAGTCATTAAAAAGAGCCTACAGTTTTTTGGAAGGATAAAATAAGGCACAGGTCTACTTAGAAAGATTAAGAAATATTCCTACTACTCGGAGGAAGTGACAATAAGTGTGGATGGTGGAAGGGGAATATGATCTAATTACTGTATGTACATCTATAAAAGTATCCTGTTAAATAGCTTGTTTAGTAAAATTATTATATTCCAATAAATTCATTTTTTAAAACTATTATTTAAAAAGAACTTGGAAATTATTTATTGAGCTAGTATGTTGTATTGTGGTTAACATACCCAAAAAAATTGGTATTAAAAATGGTTCAATCTTGATAATAGGTTCAAAACACTCACCTTATAAGTATGTTTTAACAAGATATTTTGTAAGTTCTCTGAAGAATATCAAAATGTTTAATGCATAGCTTCATGTTGTCCCTTGGAACCGAGAAAGAACACGTGTGGGGGTTTGTTTCCTAGAGTGTTACATTATTCAGTAATTTCACAGTGTGTATGATTGGATTTTAAAACAATCTGGCATTAATTTACTGTAACTCCTGATCTCCCAGCCGTGCCTCCAACTGGAACACCTGCAATACTCTCTTGGTACAGTACAGGACACGCGCAAGGGCCTGAAGATTGAAAGAACACACAAGAGACCTGGGTCATCGGATAGGAGATCAAACGAATGCCGTTTATACAAACTTAGGAAAAACCTTAAATACCTAGGCTTTGCATGAGGAATACCCCTCCAGGAAGGTGGGAAATTACCACACCCAAGGTGGAGTCAACAATGCCCTGTAACTAATCACCAGATGGGGTAGAGGGAGCACAGGAACAAACAGGAAACACTGGCTGGCCAGAAACTGTCCTCAAAATGAACCCCAGGAGCAAGGGTAGACCCATGAGCCCTACAGTTTACCATTTATATCTATGGCTACTTTGCATTTCTGTTAATTAAGAGTGAACTGAATGACTGTAGTCTAGTTGCCTGTATCTTGAAAGCTGACTTATTCCATACTAATAGCATCATATCCCACTTCAATGCAGTAGCGTTCTGTCTTAAAAACTGAAGTAGTTTTTGTCTGGCATCTAGCATTACATACTGGAAAAGAGCTCACTGTGAGTGCAAGCATCTCATCCCTGAAAGGAGCCTGTACACATCTTTACATTAAGAGTTTATGGAAGAATAGTGGAGTGGACATATTTCAGATTGCTCATGGAGAGAGACATTCATTCACTCATTCTCTTCCGTCTTTTTTTTGTCCTCTGTATTTTATAGTATATATTTACAAGGGCATTTAAACAGGTCAGGAACCTTACTGGTTATGCTCGTTTCAAACAGTATTATATTATGAGTTTACAGTATGCTATTTCAAGAATAAACATTTTTAAACTAAGAATATTTTTTCCTATGTAAAATAAGGGGAGACATTTCCCTATACCACTTCTTAGAAAATTTTCTCATGCAAGCTTGATTTGTAATTCATTCTCTGTTCCTTTGAGATCTGTTCAAATCATTTTAAAAGCCTCCCGCTAATTTTACAACCAGAAATGTATTTCTTCAAGTCTTGGGAAGATTTCTTTGGCATGTGAACATCAAGGGAGATAGCAAACCTCCTCACAGGTTCTGTGGGAGGCTGGGGGACTACTCAGTGGGCACATCACGCCAAGTTCAACACTCCCTCCTGTCATAAAGATATGTTTGCTTTAACTTTTATGACTTCAATTACTAGGGAAATTTATAATAAACTTCATGTGATAAATGGTACTGTCAAGTTTTCTTAAGTACCATTGTTTACCTTGAGTATGTGAAAAGAATGGGATATTTGTCCTTGACTGTGGAAGCAGAGACATTTCTTTTGGTCTTTCCCATATTCTAAGGGGTATTCTGAGAGGCATCCCATTCAGAGTTAGTGTTAATCAAATAACAAACTTCTTTTCTTTCTTTCCTACCTCTGTGAAGATTTCTGGGCTCTGAAGATTTTATTTTTTATTATAATTCTCAAACAAAGAAACAATATTTTCCTACTTTTTATTAAGTGGCAAGAAATATGACTTTAAAAACCACGCCCCACACAGATCTACTACATTAGAACCTCTTTGGATCTGAGACTGTGTGTCTGTACATATCTGTATATATGATGGCTACTCAAGAAATCCTTCTTTGTTTGTTGGCATTTGACAATGTTAACAAGAATAAAAGTCTGTATTCTTTCTCTGAGAAAGCAACTCAAATTTTTTAGTCTTTTTACTCACAATTTGCTCATTGATATAAATTCTGAATCATTTATTTATAGTCCCACCCCCTTACTAGGATATTGTTTAGCATAATGCACTATAAACTAAAATTTCAAACTTTAAAATCCACTAGAATTAATTATCAGCCAGGTGAATCTAATTTGTTCATATTTGTTGCCATAAGAAAGAAAACAAAGAAATCCATTCAAACCATGTCTCTTAATTTTCTAGTATTTGTGAAAATGATGGTTCTGAATATTTTCAGCTTTCCAGAATTTTTTATTAAACATTCAATCTTGTACTAAAATAATTCTTATTCATGAGATTCTAGACATTACACTCAATCTATTGGTAAGTAAATTTACCCGTTACAATAAATTGTGTTTGGAATATGGAATATAAATAAGAAGGCAATATTTTATTGATTTAAATATTTAAAATAATTCAAAATGTTGAACTGCCAAAAAAGCCTCCATTTTCAAGTGTGTTTATAAGATTTTTCTGTTTTATCTTATTACAAGTTTTATAATTATAAAGTTTTCCAAACTAATATATATTTTTCTTCTGGCCTTGTTGCTTTATTCTTTGTGCTTTATAATTATGTTTTTCTTCTTTAAACAACAGGAATGTCATATGAAAGATTGACATGTCACAATCAGTTATTGGGTGAAAATAAAGTACACTGCGTAATTTTTGCCACTTTCTCATGAAATTTCCTGGGTCAAATTCATCAAAATTTCCCATTGTTAAAGTAATGCCCCAGGCTTTAGTTCTTGGACTCTACTTTTTTTATATTTTTAGTTATTAAAACCCAACTTCATCTGGAGAAAATGCTCATCAATAAATGTGTGTTGGTAGTGTGTGTGTGCTTGTGTCTATGTATGTTTATAAACCATGCTTGCTGATGCAACTTCCAAAATAATCTCCAAACATAGAATTACCAAGTGGAACATTATCTAATTAACCTTCAAGGCCTGACAGCCTGGGAGATTACCAGGAAATAATCATAGCCCTCAGGTGCTGGGAGACACTGGGTGCAGCTAAGTATCTCTAATTCCCCAGGGGTATGATTAGCTCATGATAACAATGCTTCCTTGAGTTGCTCCATTGCTTTCATAAAGATCTTTATTGTGGGAAAGTGTTTATTTTTATGCAGGAGGAGGATGGAGCTGACAGCTAGGACTGTGGAATGAATGCAGTTACCTCAAACTTGGGGAATAGGCCATTACAACGTTTTTCATTTAAAGTGCTACCTGGCCAATCTTGATATTCAGAATACCTCAGAACCCTGGCAGTAATGCCTATCTTCCTTACTGCAACCTTGTAAAGTTTTGTTTATAATCTAATGATGTGGTTGTCTAAAATTAGTAAATGATGCATTATAGAATAGATATAGATGCATGTGTAAATAGACCCACAATTTGTGGCAAAAAATATTTTTATCATCTTTAAATTATTATAACAAATACCTGAAACAATCTACTTTGAAAGGGAGAATATTGACTTTTGTTTCAGTTTATTATATGTTTTGTTGGTTGTATACACACACACACACACACACACACAGACATACACATATATATCACATATATATATACATATATACATATATATATATATATATATATATATCACAGATTTCTATTGTATTTTTTGGCAAATAGTTAATACTATGATTATTAATGAATTTTTGTGTATCCTCACTGTCTTAGGATTTCTATGTCTGTGAAGAGACACCATGATTATGGTAACTCTTATAAAAGAAAATATTTAGTTGGAGTAGTTCACTTATAGGTCAAAGGTTTAGTCTATTATCGTCAGGGTGGGAAGCAAGACTGCCTGTAGGCAGACACGGTACTAGCAAAAAACTGAGTTTTCTTACATCTTGACTCACAGGCAGCAGCAAGTTGTCTAAGGCAATGGAGGTATCTTTAAGCTATATGAGACCTCAAATTCTGTCTCCATAGTAACACACGTGCTCCAATGAGGTCAAATCTCCTCCAACAAAGTCAAACTTCCTAATAGTGGCAAGTCGCTTTGGGGGTCATATTCTTTCAAATCACCAAATTCTACTCCCTGGCTCACAAAGGCTTGTAGTCATATCATAATGCGAAAATGCATTTAGTTCAACTTCAAAATTCCCAATAGTCTGTAACAGTCTCAAACTGAGTTCCTTTAGAGTCTAAAGTTAGTCTATTTTGAGGTTCATGTCATTTCTTAACTGTAATCCCCTGTAAAATTAAAAGCACAAAGCAGACTGTATACTTCCATTATATAATGACACAAGACATACATTATCATTTCAAAACATAGGGAAGGGATACTGGGGAAATATTGAACCAAAACAAGACAGAAAACCAGATGAACAAACTTCAAACTCTGCATCTCTGTGTCTGATGTCAAAATGCTTGTCAGATATCCTGTTCCTTTCAGCTTTGTTGATTGAAACACACTCCTTTCGGTTGGAATGGTTCTATGCATTGGCAGGTATCCCATTGCTCTGGTATCTCCAACATCTTTGTGTCTCCAAAGCAATCAAGGCTTCAGCTTCACTGCTTCACACAACTGCCTCTCTAGGCCTACATTCAGGGACACCTCTGACACAGGCCTGGCCTCAGCAACTTTCCTTAGTCTTGGATGCAAATTCCATAATTATTCTTCTATACTCTGACTGCAGAAGATACAAAATAATCCCACACTGGTTCAGACTTACATATAATAAAGCGTTATTTATTTAGGGGAGACTCACAGAACATTGTCCTAGATCACAATTCTCTGCTTGAACAGCAACAGTGTCTAGCAGCTGGAGGCAAGGGCTGGAAGCAAAGAGAGTGAGCACATGCTTTACAGCTGCATTAATAGTATAAGAGACCATGCCCAAATGGTCTTTAGCTATTGGCTGAAGGAGCGGAAGGAGTTCCCACAGCAATCCTTAAATTCAAAACCACATGGACAAAGCTGTCAAACTCTGTTGCTTGGTGGAGCTGGAACACAGCCCCTCATTCAATTACACTTTACAGTTTTCTGTTTTCCACCATTTCTTTCATTACCTAAGCTTGGCTGTCCTGGAACTTGCTCTGTGACCAGACTGGCCTCAAACTCAGAGATCTACCAGCTTCTTTCTTTGAGTGCTGGGATTAAAGGCAAGAGCCATTATTCCTGGCTCAAAGCTTTTCTATAATTCCTTTTCACAAGTTGCAAACATAGCTGAGTGGGAGCTAGCCCTGAGGTCACCACTACCTTTATTCCATTTCTTAATAGACTTATCTGTTTGAACAAAGAATTTAGCTCCATTCAATTTTCTGGTGCCCCTTTTTTTCCTCAAACATTTTTCCTTGCTCAGTTTACTCTTTTTCATTATGCATCTTCATTAGAGTTAACACTAATAACTACACGATAGGTTCTATGAGGCTGTTTTGAGATTCACTTTGCCAATGTGATTAATCCAAAACTCTTCTCATTAGCTTCAGGTAAACTTTTTGGACAATAGCAAAAAGCAGCCACAAATTATTCACCAAAATATCACAAGAAAGATTTCTAGGCAACATGCTAACATTCTTCTCTTCAGAAACCTGTTGAGCCAGTTTCCCTAAAGTTCAAATCACTCTTAGCCCCACTGTCTTCTATGTCTACTGGTATGGACCATTAAGCAGCAGTTAAAACATTCCACTGCTTTCCTAACCCAAAGTCCCAAAGCCCAAATTTTTTCAAAGTTATGGTCAGATCTTTCATAGCAACACCCCAGACCCGGTACCAAGTCTGTCTGTTTGGATTTCTATTGCTATAAAAAGACACTACTTCCAGGACAGGCTCCAAAGCCACAGAGAAACCCTGTCTCGAAAAAAACAAACAAACAAACAAAAAAGACACTACTACTGTGGTAACTCATATTTTGGTGGTTTGCTTACAGTTCAGACATTTAGTCAATTATCATCAGGGTGGGAAGCAAGGTGGTATGCAGGCAGACATGGTGCTAGAGAAGGAACTGAGTGTTCTTCCATCTTGATTCACAGGCAATAGGAAGTAGTGTCAGGCACTGGGCAGTATCTTTAGCATGTATGAATCAAAGCCCACTTCCACACTAACACACTTCTAACAAAGCCATACTTCAACAAAGCTACAAATCCTAATAGTTCTCTTGGTGGTCAGTTTCTTTCAAACCACCACATAATATTATTTTGTTTCCCCTTTCGTTTTTTATTTGACTCCCTTTCTCTTTCTCAAAGAGTCCATTTTTGATGTGGGAAGTCCTTCTGTATATCTGTTGCTTCTATGGGTTAATTAATAAAGCATGTTGGCCAGTGGATTAGCAGAATAAAGCTAGGTGGGAAAACTAAACTGAATGCAGGGAGAGAAAAGGCGGAATCAACGGGGCCACAAGAGACAGACATGCTGGAATCTTGCCAGTAAAGTACATGGATCTTGCCAGTAAACTATGCACCTTGTGGTAGAATATAAAATAGGAGAAAAGGGTTAATTTAAGATGTAAGAGATAGCTAAAAATATGCGTAAAGTATTGGCCAAAGTGTATTGCAATTAACACAGTATTGTGTGGTTATTTCGGGTCTCTGCAGAAGAGAAACGAATAAGCAGCCTCCACCAGCACATTCTAACGCCCCTGTCAGATAATTTGTACTCTGTTCTTCCCTTTACCCTCCTCACATCTTCAGTATTTATCCCCTCCCCCGCACTTAAGGAGCCCCAGCCATTTCCCATTGGTTTTGTAAGGACTTTAAAATCATCCTTCCTCTCATTCCTCTGGTCATAACTAAGAAAGCAGATAAGTATCAAAGAATCCTTGCATTTAAGCAGTGTTCATATCACAGAGCAGATATCGTCTCTTGGTGGGAATTGGGAAGCGGGAAGCTGGGCTTATATGGAAGGGCATTGATGATAGGACCATTGTGTACAAACTTTTGGATGCCTTGCTTCATAGACAAATAATGGAAAGCCTTCTCCTACCCATGCATAATTCAGACAAATCCAACCTCTTAAACTGTCACACAAGCATCTCTTGTCTAGATAAACAATCTTTGATAATCCATTCTGAAATCTTAATAAATTCATTTACAATGTTTTGATTTCTCATTTTTTAGGGAACAATGTTAAATTGATTCTTTCAAGTTACTAAACAATGATTTGGACTGCTACGAACTTCCAGAACAAGCGTAAAACCTTCCAGTTTCTGAAGCAACCTCTGAAAAGCCATTATTAAGGGACAGTGTAGGTGCCAAGAGGCTTGATATCTGAAATGCAAGCAATGCAAAGAAAGAGTTGATATTAGTAAAATAACATAAAACTAAAACAGGATATAGAATAAAATAGAACTAAAAAAAGATATATTGTGAAAAGTAAATATAAATTCAGTATCATGAAATAAGTACAAGCAAATTCAGCTGGTAATAACTTGATGACATCAGTTTCATCTGTGTAGGAGATAAAACTTTGTGGCTCCAAAAAGTTGTTCCGACCACATGCTGGATGTGGGATGCATGTGTGTTAACATACATATAGAAACACATACAATAATTAATAATCATTCAAAAAGGAAACCAAATATTTGGTTTTGAAATACAGAGAAATGCATATAATTAAAAGACTATGAGAAGTTGTAAGAGTATTTTTACAAAAATATATTTCTCCATCTAGAAATAGTCCTATACTTTGCTTACACTAGAATATAATAAAAGTATTACTGACAAGGACTTGTAGTTTTGTAAAACAGTGACTGTACATTACTGAGTATTTACTATGAGACAACTGTTTTCTGGGATTTTATGTACATTGTACCAAGCTAATCTTATGCCAAAGAAAAAGGGGAACTACATCAGGAAAAGTGTCTTGATAGTTAAAGAAGAGATACAAAATTTGAACCCATAAAGCACTCTGGATCCAAAACATACCCATTAACCTAGTCAGGTAAACTCAACACTGATTTTGAAACAATAAAATCAATTAAAGCATACTTTTACCCAATGTTGTACAATATAAATGTGTTCTTATATGTGATCTGCTTTCTACTTATCAGACCATGCTTAACAAACATTTACTTACTCATTAGCTTGCTCTTGAGGCAAATTCTATCTTAGAATTCCCTTTGAATCTGGGGAGCCTATAAATAGAGATAAAATGTAGTGATTATTGATTCTATTTATTCTTACTTGGATTGAAAAATTTACAAGATGCCAATTTAGAATGGAGAGTTTCAACTAACACAATTGAAAATTACTCTGGCTCTCTAGAAAACAATATTCAGACTTTTTTTAGGCCATATTAATCTCTATTTAGACCACAAATTGTTTTGCCCTTATCTGTAAACTCATATAAGTCTTCAGTTGTTTTCATGAGTCTAAGAAAAAGCAAACATATCACTATGGTTTTAGTACTCATAAGTCTATAACACACACACATACAATTTTCATGCCAATTGAGTTTAAACAGAGAAAGTTGAATTGGTGCTATATACTATGTTAGCAACATTTATTTGAACCTAAATACTCTTCTGCAAAAGAAATACTGTAATAATGAATATATCATAAATGGATAAATAAATATATCCCTAATATCTTTCTCTCCAACCAGGAAGGATTAAGATTGATGATGTCCATAAACACTTGAAATGTCTCCTGTTACTTTAGCTCACATACAACGATTGGGAATGATTATTTTACACTCTATAAAAATGAAGGTAGTGGATTATTTAACTGAAGTCTTTCTTCTTCCCATATTCAGGTTTTCTGCTGATTTTTGATGTTTTTTTCTGCATTTCTGCACAAATTTTAATGCCTTGCAGAATTCCCCCAGGGGTTCTAATTCATGTCTTCTTTTATTTCTTCTTTTTATTTTCATTTACTCTTTTATTTCTCCCTCTTGTTGAAAATAGATTCTTTTCTCACACATTTTATTCTGATAACAATTTTCCCTTTCTCTGCTCCCCCCTGTTCCTTCCCACCCCCTCTTTCCTCTGAATATATTCCTTTTCTGTCTCTCACTAGAAACAATCAAACTTCTAAGAGAAAAAAAATAACAAGATAAAGAATAATAAGATAAAACAAAAAACCATGACATAAAAGCTGAACAAGGTAATCCCAAAGAAGGAAAAGAGTAACCACAGAAGGTGTAAGAATCAGAGACCCACTCATTCACACACTCAGAATCACATTTATACATTATTTTCAAAATTTAGGCTACATTAAACTTCATTAAATTTTTATTTGAAAGTGTGTAAGATAGAATAATCATTCTTGGAGCTATTTTTTTTTTAAATTCAGTCAGAAGAATGTCTCCAGTGTTTGTTCCTTGTGTCACTCAGATACATTTAATATAACTAAAATATAGTTTGGAAGAAAAAGAAGTAAGTATTCACACTTTTATATGTTGAGATTAGACAATTTATCTGGTGATCGTACAGTGCATAGCTCAGTGTAGAAATATATACATTATATATATATATATATATTCATAGTATGATCTTATCTAACAATAAATTTAGCACCTAATGAATGTGTAACTGTACTGAATTCAAAATAGGCTGGTCTGAAAAGAAAAATTAAGGAATGGTTTTCATTTGCTTTTTATATTTGTGCATGATTTCATTAGTCTTCTTAGGGTTCTAATGGTGCTTAATCAATATTTGCGATGTAGCTATACAATGAGCTATTTGCTTTCTTATGACTTACACAGTTAATATTGAAATGCAGGCCTGTCATTTTGCATCCTTAAACAATACATCAAATGACCATAACCTTTTATAGAATTCGTGTTGTGTTTCTCCACTATTACTCCCATTCCATTCACATCTGTGTTATTTGTATAAGAGCCACTTAACAAGAATAAACTAGGAATATTAAATTTTCACCTTTGATATTATTACTCATTTTGTTTTTTTGATATTTAAAAATAAATACAAGTATTTACTAATCACTTAACAACTAAAATAAATAAAATGAAGTATAATGCTAAACAATTATTATAGGGGAATAATGATTTAATTTCCAGTTCCATCAAATTATTATTTCTAGAATGCTGTCACTGAGAAAGCCTTGTATTATCATTAAATGACTTTTTTGCTTCATGGTTACTCACAACTGACATCTCATTTTTGAAAATGGCGAAAAGCTATATGCAAATGCTCTAGTACACGTCTAAGAAAAATGTTTTCTTTCAATAACTCCTAATGAACCCCTGTATTATCCAGGGTGTGAAAGTTGCCAGGATGTGTAATAGGATGACAAAAGCAAGAGTTTTAAAAAGCCATTTTGCTTGTGTAATGTGTGTGAAATCCCAGAATAAGTCCTAAGGGAAAAATTAATTTTAATAAGCTTTTCTTCTTGCTTAAAGTCTTTATCATTTGAAGGCACAAAGAATGGTATATTAATGAATCAGTAGTAATATAAGAGTTTGATACTGTGAAAGATTCTATTTCAGCATCATCCTGTACTTATCCTGTACTTGAACTGTAGGGAGGGCTGATGGGGTATTTCCTAGAACAATCATGTGTTATATCTCATAGAAGCACAGCACCAGGTAATCTTTTATGAAATCCTAAATTAATTGCCAATGATATACATTTATTTACTAGTTTGGATAGCATTTTATTCTGTGATTTCAGTAATAAATAAATGTTTGAAATACCCTAATTTATAGGCTAATAAATGAGGACATCTCGAAAGAAATTTGAAGTTAATATTAAACACAATCAACATATACCATAAAACTTAATAACCTAACTGCATATGAACTTCATTTCTAAAGAGATTCCAGAGTAGATCAAGGATATGCCTCAGAACGTCAGGAGCATCTCTGTTATAGTAGAGGCTCTGAGTACAGCTGACCACATACTGGAAAAGAAAATCAGAAGCCTCCATACACAAACAACTCCTGAAATAATTCCAGATTTATATGGGTTATACAAGCAAAGGTCACAGATAGATTCCAGCACTGGATCTTCAAAGTTCTGCATGACTTTTTCTAGAATGTTTGTCCTTCCTGAGACTATCGTATCTAACAACTTTCAAGTCTGTTTCCTTCTGCATTAACTTCAGAATCAAATGACTGGTAAATTATTGATGTGAATCACTGAACATGAAGCTGTTGAGGGGGAAAGGGAGAAAACATTTGTTCCGCATCACATGTATTGGTATGAGAGGTGCAAAATCAGAATAATGCTTTAGAACTAGCTTTCTTTGTGCCATAGCTTTAGGTCTGCTCTATTAATGCTGAGACTTTGGCTAAGTTTCAATTAATTAAATTAAGATGATCCCTTTTCCTTTTATTATCACATGATCACACAGTAAACTGTGGCACCTGGTTAAAAGAGTGTCACTATAGTTATTCTTAACTGCATAAGCCCCAAGCTTTTGATGTTTTATAGTGAATAAAACAACTTGGCATTCACTCTATTATATATCAGTCCCAGGGTATTAGGGCTTAAGAGTGAACACAGTGTGAATTGCCCTCAGGGACAAGGAGGCAGGGCAATGACCAGAGTAGAAAATACAAACTGCTGAAGCACCCCTAATAGTCTGCTTCTTGAATCTAATGACATTTGTATATGTTTAATCTTGTATTGAAAATGTATTATTTAGGGTAAGCCAAAGCAAGAACTTCAAGCATTACTTCCATACTCAAGAGTAGATGGAGAATAAATATCTGTATCCTTATGTGCTTGATACATTTACTCATTCTTATACAATTCAGGGGCCAACCCATTGGCTGGTCTTCCCTCCTTAGTCAAACATCTCTACAAACATCCTAACAGACACATCCAGATCTATCTCTTGTAAGTAAATCTAAGGCCATTCCAGTTCACAGTCAACACTGATTATCACAGGTTCACTCCTTGTCAACTTGACAACCAAATGCACCATTTAAAATGAAACATTACAAAGTCTTACTATTTTCTTTCTAGTACTAACAGTCTTGAGTTCATTTTACAATGAAAAATAAATTTAGTTTAACTTCAAGAAACCCTGTAGTCTTAAAATTTTCAGTATTGTACAAGAAATCGTTTCTGTGAATTAAAGAAATTTCAACCATAAGCCCAGTGGAAAAAATATAAAATTAAAAAATGAAAGAATAGGAGTCAGGAAAACCAAAACTAAATATATCCTTAAAATCCTTAAGAAAACCCAATACTTTAGAAACTGATTAGAAAATGAAATACAAATAGAGACTGAATAAAGTCCCTTGCGTAGATGGATAAAAGGGACCCTAGATGTCAGAAGCTATTAAATAAAAATTTCAGTGTCATGGGTGAGATACCTTTTTGTGAAGCTCCCTGAGGGCCCCAAAATAGTACAGACTAGAAGGCACCACTCTATTGTTCAAGAAACACCAAGAAACACATTTGTTACAATATGTAGAGAACCAAGCTGGATTTGATCTGGAAGCTTGATTCTGCTGGCTAGAATTTGAAGTAGTGGAAGGTGCTCTGCAGGTTGCTGGGTGGGGATGGTGGTAATCAGTAGTCTTACTCAGATGTAGATCCCGCATGCTACACTACTGGCCTATGAGGTCAATAGTGTATGACCCATGGTTAAAAGTGACATAATTGTAAGGTTTGTTGGAAAAGGAGATGAAGTGATGAAAATAAATTATATAAATGTGTGAAATTTTCAAAGAATAAGTCAAAATATATTTTTTAAGGTTGTACACTTCTACTAGACACCCAATACATATTCAGTTCAGAGGGGAAGAATAGATGCATAGTAAGAAAAAATCAGGTCAAAGCAAGAATGAAACACAGCAAAACCCCCAGTCCCAAATACTGGTGCTCTTTAAATACACTCAAATGCCACTATTCAGAGGAATGGAAATATTTAAATAGAAGATTTCACACTCAAGATTTCTAGAAACTAAATATCTACCATTTGTAGACATGGCAAAAATCTGAAGTATTTTCACATGTGCTCATGAAAGTAGTGTTGTTATCACCATTTTGTAAAACATTAGGATCATAACTAGCAAAGTTGATGCTTTTTAAACTGTATACTAATCATTTTGTTCTTGTATCTGTGCTAAGAAGATCAACTAGTCTTATTTGTGAATAACAAAAAAGAAAGAAAGTGTTAGATAATTGAAAAATATAAAACTGAGAGTTTCAGATACTAATGTGTACTTTTTTTATTGAGAAAAAGAAAATTTCCGCCTCCTCCCAGCCTCCCACTCCTCCCCCCTCACTCCTCTCCCCATCCCCCCACTCCTCTCCCTCTCCCCCCACTCCTCTCCCCCTCCCTCTCAAGTCTGAAGAGCAGTCAGGTTTCGCTGAACTGTGGAAAGTCCAAAGTCCTCCCCCCTCCATCCTGATCTAGGAGAGTGAACATCCAAACTGGCTAGGCTCCCACAAAGCCAGAACATGAAGTAGGATCAAAACCCAGTGCCATTGTCCTTGGCTTCTCAGCAGCCCTCATTGTCCCCCATATTCAGAGAGTCCGGTTTTATCCCCTGCTTTTTCAGTCACAGTCCAGCTGGCCTTGGTGAGCTCCCAACAGATCAGCCCCACTGTCTCCGTGGGTGGGTGCACCCCTCTTTGTCCTGACTTCCTTGCTCATCTTCTCCCTCCTTCTGTTGCTAAATAAGAAGGAGAACCCAAAGAAAAACATATAGCTATCCTCCTGGGTAGGGGAAGTAGACAAGATTGCCAGGCAAAAAATCGGGATCTTAAGGGTGGGGTGGGAGGGGGGTAAGGGGAGATGGGGAGAGAAAAGTGAGAAGGGTAGGATGGGGAGAACTTGGGGCAACGGGATGATTGGGATAAAGGAAGGTTGGATAGGGGAGCAGGGAAGCACATATCTTAATTAAGGGAGCCATCTTAGGGTTGGGAAGAGACTTGAACCTAGAGGGGCCTCCAGGTGCCCAAGGCGAGGTCCCCAGTTAGTTCCTGGGGCAGCTGAAGATAGGGAACCTGAAATGATCCTATCCTATAGCCATTCTGATGAATATTTTGCATATCACCATAGAACCTTCATCTGGCGATGGATGGAGATAGAGACAGAGACCCACACTGGAGTACTGGACTAAGCTCCCAAAGTCCCAATGAGCAACTAATGTATACTTTTATATTACAATAATAGAATTCTCTCTGTCTTTAGAAGCTGTCTCACTGTATAGTCTAGACTGACCTCCAACTCATGATCCTCCTGCCTCTAACTTCAGAAAGTTGGGATAACAGGGAGACACTACTCTACTCATAACAACACACTCTAAATGTAGTGAAAGAGATCCAAAAGACAATATGACAATAAGGAAGATTAGAGGCTATAAGATAAGTTAAAGGTTTCACTTAATGACAAGTGTGCTTATTGAAAAACAAATCATGCGCTGCCTAGAGTCAGCACTCAACAGCTTGATCATGTAAGGAGGAATGTGGATAATTTATGTGTCCTATTGGCCTTAGCTGCTATGAATTAATCTGGAACTTCAGAGAGTAGTAAAGATGAAAATGGAAACTTACCGAGATCAAGCTATTTTTCTCAGTTCTGCTGAGAATTTTTTTCAATCATAAGGCTTCTTGGACAGGAGACATTCTTTAAGAACCTAATCTAATCATGTCACTTGTTACTTATACAGATAAGGAAATTGAAGTCCAGAAAATTCCAGGGATTATATAAATTCCCAGTTAGACAATAATAGAGCTAAAATTGCATCCATGTTTGCCAATTCTAGCTAAAAGCAACATTTCCTGAACTGTATTTTAATTTGGTTTAGATTTGAGTCATGAAAATATACAAGCACAAATCTAGAGTAGCAAAACCTTCAGAAAGTCTAGAGGAAAGCTAATTCTTAACCTCAGGTTAATGACTTGCAGTAGATATTTATTTGATTTCTTTAAAAATTTTCTTACATGGGTATAGTCTAGTAGTCCAGTGATAGAGAATGATGGGAAGGCAACAAGGATGGTTTTGATGTAGGTGCTGTTTCATAATGGAGATTCAAAGCCATGGACATAGATTTTAAGAGAAATGCAATATACTGTTTTGTTATCAGACATGAATATCTGCCAAATCAGGTTATCCAAGTAATTTCTATGTAAGTCAATTAAGCAACAAAGTAATGTGTATACAGCTATATATCCGTATCTGTGTCATCTGTCTCTCTCTATTTTTTTCTTTTCTGTGATACAAGAATATTATAAAAATAAATAATTGAAAGGATATGAAGGCATACACTTAGAGAAATATAGAGCCTTTTTGGAAATCTTAGCAACCGCTACTTTTTATCAAGGATGTTATAAGACCTCCAAGATAGTAGGTCAAGGAAATCCACAAGGGGATTGTTAAATCGCTTAGCTCTTACCTGCCCTAAATTGCTATTAACCACACCTGACAAGAGAAAATATTGCTTAATAGAATTTTCCCATTTTTGTTTGCAAGTTACTTAGATGAGTGTTTGTCACATTGAACAAACTATGTTTCAGATGTGTATTAGACACATAGACGGTAGCTTAACTTAGTAAAATTAATGATAATTTGACATTCCTAGTTGTTTTGGTTTCGAAGATGTTCAACACAGGACACCAAAAAAGACACAGTTTCATAATTTAGGAAATGGCTTAGCTTCCACTCTGACTATACTGCTTATCCTTTTAGTGTTCAAATAATGAAATTTTAGTGGCCATGAAGTAAATTCTCATTAACATTAGAAACTCTTATTTGAGTGTCTTCCAGATGCACATAAAATTTCTTTAGGTAAACATAACTTTACAAAGGCCAAATAACAGATAGCAAGAACAAATATCAAATGTTAGAATTGCTAAAATCTCGGTAAATAAAAATGATCCCTTAGGCATGTATGCAATTTATGTGGACAAAATTTAGATATGATCCTTGGTCTTTTTAATGCCCTGAGATTTGTACGGCTTGTTCTGCCATCGCTGTCAATCAAGGTCAGCTTGAGGATAGCAATGCTGGGAGAGAATACCTTGGTTTTACACTTCACACCTCATGTTAGGGTAATAAATATGAGCTGGGAAAGCCAGCCTGTGGCTCAAGTCAGGAGAAAAATCCAATGACCTAATAATAAAACCATTTTGAAACGGTTAGAAGTAAGTGGAGAATTGGTTAGGAAAGGTTGAACCATTAACATTTCAATGTATATAAGTTTTCAGATTATAAGAATAGAAAGCTTGTCATGTGTTTGTCTTCAAATAAATTGAAAAAATACCAAAGAAGTTGGTCAGTAGTATTGAGCCACGTAACACAGAAGTTGCATTTGCTCATTAAGTTATTTGCATGTTTCCTTTCCTGTGAGGAAGCAAGAAAATTAAAATGAAATGATCATTCATAAAGAACAAAAAGAAACATGAAAAAGCTAAAATATCAACGAAGTATCTGAAAAGTATGAACCATGACCCAGGATTACATGAAAAGGCATTCATCATGTTGGCTGTATTCTAATAGCTGTATCACTGAGATAGAATGTTAAGGTCACCACTTGACATAGAAGAAATTGGAAACCACCAGTGAGAGCCAATGTTCAAGAGGTCAGTGCACAGCAGATTTAAAGGTCTTTAACAACCGTGTGCATATCTGCACGTAGAAGATGATATAGTAATGTCATTTTTAGGTTACATTTATAAAGAGTCAACCCCATAGCTGAGATATCTCAGAAGCTGTAATGCCAGACCATTATGTAAGAGATCTCCTTTGTTATTAGCTGCACTTCGCATTGTTTTTCCTGCTTATTAGTTTTAACTGCTTTAAGAATATGTGGGCTCTCTCTAGCTCCCTTAATATCTTATATGCTATTGGGTCTAACAGATTTTCACAGTTGTGTTGTTTCAAAACAAGTCAGGTTCCTCTGTCTGAAGAGGAAAGCTTTTTTAAATCATGCAGTTGGGTTAGATTGTGTGCACACAACTTTACATTTTTGTGTAAATATATACATATACATTAAAATCTCAAGTGCTTTCATGAGATTTTCTTTTTAAGAATTTCAATTAGTTTAATTGTACATGTTTCATAAAGTCCACCATTTATAATGAAGGGGATTTTATCTCAATTCTTTTCAACAGCTACTAAGCAAGTAATTATGAACCCCAAGGTAATATACATAATTTCAAGGATGTAAATATGATTTAGGAAAAAATGTTTATTTGAGATAGCCATCACTTCTTCCCAATCTCATGCCTTCTTTATTTAAAAAAAATAATCTACTAAATCCAATTGGCACTGCCAATAAATGTATGTGTATGTGTGGGTATCTCCTGGAACATTAATAATTTACCAGTGGCACAACCCCAATGAAGAATGACTCTATTAGCAGACAAAAGACACCCTATTTTATTTTTTTCAAATTATAAAAGCTACTTTGATCAATTATTTTAATTTTATTATTATTTTTATCTACAATGGTATTCCATGTATGTTTGAATTATGTGCACGTATGATGCCTGTGGACACCAGAATTGGTGGATCCCCTAGAATTGGAAGTACAGAGAGATGTGAGCTGTCATCTGAGTGCTGATTCAACTGTGGTCTTCTCCAAAACCAGTAAGTGCTCTTAACTACTGATTTATCTCTCCAACACCCATACAAATTTTTTTTTATAAATCCTTCACATTACATAAAATATAAAAATTTTGTTTTCTCTCTCAGATTTCTCAGAGATAAATCACCCACCAGTCTGGATGTCAGTCAAATACCCTACTTTCAAGGAAATTTTCCATTCAAAGTACAGCAAGTGATTTGAATATAAAACACAAAATTTAAAAACTACAGAAAATACTTCAATATGTAAGCAGCCATAGACAAGACAATATGAAAAGGACACAAATAGCTGCAAAATAATCACAAATGGTGGTACATATGAATCCAGGATATTAAGAAGCTTTAGCATACATAGCAAGGCAAACATTACCAGAGTGAAAAGCAAGTCTATGCATTGGGAGAAAATCCCTGCCTATGACACATTTGCTCGGAGAAATACATATATGAAGTACTGATAATCTTGTGAACCAAGTAATCCAATTAATAAATGAACAAATAAAGATTACTCAAAAGAAGAAATACAAATAACTGATAAATGTGCAGAAAAATTTGTCTCATTCTTAACCACCAGATAAATGGAAATGTTTTGAGATGCCAACTAACTCCAATCAGAAGGGCCACCATGAAGAAAATAATAACAAATGCTGAACAGGATATAGAAAAAGAGAAACTCATACACTTATGTTGGCAATATAAACTGGTATTAACAACTACTGAAATCAATATGCAGGTTTCTACAAGATAAAAATAGGAATGTCATGCGATTGAACTATAAAAATGCTGGTAGACATATATGCACAAGGTTCTAAGTCAAACACTGCAGAGATATTTTCAGATCTGGGCTTATTGTAGTGACGAGGCAGTGCGGGCCCTGTACGGCTAGCTTTACCCAAAATAATTACATGGAAACTGTATTTTTTTAACCACTGCTTGGCCCATTAGCTCTAGCCTCTTATTGGCTAATTCTCATATCTTGATTAACCCATTTCTATTAATGTGGGTAGCACCACAAGGTGGTAGCTTACCAGGAAGGATCTTAACCTGTGTCCATCTTGGAAAGGAGAGCTATAGCATCTGCCTCACTTCCCTTCTTCCCAGAATTCTGTTCTGTTTACTCCACCTACCTAACTTTTTGTCCTATCAAAGGGCCAAGGCAGTTTCTTTATTAACCAATGAAAGTAACACATAGACAGATGACCCTCCTCCATCAGCTTATTGCTACATTATTTATTATAGCCATGATATATAAACAGCTGCAATGCCTGTGAGCAGAGGAATACAGAAATTGTGGTGAAATACACACGGAGCTTTATTCAGCTATAAAGGAGAATGAAAGGATGAAGTTGCAAGAAAATTGATGGAACTGGATAACATTTAGAGGAAGAAGTCAGATATAGAAGACAAACATGCTTGTTCTTGTATGTAAAATCTGTGTTTTTAATATAAAGTATAACTACAACTGCCCACACATGTATGTATATATAAATATGTATGTATATATATTTACAGAGAGAAGTGGAAAGCAACATGAGAGGTAATTATTAAAGAAAGGAGAATGGAACAAAAAAGAGGGTGAAGAGTTGGGGTTCTAGTTACTTTTCTCATTGCTGTAACCAACCACCCGTCAAGAAGGAATTCAAGGAAGAATTATCTAGCTTATCGGTGGAGGGGCTCATTCCCACATCATGGATAAGACATGGCCTGAGGAAGAGAAGGCATACAACAGGAACCAGAGATTGGCTAGTCACAGTGTGTCCACAGCTAGGAGGGAGAGAGTGAACAAAAAGTGTAGCCAGGATATAAAATCCCCAAGGCTCTCCCCAAAGGATCCCTCTCTTCTAGTGAGGAAACCCTTTCTTTGGGTTCCACAGGCTCCCCAAATGACATCTCCAGTGGAAGATAATTCACACTCTAACCAAAGCAAGAGGAAAAAGTTACTACTAATGAAAAGTAAATGTGAAATGGGAAGGTCATTGAAAGTGGAGAGGGGTGGATTTGGTCACCACACAGTATAGGAATTGTATGGAAATATCACTCTGAACTTCTTAATCAGTGCAAGTATTATATACTAATGAAACACTGAAATATTAAAATTCAAGAATGATGCAATGTGGCACAGAAATTATTCCCAAAAGGGACCTACCAGATAGCCCACTGGGTTGCCTGTGAAGTTAATTAAGTGATGGCAATGTGCACAAAGCATATATGAAAATATTACAGTGAAATTTATTGTCTTGTGTAATCAAACTATGCTAATAAATAAAAATTTAAAGCAATCAGAAATATAAAAATGCAAAAACTTTACAAACAAATTATAAAATAAAAAGAAAGTATCCCAGATTTGAGGAAAAATGATTTAAAATTATTTTTAAAATACTGCTTGCCCACAGTTCTAATTGTCTTATTTTTCATAGCTACTGTGCCCATGGGAGATTGTTGATGTCCTATTTCAAGCTGATTTTAGAAGCAGAGTAATTTCATACATTTTTAGAAACTAGGTAAATCATAAAATTGGGCCAGAGCAGAATAAAACAAAATGACTTATCAATAGGACACCAAAGAAAAAAGGAAAGAGGAACCAAGTGACAAATTAAGATCATGATTCCTAGTTTCTTAGGCTCTATTGGAATCTAATTTGTGTGTGTGTGTGTGTGTGTGTGTGTGTGTGTGTGTATAAGCACACACATGCATATGTATGTGCATGTATTTCAGTAGAAAAAGTTGAAGATATGAGAACTTACATTTATGATTAATGGTGGTAGTCTGACATTCTGCTGTGGGGTGGGTTTGGGGCTGATAGGCATAGAATTGACACAATAAATATCCAACTCAACATCATGTGCTTTAATACATCTGAAAAAAAGAACTTCCAGACAGAACTCATTCTTCAGATTGGTATTTTTTTTTTGGAAGGGTAGGGGGTTTTAGTGACTTTTTTAATTTAAATTTGTTTTAAATAATAATGATGTTTAAATTATTATTAAATAATAATAATGTGATGTTTTGACACATATGCATTGTGCACTACTATGTTAGTTGATTTAGATGTGCATATGCACCTTAATAAGAATAAAGGCAAGTGTGATTTCTGGGCATTATGTTTCACGGACAAGCTTTCACAGTCCCAGGATGGTTTATAAGAGGGTTATAGGTAGTTAAGACACCCACGAGTCTTCCAAAGCTAATAGGGAGGGCTCCTGTGTTCAGTTGTAGTGGGATGCAGAGCATGCAGCCATGGTGCTGACTGCACAGGTTTCGGAGATAAAATGGAGCATGTGGACAGTTCAGTGCTGACTCGGGCTAAACTGGTTAATGAGTAGTATCATCTAAATGGGGTAGCAAGTTGAAAGACTCATAATCTTCCCCCATGCGCAGATTTTAATTAAATAATTATAATGCCCTTGTTGTAATTATTTATCAGTAACTGTGCTCCTGAGTATTGCCTCTTTTGCCTTCATTTGTTGTCAGCGCAGCCAAATAATGAAATATGTACTTGGCAAAGGCAAGGGGGAAGTGAATGGTTATTATTTACAGCATTATAGCACTTGAAGAATTGTAGCAGCAAGACAGAATTCTAGGCTTTTCCTTTACAATTTTGTGCAGCAAGAGGAGGGCATCCCTGCCCTCACATCTGTGCTAAGATATGAGCACACCTGATACACAGAATTTATTTTCTAATGATCGCATACCATTATCTCTGAGAACTTTCAACAATATGACCAAAAGGTACAGTTTTCAGTTACTAGATTAATTTTATGACAGTTAAAACCTTTGAAGAATGACATTTAAAAACTCGATATTATTGGGCTAGCAGGATTACTCAGTAGGTCAATATTCCTTCAACCATGCTGGACAAAGCTTCCTTCACTAGATGTTAAGGAACAGAGACTGTGTGGTGGTTTGAAAGAGAATGACCCTATAAGTTCAATCGTTTGAATTATTTTTTTAAGATGTGTTTATCAGACATACAGTTTCCTGGATGCAGGCATGCTTGCATGCCAGAAGAGGACATAAGATCTCATTACAGATGGTTGTGAGCCACTGTATGGTTGACTGGGACTTGAACTCAGGACCTCTGGAAGAGCAGGCAGTGCTCTTAACTCTTGAGCCATTTCTCCAGCCCCTCGCTTGAATTCTTGCTTGGTCTCATGCATGTCGAACTCACAGAGATCCACCTGTCTCTGCCTCGCTAGTGCTGGGATTAAAGTCATGCATCACCACTGCCCAAGGTTGGTTTGTTTGTTTTGTTTGTTTTTGTTTTAATGCTTTCTTTTATAAGTCCTCTTGGTCATGGCATAACCAAGATAGACCCATACACAGAAACTTACAGACTTTGGAACACTTATCCCCAAACACCTGCGTTCAGAGCCCAGGAATCTATTCAGAAAAGACAATTGAAAGATGGTAAGAATGAAAAGTGGTAGATGTCTGCAAGAAATCAGTGTTTTCCAGAAACAATAGAACCTACACATCAAAAAGCTCACAGATTAGGACAGCATGCACAAAACCTTCATAGGTTGAAACTAGATAAAATCTCAGCAATGAGATGGAACAGGGACATGGAGACCCAACAAAGAAGCTGTTTGCAATTGATTCTTATTTGAAAAGAGAAATCAGTTTTGTCATTGAGTTGTCTATGCCCAGCGGTAGTTAGCAAACATAAAGAAGATGCAATGCTTTTTTTTTGTCTTTGAATTTTGTTGTTGTTGTTGTTTTGTCTGTGTATGTGCTTGCATGCTTTTTGTTGTTGTTGTGTTTTGTTAATTTTTGTTTATTTGTTTTAATTAATTCCTGGGACTTTCATTTATTTGTTTTTTTTAAAGAAGGAGAGAGAAATAACACAGAGTTGAGTGGGTTGGGAGGTGAAGGAACAAGGGATAAATTGGGAGAGAGAGGAAAGAATATGATCAATATATATGAAAAAAAAGTTTCATAGAATGGGATCAGAGAAGAATACGGAGTTGGCTTCGGGAAGACCATATAAAAGAAATAGACCTCCACAGTTGCCTGTTTTTCTTTTGAATTTGAGCTTACTAAGGAAACCATGGATTTCTTACTTCGAGAACTTTGAAATGAATGGAGGTACTTTAATATGTGAAGGGAGACACGCACAGCTCAGCTGGATTGTGCAGCACTGCAGTGAAACAGTCCTCTGTGAGCTGCTACCCTTGTTGGCAGCTCCCCTTCCCTGTCCTCAGTCTCACCGCATCTTACTAGGACACATGGCAAGCCAACCAGAGCTCCAAACTAAATCCTCTAAGAAGGCTTTGCGTTTGTTGTGATGATCAGAAAGGGGAAAATAACATGGGCGAATAATCTCTTAAATGAGTTAGGGAAGCTCTTTAAGTTGTATCAGAATGGTCATCATCAAATCTAACTAAACAGAGTGAAGTCAGTCTAACTGCTAAGCGTACAAGAAATGAAACCGACAGAAAAGGTTCTGGAATTTTATTTGTTTGCGCATTACTGAGGTGAGTCTGTATAAGGTTGCACATAGAATAGGCAGAACTCTAATTTCTGTTTGTGGTGTCTCAATATTGCTTGCCGTGTTGCGCATCATATGTTACAATCATAAGTAACAATCTCTACCTATTCCACCACCTGGAAAAAATATTTTAAACTTGTAGTCCCATCATTCCGATACCAAAAATTACTTGACTGATCTTGTGTTGGTCTCCTTCTGGTAAAGCTAGCTATTCTATTCTATTCATCCACCCATCCATCTCTTCTTTCCCTTGCACCATTGACTTGAGCATAGCTCTGTAGTAAGTCTTGAAGTACAACTATGTCACTAATCTGAATATGTTCCATTTCCATACTGAATAGACTCATTTCCAAGTCTTTTACAAGTTAATACTTACTTAAGAATCAATTTTTTATTTTATTTTTATTTTTTTATTATTTAATTAAAAATTTCCACCTCCTCCCATTTCCCTCCTGCTGCCACCATTCTCCTTCCCCTCCCTCTCCAGTCCAAAGAGCAGTAAGGGTTCCCTGCCCTGTGGGAAGTCCAAGATCCTCCCCCCTCCATCCAGGTCTAGGAAGGTGAACATTCAAACTGGCTAGGCTCCCACAAAGCCAGAACATGAAGTAGGATCAAAACCCAGTGCCATTGTCCTTGGCTTCTCAGTCAGCCCTCCTTGTCATCCATGTTCAGGGAGTCCAGTTTGATCACATGGCAAAATAACTGTGGAACCCTGATTTGAATATTCCAAATGGTGCGAATGAACTAAATCTTTAGATCACATTGTTAAAACTGGCATTTCTACAGCTTGAGTTTTCCTGTCCAGGAACATAGAATATACAGATAGAATGTATTGATTTATTCAGCTTTTTAAATGTCCTTGATCAAAATTTTGTGGTTTACATCATATAGCTCTTGTATGCATTTGATGGATTTATATCTAGTGTTTCATTTTGTAAGATGAAATATAAATAACATATCTTTTAAACTTCAAAATACACTTATGGTTCATTCATTTAAAGGACAGCAACTAATATTTTTATATCTACTCTCAAACTTGTGCTAATAATTCAATTTTAATCTTGTCAGAAAAAGAGTTTCTAAAGAACAGAAAATTATAACGTGAGCCTGAAGAGAAGACTCAGTGGTTAAATTATATTTTAAGAAAGGTTTCTAATTACATATTTAAAAGGATAGGTAAATATAATTCCTAACAACAATCTACGGTTCTAGCCTCATACCTATGAGTAAGTGTGATAGTCTCATGACGGAAACTTCTTTTTGCAGCAAAGACCATTACTGAAAACCACAACCAATGAAAATGCAGAATTTTGGTGTTTGGTCTCAGTGGATATTTCTACAGTATATTTTGACACTAAAGCTCAAAGATCATTTTGGAAGTGAGGGTAAAATTTACAGGCACTAGAGGATCAGTGATGTAGCAGGGTCTTCTATCTATCTGTTGCTTTCATTGATTAATTAATAAAGAAACTGCTTGGCCTGATAGGTCAGAACATAGGTGGATGGAGTAGACAGAACAGATTGCTGGGAAGAAGGGAAGTGAGTCAGTCACCATGCTTCTCCTACCCAAGATAGATGGTGGTTAGAATCTTCCTGATAAGCCACTACTTTGTGGTAGTACACAGATTATTAGAAATGGGTTAATCAAGATGTGAGAATTAGCCAATAAGAGGCTAGAATTAATAGGCCAGGCAATATTTAAATGAATACAGTTTCCATGTAATTATTTCGGGTAAAGCTAGCCGGGAGCCAGGCTGCAGCCCGCCACTCCTCATCACTACAGATCAGGAACTTTGCTATGAGACTGTGTCTCTTCATAGTGTCAGAAGCTACACCAGAGCGATGGTTGCAAGGTGAGTCAAACAAGTATAAAAATCAATTAGTGTGCCAAACTGCATGAGGGAAAGCCCACAAGGTCTCAATCCTACACAAAAGTTGTAGGCAAATGATGAAAGCTGGGAGAAAGGAGAGGTAGTCTTCATCAGGAAAGAGCATGCCAATTCGTTGTCCGGTGTCACTAGGTTAGCCCTGAGAACATTCATGAAAGTAACAATGCATAGACTGAGCAGGTTATATT
This sequence comes from Microtus pennsylvanicus, assembly GCF_037038515.1. Taxonomy (NCBI): domain Eukaryota; kingdom Metazoa; phylum Chordata; class Mammalia; order Rodentia; family Cricetidae; genus Microtus; species Microtus pennsylvanicus. Next base: position 10,067,122 of record NC_134597.1, on the reverse strand, counting down.
TAAGAATACACACATGCACTCAATACACATACATACACAGATATATGGCAAGCAATAAAATTAATGAAAAAGAGGCCATGTGATGTGATATTCCCCTCTGTGTGTCATGAATATATTTTACTACCATTGGTTAATAAAGAAGCTGCTTTGGCCAATGGCAGGGCAGAATATAGCAAGGCTGGAAATCCAACAAGAAATAAAGGAGGAAAGAAGACAGAGTCAGGGAGATGCAATGTAGCTGCCAAAGGAGAAAGATGCTGGAATCTTACTGGTAGACCAAAGTCTCGTGATAGATAGATTAATATAAGTGGATTAATTTAAGATGTAAGAGCTAGCTGTGAATATGCATAAGCTATTGGCCAAACAGTGCTGTAATTCATGTAGTTTCTGGGTAACTATTTGGGTCTGGGTAGCTGGGAACAAAAGTACAGTCTCCATTTACAGCCATGAATTTTAAAAAGAGCACGAGGGGATATATCGAACCATTTGTATGGAGAAAGAGATGGAAGAAGTTATGGAATTATACTATAATCTCAAATAAAAATTAAAAGTGGGTATGGAACTGTTTATATTTCCTATCTGTCTTTGTATCAGTTTTTTTTACAAACTATATACTCATGGGTTCTTCATTTGCAAGTTCTCATGCTTATTAATATAAATACATACTAATTGTCATTTTAGATATATCCCATAAATATACCATACTATGTTTATATTATTCAGTAAAGCATCTGCTATCATACAACATATTTTCTTTTTTTTAATCTGGTAATTATACAGAAGGGAGAGCTTAATGTCCACCTTTGCCTTTGATTTTTGATTGTCCTTTTGTCATTAGTTATTCAATTTTATTTCTCTCTGTAATTTAGTTCTTAGTTTATCAGAGTTGATATTCTGATTATGGTAAACTTTATTATGTAATTTTTATACAACGTAAAATATTCTGCCACTACATTTTGTGATCTCTACATGTTCATCGGTGTCAGGTTTTTCTATCATATTTGATAATGTTTCTATTAATATGTTTTTTTCAACTAGTAGGGAATATTCTAGAATTTGTCCTTATGTGCCTGCATATTTGACTTCTTTTGCTTTAAACCAATTATTTTGTATTTCATATTTTTGGAACTATTATCAAGCACCTACAAATTCAGGATTATTATTACATCATAGTAGTAGAAGACACAAGGAAACAGCTTGTTTTATTTTTAGTCTCATTTCAATGGCTAGCCTAGAAATTTCTCTTAACTTTTTTTTGTATGAATTATTACCACTTGTCAGAATAGGCCAGGGCTTAAAGCTTTGATCTCACCAATTCCTTACCACCTCAGTGCTATTGATTCCCAGAATTTTACATAGTATCCATATGTAATAAGCATTTATTTTCAACAATTGTAGACCAGCACAAACATCACAAGAGTGTCACAGTTTCACAGAAGTAGAGAAGGGAGAATGGTACAATAACACCAAGGAAGTTGGAAGGTGATAAGGAATGCTGTTACTATTTATTTATCTAAAATTACATATAGTGCATATAGTCTCTGTTTCCGTCTCTCAGTGGTGTTGGTGGTCAAGGTGTGTGTGTGTGTGTGTGTGTGTGTGTGTAGTTTAAATGAAATTTTCAAACATGAGCTGATAATCTCCCCTGAATACAAGAGCCATAGGGTATCCAATAAAAATACCCCGTATCAGGCATGAGAAGCTCCTCTCTGAAATTTTGTTCAGAGAACATGGGACTAAGAGGATCTAAACTGAATTTGACCTAAAAGCCTCTTCCTTGAGCTAGTTTCAATAGTTACAATAAGGTGTCCTGTAAGCTTCTAAGCGAAGAAAACGATCCTACCCAGTTCTGATTAGTGAACTACCACATATAACAGCATGGTACAGCAATCATAAGGATGCAGTAGTGATCCCCATGTCTCTAATTGGATTAAGCCCCTTTCAACATGTAGGAAATAATTTCTGGTACTTGAGCTCAGCCAACCACCTGGGACTGGTGAGATGATGGAACTTGAAGTAGAGCATAAACATTTATTCTTATATCCAAAGGTAAGTGTAGCTCTGACACCTCATGAAAGAAACTTCTTGCAAGAAATGAAAATGACTACAAAAATCCACAAACAATCAAAATGTAGAGAAAAACGTGATTGTTGGTGCAGCCTCAGTTGGTACATCTATGGCACAACCCCTGCCTCTAAGATCCAGGGAACAACACAGAAGTGGAGGTAAAAAGACTCTAAGAGCCAGAGGACTAGGGGATCTGCTTCTAAATTGCATTCCTAGAAATTTCAAGAAGGTAGCCTCAATAGCATGACTAAACAAGACATGGACAAGGACTACTCCAATAGACACGTTAACAGGGAAGGGAGAAACATCAAGAGAACCAGTCTTTAGACCAAGGACAACAGGGAGTTAAGAAATGCTGAGAGGAGGAGAGGTAGTCTCTCCCAGAGAAGAGACTCTTGCCCCTATTGGTTTTTCAATAGTAAGTGGTCAGTCCTAAGGTTACATACATCCCAATAGTATTATAAGGGCTGAGCAATTTGTATTGATAGATAAAGAAACCTTGAATTTGAGATAAAGCAAGAGCTGTTATCCAGGTTGGCAAGATTTTCTGAGTGATGACTCTCAGAGCCTTGGGCTCTTAAGAAAGAAATTCATTACTTTCAGGCTCTTATTTTAGGTCATACAGATCCCAAGTGCTTTGAAGTTCTGAAAAGTTATAATTTTGATATCTACAGTTAATTTGGGTTAGCAAATAACATGCTGTCATTATTTCCTTACCTTTATATGGCGTCTTTCTCTCTGTGAAAAGATAATTTTCTAGGACATTGTCTAAGACAAAGGCTGTACCTCATCAATAAACAAAGCTAATAATTGTGGCATAGATATTATCAATATTCTTAAAATTAGGATTTTAAACAATGAGACACTTGTTCTACTAAGAAGAAGAACTCCCACTGAGTGGGAGAGAGTCTTTGCCTCATATTTGAAAACCTTGTGTAGGATCTCAAGAATCATAAATAATCAGTCAGAGTCATCTCTACTTCTGTTAGTTAAATTTTGCATGCTATAATATCTGTATGCAATTTTTAGGTACAGTGTAATAGTTTAATTCGTAATGCGTTTGAACATTGTAAATGAAAATATTGTACATACATATTATCTTCACACTTTTTGCTGGTTTTTAATTTTGTAAATTTCATGATAAACTATGCAAATAAAAGCATCAAATAGAAAAATCATTTTTTCCTTAGGGTTATATTGACTATTATTAAAATTGAAAAGGTTTTAATCTTCCCATTTCCATTTTTCATTTCATGGTGGTAGAAACAACAAAGAATTTTTTTTACTTTAATAAAACATACAGCATATTGTTAATGTGTATAGTTACCCTAGAATAAATAAAAATAGCAGAACTTAATTTTAATATTTAGGTGTAACAATATCTATTAACCAAGTTTTTCCCACTCTGATATTTCTTTGGTAACAAGTACTTTTTTTTTTTTTTTTTTGTCTTTCAAGACAGGGTTTCTCGGTAGCTTTGAAGCCTGTCCTGGAACTAGCTCTATGTAGTCCAGGCTGACCTTGAACTCAGAGAGATCCACCTTCCTTTGCCTCCCGAGTGCTGGGACAACAACTATTTTAACTTCTGTGACATTGTTTACAAATGGGTGATATCACATAGTATTTGTCAATCTCCAATTCATTCATATTGTCATAATTATTTTTTTGATGGTTGAATAGTATTGGATACTCCATCACATATTCTTTATGTATTCATCACATGGGAAGATTTTACTTCTTTGCATTATTTACAGTGGTGTTATAAAACATGAAAATACAAATATCTCCTTGACATACTGTTTTCATTTTTTTTCAAAGATGTACCTACCTACTAGTCGGATACTGGCATATATGGTGGTTTTGTTCCTAAATTTTAAAGGAATTATGTACTATTTTCCCGTAGTGTCTGAGGTAATTTAATTTTTGAGGTTTTTCTGGTTTTCTGTACCTCACTGGCACATTTTGGTTTGGGTATTTTGGATGGTAGTCATTTGAACTGGAACGGTTTAGCTCCTATGGTTTTGGTTTTCATTTCTTTGATGGTTATTGATGTTGGACATTTTTTTACAAGCTTACGCAGTGTCAATGTCTTCTTCAGAAAGATGCCTCTTAATGTTTACATGTCACTTCCACTTTATTCGTTTTTATTATTTGTCATTGCACTAGGTTTATCAAATATTGTGAGATTCAACCCCTTGCCAGAGGTTTTACAGATACTTTTTCCCATGATGTAGTCTTTTCTCTCTGTTTAAAAGGCCTCTTACTTTATTATAATTTCATTTCTCTATTCTTGCTTTGGTGGGAAAAAAAATTATTCCTGGAAACACAAAAGAAATTATAATTTGCATTTTCACTGATCTCTTCATTTTTATCCACATGTTTAAAGGGTCTATGAGGATACTAAGCCTTATTTCACAATATAGGCCAAATTCAAGAAATGTTAGTTGAAATTTAGATAGAGGCAAAGGACATACAAGAACTTTACTTTTTTAAAAAACAAAATAATCAATATATCAGAAGTCTCCCTCATACATTAAGGCAGACCTGAATATTCTTAACTGTAAGAAAATTTCCTTCTAGAAAACACACTTTTGAGAGCTTTTCAAACGTATGTTTTAGCACCATCTAGCAAATGCCTAGTGTATTTACATCATAGTTTGTACTGTTTCAAGAAATAAATACATTTTGTAGAATTTATCCAGTCATGAAAAATTATAGTTTATAAAGCAGGGAGGAAATCTCCTAAAGGTAGCTAATAAGATATAATTCTATATTTATACGGTTAAACTCATTTCTATATCCCTATGCATATCAGAAAAACTGCATGGTTTTCTTTATAACAAAGCTCCTTGAGTAACATTTTAGTATTGTGTAGTAGAATTTGATAATTCCAGCTGTTTTTTTATTGACTTATGAGCAAAATTTGCTTATAGCTGTGTTTTTTTTAAATCTAAGCAGTGTGATAAAATGGGAAACTAACAAACAACTTATAAATTTTTTAAAAAGTAGTTTTTTCCGGATAGACTTTTACTATGTGGTTCACACTGACCCCAAATTTGTGTGCTTTCCTCCCTGCCCCTTGAGTGATAGATAGGTTTACAGGCACATGCTACCGTGCCTGGCAACTTCTTATTCTATCACACTATTTCTGATAGCAGGGCAGACAGCTTATTAAATGGAAGAGTATTGTATGTAGAGAACCACGAGTTTGGAGATAAATCAACTTACTATATTTATACCTCTAGGAAAATTCTATAATGTCCCTGAATTTCGCTTCCTGGGCATGAACATGTCAGCAACTGCGACAGCAGCAACAGGGTCATTATGAAGAGATGCTTACTTAGTTCAGAATATGATTCGATAAATAATTTTCATAATCTCCTTGTCACTCAACTTGTTTTCTTTCTGATAGGTAAGAATTTTAAGAAAACTACTTAAAATAATAATTTTAAAATAATCGGTAGAGATTCACTTGGTTCATTTTGTCTGGTTTCTGTAAAAATGATCACATTTTGCATTCCAGTACTCTAGCATAATCCATGACAAAACAGTCATTTCTGTCATTTCAGAAAATTAGTTGCTATTCAGAAAAAACAAATACCTTATTAACTGAATTTTTAAAATTTTCAACTTTTCTAAGTCGACAATGACAACTAAAACAAACCTTATTAAGAGGAAAAGAAGCTGAATTCAAACACTATCTGGTGAAAATAGCCAGAAAAATATTTGATGACTTTGAGTTGCCTTGTTTTTAGATATACAACCAGCTTTATTCAAATGAAAGATTTCCCCATAAAGTAAATGTACGAACAAAAACAAAGATTTTTTTTTGATGCAGAGGTGGCCTTGACTGTCTGGCTTGCTAGGTGACTTGAGGCTTAGGATGCTGCTGGGTCACAGGCATCACAATGTCAGCCTGTCAACTATTGCGTTTCTCAAGTACAGCATCAGGTTACTCTGGGCAGGGACGGTCTATTAGATGTTGACAGCTCCATCACTGCCAGGAATCTCATAAGAGCTAAAGGATTCAGGTGGTAACCTTTTCATTCATCATTGCAAACAATTGCCTGAAACCCAAAGTGGGCAACACCAAAAGTGGTTACAATTGAGTCCAACTTTCAGATCTGGTTTTATTTAAATGCATCAAACATTGCGTTTACATGATAATTAAAAGATAGCTGGCTGCATCAAGCACATTGTTTACAGGCACTAACAACCTGAAAGATCCTAAGATTAAAACTCCAAGTCAACTGTTTTTGCCACCTGCATTAACATCGAAGCAACAGCATTCTGATGACATAGAGATGGTAGGGGACCCTTTTTATGACTGGACCACATAAAAGTGACAGGAAGAAATTAACAGTAAAGACTTTTCAGCAAAGGGTGGCCACTTGGGTCTAACTAAATGACCCCTGGGAAACAGACAGTGTGCTTCAGTCCTTGAGCACCATGCTTTGTTGGGTTATTTCAGACATTACAAGTAATGCGTTGTTTAGTTGCACCCATGCACCCCATTAAATGCATCACAGTGTGGCAGCGATTCAGCAAGATTTGGTCATAACATGGCAGCTGGAGAATATCACGGGGGGAAATCCGGTTTCAATTTCTGTTTAATGTTCTGGTGAAAATAATCTTAGTCACATCTGGGAAGATATTTACCTCCCAAGTGATGCACTCCTGCTCGGTACATAGGTGCTAAAATAGAATTGCCAGCAATGTGCTGATCTCGTATTCTCTCCTTCTGACTCAGTTTCACATTCCTTTCTTACTCTTCATTGATGCATATAAGTTTCAATGTGTTTCTTTTACTTATAGTTAATTAACCTTAACCTGACATTTGCGAGGTTTACTGGAGCAACAAAAGTGTCTTTGTAGGCAAGAAATGGACAAACACCACGAACGTGTTTTGCAATCGTTTTCCGGCACATTTTGTGACCGTGACAGCCTCATGGTGCTCGTTCATATTAATTGCTGTGGCATCTTGAAAAGGTGGTGCATTTTTCATTTTTGCCATTAAAATAATTTTCATTTGCTTTGTTTTCCCAATCATTAAAATCTACCCGTAGGATTTCACCTTGTCTATTGAGCATGCCTACTAAGAACTGCTCCATATTTAACTCACGGTTAGATCACCCCATGGCTTGAGAATTCTTTTAATCTCTTTTCCATTTATAACTGTACTGCTTGACCTTTTTCAGCAAGGTGTCTTGTATAGAAAATGTCAGTGAGCGGATTACAGACATGGGACAAAGATATAGTTTAATTAAAAAAGGTCCTGTGAGATTGAAAAAGGTTACTGGCCTAGATCACAAATATTTAATGCCAGATGACTATTTATGAGGCTAAAAGAAAAAAAATAAAAGAAAGAGAGATTTACTGACCATTTGCAATTGAACAACCATTAAATTTGAAATAGTTAAATTACACTTTTGATTAAAGCTATGCGTAGTACTTATGATAAATTAAAATAGGTAAGCTATAAATTTTATAAAATAAAAATTAATTCAGGTTCTCCACAAGTGAAACTATATAACAGGGTCTATAGACCTGGTTATTTTAATGTCAAAGTCTGAATATTTAAAAATATCTACTTATTGCTCAGGAGCCACTCACATGCACCTACATAAAATCTAACTACTTCCAATGTATCTGTGCAACAAGTGTTTACCTAACCATTTATCCATTCACTCACACACTCATATTGCCACGTATAAGCAAAAACATTCACAACCAAGTGATTTAGTCACTAACTTTGAAATGATACCATTTATTAAGAAGGAGTGTCCAAATAGTCCAAGAGTGAATATTATGGAAAACTTGATAGACCCAAATAATGGGGTCAGTGGTTACAAATGCAGGTATAAATACACACATGAAGAAGCACACATGAGACACACACACACACACACACACACACTGATACTCAGCAGAGCCTGGCAGGTTACTTGAGTAATTTTTTTCACTACTGAGGACCATGTAGTCACTCTAGAGTTAGATGGCTAAGTTTATACCCCTTTGTGACTTTTGTAGTGAACAGTTATGTTAAAGAATACAAGAAAATTTTTGCCCGGCAATCTTGTCTACTTCCAATATCCAGGAGGATTTCTGTGGGTTCACCTTCTTATTTAGCTTCTCTAGGATCACGAATTATAGGCTCAATGTCCTTTATTTATGGCTAGAATCCACTTATCAGTGAGTACATACCATATTCATCTTTTTGGGTCTGGGTTACCTCACTCAGGATAGTGTTTTCTAATTCCATCCATTTGCATGCAAAATTCAAGAAGTCCTTGTTTTTTACCGCCGAGTAGTACTCTAATGAGTATATATTCCACACTTTCTTTATCCATTCTTCCATTGAGGGACATCTAGGTTGTTTCCAGGTTCTGGCTATTACAAATAATGCTGCTATGATAAAACCGGACTCTCTGAACATGGCGGACAATGAGGGCTGATGAGAAGCCAAGGACAATGGCAATGGGTTTTGAGCCTACTGCACGTACTGGCTTTGTGGGAGCCTAGTCTGTTTGGAAGCTCACCTTCCTAGACCTGGATGGAGGGGGGAGGACCTTGGACTTCCCACAGGGCAGGGAACCCTGACTGTTCTTTGGACTGAAGAGGGAGGGGAAGAGGAGTGGGGGGAGGGGGAGGGAAATGGGAGGCGAGGAGGAGGCAGAAAGAATACAAGAAAAAGGAGTTAAAATTTCACTTGAATGCTAAAATTAAGAATCCCATAAAACTGTCTAATAAAAAGACTATCAATTTATTTTAAAGAAAAACTTCTTACACTAATTCTTTAAAACTCAAAAGTTTCCTAGAACCCAACAGCTTCCTCAAGTACTACAAATGTCCTGGGCTGCAGTCTACCACACTGAAAACTGTCTATGGTTTTGGACCTGCATTCTGCTTGGTGATTGCTTCATACTATTTTCTCTGATCAAGCATTTCCGTGTGTAAAGGATGGTTTTCGCTGTGAACTTAGAAGAGAAATCTTTAATTCCAAATTTAAAATTTCAAGCCCTTAGAAATTTCATAAACATTCAGGTATCTAGATTAATGTATTTCAGTCATTCAGAAGTCTCAGTCAAGGCAGCACCCATAATCCTAGTCATAAGATGAAAAGATACTTTCAGTAAATCTGATCCACTTAGTAACTAAATGAAATACTTCCACATGAAAGTTACTTGGGAGAAGCAGGATAAAAGAGTGATTTACTTTTACATTCATTTTTTTAAAACAGAATGGGCATTTAATTTGATGAATGACAACTATGTATCTGATACTATGTTAATAGAATAAACACTGATGTGTGTGTACCTATACCTATATATATATTCATAGAAGGTATGAATATGGGATGACATATTTTTGTCAAATAATTTCAGTTATATATAACTTATGTATGGTTATGAGATGAAACAAATAATAGCAAACAATACACTCTAAAAATCTTAATGAGAATATATCTTACTTATGAAGGTATTGTTAGTAGTACTGAGTTTATTTCTTGATTTAAGCAAATAACTGAAAGGAAGCAACTTAAAGTTTTATTTGACTTGCAGTTCAAGGATACAATCTATCATGACAGGGATATCAAGGCTATGGGGCCTTGAGGCTTTGAGTCCATGATCAGAAAGCAGAAAGAATTGAATACTGAGACTCAATTTGCTTTTCTACTTATTTAGTCCAGGATCCAACCCCAAGGAAAATGTTGGTCATATTTAGGTTAGAGCTTCCAAATTCAATGCATTTAATTTAGAAAGTTTCTGGCAGACATGAGGAGAAATGTGTCTCCTAGGTGAGTATGTGGGTTCTCAACTAACAATCAATATTATCCATCATAGTGGGTAATTTCAATGAGCAGTACAGAACCAGCTTGGGAAAAGTTAGAACAGTCAACGTCTAAGAAATTTGGCTCAAATCTATCAAATCTTCATGTAACAAACCATTCAATGTCATTCACTAATTATTTTTAATTTTTGAGAACTTCTACACAATGGGTGTGGCAGATCACAATGTGGGAAGACCACAGTAGTAATCACAGTCCTTTATAGGATGAGGCACAGGTTCATGAACTCAAGGTGAGCCTTAATCACAGAGTGAGATACGGTCACTACAGTCAAAACAAAATAAAGAAACAAAATCATATGCTCCATAGTCTTGGAAGAATGTTTCCAAAAGCATCAAGAGACATTAATAAACAAAACGAACTTTTATACCCAGCTAAATAATTAGCCAATTAAGTGAGAATGGCATCATTTTTCAGTGAATTTTTTTCTCAAAGACACATTTAACAGTACAATAAAGCAAACAGAAGAATATGCCCAGTGCAGAATTATGATATGGGAAGCAGTTGTCCCTAGAGAAAATTATAATATTTAATAAAAATAAACTAGAATGATGAAAATTGTATATCATATGCCTAAAATATTACTATCTTCAAAGAGAGAAACTGATAAAAATTATTCTTATATATTAAGATGATAGACATTAATGTTTGACTGTTATGGCAAAAATAGACTTTAAGAACAAGAAAGATGAATGCCAAAAACAATAAACAAAATTATTCCTAAACCAGTAGAAGATAATGAAACTAATTTTCATTATCTCTTAAGTAGACAACTAAGCAAAATATCGATAAAAATAGTAGAAAAAATGTGTTAGAAATAAGGCCTAATATATTCTAATAATTATTGGAATTAAATTGGACTGAAAAATACAGATCATCAGAGCGATTTGGTTTTTGTCTAGCTTTGCTCTGGGAGAGAGCCTACATATTATAACTGAAAAGCTGAAAACAATGAAAACGCAAATTTACTGGGACATATTAACCAACTGAAAGCGTATGTTTCTGTGTTAATTTAGTTGAAGTCAACTTTAAGGTGACAGGTAACCAGCCCCTTTGATCATCTTATTGTACTTAGTGCACACGTGGCACACTACGTAGAAGAGAACTAGTAACTGAATTTGAGCAGAAGACCTCTGGACATTATGAACAATTCTGCAGAAGCTGTTTCAGAAACTCATTGTGCTCCTAATCAGTCTTGTGTTACTGCCCAGACAGGAGTTATTCTAGAGGTGCACGATGTGTTTTGATGATCTCCATTACTTTATGACTTTTCCATTTTGGCTTCTAGGAGATGCTATTTACTATTTAATTTGGAAAATTAAGTGTTCAGTGTATGATTAAAGAACAAGCTGAGGTCTCTCTTTTTCATTTCTTTTATGTTTTTCTTTTGTTTTTGGTAGAGGAATACACAGCTCATATGTCTGAGACAAACTGGTTGTCAATTTTGCTATGCCTAGGATTTCTGACTGCAGTTCAGGTGATAGAACACTAGATGGCATGGTGTTTGTTTGCCAAAAGCAAAGTAACACAAATTCATCATATAAGTTCATAGTCCATTAGAAACAAGAGAGGGGTGTGTGAAAATCATCAAAACACATTGTCTGTAAGTATTAAAGAATGAGTAAGTATATGTGTTTTAAAAATTAGAAAGACTGGCTAAAACAAAACTTTCTCTCTCTCTCTCTCTCTCTCTCTCTCTCTCTCTCTCTCTCTCTCTCTCTGTGTGTGTGTGTGTGTGTGTGTGTTTTGTTTTGTTAGGTTTTGTCCTTCAAGTGTTTTTTTTTTTTGATTTTCATTTTATTTTTTTAAGAGTGAGAAAGAACATGAAGATATGTGGGGAGACAGGTATGGAGGACCTGGGAGGAGTTGGGGGACATCAAAAAATATTACAAAAATACAGTCTGAAAATTTTAAAATTAAAAGTCAGGTAGCTAAATATACATGAAAAGTAGCTATAAGGAAAAATAGATAGATAGATAGATGATAGATAGATAGATAGATAGATAGATAGATAGATAGATAGATAGATGATAGATAGATAGCTAGATATAGATAGACAGGTAGATAGATGAGAAACAGAGAGATTATAGATAATACACATCTAAATGCTTAGAAAATGAATTAATTGATCAGTTATTCTCTTCAAGTAAAAACTAACTATAAGAGCTGGAGAGATGGCTCAGACGTTAAGAGCACTGGCTGCTCTTCCAGAGGTTCTGAGTTCAATTCCCAGCAACCCCATGGTGGCTCAAAAATCATTTATAATGAGATCTGGTGCTCTCTCCTGGCATGCAAGCATACTTGCAAGCAAAACACTGTATTCATAAAAAAATAAATTAAATCTTGAAAAAAAATTAGTTCTAAAATGAAACTAAGGTAGTCTAATTATTTAATATTGGATGTAAAAATGCAGGTTTTTGGATTTTGCTGCTGTCTCTATGATTATAGGTAAACCATGTGACATTTGGATCTTACATATCTTATAAAACAAAGAACTGAGTTCAAAGAAATATATCCACGGCTATAGTTTCATAATTCTATTTGAGGAAATGCATAAAATAATTAAACCTTTACAAGGATCTGAGGTTCTGTGAGAATTCACAGAACAAAACACCTGATTCTGAGTCACGGGCTAACATGCAATGACAGGCTGAGACCTTTAAACTCTGATGACACAATCCTATCTAAATCTGATTAGGAGAAATTAAGGAGGTTTAACCCAGAAGTTCTGTGATCTCTAACAGGAGACAAACGAAAAGGCTGGACTCAATAGGAAGATCATGAGTAAAATATTCTGTTATATATATTAAAGCCAAGCGTATTAATTATGCAACAATTCATACCAGTTATTGATGTGCTGAAGCAACAAGCAGTCTGGCAATATCTTTATCTTTAGGTCCTAGAAACAGAAATACTGTCTGCCATTTTGTTTAGTTCAAGTCCCATCTCAAGCAGAGCACTGTATTTAGTTCCAGTAGTAAGAGGTATCCAATGTTTTCTTGGATTCATAAATGCCTGTCACTTGGATGAATCAAAGGCAGAAGGCTGAGGATAATTGCATGTTAGAGAGACAAAGGTTATTTGTGACAGTAGTTAGGTACTTGAGAGTCTCAGATAGGATCAGTGGGCAAAACTGAAAGGCAAATAAAAGATTGCTAAATAAGATGAAGACACTGAGTTAAATTGTATTTCTGATCAATAATGGATAATATTGCAGTTTCATGGATCATACTTGCAGTAAAATAATACTTTATATCTACCTGAAATTCAAATTTTACTGCCTAGCCTATAATTTTGTTTGCCAAACTCAGAATGTGAAAAGCAAATCTCTGTTCCCTAGGCAGAAGACCCAGTAACAATATTTTCAGAAGTGAGTTAATGAGAGCAATATTGAAGAAGAGTAAGCATCCTAGTATTCAATTCATTTTTAATTTGATTTTATTTTGCTTTTATTTATTTATTATTAAAAATTTCCCTCCCCCTCCCCCCACTCCTCTCCCCCTTTCTCTCTGATCCAAAGAGCAGTCAGGGTTCCCTGCCCTGTGGGAAGTCTAAAGTCCTCCCCTCCATCCAGCTCTAGGAGGGTGTGCATCCAAACAGACTAGGCACCCACAAAGCCAATACATGCAGTAGGATGAAAACCCAGTACCATTGTCCTTGGCTTCTCAGTTAGCCCTCACTGTCCGCCACGTTCAGAGAGTCCAGTTTGATCCCATGTGTTTTTAGTCCCAGTCCAGCTGGTCTTGGTGAGCTCCCATTAGATCAGCCCCAGTGTCTCAGTGGGTGGACGCACCCCTCATGGTCCTGACTTCCTTGCTCATGTTCTCCCTCCTTCTGCTCCTCATTTGGACCTTGGGCGCTTAGTCCGGTGCTGCAATGTGGGTCTCTGTCTCTATCTCCATCCATCGCCAGATGAAGGTTCTATGGTGATATGCAAGATATTCATCAGTATGGCTATAAGATCGGGCCATTTCAGGTTCCTATTCTCAGCTGCCCAAGGAACTAGCTGGGGACATCTCCATGAACACCTGGGAACTCCTCTAGGGTCAAATCTCTTGCCAACCCTAAAATGGCTCTCTTAATTAAGATATATACTTCCCTGCTCCCATACCCACCCTTCCTCCATCCCAACCATCCCATTTTCCCAAGCTCTTCCCATCCTCCCCTTCTCATTTTTCTCTCCCCATCTCCCCATACCGCCATCCCACCCCCACCCCCAAGTTCCCAATTTTTGCCCGGAAATCTTGTCCACTTCCAATATCCAGGAGGATAACTATATGTTTTTCTTTGGGTTCACCTTCTTATTTAGCTTCTCTAGGATCACGAATTATAGGCTCAATGTCCTTATTGGTTTAGAAACCAATTATGAGTGAGTACATCCCATGTTCCTCTTTTTGGGTCTGGGATACCTCACTCAGGATAGTGTTTTCTATTTCCATCCATTTGCATGCAAAATTCAAGATGTCATTGCTTTTTACTGCTTGATTTCTGACCAGACCACTGAAGAGGCAAGATGTGACCTGCCTTGCTGAGAAAGGATGGAGGTCTCAGCTGATCTTCAGCTGAAATCCTAAAGAAGTAGGCTCCAATGCCAGTGAAAGATTGGATGAATTAACAACAAAATGAGCCCACAAACATGAGGTCTGTGGCCAGCAAGATCCTGTACCAGAAGATCCATCAGAGGGGTGAGTGTGTTCTTGACCCACAGCAGGAGCCCGGAAAGAAAGCACAGACATTCTCCAACCCCCTTAACTCCCTGGTCATTCTGCAGGGGTTGCTCCCCTCTACTACAGCCTCTCTCTTCCTAACCCATTCCAGCACCCAGGAATCCCCTACCTTCTTCCTCCCTTCTTAGGGGCCATAAGATCCCCAGCTCAGCCTGCTTGGGCGCTGGGACCAGGTGGTGATTGCAGCTGGGCGGGCAGGAGTTCCTTTGTTTCAATAGCCTCCTGGCAGCAAAGTAGGCCTTTTGTCAGCGAGGTCCCTGGCCAGCAAGGGGCCCTGATCCTGTACAAGAAGATCCATCAGAGGGGTGAATGTGTTCTTGAACTGTGGCAGGAGCCCGGAAAGGGAGCACAGACATTCCCCGACCCCTTTAATTCTCTGGTCATTCTGTAGGGGCTGCTCCCCTCAGCTACAGCATCTCTCTTCCTAACCCATCCCAGCTTATTTTGATGATGATCATCAGATCTCATAAATTAAAAATCAATGGCAAGTCCCCAGTTTTGAGTAACATTACCTTCATAACTTCTAAATCTCGGTTGAACAGATTCTGGGGACTATAATCTTTCTCAGATGGACACCTCTGTGACTTCCACCCCTCTAAAGTTTTTATGAACACATTTGGGGAAATAGCATATAGGGACTCTACTCTCTCCTGCTCCTTTCCAGCTGTAACTCTGCTTATGTGACAGCTGAAGACTCACTACTTCCATGTTTTAGAGAAAATTTGGAAGCCCTCAAGTTGTGGCAGGTGTACACCAATTGTTGAAGAAGTTATGTGATCCTATGAGTGCCCAGTTCTGGAATGAAAGCATGGACGCAGGAAAGAAGGAGTGTGATGTTATAATCACCCATTGAAGGTAAATATAATGGGTGGGGTACCTCAAATTAGATTCATACTGATGCATATACTCACGTTGAGGTTAATGGAAGTGTGGAGTGGTGGGATATCAGAGCAACAGAGTTAGAAATTCAGCTTTAGGAGACTAACAGCTACTGATTGATGTCTGGGGTGTTAGCCTCCATGAAGCACAAGGTTTTAAGAAAAAACTAGGATTTTCTTTCTGAGAGGGTTTAGAAAAACTGACATTCTCACACTCTCTTGATGGCTTCTTTCATTATTCTGTGTTCTCTCTTGTTCTTTCCATGTTCTTTCTAATGTATAAGGTTTTTTTCCCTACAGTTTATATATCCCAACAAAGTTTTTCAGGCAAGATAGGAATTACAATGTGGCTTCATTCTGTTTTTCAAGGGAATGATTACAATGAATACAAAATAAACAGAAAAACAGTGTGTTTTTTCTTCAAGCTTCACCCCAGCCCCTGTCATCCATATATCCAAAGAAGTTGGAATGTTTGGGTTCCATCCCAAGCCTTATCCTCTGGGAGTTGCCTCAATCCAGATTTCACCTCTGAGGAAATGATGACCTCTCCCCAGAGATACTCAAGACCACTGCCATGGGGTGTTTAAATTGTACTCCAGAGAACAAACACATGGTTTTTCTGGTATTCATTCCCTCTTTCCTCTCTAAGGAGCTGGATGGCCAACTGGGAGCACTGGTATTCATTAAACTTGGGCTTTTTCTAATTTGGTTTGATTTGGTCTTATGTGGATTATTGCATCAGCAGAGAGGCTTATTGGGTGCAGAAACTTTTCATGGGTGAAAAACAAATTATCTCAAGAACCCAAGCAATTTGTTATAGATTAACTCTGTGGGCAAGCAAGATTTCTTGTCAGTTAGGTCTTTTGCTGGCAGGCTACATTTTGCAGTTAAAAATGAAAGGGACAATTACTTTATTACTTATCTGGAAAGGTAATCTTGTAAGGGATGTTAAAGAAATCACAAACCTAAACTTTCAGATATGAAAAAGCATCAGTCAGCTCAACCTTAAATCATTATGACACATATCCACTCATTAACAGCTTTTTACATCAGGAGATTGAGGGCATAAGTGGATATAAGGAATTAATCACTGCCTTCGATTATTAACCAGACCTAGCAAGGAGAGCTAGCAACAATGGGGTTATATTATATTTTTGATACTAGTCTAATGAGTCAGACAGCTCGGCTATGTGTCCTTGTGAACTTTGGCTTATTTTGTGGGGTGTTTATCTTAAAACTATTAGCAAGGCATCTGGCTTAATCTTAAGTTATTTTGAAGCTTTGTATTAGCTACTGGTACATGACTGCCTCTTTTTATTATTAAGAGAATTAGAGCCAGACTGGCTTCTGGATTTAACCTGAGCAGCTCCTAAGTTGGAACTCATAGACCTTTGATGTAAAACATATACTTGTATTTACTTTTATTTATAAAAACTCTGTATAGACTATCATTATTATTATCAGCTAGATGTAGTGATGAGCTGTGGGCAGGCCTGCTTTTTGTCCTGCCCGGCTCCCACATGGTTAGCTTTACACCCGAAATAACAACACATGAAACTGTATTCTTTTAAACACTGCCTGGCCCATTAGTTCCAGCCTCTTATTGGCTAATTCTCACATCTTGATTAACCCATTTCTAATAATCTGTGTAGCACCACGAGGCTTACCGGGAAAGATTCAACATGTCTGACCTGGCGGCTGGCTCCATCACGTCTGACCCAGAAAGGAGAGGTATGGCGATTGCTTCACTTCCCTCTTCCTCCCAGCATTCTGTTCTGTCTACTCCACCCACCTAAGGGCTGGCCTATCAAATGGCCAAGACAGTTTCTTTATTAACCAATGAAATCAACACAAAACAGAAGACCCTCCCACATCAGTTAGACAGTATAGTTTAGGGAGGGGTCATCCTCTTGACAATCCCCAGATAATGATGCTCAGTAGAACAGGATGTTTCCAAGAGATAAACACACTATGTTACAGGCAGTGAATATCTCCCTGCATCCTCTCACACCACACTAGATACCAGAGAAAGAGAGCCACAGCAAACATGTAAAGGCACAGCAGAAGCAACAAACATTCTTGGGTCTTCAGTCCTGTGGCCTTGATATGAGACTGGCCCATTAGAGAGTTTCTTCCTGGTGAGCTGACGCTTGGAATTTCAATTGCCACCTGCTGCTTCTCTGGCATGGTCTCGGGCAGAGAGCTAGTTGTTATATATCAGCAACAGCATTTTGGATCACCTGAGGATTCTTTAGCTATTAGAAAGTGAGGAAGTACGCAGTCAGGAGCATGCAAGACACAACAATGAACAAGTACCTGGTACTGAGCTGCTGTTTGCAGCCATGCTCACCCTCAGCATAGTGATACAAGTGTCTAGGTATCTCCCTAGAGGACTACTCTTTTATGAGCTCAGTGAAGCAAACGAGATTCTAAATTAAGTTTGGGAAATGTGACATATGGTACTTAGAGGATTATTAAATTGTCCACTGCCCTATTAAATCTTTGAGAACTGCTAAAGGTTTGTAAAGAAATGGATTTGACTTGGTTCATTCCTGTATTTATCAGAATTCTTCAATGCCTTGACTTTGTCTAGGTGTTACATCCAGTTGCCTCAGAGAGCAAATGTTCTGTGTATATGCAGGAGAATTATATGTGGATTATTCTGTAGAATGTTATTATTGAGCTGAAAATTCTGCAGTTGCAAAAATGACTACCAAAAAGTATTTTAGAAGAAAATACACATCATTTTGAGAGAGAGAGAAAAAAAAACACAGGTGAGTTTTCTTCATCCATAGTTTTAAAGGTGCAAATTTCTTTTTCTTTTTATTTATTTATTTATTTATTTTGAGTCTGGGTTCCTCTGTGTAACAGTTTTGACTGCCCTAGAACTCACTTTGTAGACAAGATTGGCCTTCACAGAGATCGCCTGCCTCTGCCTCCTGAGTACTGGTACTAAAAGCATACACCACCACCATCTTGCTACTGGTTTGTTTTAAATGGTTTTTAAACGTTCTTTTGTATTTTAGCAGGTAGTCCATTCCTTTTTAAAGGTTTACTAATATTCTTTGTTGGTCAGGGTCCTGCAGAGACAAAACAATTCTCTATGCAAAAAGTATTTATTATAAAGAATTAACTTACATGATCACAATGTAGATACAAAATCTAGTGGTGGGTGGGGATTTGAAACTTAAGAAAGATAACAGCAAAGCAGTTACATTCATACATTCAATACACACCAAATTGAATTCCCAGGTGTGCTGGTGGCATACATGAAGAGAGCCGGGAGAGAGTCTGCTGAATTCACTTAATCTAAAAAGCCAGTCTTTTTGTTTCATTTTGTCCTTTGACTAATTGGATGAAACCAATCTCCATTATTAAGGATTATCTGCTAATTAAAGGTCCATCAGTTTAATATTAATCTCACCTGAAACATTCTCCATAGTGATACACAAAGTTAATCAACATGGCAAGAATACTCTACATTGTGTTCATCCAACCATCTATGAACATTTTGGCTGTAACTATTTTTCTATTAATAACTTAGCTGCTAAGAGCATTGCATAATATGTGTATGTCTATGCCTTCAATTCTTTTGTATACACTTTAGAAAAGAGAGGGCATATTGAACCTTCTGCTTAATTCTTGACAATGTGCCATACTGTTTTCAGCAGCTGCTGTCTGATTTGTTTAAATCCCCGTGAAAGGTGCAAAAAGGTTTCAATTCCCTATGTATGCTTGCTACCTTAGTTTCTTTTCTTCTTGCAATGGAAAAACTACTCTCACAAAAGAATAAAAAGGACAAAGCATTATTTTAACCACAAGTCCAAGATCAGCATCCGTCCTGGAGGAGAAATCAAGGTTCTTGAAGCAGCTGGTGACATTACCTCTGCACTCAGAGAAGGAAGCAGTAAATACACGCATTCTAGTTTTGAGTTTGTTTTCTTCTCTTCTACAACTCAGGTCATGACCACAACTGTGGTGTACTCTTCCTACACCTATCACTAATGAAGACAATTTAAACACAATGAATAAAAATCCAGAAACAGATATTTGGTTCAACCTGAAAATCAGAAAAGCAAAACAGCCAGCCACTGGCTCTTAGCTCTATCTCAGTTCAAAATGGTGTTCCTGTCTCCAGAAAACCTAAGAATGAGACTGTGTCTGAGAGCTGTCTCCTCTTATTTTATATTCTTCTCTAACGGTGGAATTAAAGGCATACCCCGCTACTGTCCACTTTCTATAAAAAACTAGTGCGGTTACTGGGATTAAGGGTGTGTATTACCACTGCCTGGTCTATTAGACTGATTAGTGCATCTGTTTCACTCTCTGAACTTCAGGCCAGCTTTATTTATTAAAATACAAATGAAATATCACTACAGAAAAATCTTCCACAGTCATGACCAAAGCTCTATCTTTCAAGAGTGTCTAGGTTATGTCCAATTGGCAATGCTAATCACTGTACTTGCCAATTCTTGTTACCTTTGTTCTTTGGTCTGATAATAGTCATTTTAGTGGCCATGAAGGAATCTCTCATAGTGGTTCCCTTTAATTTTTTTAAGAATCTGTAATGTTAGCCCTTATTCTTGGACAGTCATCTACCATCTGTGGAGATATGCCTAGTTAGACCTTTGACCATTTAAAAATCCAAGAAGGTCTTTGTTGCCATTGACTTTTTCCAATTATTAGTATCCTAGATTCTAAGTTCGCCAACTATATTATTTGTAAGTACTTTTTGTAAGTTGTCTTATTGTTCTTTAAAAGTTTTTTTTGGCAAATAAACATTTCAAGTTTTGAGGGAGTCCAATTATCTGTTTCTTATGTTATCTAATTTTTAATGTCATAAAATAATTGTTAAATATCATGAAATCTTTATAATAAAACCTTTTTTTAATTTAAAATTTTGTATTTAATTATTTGATTTATTCTAAATTTTATAAAATATGGTGTGATGTGGCGATTCATCCATTTCTTGTTTGTTTGGTTTAGTTTGAGATTTATTTTGTATGCGACATGTAGTTTTCTTAGCACTGTTGTTGAAAAGTCTCCTTTTGTAGAAGTAGTTGTGAGAAGTTAGAAATTCAAGGAGAAAAACAACTAAGTTAGTTAAAACAGACTACTTTTTGGCTTATAGAAGAATGAACTAACTACAGTAGTCTATCTTAATTACTTTGCTAAATAAAAAATATATATTCATTAATTATGTTTGTATATATGGCACAACAGTAAACAAAATATCGAAGACAAAAAGTAGGAAGTGAGAAAAAAGGGTACTTTATAAGATTATGGGGAATAATTGTAAATATAAATTATATAGTTTTATAAAAAATAAGTGGGTTTTGATCCTACTTCATGTTCTGGCTTTGTGGGAGCCTAGGCTGTTTGGATGTTCACCTTCCTAGACCAGGATGGAGGGGGGAGGACTTTGGACTTTCCACAGGGCAGGGAACCCTGACTGCTCTTCAGACTGGAGAGGGAGGGGGAGAGGAGTGGGGGGGAGGGGGAGAGGAGTGGGGGGAAAGGGAGAGGAGGGGGGAGGGGGAGGAGTGGGAGACTGGGAGGAGGCGGAAATTTTTTTTCTCAATAAAAAAAAAGAAATTATGATAGTAAGATATGATAGCTGAGTAAAAAAATAAAAAGCAACATGATATCAAAAAAAAGAAAATCAGTATACATGCACTGAATATATACCCATATAAATAGCAACCATGTATATAATTTATGTTGTTGCAATTGTGTATTGAATTATTATATTCACAGTTTTTTAAATACTTATAGGTAATTTTCTATACATATTTTCTAAAATCATTATTGATAATTTCAAACTAAAATGCATAAGGTCATAGTTTAGAGTTCTTAAACATAAGCTTTTCTATGAAATCCATCCTGTTATTTTTCCAGGTCAACTAGAATACTTTCATGTTGTAACTGATGTACGCTGAAACGCCTACTGTTCGTTACATAATCCACAATAATGCAGCAGTAGGTTATACTCTCTCATGAGGACAATTAGTAAAGTCCTTAAAGGTCATTAGTTTAAGAGATGGACAATTGCTACGGGTAATGGATGCCCCAGTCCTCTGTATTGACTGTACCTAGTACTAGCAAAGCTATTAAAAATCTGAGGTTGATCCAAATGTGAGCATTGAAGAAGTAAGATTAACTAAATAAATTAACTTCTTAGATATTTATATATCAGTCAAATTTAGGATACGGAACTGCAACAAAATTTCACATAAATTTTATTCTCCACAGACTCTGGTCTGTAGATACTCACATAATTCTGTTCTTAAAGAGCAAACTTATCTGCTTGACTGCTAAAAAGAAAATTGTATTACGATTTATAAAATTTAAAAATGGTGCCACAACATTTTTCTTCTTTTCTATGCCTGTTGATGCTATAGTATTTGAATACAGCGGGGGAAAAAAAATACTGTGAAGGAAAATCCTGCATTTCATTTCAGAGGCTTAGATTTTAAAATATGCACTGAATAATCTTCTATGCAGATCACTTCAAGCTCATTTCAGTACAATCTACTTGTATTTGTATTTTCGTAACAATCTTTAATATGATAGTTAATTGATACGTGCGATGGCATGTGGCTATAATGCAAACACTCTAGATGCTTAGGCATGAAGACTGTGATTTCAGGTCACTGTGAGCTATGTAGCAAGTTTCAGGCTGGGTGGGTGTGCTGGATAGTTGTGCGACAACTTGACAGAAGAAAGTTTTCTGAAAGGAGGGAGCCTCAAGAAAATGCCTCCATAAGATTTGGGGCATTAAAAAAATTAATGATTGGTAGGAGAAGGCCCAGCCCATTGTGGGAGGTGCCCACCCTGGGCTGGTTCTATAAAAAAAAAAAGTAGCCACAGCAAGCCAGTAGACAGCACTCCTCCAAGGTCTCTACTTCAGCTCCTGCCTCCAGGTTTCTGCCTTCTTTGAGTGCATGTCCTGACTTCCTTCATTGATGAATAGTGATTTGGAAGTTTAGTCCTAGTCCAAATAAACCCTTTCCTTTTCAACTGGCTATTGGTAATGATGTTTCCTTGCAATAATAGACACCCTAACAAAGACACTGAGCCTACATAGTAAGACCCTATATTAAGTGAAAAAAAAATAAAGAAAAACTCAACTAATGAAAAGTTTTTACATTTAGCTTAGAGAACTAGAAGGCAGACGCATACGAATGTATCTAACCTTCAATGAGATGACAAGATCAGCTGTCAGAAATAGAAGACTGCTAATTAAATGCTGTCATACAAGAAAACACCTTGAAATTATATCAATGCACTTAGAATTAAAACTCATGTGTCAAAAGTCTTTGTATGTCAGGATGTAAATGGATTTGGTATGCAGATAGCTGCTTGGAACTCTATTAAACTAGAAAAATAAGAAAAAATTTTACCACATATGCAGCTGTTTGTAAACTAAATTCGCTATGCAATAAAATGATGGTTTAGATGCCTCTTTGAAATTCTTTTCTAAAAGTTAATCTTTGAGAGTGGACACATGACTCAGCAGTTAAGAGCTTGCGCTGCTTTTCCAAAGGACCAGGGTTAATTCCAGCACCCATGTCAGGTGACCCACAACTACTGTAACTCCAGTTCCAAGGGATACAACATCCTCTTTTGGACTCCTTGGGCATCTGCACTCATGTATACATACTCACACACAGACACACATACATACACATAATTTAAATACAATAAACATAAATTTTTTTAAAAAATTAAGCTTAGAAAGTTAAATTATATTCACAACTCTAAGCAAAAGAAAAACTTCATGCAGACCTAGATAATACTCAGAACAATTCTGTAACTTCTCTTGGTTCAAGAAATAATATTAGAAGCCATTACCATTGGTTTTGCTTGCCCACCAGAACTAGAAAATAAGACCTTCCTTCTAAAGACACCATGCAACTTGGATATAAGATATAGATACAGGCTTTTCTCCTTGCTGGTTGGTTTTCTTGATGGCAGAAGATTTTGTGCAGGCTCCTAGAGAAGATAAGAAATGAATGGTGATATCTGACCATGGACCTTAGAACAGGGGGGAAAGCAGACCTGGTATTGTGAACCGATGAAAAACTCATGGCTGGGGAGGTCATAGACTGCTTGAGAGAACTCACTATTGCTGTTAAAAAACAAACAAACACAGCAATCTAAGTGTCTATGTTAATACCCATTGACAAAGGCTGTTCTCATCTTTACCCAGGAAAACTTCTCTTTATCATAAACAGCAGTGATTGTAGAGACCCCTGTCTGCCCAAGATGATAGTTGAAGAGATTTCCATTAACAAAACATTTATATACTCTACCCACTTAAGGAACAGGGAACATTGTTGAAAATAAAGTACAAAGAACTGGAAGATCTGTAAGATATGGAGAACTTCTGCAAAATGCTGTCTTCAGATTATGACATGGGCATTGCAAACATGATCTCACAGCAACAGTGGTTACATGCTCTGGTACCACACAAAACTGGATCGGTCAATGTCAATCATGAATCTAAGAGGGTTTTGGGAGGCTCTAACTTTTTACTAAATTGTTGGCAACTGACAGATTCTGAAGGAGATGTATTTCTTGAATTTAGTTGTATACCAAACCCAGTGAGTTTTTCCAGCTCTGAGATATGGTTTCAGGGTAGCTGGCACACAGACAGCCCTGGTTCACATCAGTGTGCTACAAAGACAAACATAAAGGCATGAAAGTGGGATGGGTATTTGTGTTGAGGAGGAAATGAGAGAGAGATCAGAGACAGTAAGAAGCAAGAGGAAACAGTAAATGCTATACTATACACTTGCATGTAATTGTCAAAAGGCAAATACTATTTAAATATTAGCACCAAAACACATGTAGCTAGGTTATGGTAATAAACATGAGTATCAGTTATAAAAATTATAGTCACCACTCCTATTAAATTATCTCAATAATCAGAAGAGGATGAAGCAAATTTGCAGTTGATGCTAGGTTCAGAATTTTGTTTTCAGAAGGATAAAATGTACTCAAAAGTTAATTTATATGATCGAATAGTGACCCCAGGATTCCCTCACATAGTAAATGTACTAAGATAAATTGGATCAGTAGAATGAACATTTATATGAAAGGCCTATAACCAGAATAAAAACAGGAAATGTGACCATAAAGTTGACCAAACAATAGTTGTATGGAATATAAAATTAAATCTAAATGGCACACAGTTTTGCATCTGTTTCTGATATATATATATATATATATATATATATATATATATATATATTACCATGTTATATATATATAACATGGTAATTTCTGTAGGATGCTTGAGATACACATTTTAGAAGGCTATTTAAAGTTGAAGTTGAAAGAGAAGTAATGGTGAGAAACATAATGTCATGTAATTAAAATCACAGCATTACCCATTTCAACATTTTAATTACATTACAGTCAAAGGGACCAGCGCCACAGCTTACACCCAGCTGCATATAACAAGCACAGCAAGCGAAAAAGCCTGTGGTCCCTCTTTTCTAGCACTTCTGTAGACTTTCATTTATTGGTTTATATATTAACATACATTTTAATATCTCCTTATTCTAGTAAAAAAATGTACTACTAGAAACAGTATCCCCGCCTTTCTCTTTTCTGCCTTCTTCCTTGCTTTCTCTTACAGCTTAAGCCCCATAGAAGGTGACATTCAAAAATCCATCCTCAAGCTCTTAGTTGTTTCTCCTAGTTAGCCATGTGACCCGTATCTCTACGTCTTGTTTGCTTGTATGCTTTGACAATGGATGGTGTGGCACAGTTTTGAATGGATAGCGTATAGAATCTATGAGTTCAGTTAGCACTGCAGAAGAAGGGGCTGAAAGTTTGTGAAAGACAGAGAGAAGATCAGGGAGCTGGCTGTGAGACTGGGTTTCTTAGTAATATCAGACACTACAGCCATAAAGTACCACCAACATGACTGCCCAAATGTGAGCTGAACAAGAAAGACACCAATGAACTTGCCAAACTGCACTTGGAAACCCTCTGAGGCCTTAAACCTACCCCAAAGCTATAGGCAACTAAGTAATTCTGGGAGGAAAAGAGATGGTCCTTCCCAGGGAAGGGCACATTAATTGGTTTCCCAACACCAAATGGTCTATCCTGAAAAGACACAGACAAGTTATATCATACAGATTGAGTAGGTTACATTTAGGAATGTGTATACATGTATGTGTGCAATTTCAATTAGTTTAATAAGAGCCCAAGAATTTGAAGGAGAATGATAGGGGTAATTTGGAAGGTTTGAAGGGAAGAAATACAAGAAAGGAAGAGAGAAACGTAATTAAATTATAATTTCAAACTTTAAAAAAATGCTCTATAAAACCTACAATAGAGAAGCAATATCACTTCACTTACTTGGTTTTGGTATCTCATCTTTAGTCGTTCTGCTAGTACACAAGTCCTAAATCAGCATTTGTGTAGATGAGATTTTAGCTAGAAATCAGAACATATAAAAATGGTTGAAAAACCTAAGCAAACACGGGAGGAAAATAGAAGAATCCCTAAAGATTTGTTCATTACAGTTTTAATTACTCATTACTTCATTCAATTATTTCATTGCTCTCTTGGCAATAGTCTAGTCCTTAGCGCACTGGTACTCACCAAAGAAATCTAGGAGTTCTAGACTGGAATACAAAAGAAAACGCACAAAATAAATTGTCCTGATACGGTAAGTTCACAAGCAAACAATGCAGACTGTACAGGAGATAGGTCACGAACACTGCCATTTTCATAAGTTCTGTGTCAAGAAGTCCATTTCTGTAATGGTCATTGAAATTATTGTTTAATGAGTAACAGGGACATGATATTCAGATGTTTCTAATGCACCTCCCAATTTTCTGTCCTATTTTCATTTTATCAGTCAAATTCAATACATTTATTTCCTGAAGAAGTATTCTAGCAGATTATTTTTATAACCTAATCAATGTCCATGTTTCCATTGTAAAAGATATGTATACACTGTGTAACTGAAATAATAATTGTGGTAAAAGATCAATCTTTGAGCATGTATGAAAAAAACAAGTGAATTTAAAAAATGATTGTCTCTAAATGGATAATCTAATATGCATTCACCATAAAAGGACAAAATGCAACATTAGTGAAATAAATGTTACAAATTCACACTTTGGCTTATTATTATAAGATACATAAAATACTTAGTTATTTTAAATGGCAACCAAAAAAATATGCAAAACCCTTTAAAACAAAAGTCCTCGGTGTGAATGCTAATCATTCATTCTCAATAATTTAAGTTAAATAATGTAATCAAATACAGTAGTTTTATTGTGCATTTTGTGCTAGCATCAAGAATCATATATTTGTATAATATGTCTCACTAGAGTATAAATTTTTCCTAAATTTACAATACATATGCTATGGCATGTTCTCTCCTCCAGAGGGCAGTGTAATACAAACTCAGAGGCACAGAATGCACAAAAGTACTGCATTATTATTTCATTCTAATAGTAAGACAGCATAGGAAAGTGTCCATAGTCAGCCAAAATGCTAAAATTCTTGGTGATACCAACCATTCAATAATTTTTTTTTACATGTTGCTTAAAGTCATTTTAAAACGCAAATACTGTAATGATCTTCCGTTGGTCAGATGCAGCAGCAGTAGATTATAAAATTTCAGGTGACAGAAACATGTCTGTGATTCTGCAAAAGTGTGCTTTGGTTCTGTTTTCCCACCCAATGGAAGGTTAAAGGACTTTTTAATAATTTTTTTCCTTGCATATAGATCTTCAAAACCCTTTTCAAACCTGAGTTGCATCCACCCACACCAAATTATAAAAGCAAACTTGTTGATAGTTTTTGAAAAGTTTGTAAAACTTTTTGCACTTCAGTACTGTCTGGAAGCCAACCAAGGGCAAGAGATGTTTAAAACTCAGTCTGGGCTCTTAAGGCCATGACACATATTGGTCTATCATGTGGTGCTAAGGTTCTAAAATACTGTCAAGATATTTCCCATACTTTATCTCCTTAATCTTTGAAGCAGTCCTACTATTGATACGATCGCTTCCCTATTTTACAGGAGGGCAGTGGAGTCAGAAAAGATCAACCTGTGCAATGTTCCATTGCTGTTCTATAGGCGAGTCAGAGAGGGAATTCAAGTATTCCTCATGCCAAGATCTTAGTAGTCAGGTTATAACAAGTCCCAGTTTGGGAATGAGTTTGTACTATGATATAATCAATATAATACCATAGCTAGTGGTGGTAAGTTCAGTTGTAAAAACTAATGAAGATAGATAGCCCACTACTGAGCTTCCCCACTCACACATGTGGCACAAGCTCATCTTCACAGCGATGTCGCTGTGTTTCACAACGGAGTCTCAGATCATCACATCCCTGATGACCCTTAGAAAGGCAATTTGGTGAGCAGCAAATCAGAACTACTGGTTTAGAGACTGGGAGTGAGGACTGCCTGACAATGTGTGGCTAAGAAAGAACTAAGGCAATTCTCACGCACACAGAATTTAAAAACCATCAACAGCACAGGCAACACTATTTGGAATCCGTGGGTGTAAATCTCAACATGGTGATTCCACGATGTTTACCTAGGGAACCTTTAGATGTGTGCATGCGTGACAGTGGGCACAGGACAATTCTGAGTGATGTCCACTTTCGTTTTCTCTTTTCATAAAGAAATTGCTTATATTCGTGTGTGTGTGAGAGAGAGAGATAGATGTTCATAGCAGCATTGTTTGTGATAGCCAGAACCTGGAAACAACCTAGATGCCCTTCAATGGAAGAATGTGCCCCAAGTCTAACTCTTGCCTTTGCCCATTCAAGACTGCCAAATATTGTTAATTTTCAAGCTATTCAGGAAGTATCTAGCTAGGTTGCATGTTGTGCTTATTATTATGCAGAAGCTTTTTCCTTCCCTCAGCCTGACATCAAAGGGCTAAAACTGATTTTAGCTTGATAAAAGCAAGTTTATTATTCTTGTTGAAGGTTGAGTGTTTGTTTGTTCAGAGGTCAGATAAATATGGATGGCTAGTGTACAAAATAAGTTGCATTACACTTAAAACTTGACCAATTTTGTTTTACCAAAAATATCTTTATCTTTTGGCCTATCTGATTAATTCTACACTGCATTGAACTCACCACGCTAAAGTCAGTACTTAGTGTATGATCAATACGATCAATACATGACTTGAGCTCATTTGAGAGGCCTGTAACTACTCTTGGTGCTAGGTGGGTAGTGGGGCCATGGTGGGCAACACGTACATAATCAAATGACTATTAGTACAATGAGATAAGTCCTAGCAATGGTGCATATAATCTATAAATGTACAACACTTAGAAGTATAATACCATACACATTCTAGCTCATGACTGAAGGCAAAAGAACAATGTTCCAGCTGGGTAGTGATGGTGCACGCCTTTAATCCCAGCACTGGGAGGCTGAGGCAGGTGGATTTTTGTGAGTTCAAGGCCAGCCTGGTCTAAAAGAGCTAGTACCAGGATAGGCCCCAAAGCTACAGAGAAAACCTGTCTCGAAACACCACATTCCCTGCCCCCCCCACAAAAATGAAATTATTTATTTGATAACAATGAGGGCACTAAAAGAGATTTACATAGATCTAATCTACATGGGAAGTAGAAAAAGACAAGATTTCCTGAGTAAATTTGGAGCATGGGGACCTTGGAGGAGGGTTGCAGGGGGTAGGGGAGAGGCAGGGAGCAGAGCAGAGAAAACTGTA
Organism: Microtus pennsylvanicus; assembly: GCF_037038515.1. Classification (NCBI taxonomy): domain Eukaryota; kingdom Metazoa; phylum Chordata; class Mammalia; order Rodentia; family Cricetidae; genus Microtus; species Microtus pennsylvanicus. Next base: position 10,037,877 of record NC_134597.1, on the reverse strand, counting down.
GAGCTCAATAAAAATCGATACAAAAAAAGAACAATGTTCCACTGTTCCAGAAGGCTTATGCTATTCCTGTAAGTATGTTTAAAGACAATAAGGTAGCCAATGACCACATGTGACAGTTTCAATTTAAACACATTAAAAGTACACCAAATAAAGAGATCAGTGGCTCATAGTTCCTAGCTATGTTTGAAACAATTTTTTCCTAGTGCCTCCTACACTGCATGGGAAAGGGCATCACCCTCACTGCACTACAACAGAAGGTCCAGATAAACAACACCAGTTGACAATGCCAAGGTCTATCCCAGCTCCTACAGATGTTAATATGCACCAGCTGGCCTTGGTGAGTTCCCAATAGAACATCCCCAAAAAACATATAGGCATCCTCCTGAATATTAACCTTCACCAGGTGATGAAAGGAGACAGAGACAGAGACCCACATTGGAGCACCGGACTGAAATCTTAAGGTCCAAATCAGGAGCAGAAGGAGAGAGAGCACGAGCAAGGAGCTCAGGACCACAAGGGGTACACACACAATCTTAAAGAACATTAAAGCACTTCAACTGACAATATTCCATGTACAAACTGAAAACTAACAAAACCCCAGTACCAGACAGGTGAAACCTCTTTTCTAATGATTGCTCAGAGAAATCCAAGATAAGTCCCAAAACAACATGACGAATATAAAAGTCACTAGATTTCAACCTAGTATTAACAGTGTTTAAGCAAACCTCAGTCAAAATTAGAGTAATCTGGACACAAGTAATTTGAACATGTATTATCATATTATTATTAGAAAAATCAAGATATTAATGTCTTGAAATTTAAAAAAATGACTGAGTCAGACATGCTGTAAAGACACTTTGTATCACTGTTAGCTTGAATGCCCCTCCACCCACCATTCTAGTGTTGAAACCCAACAGCCAATGCAATGCTGTTAACAAGTAAGGCTTGTAAGAAATGATGGTGGCATGAAGGCTGCTCCCTCTGGGTGCATGAGGATATTGTAGAAAGAAGTCTTCATGCAACATTTAAGTCACTTCTACCATTTGAGGAAATAGAATTTCTCTATGCAGTGGAAATAGCCCTTGCTAGATAATCCCACTTGAAATCACCTTGTCTTTGGGTTTCCCAGGTTTCAAAGACATGAGAAATAAGTATTCTAAAAATTATTCTATTCTGTATAGACAGACATCAACACTGTGTTCAGTTTCTGAGTCCATCTTTCTATACAGTCAGCCAGTCATCTGTGTCTTACATGCTATTGACTCATCCAATCATGGGTTGTAAAGAGTCTAAAAATAATTGCATCCACGCTGAGTCTATACAGACTTTTTTCTCTTGTGTTTATTCTCTATAGTGGATAATATAAGCAACACATGGCATATATATTGTAAAGGCTATCTGGAGATTATATACAAAAGCATACTTAGCAGATTGTATTTATATATTTGCGTATCATAATTGCATTTGACAATAATAATCAAAGAAAAGGAGGCTATCAATTTGAACATGAAGAAATAAGCCAGGATTGAAGGAAAGAGGCATGGGAGGCACTGGAGGAAAGAAAAGGAGTGTTATGTAATTATTTTTAATTAACAATGTACTAAAATAAAACATCTACTGAAAAAGTTATGAAAGGGACTTTCTACATTTTGTGACAAATAGTCCATGATGTGGGATTTCCCTCTATATGCTGTGATTACCATTAGTGAATAAAAAAACTGCTTTGACCCTATAGCAGGGAAAAACTAAGCTGAATGCTGGGAGAAAGAAGGGTGGAGTCAGAGTGATACCATGTAACCCCTCAGGAGACATATGCTGAAACTTTAGCCAGTAAGCCACAGCCACATGGTAATACACGGATTAATAGAAATAGGTTAAATTAATATGTAAGAGTTAGCGAATAAGAAGCTGCAGCTAATGGGCCAACAAGTGATTTAAATAATACAGTTTATGTGTGATTATTTAGATTCTGGGTGGCCAGGACAAACAAGCAGCTCCTTTTAACAAGCCCATTTCTTTATTTTCTCAGATTTTACTTACTTTTTTCACAGCTAAAAACATTATCAAAATGTTCTTTTCTTTGCAAAGTATGGGAGCTTTCTAAAGATTAAAGAATCATATTCTAATGTTTAAAGCTGCTTCTAGTACTAAAACATTATATAGAGTCACAAGATACTAATACAACAGGCTTTTTTTTTCTTATGTAAAATACAATGCTGACATAAACACCTTACAGACTTTCAGAATCCACCCCAATGACTTGAACTCTGAGGCTATATTTGGACTAAAAGCTTAATATCCATAATAAAAGAAATGTAAACAACCTCCAGAACTACAAGGGAATGAAACATGTTTAGACACTGAAGCTTATTAAGACACTCGGGGCAATTCTAAACCCTCCATCTCCTGAACAGTCAAGAGTCTGAGTGACCTACAGGAATTGTCAGTGACATGCAGACTCCAAGGAATAAGCCAGAGGAGCAGTCTTCTACCACCAGCAAACAAAGCTCTGGAGACATAGCTCTTCCTAGGAGTCAGATAAAGCTAGAGACTTCCAGCTCTGGCTCCCAGGGTGATTCTGAGTGAGAAGGTTACAACAAGCAAGACAATTCAGATGCTGCTGTTGTTTCTGCTGCTGCTGCTTCTCCAGAGAGAAAATAAACATCCTAAACCTGTTGTACAGCTTATATAGATAGTCACACACAAAGGTATGTTAATAACTTTAAAACCTTTCAAGTACCTAATGAATACACCATTATTTAATGCTTAATGATATTTAGAGAGAAAAGTAAGTCAATATGACAATTCGGCTTCACTACATTGGGAGATGTCAGTTATTTGAAATGTATGGAGCCCCTGTATTGTAGTCTCAATCTTAAATACTATATTTAAATTAAGGAAAAAACTGAAATAGAGTTGGGCAGTGGTGGAACACACCTTTGATCCCAGCACTCTGGAGGCAGAGGCGGTTGGGACTCTGTGAGTTCTAGGTCAGCCTGTTTTACAGAGCGTGTTCCAGGACAGGCTCCAAAGTACACAGAAAAACCCTGTCTTGAAACCTCACCCCCCCCCAAAATTTAAAACAATCAGACCTTAATTTATGAGCACATGAATCGTCAACATGCTCAGAACAGTTTTCATTAAGTTCAAAACTAAACTTTTCCTTCTTACTCACTTGATTTTTAAAACAATATTTAAATTTTTGAGATTATAATATAACAGTATCATTTCCCCTCTCCCTATTCTCCCTCCAAACTCCTTATATATGCCTTTTTATCTTTTCTCAAACTCATGAACCCTTTTCTGTTAACTGTTATTACATACAGAACATGTAACATTATATAGACTGAGTAGGCTGTAGTTAGGTGTTTAGGAACAATCAGTTTTTAACATCAAAATTATATTGTAATATAAACATTATAATTTATATACAATATTTTGTTCAGCTGTATTAAGAAGCCTATTATTGTTCAATTTTGTCAATGGTAAGAATAATACATGTTAATTTATTCTAAATTACATTAAAAAATTCATTTTCTGGATGAAAACAAAGTTTCCATGTTTATTCACCATGTATCAATAAATTCCTTTCTGTATATATACAAGCACTGTGTTATAAACTGAATAAAATACCTTTGTTTTCAATATAGTAGGAATAAAAATGGAATAAACAGAGCAAATGTTTGCTTAGCCGTTGTACTTTATTGTTTCTGCACATATGAGGAGATCTAAAATATACAGAACATGAATTTAATATTGGGTAAATCAACCTTTCAGAATCTCCATTATTTTGTTTGCAAAATCAGGAGAAACATTATTGGCACCATAAAGTTGTTATGAAAATGAGTGTGGTATGAATGTAGCTCATAACCAGCACCTTACATCAGTTAGTAGTACTTGGAGTGGTCATAAAATGGCTTGTGGTTTGGATATTACAACTATAATCATCTTTGAGGAGATGCTCTCAGTGCTTCAGAGAATTATATTCAGATTTCAATAGGGTCAGCATGAAGAGGATTAATGCAAGAAGAACTAACAAGACTTTAAAAGATACTGACAGAAAATGGAGCAGAAACAAGAAATCATCTCCTATATCCTTATGAATTCAAAAAAAAATAAAATAAAATAAAACTGATTTGTGACTCCACAAAGAGGTGATAAGCTCAGAGAGCAATGAAAAATTACGGTAATCTGCAGAATGTTAGAGACTGATAAAAAGCAAAAAGAAGAGAGGAGAGAGAGACAGAGACAGGCAGAAACAGACAGACAGGCAGGCAGACAGACAGATAGATAGATTCAGCTTCGAAGCAAACTACAGTTCCCCGAATTATGAAAGTCTGTCCACATATCCAGAAATGAGTTCAACCTGGGCTGTAGGAAGATTTCTGGTGGTTAGATACAAGCCAGCATTCCTTAGGAATGTGTGAAGCAGTTTTCTCCTATTTCCCTTACCTCCAGCAAAGACATACATGGTCCTCCAACTAATAAACATGTGTGGTGCATATTAACATACCATGGTCCATGCTAGCCTCTAGGCTCCCACACTTCCTCCTGGCAAGTACTTGTTATATATCTCAAAGCCTCCACGCCAGTCGTCTAACCCTTTCACCGGCAGCAGCACCCTCAGCTACTCACCTTCCTTACAACCCTTGTTACCCTCACTAATCTCTCTGCTAATGTCTGCCCCTACTATTCTCACTGGGCTCTAGCTCTTCTCACTATACTCTCTCCTGTGCTTCCTCCCTTTCTCACAAACAACACTGACCCAGTCTAGGCTGCTGGCCATGTCGGTCTACTTCTTTCTTTTTCTGCTCTAGATTTCTCTAGGCGTTTCTGGATCTTTTGTATTTCAATACAATCTTAGCCCTACCAGAAAACAGTTATATTAGCAGTTTCTTTACTGTGTGTCCTCTATTATGTCTGGTGCCAAAATCCAGGAAAGGCACAAATGGACCCTTTCCCCTTTCCAAGGGGCCTGGTCCACCTAGGTGAATCAAGCCTCTGATTTGACTCTCCTAAGATCCGTACTATTTGTCTCTGCTGGCTTCTTCCACTTACATAGTCAATTCCAAATTTTAGAGTCTACCTCTTTCGCTGCTTCTTCCCTCTAATCCTACTCAGCTGTCCCTTCAGAGCTATCAGCTCTGCTCTGTCTCTTGCTGCCTATTGGAGTCTGCTATTGCTCTAAAAAAAAATGCTTAGTACCAGAGAGCTTCTCTAACCCTAGTGGGGAACATAATGCCTCTCCTTTGTTATTTAGAACACTTTTCTGACAAATCTCATGTCTGGATTGAAATTCTTGCCATGAAGGCACTTAGTCTTCTCTCTCCCATCGTTGCCCTCCTGTTCCACATGTTCTTGCCTTGCTCCTGCAGCTTGTTCTCTCTGAGTTTCTCCCATCTCCTGGTCTTCTCTTGGATTTCTCCCTACATGTTTCTCTAATCTCTTGCTCGGGTTAGAAATTTCATTAAATCCTCACGCTGCTACTACTAAAGGCTTGGCCTCAGAATAAACTATATAATCAATCTCAATGGCAAAAAAATGGCACATTAGATTTCCAAATTCTCAAAGATTGTAACAACTTCTGCCACTGAACAAGCAAATAATGTGAGAATCTCTTAACAACTAAACTTTTTTGTCTCTTCATTCTCAAAAACTCACTTATCTCTTTGTCCTTCTCTTATCTATCTTTGTAGCTGCTTTTCTCTGCTTTCTGTAACTCTGTCGTCTCTGTCTCTCATCTTTAAATTCACTTCTATAGAGTTTCAAATGTCTTTGGGTAAGAATAATTAAATATTGCTATGTGCAGCCCTATGCCATAAAAACAAACACAAAATCAACCAACCAACCAACCAACCAACCAACCAACCAACAACAACAATAAATCAGGTTTTGGGTTTGGGCTATGGCCCTGGCTTTCCAGACCTAAACATGCTTGTTCAAATATTTTCTCCACAATTCCTGTCCTGACTCAGACAGGCCAGTGACAGGGAGAAGGAGAACAATGCAAAACATTCCCCAAAACTCTATGTCTTGAAGCTATATAGTAAACTATTTCTAGTAGAGATTCCAGCTGCTTATTTCAAACTCCTTAAGTCTCTAGCCCTACCCTTTCATATCTTTAAATATTTTGCTAAAGTGTAAACTTTATCTTAAGATTTGTAAGACCATTTGTAAGTTTTCAGATGTGGTTGAAGTCTGTAAAATCTGTAACAAAAAGTTAGCTTAGTAGAAAGGGTTGATAGTTAAGAATCTACCACATGCTCATGTGTAACTTGTATTCAACTCTTGTTTAGGAAAATGGATTTTTTTTTCCCTAAGAAAAAGTGTTTCTGACTGGTTCACATTAGAGTAAATACCAATTGTGTGACTTTCTATCATCTTGAATAATGACTTCTGACGTGGGATTCCCCTCTGAGTGCTGTGATTACCATTAATGAATAAAGAAACTGCTTTGGACCTATACAAGGGCAGAACTTAGCCAAGCAGGGAAAACTAAACTGAATGCCATCCTGTTTAAGATGACCACATGGTATAAACCAACTAAAGACCACACCTAATAAAACTTTGTTTGTACCCTCTGTTGTCAATATTTTCTTTTCTTTTCTTTTTTTTTTTGACTACAGAGCCAACATCAGGCCTTCAAATTGGTTTGTTTCATTTTCTTTCCTGTATATTAAGGAGGAAACAGCAGGTCTCCAAGATGTTTTGGATTTGGATGGACTTTTGTATTATGAGTTTTGTCCCGAGAGAAAACAAATAACACATGAGGACAAACTCATGAACAAGGTTTATGGAAAATAGGACTTAAAACTACATATGCTTGATGATTAAGAAGATTATAAAGGGTTACTCATGCTAACAGAAATTGACTTGAATATATGTATCCACCTCTTTGTCTTTGGTAATGTTGTTAAGCTTCAGCTATTTGAATAAACTGAGTCATACAAGAAACTATGATATTCTATAAAGGTTCACAACTAAACAATCAGAAAAATAAGACTTCCAGTCTCTATGAACTCTCTGTATAGTTTAGTTTTATTTTGATGCTAAAGGATCTTCAATTAAATCTTCAATGTAAAGTTTTAAAGACTCAAATTTAACAGTGATAAAAGTGTAAAATCTTAATCCTATTAGAACTACTAGTTTGTTGTAAATTGTTAAAAAATAATTAAGATATGCAAGTTAATGTTCAATTACCTTGAAATTGACCAAATCCTTTAATGTACTCAGAAATATGTTTGTAGCCATGTTAAGTACAAATGTAATTTATTTACAAAAAAATTTAGGCTTCTGCATAGGTTGTCAAACATAAGCTTGAAGCAAGTAACCACACATAAGGTTTGTTTAAAATCAAGTATACTTAATAGATTAGATAAGCAGAAATATCTTTTGAATATGGTATTAAAGATGTTTCATGAATAAAAGCTTGCCTTGATAGGCAAAAAAAAATACTCTAAGAAGATGGGTAGTAACACACTCCATCTGGAGGTAGCTTCAACTGTGGTAATGTTGAGCACTGGGCAAAGAACTGTCCCGTGCCTCATCTGAGGTCAGGGCTCTGTCTGAACTGTAGGCACCAATGGGATGGCTGTCTTACTCTGACTTATAGTAAGAATTAAAAAAAAATACCCAGAGATGGATATTAGGGTTCAAACTGGAGATCAGAAAAGCAAAATATTCAAGCCACTATAAAAATCTTACCTCTACCAAGGCTGGGCAAATACAGACTGGGCCCTCAGACGTTGTCTCCTTCCATTTTATATTCCCCATTTGTGCAGAGATTAAAGGTGTGTGACTCCCTAGTACTGAGATTAAAGGTGTGAGCCACCACCACCTGGATCTGTTTCTGCATTGGTCTTGTGTAGCCCAGGGTGGCTGTGAACTCACAGAGATCCATCTGCCTCTGTCTCCCAAATCTTGGTATTAAAGCTGTGTGACACCACTGTCTGGTCTCTAGTAGCTTACTTTTACCTTCTGATCTTCAGGCAAGCTTTATTTACCAAAACATAAATAAAAATATTACTATACTGATTTGCCTAGGTGAATCAGTTTTCCCAACTTCCTCCTGCACAGGAAAATGGTGGCTCAAGGGTGATGATATTCTTTGTGACAGCTGAAGACTTAATACTGTCCTGTGTAGCAAAGACTGAGAACTTCTGTTTCCAACAAAGCCCTCAGTTTCACAGTGGCTGAGGCCAGGTTGACAATCCTGGTAGTTGGTAAGTTTCTGTCATTTTAATTGATACGGAGGTCATTTGTCACATTCTTCCTGTTCAAATTTATCCTCAGATCTCTGTGATGGCAGTGATGGCAAGCCCCATCTTTATCAGATAGTTTAGTAACAGCAAGCCAATCTTAGCCAGCTCTTCTCCCAAGGCTACAGCTCTCTATCAGTCAGTCCATTTAATGTATAAAAATCAAGCCTTACTTTTCTTTAGAGCTACTAGGTTTCCTACTGAGAATGACTATTATCATAGACACAGGCACAGCATTTTAAAATTCCCTTTGGTGGTTTTCTAAATATAGACATACAAGTGCTTCTCATTGTGCTGAAAACCCTGTCCAATCTATATTTATCCAGATATAATTCTTTCATGCTGATAAGTTTTCACATTTTGTTGTGTCCCAAAGATGTGAGTCTACTCCAGCTATTTACAGACATGTGTTAACTATTTTTCTCTAATATGCGAATTTCAGTACAGTGATCATGCAAATGCATCTAAAACTTTTATCTCTTTTTATAAAGTTTAAATATTCTCACAAACTTCAGTGAATCCTGAGTTGGATCCACTTTTCCTAGGTCAAGTGGACTCTGGGATCCCTTTCCTGAAAAATACCCCTGTCAGTCAACAGCTTACAGTTTCCCATCTATTGCCTAGCTGTAAGGAGAACTGCTTCTTTCTCTTGGTCTTGTGACTTCTTTCCATCCTTTGAACTGTCAGGACCACAGGTCTGGAAGTTTCAAGTACACCCAAGCTAGAGATTGTCCTTAAGCTCCTCCACTTTCCATTCTGTCCCTAGTATACATCTGTCCTAGCAGATATCCACATGGTTGACAGACAGACACCTTCTGGGAATGAAATGTAGCCTGCACACTTCTTCAAAGCAACCTACACCAAATCAGCCCCAGGTTGGTCCGGAAGAACCAGCAAGCCCTAGACTTGAGAAAAGCTAATGTAAAGCAGTTCAACCAGTGGGGTTCCTCCCTGTCTTTTCAGGCTGGGTCAGCAAACCAGATGCTTCTGACTACTGTCACCACCACTATTGGTATCTCCACCCTCTCCTCTCCTTTGACTGACATCCCAGCCTTCCTGACCCTGACAACCACCCTTCTTCAGGGGAAGCAGTCAGAGATGAATGTTGTCCTTTACTAGAAAAAAAATGGAATGTTAGGTCGAATGGAAACTTGAGTTTTGCAAACTCAGAAGACAGACCAAACACCCTGAAATGAGCTTCATTTGGGCTATGAGGGGATTTCTGGAGATTAGATAAAAGCCAGCATTCCTCAGGATCTTGTCAAGACAGTTCGCTTATATTTCCCTTTCCTCTTGCACAAGGGATATAATGGTTATTCAATTTACATATACCTGTGATGCCTATTAACATATCAAGGTCCATACGAGCCTCCAAGCTCCCTCAGTCCCTACTTATGAATACTTCTTATATACATCTCAAAGCCTCCATATCTGTCTCTTGGCCTTCCACCTATCCCCACCCCCAGGAGCCCACCATCCTTATAAGCCTTAACTCTTACTATCCTCACTAAGCTCTCTCTATGCTTAGGCTTCTGGTCCTACTGTTGTCGCTAGGCTCCAGCTCTTTCAATTGTCACTGTGCTCTACTTTACATTACTATAGTCTCCCCTCTCTCACAGTCCAGGGCTGGCCATGGTCAGTATATTTATTTTTAATCCCTGGAATCCTCCAGATGCCTCTGGCTGAGTTCTACTTAAATATACTCTTAACCATGACATGGAACAATCATGTTAGCAGTATCTTTATTGCATCCCCTTGAATAGAAGAGAGACAGAGACAGAGAGAAAGAGAGACAGAGGTCTCCAGTATCAAAAATGGCAAAATAAAATCTTTTTATTTATTTATAAAAAATTTCCACCTCCTCCCATTTCCCTCCCACCCCCCCCACTCCCTCTCCCCCTCTCTCTCCAGTCCTAAGCGCAGTCAGTGTTCCCTGCCCTGTGGGTAGTCCAAGGTCCTCCCCACTTTATCCAGGTCTAGGAAGGTGAGCATCCAAACTGGCTAGGCTCCCACAAGGCCAGTCCATGCAGTAGAATCAAAACTCAGTGCCATTGTTTTTGGCTTCTCAGTCCGCCCTCATTGTCAGCCACATTCAGAGAGTACAGTTTGATCACATGCTTCATCAGTCCCAGTCCAGCTGACCTTGGTGAGCTCCCATTAGATCAGTCTCATTGTCTCAGTGGGTGGATGCACCCCTCGCGGTCCTGACTTCCTTGCTCATGTTCTCCCTCCTTCTGCTCCTCATTTGGACCTTGGGAGCTCAGTCCAGTGCTCTAATGTGGGTCTCTGTCTTTATCTCCATCCATCTCCAGATGAAGGTTCTATAGTGATATGCAAGATATTCATCAGTGTGGCTCTAGGATAAGGCCAATACAGGCATCCTCTCCTCTACTGTCCATGGAACTAGTTGGGGAAATCCCCTTGGACACCTGGGAACCCCTCTAGAGCCAAGACTCTAGCCAACCATAAAATGGCTCCCTTGTTTAGGATAACTTCTTCCCTGCTCCCATATCAACCCTTCCTCCATCTCAATTATCCCATTACCCCAAGCTCTCCCCAATCCTCCCCTTCTCCCTTCTCTTTCCCCATCTCCCCTTCCCTACAATCCACCCTCACCCCCGTGCCCCCAACTTTTGCCCGACAATCTTGTCAACTTTCAATATCCAGGAGGAAAAATATGTGTTTTTCTTTGGGTTCACCTTCTTATTTAGCTTCTCTAGGATCATGAACTATAGCTCAATGTCCTTTGTTTATGGCTAGAATCCGCTTATGAGTGAGCACATACCATATTCTTCTTTTTGGGTCTGGATTATCTCACTTAGTAAAGTGTTTTCTATTTCTGTCCATTTGCATGCAAAATTCAAGAAGCCCTTGTTTTTTACCGATGAGTAGAACTCTAAAGTATATATGTGCCACACCTTCTTTATCCATTCTTCTATGGAAGGGCACATAGGTTGTTTCTAGCTTCTTTCTATTACAAATAGTGCTGTTAGGAACACAGTTGAACAAAAGCTTTTGTAGCATGATTGGGCAGCTCTTGGGTATATTGCCAAGAGTGGAATTGCTGGGTCCTGAGGAAGGTTGACTCCCAGTTTCCTGAGAAACTGCCACACTGATTTCCAAAGTGGTTTCACAAGTTTGCATTCCCACCAACAATGGATGAGTATTTCCCTTACTTTACAACCTCTCCAGCATAGGTTATCATTGGTGTTTTTGATTTTAGCCATTCTGACAGGTGTAAGATAGTATCTTAAAATTGTTTTGATTTGCATTTCCCTGATTGCTAAGGAGGTTGAGCATGACCTTAAGGGTCTTTTGGCCATTTGACCTTCTGTTGAGAATTCTCTGTCCAGTTCTGTACCCCATTTTTTAATTGGGTTAATTAGAGTTTTAATGTCTATTTTCTTGAGTTCTTTATATATTTTGGAGATCAGACCTTTGTCTGATGCAGGATTGGTGAAGATCTTCTCCCAGTCAGTAGGTTGCCTTTTTGTCTTAATGACAGTATCCTTTGCATTAGAGAAGCTTCTCAGTTTCAGGAGGTCCCATTTATTCATTGTTGCTCTTAGTGTCTGTGCTGCTGGGGTTATATGTAGGAATTGGTCTCCTGTGCCCATGTGTTGCAGACTACTTCCCACTTTCTCTTCTATCAGGACCATCGTGGCCAGATTTATATTGAGGTCTTTAATCCATTTGGACTTGAGTTTTGTGCATGGTGATATATATGGATTTATTTTCATTCTTCTACATGTTGAAATCCAGATATGCCAGCACCATTTGTTAAAGATGTTTTCTTTCTTCCATTGCATAATTTTAGCTCATTTGTGGAAAATCAGGTGTTCATAGGTTTGTGGGTTAATATCCAGGTCTTCGATTCTATTCCATTGGACAACATCTCTGTTTTTATGACAATACCAAGGTGTTTTCAATACTGTAGCTCTGCAATAGAGTTTGAAGTCAGGGACAGTAATGCCTCCAGAAGTTCCTTTATTGTATACGATTATTTTGGCTATTCTGGTTTTTTTTGTTGTTTTTCCATATAAAGTTGATTATTTTTCTCTCAAGGTCTGTGAAGAATTTTGTTGGGGATTTGATGGGGATTGCATTGAATCTATAGATTTCTTTTGGTAGAATTGCCATTTTTACTATGTTGATCCTCCCAATCCAAGAGCAAGAGAGATCCTTCCATTTTCTGGTATCCTCTTCAATTTCTTTCTTCAAAGACCTTAAGTTCTTGTCAAATAGATCTTTCACTTCCTTGGTTAGAGTTACCCCAAGATATTTTATGCTATTTGAGGCTATCGTAAAAGGTGATGCTTCTCTGATTTCCCTCTCTGCTTCTTTATCTTTTGTGTATAGAAGGGCAACTGATTTTTTTGGAGTTGATCTTGTATCTTGCCATATTACTAAAGTGTTTATCAGCTGTAGAAGTTCTTTGGTAGAGTTTTTGGGGTGGCTTATGTACACTATCATGTCATCTGCAAATAACGAAAGTTTAACTTCTTCCTTTCAAATTTGAATCCCCTTGATCTTTGTTTGTTGTCTCATTGCTATTGCTAGAACTTCAAGCATTATATTGAAGAGGTATGGAGAGAGTGGACAGTGTTGTCTTGTTCCTGATTTTAGTGGAATGGCTTTGAGATTCTCTCCATTTAATTTGATGTTAACAGTTGGCTTGCTGTATATAGATTTTATTATATTTAGGTATGAACCTTGTATCCCTAATCTCTCCAAGAACTTTATCATAAAGGGGTGTTAAATTTTGTCAAATACTTTTTCAGCATCTAGTGAAATGATTATATGGTTTTTTTCTTTCAGTCTATTTATATGATGGATTACATTGATAGATTTTCATATGTTGAACCAGCCCTGCATCTCTGGGATGAAGCCTACTTGATCATAATGGATAATTTTTCTAATGTGTTCTTGGATTCGGTTTGCCAGTATTTTATTGAGAATTTTTGTGTCAATGTTCATGAGTGAGATTGGCCTGTAATTCTCTTTCTTGGTTGAGTCTTAGTGTGGTTTTGGTATCAGGGTAACTGTAACTTCATAAAAGGAGTTTGACAATGACGCTTTTGTTTCTATTTTTGAAATACATTAAGGAGTATAGGTATTACCTCTTCTTGGAAGTTTGGGTAGAATTCTGCATTGAAACTATCTGGTCTTGGGCTTTTTTTGGTAGGGAGGTTTTTGATAACAGCTTCTAATTCTTCGTGACTTACAGGTCTATTTAAATTGTTCACCTGGTCTTGATTTAACTTTGGTATATGGTACTTATCTAAAAGAATGTCCATTTCTTTTACATTTTCAAATTTTGTGGCATACAGGCTTTTGTAGTAAGATCTAATGATTCTCTGAATTACCTCTGTGTCTGTGGTATGTCCCCCTTTTCATTTCTGATCTTAATAATTTGAATGTTCTCTCTCTGTCATTTGATTAGTTTGGATAGGGGTTTGTCAATCTTGTTGATTGTCTCCAGGAACTAGCTTTTTGTTTCATTGATTCTTTGGATTGTTTTCTGTGTTTCTATTTTATTGATTTCAGCCCTCAGTTTGATTATTCCCAGTCTTCTACTCCTCCTGGGTGAGTCTGCTTCTTTTTTTTCTAGAGCTTTCAGGTGTGCTGTTAAGTCTCTAATGTGAGCACTCTCTGTTTTCTTTATGTGGGCACTTAGTGCTATGAACTTTCCTCTTAGCACTGCTTTCATAGTGTCCCCTAGATTTGAGAATGTTGTGTCTTTATTTTCATTAAATTCAAGGAAGACTTTAATTTCTTTCTTTATTTCTTCCTTGACCCAGGGGTGGTTCAGCAGTTGATTGTTCAGTTTCCATGAGTTTGTAGGCTTTCTGGAGGTAGCATTGTTGTTGAATGCTAACTCTATTCCATGGTGATCTGATAGTATGCAGGTGGTCACTAAAATTTCTTTGTATCTATTCATGTTTGCTTTGTTACTAATTATGTGATCAATTTTTGAGAAGGTTCCATGAGATGCTGAGAAGAAGGTATATTCTTTTCTATTTGGGTGGAATGTTCTATAGATTTCTGATAATTCCATTTGGTTCATTACATCTGATAGCTTTCTTATTTCTCTGTTAAGTTTCTGTCTGGTTGACCTGTCCATTGGTGAGAGTGGAGTGTTAAAATCCCCTACTATTAGAGTGTAGGGTTTGATGTATGCTTTGAGTTCTAGTAATGTTTCTTTTACATATGTGGGTGCTTTTATATTAGGGACGTTGACATTCAGGATTGAGAGTTCCTCCTGATGAATTATTTCTGTTATGGGAATAAAGTATCCTCCATATCTTCTGATTGATTTTAGTTTGAAGTCAGTTTTGTTGGATATTAGTATAGCCACACCCACTTGTTTCTTTGGACCATTTTATTGGAAAGCCATTTTCCAACCCTTTACTCTGAGGTAGTATCTGTCTTTGAGTTTGAGGTGTGTTTCTTGTTAACAGCAGAATGTTGGATCCTGATTTTGTATCTATTTTCTTAACCTGTGCCTTTTTATAGGTGAATTGAGTCCATTGATATTAAGTGATATTAATGACCAGTGGTTGCTAACTTCGGTTATTTTTCCTGGTGGTAATATTTGTGTGTTTTGCTTCTTTAAGTTTTGTTGGTGGAGGGTTGTTAGATGCTTGTGTTACTATGGGTGTTGCTGGCTTCCTTGGTTTGTGGTTTTCCTTCTAGTATTTTCTGTAAGACTGGGTTTGTGGCTAAGTATTGTTTAAATCTGTTTTTATCTTGAAATATCTTGTTTTCTCCATCAATGGTGAATTCAAGCTTTGCTGGGTATAGCAGTATGGGCTTGCATCCATGGTCTCTTAGTGTCTGCAGCACATCTATTCCAGACCTTCTGGCCCCCACCCCACTGTTAAATAAACAAGTCTGCTGTAAGGCTTCTACCTGATTCCTAGTGTCTGTGGTCCTTGAAGTCCAGCTCTTTCACCCCTCCCCCAAGGAATATGTTAGGACTCAGCAACTGTGTCCATCATTCAGCAATGCATATTCACATGCATCCTAAGAAAGGTTAAAAAAAGGGGGGGGGGTCTTCTAGACACAAAAAAATGGGAATCAATTGGAGCTTCTTGGTAGCCACCTTCTTTCAGAAAGACTCTCTTTGCTAGATGCAAGCAGAGGTGCAGCTTCTTTAAGAGATGGCTTCCTGGTTCGTACTGGTGGCTCAAATAGCTCTGGCTCTTTCCAGAGGTCCTGCTGCAGATAGCTTAAATGGAGTTAGTGAGCAGAGTGCTACAAGTTGCTTAATGGTGACACAGACTAGCTCCATCCTTGGAGCTAGGGTGGTAAGCATGGCTCATAGAGGTAGTGAACATAATTCTACCATGTTGAATGGGGTGGAGCCAGCAGGCAAAGTCTCAATGTGTTAGTCTTAACTGTATCTGCTTAGCATTTAAAAGAAAGAAACAAAACAAAACCTCTCCTGGCCAGAAAATGATTTCAGATACATAATAAGACAGATTGAGGCAAAAAAGACATCTGAATGGTTGTTGTTGGACAAATGTACACAGGCTTAAAAGAAAGAGAGAAGAGACCAGAAAGTCACAGAATAAAGGAGTAAAGATACTAAATATTAAAAAAGTAATAGAGTAAACAATAAGTCAATGTAAAGATGGAATACATACAGAGAGTCTGTGTTATGTATTTTTTTTTTGTTTCTTCTGGATTTTTTTACTGTTAATGAATGAACTGGTGGTAAACATTTAATTCTAGGGCTGTTACACTAAACCAACATATATAAAAGTATCTTGACTTCAAAATTTGAGTCTAAGGTTATGTTGCTTTGGAAAAGGGGCTCTGTTTTTGTCTCTACAGAAGATGAGAACCTGTGGACTCCTTCTAGGTTAATGTAGTTTAACGAAACAAGAGTACCTGAAAGGTCTCTGGGAACCCTAAAAATACTTCATCCAACAAACCACAGGAAGGAGTCTGGAGAAAACAATGCCTAAATACCCAAGATGATTGTTTATAAATGTTTGTTATTATTTAAAAAGGATTGATTATAAGTAGTTAATGGTCACAGTCAATCTCTTTCTAAAAACGATGGGAGAATATGATATAGAAATGAATATTTAATATTGGTATGGACTTTGGTTTATTGATAAAAATTTAAGATCAATTTTTATATGTATATCTCTTCTCTTTTTTTAAGGTATTATGTGTATACAGCTAATTTAAAATGTAATGTATAATTAAATTGCAGATTAATAGATAGCTATTTGTAACAGTAAAACTTAAAGTTATGTTAAGTTTTCTCGATATACAAAGATATATTTCAGGTAGATAGATAATCTTCAACACTTCAAAGATCTAAAGATATGGCATTTAAAATGTTTTAAGAACTTAGACTTTTCTCAGCAGTGAGATATGTCTGCTTCTGGCAGGACCAATTACTTCAGAGAGGTTGATAGGCATTAAAGAAACTTGTTATAGAATTTGCCTTACATGTGAGAAGGCTAGCCATTTGGGCAAAAAAAAAAAAGGGTTCTTGGATTGCTTGATGGTGTGCTGTATGAACTGGACATTCTGATCCCACAGAAAAGTGACTGCTGAACTTTCCAAAAGATTGGATGGTACTTCACAGTCCCTGTTTCTCAGAATAAACTTGCAGACATTCTGCAGGACACAGAAGAAAGCAACTGATGAAGTTTGCCAGTACAAGGCAGAACAGATCTTCAAAATTCCTGCTTCACTGAAAAGCCTGGCAGATACTATGGGCCTATAGACTGAAAATGAATGATGCCTCAACATTACAAAAGAACATTGGGTGACAGTCTGGGCAGCAAGATAAACTGTCAATTTTACAATTTTGGAGGATGCTTACAATGTACTTCCTGTTTACTTCATTAATATTATATCCTTCTGGGGTCTTTGAAAGAGCTGAAGACAACTCTCTGTCTCTATAGTTATAGTTTTCATTAGTTATGATAAAAGATAAATTAGCAGAGACAGGTGGATCTCTGTGAGTTTGAGGCCAGCCTGGTCTACAGAGAGAGTTCCAGGACAGGCTCAAAGCTACAGAGAAACCCTGTCTCAAACACAACAGCAAAAAAAAAAAATAAAAATAAAAAGAAGATAAATTATATATAAAAATTTAGACTCAAAAAGATAAAATAGATGATAGAACATTTTCTTTAATTTTGCCAGATACAAATAGACCAAATATTGTAACTATATTTCTTTCATGATACCTGTTTTGCTATATGTAATTTTACTATGTTAAAGTTAAAACTTTCCTTTTTATTTAGACAGAAAGGGGAGATGATGTGGGATTCCCCTGTATATGCTATGGATGTTTTATTACCTTTGGTTAATAAAGAAGCTGCTTTGATCTATGGCAGGACAGAATATAGGTAGGTGAGAAAATGAAACTGAATGCAGGGAGTGAGAAGGCAGATTCAGGCAGATACCATGTAGCTGCCCAAAAAGCAAGATGTGAGGTAACAAACCACAAGCATTATGAAAAATATAAAATAATAATAAGTTAATTTAAGATGTAAGAGCTAGTTAGAAATATGCCTGAGCTGTTGGCCAAACAATATTATAATTAATAGAGTTTTTGTGTGACTATTCGGGTCAGGGTGGCCATGAAATGAAAGCAGAGTTTCTGTTTAAAAGCCTATACACACCACAGGTTACTTACAACATTTTTGAAAGGTCTGATTTTCGTAAGATTGCTTCCTATCAGTTATCTGACTTCAGCAAATCATTATAACACACACACACACACACACGAACACACACACACACACACACACACACACACACACACAAAATGTGGATCAAAGGGATGGAAGAGAAACAAATTGAGATTTAAGCTGTATATTTAATTTAGGTTGTCAAAGCTTATTACATGATAAATGCAAGGCATAGTTAAGTTTGATTACATTGTTCTCTTAAAGGTAGGTTAAACTTATACAAACTGAGTACATCATACAATATCAGGCTAAATACATAGTCTTAAATGATCTGGAAGGTCTAGTATAAAATTCATTCTCTTTCAAAAAAAGTTTTAAAACTTACTTTTATAATATTTGAGATAATAATTACATTTCTTTCTTTACTTTCCTTTCTCCAAAATTTCCTATATACATTTCCTTGCTTTCTTTAAATTCATAGCCATTTTTTATTATTTGTTATTACATGATTATATGAATATGTATATACATATGTGTTGCTTAATAGAACCTGCTCAATCTGTTTAATATTATTTATATGCATATTTTTAGGGCTGACCATTTGTCATTTACTACCAATTAGCGTGCTCCTCTTTAAAAAACACTATTGCGCCTAGTCTCAACTTTCTTTAGTTACTTGTTATTTGTGTAGGGTTGAAGCCACATGAGGTCAGTCTTTTTGAAGGCAAGAGATATTTCAAGAAAAAATGTATAACCCCACAAAATTCTACTGAAAGCTGCCAAGGGTAGATGTATTCCTCTAGACATTTAAAGAATTAATGCCACTGCTCCTTAGACTATACTATAGAGATAAAAGTGAAGGAATGCTGTTCAATTATTTTGTGAAGCATCTATGTGTCTGATACTGAAATCATTTAAAGATATGGCAGCAAAAATATAAGCCAGTCTCACAGAGAAGTAAAGATGTAAAATATCACAATAAAATGCTCACAAGCTGAATTCAATGACATTTTAAAAAGATAATTTCTATGCTGAAGAGTGCTTTATTCCAAGGATGGCTTAATATCCTTGGATAGTGATAAATAACATCCATATGACTATCAACAAATGTAATAGATCACAAACTGACATATGCACAGAAATTATATGATCATCTCAATAGAAAGAGAAAAGGCTATTGGCAGTGTTGAAGCTAAGATCATGACCAATTCTTCCCCCAGGGGAGGTAGGAGAATACATAGAACAAATAGCAATGCCATAAGGGCTATATACACCAAACTAATAAGCCAACATTATATTAGAGCGAAAGGCAAAGCATTTCCAGTAAAATTAGGTGTGAGAAAAGGTTTGCAATTTTCTTTTATTCAAGAGTATTGCTTACAATCATAGCTGACATAATGAGAGAAGAGAAGAAAATTAAAGTGTATTGACCTCAGTTTGATTTTTGTTCTTGTGACAAAATACTGATCAAAACCATCTTGAGAAGAAAAGGGCTTATCTATCTTATAGATTACAGTCTGTTGTCAAAGGAAGTCAGGGCTTGATCTCTTGATCAAGGCAGAAACCTGAATGCAGGGACTGAAGCACAGACCACAGAGGAACAGTGGCTTACTGGGTTGTTCACAATGGGTTGTTAAGATTTCTTCCTTATGCAATAAGCACTACCACCCCATGGGCCAGGCTTTGGCCCTTCCATATCAGTCATTAATTAAAAAACTGTTGCACACACATATCAACAAGACAGTCTGGTAGAGGAAATTCTTCAGTTGAGGCTACCTCTTCTCAGGTGAACCTAGTGTGTCAAGTTGACAAAAACTATAACTAAAAAGAAGTCAATGTTAGATGATTTTTAAAATGTATAACTCAATTCATAAAATACTTGAAGCTTTTGACTTTTATTTACAATATCAAATATGCAGGCAAAAACTATTAGGGTACATGGGAAAATACTTGGAGATATAGTATGTTATTTACAAGGACCCTTGCATGACCTAATACTTGCGTAAATACACAAGTTACTGACAGGCTAGCATAGGAATGCTGAATTCTTTTGCAATAAAGAAAATGGTCAGAAGAGGAAAGGTGATGAAGGGGTAGGTAGGGATAAATGGCAAGGATGTCAGCAGTAGTATTGCGAAGGTTTTGTGATTCATCAGTGAACTTTAGTGAGTAGGAATTTAAGGAACTTATAGTCAACAAGCTAGAAATCTTAAAAGACTGAAAAGACAAAAAAAATGATCATCTCATTAGATGCAGAAAGGGTCTTTGACAACATCCAACACCTGTTTGTCATAAAGGTCCTGGAGGGATTAGTTATCAAGGACACACCTCACTATAATAAAGACAGTTTACATTAATCCCCTAGAAAGCATCAACTAAAATGGAAAGAAAATCAAAGAAATTCCACTAAAATCAGAACCAATAAGAGGTTTCCCACTCTTCCCATACCTATTCTAAGGTATTTGAAGCCTTAGCTAAAGCAAGCAAAGGAGATCAAGGAGATAGAAATTGAAAAGAAAGAAGTCTCTTTATTTTAATTTAATTGGAAAACAAGAAATATCTTTACTTTTAGATGATATGATAGTATACATAAGTGACCCTAAAAATTATACTGGGGAACTCCTGCAGCCAATAAATACTTTTAGTAAAGTAGAAAATTAAACCACAAAAACCAATAGTCCTTCTATATACTAATGACAAGTGAACTGAAGAAAACTCAAGGGAACAATATCTTTCACTCTCTCTAACTTAATTTTAATCCTCCTAAAAAGCAGTTATTGGTGAAATTTAAATTCTTATGGTACATTAGAATATTAATCTTTTACTCTTTTATAAAAGTAAATAAAAACAAAACTGTTTCCCTTATATATTTAGATCCAATTCATGTTTGCTCCATTGCTTCCAAACTCCTTGAAATTGTTCCAAGGTTGTAAGAGAAGACTTCCTGATGGGTGCACACTCTAATTATACTGTAGCGAATCTTCTACCCTCCCACTGACTGCAAAACAGAGAAACATCAAAGATATGCACAAGAGACTTCAACTCATTACTCGCATAAATAGAAACATAAAGCACCACATTTAATATAATAGAGATTATGTAAATAAAAAATTCTATCAGCCTTAAAGGAGGAAAGAATTCTTGTCCCTTTCTTGAGCTCTGCTCTCTTAAGATAGATCCTCTTTTCCCTAATTCCTCTCCCAGTCCCCCAGTACCTACTGCTCATGTTTGGGTCTTGATTTTCTTATTGTATGGGTAAATGAAAAAAAGAAGGAAGATTATTACAACAACTCTGGCTTCTTGTTGATAAGGTGTGAGCTAGAGGTACCACCAAG
Organism: Microtus pennsylvanicus; assembly: GCF_037038515.1. Lineage (NCBI taxonomy): Eukaryota > Metazoa > Chordata > Mammalia > Rodentia > Cricetidae > Microtus > Microtus pennsylvanicus. The sequence continues at coordinate 10,016,622 of NC_134597.1, read as the reverse complement.
GAACAGAAAGAGTATGGGAGGAATTTAAAGTAGACTTGAGTCTGTTAGAAAAAAATAGTCATCAAGACTTAGAGCTAATAATGGAATTAGTGTTGAAGACGAAGTGTACATTGTTATTTATTTAATAAATTTTTATTTTATTCCTTCATGTTTATTTTTCATTATCAGAAACTTCAATGGAAATTTTAAACCAAAATTGGTATTTTTAAAAAAAATTTTGTAATTTCATTTGGGTTTGCCTTTTATGAAATGGAAAGGGCCTAAAAACAATACTCTAAGATAGATAGTTTCATGTTATGTCAGAAAACATATATTATTTTAACAAGACTTTGAATAAATCATAAGGCAATTTAGGACATCATATTTTAGGGAATGGGAGTATTTTGGAAGAGAATTTCACCTTCCAAGTGTATTCCATCTTCAGGATCATAAATGTACCAGAGATTTCTAACCTAGTGATTAAAGAGGAAAAAGTGAAAGAAAATGAACTGTTCTATTTGTTTGTGCCTGTGTCTGGCAGGGTACACACACACACACACACACACACACACACACACACACACACACACACCAGAGAGAGAGAGAGAGAGAGGGAGAGAGAGAGAGAGAGAAAGAGAGAGAGAGGAGACTAAGGAGGGCTAAAGACTACAAGACATTGGAAAAGAAAAACTAGGTCTTTGCAATCAGAAAGTTCCTGAGAATTCTAATGTTTTCTGGACCAAGCAACTGAGGCCCTGAGCAGAGACCTGTAATATGGGCTGCTTACCAGGGTCTATTGTTCCTCAGCCCTAGGCCTACATGGAGACCATATCACTAAAATGGCATCGCTTTCCAGGGCTTTCACAACTCTTGTAACTGCTCCTTGCTACCGCAATCCCAGAGCCAGGAAAGTTATCAGAGGATACCGGAAGAATTTTTTGCCTACTCACCATTCCCATCCATGTAGAGCAAAACCATCATCAATCATCTAATTGATGATGCAAGTACATGAATTATAAGTCAAAATAAAATCCAAAAATTGAAAATAAGCAACTAACAAGATTGTCTGCTGAATAAAATTACACCCAACATATAATACAAAATTATCAAACTTGCAAAGATGCCTTGTATTTCAAAGAAAGCAAAAGAAAAATAAAGTTATAAGGTAGAATTAGGAGAAAGGGGATTTAAGGTTTCTATTATTATATTTAATGATAATAGAAAACAAAAAACCTTAAATGAACAGATAGTGGAAACTTAGCCCTGAAATGAGAGAACCAAAATGAGGATTCTGGAAGTGAAAGGCTAAAATCTGGGAACTGACAAAGCAGAGTCTGCCTCTTTCTTGGTCGCTGAGATCTGCTCCCTGCTCCCTCACTTCTGCAGTTTCTATGGAACTCTTGAGCCTCGTCTTTAGCAACTCTGCTTGACTCCTTTCACATCCTTGTGATTGTTGTGACTACCGAAAGTGTTTGCCTCCACCATGGCTCCTGGTTTGCCTGGCAGACCAGACAGGGGACCCTTGGGCCCCTCCCTGATGGTTGCTCAGTCGCTGAGAAACCCCACATACTCAGAAAATAAGCACTGGATGCACAGTACCAACGCCAGCGTTACTCAGAAGTGAGTCACCACGTCACTGCTGGTTCTGATCTTCAGCTGTCAAGCAGGAGACTCCAAATTCTCTTTTGGGTTTGGCCTGCCGAGTGCTCAGTGGCTGCTGCTGTCTGCCTTCTCTGTTATTGGAAACCACACATCCGTTCCAGTTTTCCCACTTCTTTCTCATAGTACTGTATTTCCTGGCACTCCCAAAAGTGAGAAAGAAAAGACTACCACCAGAATCCTTTTACTGTACACAATGTTTCCATACCAGGGGAGGCAGCAGAGAAGACTGTGTCACAAGAAACCCTTTGAGTCAGACTTAGAAGCCTGTTTAATAGACCAATGATGTGGTTACCAGGTCATTCAAGTTCATTGATACTTGGATAGCAAAAGCATGGTACAAACTATTCTAAACAGCTGAAGCTGAGACTGCACCTTCAGGAGCAATCAGAGCAATCTTTGTGAAGTTGTCTTAAGGTATCTGTGGAGTCTTTAAGGTGACTGTTGCTAGCATAAAGAAGTCCTGCTGTTGTTAAGACTGATGGACTTTTTTGCTTAAGCAACATCAGAGAATAAGGCAGCAACCAAATTATTCACTGGCAATGCCTTTGCTTAGTTACAGGAAAACAAATGTCAGAAGCTAAAAACGCATTTTACCAACACCAATAGCACCGTTACCAGTTAAGGCTGTAAGAATCACTAACACACGCCCAGGAAAAGTTAGTCCCCTTATCCATGGTTTTTAGTTTGTGCTGTGATTATTTAAGGGGGCCTATTGTGTGTTTGGTCCTTTTGATAACTTGGTGTGTGTACTGTGTGCATGTGTGTTGGGGTACCAATATGCATGAGTATATGCATGTGCCACAGGTGAACAGTACATGCCACAGGGCAACCCCTGATATCAATCCTTGTCTTTAATGTTGTTGGAAAGGGGACTCTCTAGGTTGTTTCCAGGTTCTGGCTATTACAAATAATGCCACTATGAACATAGTTGAGCATATGTCCTTGTGGTATGATTGAGCTTGCTTTGGGTATATTCCCAAAAGTAGTATTGACGGGTCTTGAGGTAGAGTGTTTCCTAATTTTCTGAGAAATAGCCAAAGTGATGTCCAAAGTGGCTGTGAAAGTTTGCACTCCCATCAGCAATGTAGGAATGTTCCCTTTACCCCACAACCTCTCCAGCATAAGCTGTTATCATCTAGATGCCCCTCAACCAAGAATGGATAAAGAAAATATGGAACATTTACACAATGGAGTATTACTCAGTGGTAAAAAATAATGACATTTTGAAATCTGCAGGCAAATGAATGGATCTAGAAATAACCATACTGAGTGAGTTAACTCAGACCCAAAAAGACAAATATAATATGTACTCACTCATAAGTGGCTTTTAGACATAAAGCAAAGAAAAACCAGCCTACAGACCACAACCCCAGGGAACCTAGACAACAAAGAGGACCCTAAGAGAGACATATATGGATCTAAATAGGAAGGAGGAAAAAGACAAGATCTCCTTAGTAAATTTGGAGTGTGGGGGTGCTGAGAGAGAGTAGAAGAAGGGGAGAGGGGAGGAAAAGAGAACAGAGAAAAATGTGTAGTGAAATAAAAACAAAATAGAAAAGAAAAGGGGTCTCTCACTATTTGCCACTGTTTATCAGATTAGCTATTTAAAGATCCTGCTTTTTTTTTTCTGCCTCTCGTCTTGATGCAGGCATTCTGGGATTACAGCTCTTGAGCTAGACTGTAGCTGTAATGTGTTCAACATTCCCTTCCTTCTGGTATCTTTAATATGAGGTCCATTCCTTACCAGCTGTATTTTGCTGGACTTCATGGTGCCTAACACTGTGTTTCCCAAGAAGACATGGTTAAGTGTAAGAACTTTTCGCTCATCTGTTTACATTGTTAGCCATGTAGTTATAACCAATGGATATGTGTTCAAATGAATTAAATAGAATATTCAGGAATACACCGAGATTATATAAAAATACTGTAGGATGTCTAATTTAGTAATTTTAATTATGTTTTGCTAATAGTGTAATAAAGTAAATTATATCTAAATAATTTGTAATATTTTATCCTTCAGAGCACTATAACTTGAGAAACAGAGCTGGAAAAGTTATATTTAATAGTTTAGATTTGTATTTGTTATTTGAGATATATATGCAAATTTAGCTTGGGGCTTCTGATTTGAAATAGTACTAAGTTCACTCATTACAGTTCAACCCACCAGGAAATACTAAAGAAACAAATTTCTACAAAATTTGCATACTATTGTATATTTGTCAGTGTTTTATCAGAATAGATTTTATATATCATTGGAAACCAGAAAACTATGATTCAGAAAATGTTGTTTCCATTTTTTCTCTGACCTTGTATTACCATTGTGTAGGCATTTCATTGGACTGAACCTCAGATTCTGCTGGTAAAATGGGCATTATATTAGTTTCTTAGAGTAGATTACATTAACTGCAATAATAAGGGGAAACACTGCTTTATGAATTCTTAAAATGTAGGTACTTAAGAGTGTGTAAGTTTGGATTAGAAGTTGAACCCCAGCCAAAAGATTGCCCACGTTGACAGAAATATCAAAAGAATACTAAATTCCACATGCAATTATCAAGAAATTGAAAGTCTTAACCAACACTTTACTCAAATTAAACTAAAAATTAATATTAACACATTGCAATTTCTGAAGTTCTTATGCTTTTCTATGTTTAATTGCATAGAATCCCTTACTTAAAATTGCTGAAACAATTTTTTCCAAACCAAACTTGTTCAAGTATTTAGAAATGTTAATTAACATATTGGATAAATGCTTCAAATAATCACATCCAGGATATGTGTATAATTTTAAAAGCAGAGTGTTTATTTCCCATAAATGTATATATTTTATAGCAAATTCTTAACTAAAAAATAAAATATAACATCTTAGTTAATACCCTATGCCCAAGTTGATTGAGAATTGTTCATTTATTTTAAATTTTCTGCTACATTTTGAAGCATCAACCATAATGAAAATGTAACTAGTGTTTTTTTTTTAAATAAAGTTTTTATTCAGCTTATATTCATCTTGATCTTTTCTGTTTTGGATGTTTTGCTTCTCAATAGGAAATAATGGTTTCTACTTGTCATAGAAGACTATGCAAATTATTTTTTGGCAGATCTTGATAACACATGCTTTTGCTAAGAATAACTAAGAAACAATCTGTTGAGGGTTGTGCTTTATATCCTTGAACATAGGGCCTTCAGAAACACCAGATTCTGTGCAATCCGAAGACAACCATGCCATTCAAAATCTGTAGGGTTGTCATATTTGAAAATAAAATTAAGCAACCCTCCTTGTTTCACACTGCACCATTATTTAAGACAAATGTTCTTCATATATTCACAGAGAGATGAACTTAACCTTCCCAAGAATAAAAACATAACATTTTGCTACTTAGATAAATTAAGAAAAGATACAATATTAAAGTTTAAAAGTTGTCATAATAATAAAAAATCATAAAATTAAGCAAATAACATGAATCTTTAAAAATTATGGAATAATTAATATCAATCTTTGTTCTTTTAATCAATGTAATTTTAGTACGCATTTAACCACATGCTTCTTAATGATGTCTTTAAATTCAAAGACCATACCAGTGTGTTGTTAGGGTAGTGTGGCTTATGCTAATAGTTCATATCATATCAATCAGTTTTGCACAACTGTAAGATGCTACATGTAGAAGTGCTACATCTATAAAATAATTTCTTTCATTTCTAAATATTTTAATAGGCTAGTACTTTAGAGAAGGAAAATTTCCAACTGCTTTCTAGAATTTCAACTGATAAAACTGACTTGTTTTTCCAACTATGACTTTGTATATATGAGCTGATATGCTCATGTTCTTAGTCGATTGTCTAATTCCATACAGGGCACTATCACTAGCTGAATCTTTCAATAGCATGATAGAAGGCCTGAGTCAATGCCTTCTGAGATGCTAATGTGGAACACAATGTGGAGTTCATTACTTTGAGGCTCCATCTGTTCCTTCCACTATTGCTGCGACTATAATGAGATTAAAAATATGCAGCACATAGTGATAGAATATATGTGGAGCTGCTAAGGATTCTAGCAAAGGAAAGGGAAGAAAATTTCTATTATAATATGATCAGCAAAAAGTATTCCCCAAGTACAATGGTTAGTTTTGACTAGCCACTTCAGAATTATCAATCAAGGGAAAGTTTCAATAGATGAATTGCCGAGACCAGTTGGGCTACGGACATGTCTGTGCATGGTTGTCTCGATTATTCATTGATGGAGAAAGATTCAGTCCATTTTGGGCAGCAAAATGGAAAGCTAGCAGGGTAAGAAAGTTGGAAGCATTGTTGTAGTAATTTGTCTTTGCTTTGGAATGTGGATGTGACAAACTCCTTGAGTTTCTGTCTTGACTCTCCTTAAAGATAAGCTACAAACTTGAGTTGTAAATGAATAAACTTCCTTTTTCTTTAACGTTGGTTTTTATCAGAGTATTTTTTTTACAGTGACCAAAGTGAAATTAGAATGTCCAGTCAGTGTGAGTGCATTGTTAAAGTCAGAAAGAATCACTGCTACCATGAGAGTTACACAACCTCAGAATTCCAAAACTTTCATTGAGAGACATGATGAACAACCTCACTTCTTTATATTTATGGCTGAAGTGATATAAATTTAAATTAGGGTCATGCCAGAGCCTGTGTAAAGCAGTGATTTTGGATGTTAAAACTGATTTGAATTTTCCCTGATTTTCTGTGAAATATCTGGAACAGTCACGGTGAATTCTAAAAGGGAGGCTTCTCTAATTAGTTTTTAGTCCTGCTCTTGAAGAGTTCTTGCACCATGGAGGATAACACATTACAACAAAAGATGAAAGGCATTGAATTGAAAATCCAAGTATTTCATAACTATCCTCTGAAACATAATTTAATTTAAAACTAAAAAACAAACTCCACTTGTTTGAAAACAATAACTCGTAAACTGTAACTGTTTTCAAATTTATATAAATATTTATAATACTTCATCCAAAATATGTGTTAGAAACAATAAAACAAATACATAAAATTAATAATCACAGTCCCAAGAACAACACATTATTTTCTTCTTGGAAATGATCCCAAAAGCAATTTGCTCTTACTGTTGACAGTCATTTGGATGGCTGAACTTGCATCTGTAACAATGCCCTTTTAAACAGTGCACACAAATCTTCCATGATTTCTTCTTTGTTTAAGTAAAAGTTAAGATGGATAGTTTTCTTCAACAGATGTAGAAATTTCCAAATGCATGCCCCAATTTATATTGGAAGTACTGCCTGAGAAATCTATTTGGTCTACTTCCTTACCATCCCACTTTTGTAGATATGAATTTAGTCCTTCTGTGTAAAGAAGCAGTCTCAACTTCACACTGATGATGCGGACAATTTTTCATATACTATGAACTCTTAGTCCATATCATACAACAATAAGGAGGGTATGTTTAGATAACTATTTTTTTTTCATTTTTCGAGACAGGGTTTCTTTGTAGATTTGGAGCCTGTCCTGGAACTAGCTCTTGTAGATCAGGCTGGACTCAAACTCACAAATATCCACCTGCTTTTGCCACCCTAGTCCTGGCATTACAGGTGTGCGCCACCACCACCTGCCTAAATCACCACTCCATAAGAAGTTATATTTCTAAAAGGTAATACTACTATCCTCTCACATCAGCCTCTTGAAAATAGGACTACAGTCATGTGACAACATTCCAAGGTAATCGTATTTCCTTGTTTTCCTTTCACATTGAGTGTTGGGTTTGCTGTGTTTTACATTCTAATCTGGAGTTTACATTCATCCTGCCTCAACCTCCTATGTGTTGAGATTACAGGTTGGCATTATTATACACAACTATTCTGTTTTCTCCACTCTTCCTCAAGTATATATTACATGTGTTAAATTCCTTTCCTTTATTTTCAGTACTGGGTACTTTGCTTACAACCTTTGTACATGCTAGGCTAGTACTCAACCATTACGCTATGCCCCTCTACAGCCAACTTACATATATTTTTAAAAATATTTATTTATGCAGTTAGTTTGCCAGAGGAAGTTTCTTGCTAAACCACTGAGGCCGACATTAAACTTTGTCTATAACCTTACATCTATATAATATTTCTACCTTTGCATCTTGTATATCTGCCATACATTTCCCTAATTTTCATGTTTTGTATTTTTTCTCTTGACTTTTTAAAATATTTTGTTATTTTATCTTGACTTTTCTTTAGCTGACTCATTATCTTACTACTTTATCTTGGCAAATACAATTATTGGTTCTTATTTTAGTTCCTAGATTTTTCAGGTGCTCAAGCTTGTGCAGATTGTTTTATATAGTTTCTCCTTCTAGCACCGTGTATAGATGCCAAAACTAGAAGGGATTCATTTGTTTGCTTGGTCTTTTCTTTTTCAGTGTATCTCAGTATTATTACATGTATAAAATCCTTGGGTGACACACTTTTGCTCTTCTAAAAGGACATCAGTGTTCTTTCCTTGATCCAGAGGGACGTGTATGATCCAGACATTCCTCCATTTTTCTCTTGCAACCACCACGGTTCTTCTAGGTGCTACTCTTTATTTTATATATGCTGTGATTTTCCTTTTGTCAGAGAATTTCTCTTTTTACAGATTTCTTCATCATTCATGCATTAGATTATTAGAAACTTCTATTTGATCACCCAAAATATATGCTTCTTTTTCTTTCCTAGTTCACTCTTCTCCTACAATACCACCAGATGCATGCAGAAGTTCTCACAGTTTACTTAGCGTAAGATAATATTTGCAAGTGAAATTATTAAATGAATAAAAAATTGCATTCCTTCCACTTTTAGTCTCACAAATGGGAAAATATAAATGCCTGTATATATTTATCTAGGAGTATCTTGAGTATATTAGACCTTTATACAATACATTGAACAAGTGGAGTTGATTTATAACTTCCCATGAACGTACAACTCAGAGTGCAAATGTATCACATAGATAGCATATAATTTGCATTGATATTATTCATTTTATGATAAACTGATATAACACTTATCACTAATGTTATTAAAAACCTACCAACATGACATTATTAAATTAATAAATTTAAAAATTTCACCAAATACTTAAAATATCTTTGAGTGCCTATAGTTACAGAACCAAAATAAAAGATTGGCCATGACTAATAAACAGTTAAAGAGAATGAATTTGGTTTGCATGAATTGCTTAAAGTTCTAATTATAAAATGGTATTAAAGTAAAATTGGAAGAATAATTAGTAATTGGCATCAGCTACATGAGAAGAAGCCAATTAGCAGTCCTGACTCCTGCTGTTCAAACAGTTTTTAGGAAGTCACAGAAAAAGGAAAACAAGAAAGATGCCAAAAGCAGCAGAGGATTGAGAAACTTCTCGGTGCTAAGATCTAGTTGGATCATCTATTATAAAAAGTATCAAAAACCTGAAGTTAAATATAATGGAGAATTCCATTTCTGTGCGTTATCTAAGGCATTCAAATTCACAAAAGCAGAGAATTCATTGTTTTTTCCAGGAGCTTAGGGATAGCACAATAAAGACCTAGTTTTCATTAGCTGTAAGGCTTTTTTATGCTTAGTCAAGGAGTTCTAAAGCCACGTTCTACATCATACTATTCATTCTCTCTCTCTTTCTCTCTCTCTCCTTTATGGATGAAAAATGTGAATTGTTTTTTTTTTCCCACCAGTTCTTGGTATTCCAGCACATATGAAATCATGGACTTGCCCAAACTGTGCATGAAAACAATAAGAAACTTAGCAGGATGCCCTTTACAGACAGATTAGGTCTATATCTTATATCCAGGAACAAGGAAGATAAAGTAGCATCTCAAGAGATTGGGGTGACAGTTCTTGCTCAACTAAAGCAGAATAAGTCTTTCCTTAAGGAAATACTCAAATGCACCTAAGAGATGTTTCAGATGCTTGGCTTATGGTTGTAATTAAGCAAACAGGGTATTGTTTCCTTATTCGATTACCAAGTCAAAATAATTATTTCTTTAAACCTTTTCTGCTGGAATCTTATTTCCTTTTTAAGAAAGAATACAAAGGCAGGGTCAAGAGATCATCGGAAAAATGCTAGCTCCACAGGCACAGGCGTCTGCATTTGACCCCTGGAACCCAAATAAAAGAAGCCAGGGTGACAGACAGCTTCATAAGCCCACAACTGGGAGAGTAGAAACAGAGGGAGCATTGGGATCACTGGCCAATCAGCGCAACCTTCTTGATGATTTCCAGGTCACTCACTGAGAGATCGTGTCTCAAAAGCCAGGGTGGTTATTGCCTGTGAAACAGACCAGTAGTTGTCCTCTTGCTTTCACATACATTTACACACGTGTGGAGACACACCTTGCACACCTGTAAATCCACAAACACACAAGTCTAAGCGCTCTCGCGTGCGCGCGCTCGCACACACATACACACACAGGCACAGGCAAAGAAATACAACCTTAAAGATGCAATTAACTTGTCTGTACCCTTTCCTATTCCAATAACTCACCCCCATTTTCCAATTTCCACCAAAACCCTAAAATGGAATATTTATGATTTGTTTCTGTGGTTACCGGATAGGTTCTCACCATACACTAAAGATGGAAACTGACTTATGTGATTTAAAATTTTTACAGAATACATCATGGTTTACTTACCATATATATAAAAAAATTGAACAGAAAACTCACGTTCCATATTTATGGAAATTTAATAGCAGTTGAGATGTAAAAGCTAGATTTATATTTAGTACCATGAATGAACATAAGTGCTGCAAACACAGTATGTGTGCTTGCTTTGGCAGCATATACACTAAAATTGGAACAATACAGAGAAGATTAGCATGGCCTCTGTGCCTTAAAGGATGAAACACAAATTCATGAAGTAGTCCACATGTTTTAAACAAAATCAACCTGCAGCTGATATACATAATTCAAATTTAATAACTCATACAGGTATGTGGAAGAGAGCTATATAAGTATGCAGTTTATCATAATCACAAAAGGATATTTAACTTGTTTCGAGCTTTTTCCCATTTCAAGTAAGGATACAGTGAATGTTTTCCCACTTATTTCTTTACACTCAGACAAATGATTTCATTCAAAACTGCTTCCACCCAAAAAATGTTCAGATGACTCCCAGATTATAGATGTATAAAATGGATACACAGACCAGTATTGTATGAAAATAAGTGATGAAGAAATTTATTTAGAATACTTTTTCATTTAGAATGCATTGAATTCTCCACCTAGCAAAAATAACATAAAACTTTCACACTAATGGGTCAATATATTTATTTATTTTATATAAATTTTCATGAGTAAAAATTGGATATTATAAATCCTAGAGAATTTTGAATGCTTTTTGGAGATGGTCAGTATTTTTATTTTATTGTAGTTGATGCTTACAACGTGGCTTCACATTAAATACATAGTACAAACTGAAATGTTTACAGTCTTCTCAGTTATTAGACTCTCTGTCCTACTCTCAGGCCAAAGCTAATCTAGTGAGTTTTTAAAAATGAAAGTTAAGTTCATCAAAAGATTTTTTTTTAAAAAACAATCATTCTAACATGACATATTGTGAAAACATATAATATAATTTTATATTTGTATGTTAAAGAATGGTGATAGAAAATATTGAAAAGCCATTGTTTTCCATGTCTGGAAAGATGACTCAATTGTTAAAAGCACTTGCTCCTCATTTGGAAAACCCAGATTTGATTCCTAGTATCCACATGGCAGGTCACAAAACATCCAAAACTACAGTTTCAAGGGTACCAACTTGAGCACCAGACAGGTACATACGTACATGCAGGCAAAACACAAAAAATTAAAATAAATAAATCTACTTTTAAGAGTCATTATTTTCATCAATAAATCATTGTGTTTCTAAAAGATCAGAAAACATTGAATTCCAAAGCTATTCAATTTGAAACAAGACTACAATGAAGTGACAAGATGCAACACAGGTGGCATTGAGGATTTGATACATGTTTGATCTGCAGTAAGATTTTCCATTACTGCGCATTTAAAAACCTTGTCACTTCTGCCATGATGCCCACATTTAGTTACGTGGACCATATACGAACACTCACAGATTAAGAAGTTGTGTTATCAAGTATACAGCAAACAGAAGAAATATTTGATAATTGTGTAGGGAATGTTTAAACAGCTACATGTATTTTCCAAGGTTTTCATCATTTCATATTCTCTACATATGAGAATTTTGTTACTCATATGTATAACACTTCATATTTTGTATTTAGGAATATCAAATAAAATTCCTTTACCGTTATTTGACCTCTTTTCAAAGACTTAATTAGCATTAATATTTATTCTTCTGCAATTCCTATACATAAATAAGCTAATACTCCCTCTCTATATATATAAATAAAAATTTATTAATCTAAATGAAAATATGTATCTGAGTGTATGTATATAGGTGTTTGTATTTGTATGTTGGAAGTTGATGTTTTTACATGCCAATTTTTCTCTAATTTTATCAATTAAACCGTGGTTAATATATTTCTGCTGTTTAGGTTTTAACGTTTCATTTCTATTGGGCCTACTTTACTTACATTTTCCATAATGTTTTTCTTTTTTGTCTGATAGTTTGGCTGTATACTCCAAAGTTAAAAAACTTTCTATTTTCTTCCAAGTTTGCTTTGTAGATTTATATTTAATTAGGAAGACCGTATGTTGAATTACACCAGTAAATAATACACAGTCATACACACACACATATTACAGCAAGATGATGCTGGAGAGGGAGCTGTGATTTCTACATCTTGATTCACAGACAACAGTAAATGAACTGTGTACCACACTGAGCATGGCTTGAGCAAATGAGACCTCAAAGCCCACCCTCACAGTGGACACATGGTAGTAGTATCAAAGAGTTCCACAATAGCCCAGAATGGAGTATAGCAAAGGTTTATTTATTTCGGGATAAATTCACAGTACGGGTAGCAGTTTGTTGTCCTCTGTATGTGCTGGGAACTGGAACCGAATCCAGCAGAAATAAAAAGGGGGACCAGACACACTTTTTGTCTTCACTTACAGTACATGAAACAACACCTAAATTGCACTGGTATCTTAAGGGCTATTGGCTGAAGGAATTCACACAACACAATTTCCCCCACAAGGCCGCACTTACTGCGAAAAACAACAACAACAACAACAACAAAAGAAAACCTTACCTCTTAACAGTGCCAATCTCTTTGGAAGTCACTTTCTTTCAAACCACAACATTCCACTCACTGGCCCCCAAAGACTTATAACTATATAATAATGTAAAAATGTATTCAGTCCAAATTCAAAAGTCCCCATAGTCTAGAACAGCCTCAAACTTATTTAAAAGTCTAAAGTTCAGTCTATTCTGAGATTCATGTAATCTTGTACCTGCAATCCCCTTTGAAATTGTAATCATAAAGCAGATCACATATTTCCAACATACAATGGCAGAGGATATATATTACCAATCTAAAATGTAGAAATCAGACAATAGTGAGGAAACACTGGACCAAAACAAGACCAAAAATAAGCTGGGCAAACCTCAAACTCCGCATCCTCATGCTAATATCAAATTGTTTTTTTTTTTTATCTACAATACCTTACTGTGTTGTTTATCACAACACACTTCTTTCTCTTGGACTGGTTCCACTCCCTGTTAACATGTCTCCTTGGCAAGTTTCCCAAGACTCTGGCATCTTCAACACGTTGTGGGGTCTCCAAAGCAATCCACCTTCAACTTCACAGCTTCGCATAGTGGCTTCTCTAGGCCTCCACACAGGGACACCCCTGACACATGCCCAACATCAGCAGTTTTCCTTAGTCTTGGAGGCAAATTCCATAACCGCTTTCTTCTACCCTTAACACCAAAGGCAGAGTTACATGGCCAAAGCTACCAGGTTCTGCTGCTTGCTGTGGCTGGAACACGGCCCCCTCATTCAATTATGACTTCACCAGCTTTCTGTTTCCATGGTTTCCTTCAGTGCATACGCTTGGCTGTCTTTGGACTTGCTCTACGGACCTGACTGGTCTCAAACTCAGAGATCGGCCAGCCTTTGCTTTCCAAGTGCGGTAATTAATGGTGTGCACCACCAGACCTGGTTCTAAGTTTTTCTTCGACTCATTTTCACTAGTTGGAAACTAAGCTGGGTGGGACTTGAACCTGAGATCATACTCCCTTTAATCCATTTCTTAATTGGTTTACCTCCTTGAACAGAGGAGTTAGCTCCATTCCACTTCCTCAGGCCACTTTTCCTCAATCTGTACACTTATTTTTCCTTGCTCAGCTAGTTCGTTTTCATTATAAATCTTTAGAAACATGAACATTAGTAACCACAAGACAGAGACTACACTGGGTTGTTTGGAGATTTACTCTGTCAAATGGACTTAATCCAAAACTCTTCACTTAGCCTCAGGCAGACTTTTCAGACATGGTGCAAAAGTTCTACATTCTTCACCAAAATATCACAAGAATGATTTCCAGACAATATACTAAAATGCTTTTCCTCTGAAACATCTTGTCCATGCCCCCCCCCACAGTTCAAATCACTGTCTGCACCACTGTCTTTAATGCCTCTAGTAGTATGGCTTTCCTAACCCAAAGCACCAAAGTCCCTATTATCTAAAACAAAAGCATGGTCAGACCTATCACAACAATTTCCCAGTCCCTGGTGACAACTTCTGTCTTAATTAGGGTTCTAAGGCTGTGAAGAGACACCATGGCCAGGGCAAATCTTCTAAAAAATATTTTATTTGGGTGGCTTATAATTCAGCGGTTCAGTCTATTTTCGTTACGATGGGACACGGCAGTGTGCAGGCAGACACAGTGCTGGACATGTAGCTGAGAGTTGTACATCTTGTTTCTGGCAATAGGAAGTGATCTAATTCAATGAGTGTAGCTTGAGCATAGGAGACATCAAAGCTCAAATCCACAGCGACACACTTCCTCCACCAAGAGGACACCTACTCCAAAAGGCCACACCTCCCTTTAGTGCCCTTCCCCTTTCAGGGCCATTTTCTTCCAAACCTCCACCATATATTATAAAATCAAGTTTATTTGTTAGCTGTTTTAAACAGTTTTAGTGTACACAAATCCTCAAAAAGATGTACATGTGTGTCTTTGTATGTGGTGTTTACATAATAATTATTTGTAGTATATAGTAATTTGTAGCAAAATATGACACTCATGATATTGAATAAACCAGTACTCCAGACTTCAAATACTGTATTATTCTAATTGTTTATCATTATAAAATGAATTTTAAATTTTAAATATTTATCTGAATTATCTAAAAATTAAAATAGATGTTGACTAGAACATTAAATCTTATTATAAACTTATCTTGAAGTTTGATTATATTTGGTCCAAAATTATTTAGACATTCTTAATACAAGTACTTGACAAAATATATACAAAATTATTATGAAGTCAGCTGAGGTTCTGAGGATTTGTGTAAACTGAAACTGTTTCAAACATGCTGACAAGCAATCTTCCTTTTATAAAATTAAGAGAAGCAGAATAAAAGATAATCCAAATCATTAAAATTTAATTTTGAATATCTAAATGATTTATTTATCTGAAGACTATTTGATAGCTCCCCTGTGTAGGTAATATGAGCTGTAGAAAATCACTTCTTGGTTTTATTTGTTTGATTAGAAGTTGCATAAATTTTGGATTGCATATCTTTGAACATTGAACATAATCTAATAATGTAGTCTTATACGTAAAATGATTCAGATCTGCTATATTTCTGTTTTTGTTTATTATTATTAATGTCTTTAAAACATTTTCCTATTTAAAAAGTTTTAATAACCCAGCAACTCCAATTTCTACTATCTGTATATTTCCAGCTGTGGGACCTGTCATGGGAACTTGGTCAGTCTGCCAGGAGTTTTATTATTCATGAAAACAGACTCAATAATTATGTAGCTATGGGTGGGTTCTCATGAGCACCTCCATCCATCCCTCCATGCTGGAATGTTGACTGGTTTGTTCTTGTGCATGCAGCAGCAGCTGCTTTGATTTCATAAGAGCAGTGGTCCTTTCTTGTGCAGAATAAATTGTTTTGCTCTGGTCTTCTTAGAATTTTTCTATGTCCTCTTCTACAATGATCCCAGAGTTTGGGAGACAAAGTGTGATATAGATGACCCACTGTGACTGAGGACTCTATGATCACTTATTCTCTAATTATGAATAGCTGAGTTTGTGCGTTAACCACATTCACCATGCAGAGAAACTTTTTGATGAGGTCTGAAATCTTCGCTAAACTATGGACAGAGAGATACAAATTTAGAGAGAAATTTGATACTATGGCCAATTAGCAAAATATTGTTAATTGGTTTATAACTTGTGCCTGCAAGTTCTACAACCATGAATTCTCGATCAGATTTACTGTCTGAGGCATGTTCCCCCCTCCAATCCTATGCATCATGCCTTAAATCCAATCAGAAACCAGCTCATTATCCCCATAGCACTTGCTATGCACTAATGGGCTTTTTATGTTTATCTCAAAAGCCATAGGTTGCCAAATAATAAGTCCAGTGTCAGAGTAAGATATCTTCTCCTGATTCATTGATCAGAGGTATCACAGCGATCTTTAAAACAATACAGCATGTTGCCATTGCTATTGGGTGACCCCTAGAACTTGATAGTAAGACCCTACTGCTGAAGACACCTCTTGGATTTGTCACAGAACACGGAGAGCTCAACTCTGCTATGCAGCTTACTGTTGTGAGCAGCGGACTTGTTTGCACGTTCCTGAAAAGGGGAGTGAGGATTGAGGAAAGAAATAGACAAGAGAAAAAAATTGCATTAGGAGTGCTTCCAGTGAATACTGTAGCCACCTCAAGTTTACGAATCACAGTCCTTACATACCCCAGTCAAAATGGGGGGGGGGGACTTCCCTTCCATGATACAAAGAACAAACAAGCATAATTACCTGTTTCATCTCAAAACACCTAGTAACTGCAGCCTAAGTCAAGCTTCCTATTGACTGGTCTTTGAGTAGCAAGACATTCAGTAGCCATCTTTGGACAAACATCCTGTTATTTGTCCTTGAAGAGCAGGAATATGTTTGAACTCTCTGACTTAGTCAACGTGGAACAGATTCAAAACTGTGGGCTCCGACAGCATACAGCCTGTTGAATAATTAACACAATACTGGAAGGTGCTTTGAGGATTTCTATGGGAACAATAATCATCTACAGTCATACCTGGCTGTGAAAGTTTTGAAGGAAAATTTACTTTAATTAAGCTATAATGGGAACATGTTTGTGGTGGAAAATAGCAGCCCAATACCAGTGGATGAACTACAATTATTAAATCATAGTAATTGGCACTTTGATCTTGCTAATCTCTCTTGGTTGCCTGCTTTTTCTTAGAGGCGAGAGAAATCCTTAGACTGGACAGGTGTTGTGGAACTATGTGAAGATGTGCTACATATGTTTATGTTGCATTTGTTTAACAGTGTATGGATGGGTGTTTAATTATATAAAGAGGTGTTAAATTTGATTCACCTTGCCTGCCTAAGGCACCCGATTAGTCTAATAAAGAGCTGAATAGTCAATAGCTGGGTAGAGAAAGGATAAATTGGCCTGGCAGGCAGAGAGAATAAGTAGGAGAAGAGAAAAAAAGAAAAGGAGAGGGACATGTCTAGGGCCAGATGCCAGGCAGTTGGCAATCATACACAAGCAGTAGTGAAATAAACAGGAGAAAAGAAAACCAAAAACCCCAAGGCAAAAGGCAGACAAACAGGTTTATTTAAGTTCAAACAGCTAGCCAGAAATGAACCTGAGCTAGAGCAGCATTCAAAACTAATAAAAAAAATCTCCATGTCATGATTTAGGAGCTAGTTGGTGGCCTCGCAAAACATCTAGTACATTCATGTTGCCCTTTATTTTAATTCTTCAACCTATCTATTGCTGGGATCCCGGTTGATCACAAGCAAACCTATCTTTTTATCATTTCATGTTTGTCTTCCACACCTTCTTATGTCCTTCTCTAAAATTTTAACTTCTCACACTCATGCTTCAAGATGTTTGTGTGTAGATGCTGACTACTAATCTAACAGACATCATCCTATCAGGATATTTAAATCTTCTTGGGTCAATTCTATTCATTTAATTTTTTTTCTAAAAATTGCCCTTGATTCTACTTAATTCAAATGGAAATATAAAACTTTGCATGGAGTTATAAAATCTTATTCATTTAATGCTATAATGTTAATATAATTTTATATGTGAAATGTATTTTCTTTTCTTAGCATTGCTTATTTGCTCCCTCTGACTTTTAATGTTTCTCATGGTTCATCTGTCTCAATAGACAAGACATGGGATTTTATTTAGTCCCTCTCTTTTTCTAGAAGTATATTAATTATTAGATTAATTAGAAGTGCTTTGGCTTCTCAAATTTATGCAATTTGTCATGATTTTATCTTTCTTTTTGATTTAAATGCCATGGGAAAGAATAGAATAGAATAATAGAAATAAGCTATTTACCATAGTCTTATTCAACTTAGTCCTTCCTATAACATGAGGACCTGATTGTTGGTGTTTCCATCCTGCCCAGTTCCCACAGCTGGTAAGCCTCCAAAGAAAATCACATGGAGAGTCTACATTAGGTTATAAACTGATTGGCCCATTAGCTCAGGCTTCTTGTTAACTCTTATAACTTATATTAACCCATTGTTCTTATCTATGTTAGCCACATGGCTCAGTACCTTTTTCAGCAGGGCAGGTCACATCCTGCTTCTTTGGTGATCTGGGCAGGACTGCGGAAGGAGCTTTCTTCTTCCCAGAATACTCCTTTTCTCATCGTCCCACCTCTACTTCCTGTCTGGTTGACCCACCTATACTTCCTGCCTGACCAATCAGTGTTTATTGAAAACATGATTGACAGAATACAGAAAATTTTTCCGCACCACCTTCCGTATGTCTAAGACTTGTCAAGTTGATCTATGCTAACTGCTGTGTGTGGTCTCACTAGACCAGATCGCACAGCTGTCTGAGACATGACAGAAAATTTCCTCTATGGAATGGTATATATAACATTTATATGATATGCTTATGCACTCAAATAAAGAATTCTTTTGGCCCGGGCGGTGGTGGTGCACGCCTGTAATCCCAGCACTCGGGAGGCAGAGGCAGGCGCATCTCTGTGAGTTCGAGGCCAGCCTGGTCTACAAAGGGAGTTCCAGGACAGGCTCCAAAGCTACAGAGAAACCCTGTCTCGAAAAACCAAAAAAAAGAAAAAAAGAATTCGTTAAGATTAATTTCATCTTGTGTATAATACTACTTTTTTTGATGATCAGACATCGTAAACTATAGTGTGATCCACAGACTATTCTCTTACAATTTCTCCAATCCAATTTGTATACATATTTATTTATTATTTATTTGATTTATTTATTTACTTATTATTCTCCCTCATATGTTATATCCAGAAGGCAGTTTCCTCTCTCTTCTCTTCTCCCAATCCCTTTCTCCCAAATCCCATCTCCTCCAGATCTACTTTTCTTCTCTTTCCCTTCAGAAAAGGGCAAACAACCCAGGAATATCAACCAATCATTGCAAATAAACATGCAATAAAAATAGACACATCCCCTCACATGAAGGCTGATCAAGGCAACCAAGTAGGAGGAAACAGGTCCCAGAAAGAGTCTGAAAGGGTCAGACACAGGCCCTGCTCCCATGGTCAGTAGTCCCATCAAGAACACGGAGCTGCACAACCATAACATATATGCAGAGGACCTATGGGACACATGTAAACGTTCCCTGATTGTTGGTTCAGTATCTGTGAGCCCCCATGAGCCAATGTTAGTTGATTCTGTGGACCAATTTCCTATGGTATCCTTGACTTCTCTGGCTCCTACAGTCTGCTCTCCCCCTCTTCTGCTGAATGCCCTGAGTTACACCTACTATTTGGTTTAGGGTCTCTGCATTTCCTCCAACCAGTTGCTGGATGAAGCCTCTCTGATGATTATTATGCTAAACCCCAGTCTATAAGTATAGCAGAGTGTCATTAGAAATCATTTCATTAATTTTTTGTTTCAGTCATGTTTGATTCTATGTTGGATCTCTGGGCCTTTCAGGTAGTATCAGTGGTGGGCTCCCTCTAGTGGCATTTTTCTCAAGTTGGACCAGTTAGCCACTTTAATGAGTTCTGCATCATCTTCACCCCAGCACATCTTGAAGTCCGGACATATTTTAGGTCAAAGGCTTTTTTTTTTTTTTGGCTTGGTGTCCCAACTCCTCCACTGGAAGTCATGCCTGGTTACAGAAGATGGTTATTTCAGGTTCTGTAGCCCTCATTTCTAGGAGTCATCACTAGGGTCACTCCCACAGATTCCTGGGAGTTCCCACTGAGTTAGGTTTCTACCTCACCTAAGAAATGCCATCCGCTTTCAATCATCATTCCCAGAACAATCTTTCCCCAACTCCGACTTCAAACCTGATCTGTCCTGCTCATATCCTCACCTACCCCAGTCCACTCATAAAATCTATTCTATTTCCCCTTCCCGTGTACCCATCTCCCCTTGACCCTTCCTTGTTACTTAGTCTCTCTGGGTCTGTGGATTACAGCTAATATCTACTTATAAATGAATACATATCATGTTTGTCTTTCTGAACCTAGATTACCTCACTTGGTATGACTTTTTTCTAGTTTGGTCAATTTGTCTGCAAATTTCACAATGTCAATGTTTTTTTGTTTTTATTTTTGTTTTTTTATAACAGCTGAGTAGTATTCCATTGTGTAAATATACCATATTTGTTTATTCATTCTTTGGTTGAGGGACATCTTGGTTGTTTTCAGGTTCCAATCATTACAAATTAAGATTCTACGAGCATAGTTGAGCAAATGCTTTTGAGGTAGAGTGGAGCATCCCTTGGGTATATGCCGAGGAGTGGTATACCTAGGTCTTGAGGTAAATCAATTCCCATTTTTTTTTTGAGAAAACACCACAATGATTTCTAAAGTGGCTATATGAATTTTTATTCCCACCAACAAGGGAGTGTTCCCCTTGGATATCCTATCCAGCATGAACTGTTAATTGTGTTTTTGATCTTAGTCATTCTTAAAGATGACATATGGAAACTCAGAGTCATTTTGATTCACACTTCCCTGATGGTTAAGGATGTTGATCATTTCTCTAAATGTTTCTCTGTCATTTGAGATTCATTTGTTGAGAATTTTCTGTTTAGACCTGTAGCCCAAATTTTAATTGAATTTTTTTTGATTTCTAGTTTTGAGAGTTCTTTACATATTTTGGATATTAGCCCTCTGTCAGATGTGGCTTTGGTGAAAATTTTTTTCCATTCTCTAAGCTACCATTTGTACTATTAATGATGTGCCTTCCTTTACAGAAGCTTCTCAGTTTCATGAGGTCCCATTTATTAAGTGTTGATCTTAATGCCTGCACTATTGGTGTTCTATTCAGGAAGTTGTCTCCTGTGCCAATGCACTCAAGGTTATTCTGCACTTTCTCTTCTATCAGATTCAGTGTATATGGTTTTATGATAAGGTCTTTGACACACTTGGACTTGTGTTTGGTGCAGGGTGATAGATATGGATCTATTTGCATTCTTCTACATGCCTATATCTAGTTAGAACAGCACCAGTTCTTGGAGATTCTTTTTTCAATTGTACATTTCTGGCTTCTTTATAAAAATCACGTGTCTATAGGTGTGTAAATTTACATCCCAGTCTTCAATTATATTCCATTGATGAACCTGTCTGTTTTTATGCCAATACCATGTGAATTTTATTATAGCTCTGTAGTATAGCTTGAGTCAGAAATGGTGGTGCCTCCAGAAGTTCTTTTACTACACAGGATTTGTTTTACCATTATGCTATTTTTGTTTTTCTATATAAAGTGGAGTATTGTTCTTTGAATGTCTGTAAAAAGATTTATTGGAATTTTGATGGGGATTGTGTTAGATGTGTATATTGTTTTTTGTAAGATGTTATATTTACCATCTTAATCCTACCAATTTATGAGCATGGGAGATATTTCCACCTTCTGACTTATTTCCCAATTTCTTTCTTCAA
The DNA here is from genome assembly GCF_037038515.1 of Microtus pennsylvanicus. NCBI lineage: Eukaryota > Metazoa > Chordata > Mammalia > Rodentia > Cricetidae > Microtus > Microtus pennsylvanicus. Next base: position 9,994,945 of record NC_134597.1, on the reverse strand, counting down.
AGAATTGAAGTTCTTGGTCATAAATGTCTTTCACTTGCTTGGCTAGAGTTACCCCCAAGATATTTTATATTATTTGAACCTATTTGTCAAGGGTGTTGATTTCCTGATTTCTTTCTCAGTCTGTTTATCTTTTATATATAGGAGGGTTACTATTTTGAGTTAATTTTGTACCTAGCCACTTGACTAAAGATTTTTTTTAAATCAGCTGTAGGAGTTACCCGGTAGAAATACTTATGTCAGTTACATATACTACCATATCACCTGTGAATAGTGATAATTTGGTGTCTTCTTCTCCTATTTGTATTTCCTTTTTTCCTTTAGTTGTCTTACTGTTCCAGCTAGAACTCAAGTGCTATAGTGAGTAGGTTTAGAGAGAATGGACAACCTTGTCTTGTTCCTGATTTTAGTGGAATTGTTTTGAGTTTCTCTCCTTTTCATCTGACACTGGTAATTAGTTTAGTGTATTATGTTAAGGTATGTCCCTTGGATTCCTTTTCTAACCAAGACTTTTATCATGAAGGGGGGTTGGATTTTCTCAAGAGCGTTTCCAGCATCTAATGAGTTGATCATGTGATATTTTTCTTTCAGTTTGCTTATATGGTGGATTACATTGACAGATTTTTGTATATTGAAACATCCCTGCATCTCTTACATAAAGCCTACTTGATCATGGTGAATTGTCTTTTTGATGTGTTCTTGGATTCAGCTTGTGAGTATTAAATTGAGTATATTTACAACAATAGTTGTGAGGGAAATTGCTCTTTCATTTTCTTTCTTTGTTGAAACTTTGTGTGGTTTGATTATCAGAGTGACTGTGGCCTCATAAAATGAATTTGGCAATGTTCCTTCTGTTTCTGTTTTGTGGAATAATGTGAGGAGTATTGGAATTAACTCTTTGAAATGTGGGCAGAATTTTACACACTGAAACCATTCTACCCTAGGTTTTTTGGGTTGGGAGACTTTTAATTTGGGGAGGGGGGTGGGAGACTTTCAATGACTGTTTCTATTTCCTTTTGGGCTATAGGTCTTTTTAAATTGTTTATCTGATTTTGATTTAATTTTGCTATATATCTATCAAGAAAATTGTCAATTTCTATTGGATTTTCCAATTTATGACATATAGATTTTTGATGTATGCTCTACTGATTCTTTGGGTTTCCCAGTCTCTGTTGTTATGTCCTCGTTTTCATTTCTGATTTTGTTAATTTGGATGATATTTTTCTGTCTTCTAGTTAGCTTGATAAGGGTTTGACTATCTTGTTGACGTTCTCAAAGAATCAACTCTTTGGTTTATTGATTCTTTATATTGTTCTTTTTCTTTCTATTTTATTGATCTCAGCCCTCAATTTGATTACAAGCTTCTTTCTACATCTCTTTGATGAGCTTGTTTCTTTTTGTTCTAAAGCTTTTAGGTGTTCAGTTGGGCCATTAGTATGAGATTTCTCCAAATTCTTTATGCAGGCACTTAATGCTAAGAATTTTCTCTTATCACAGATTTTATTTGGCCCCATAGTTTAGGTATGTTGAGCATTAATTTTCATTGAGTACTATGAAGTCTTAAATTTCTTTCTTTATTTCCGTCTTGATCCAGTAATCATTCAGTAGAATGTTGTTCAGTTTCCTTGAGTTTGTAGACTTTCTATTGTTTCAGTTGTTAAAATTCAGCTTTAATGTTTGGTGGTCTGAAAGGACAGAGGGGTTTATTTCAGTTCTCTTGTATCTCTTGAGACTTGCGTTATGAGTGAGTATATGGTCAGCTTTGGAGAAACTTTTGTGAGGTTCTAAGAAGGAGGCACATTGTTTTCTGTTTGGGTAAAATATTTGTATATATTAGGCCCATTTGGCTCATATCTCTGGATGTAACACCCGATTTGGTGTTACACCCTCGGTACAGTTAGCGCGCCTCCGTACCGAACGCGAGTCGGGCAAGGGCCTGGAGATTGAAAAGAAGACACAGAGAGACCAGGGTCATTCAGAAGGAGATCAGCCGAATGCCACTTTATTCAGCGTTGGGGGAGTTTTTATCTACCTGACTGCAGCACAAGGATCTCCACCCAGGCAGGTGGGAAATTACCATATTATCAATGGAATGAATGCCCTGCAGCTAACCACCAGGCGGGGCAGGCATAGCACAGAAACACACAGGAAGCTTAGTAAGTTGATCATAAACTGTCCCCACAAATGCACCACAGGAATAAGGGAGACCAGGGCCCTACAGGTCCCCCTTTTGTATAAATTATGACTAGGCCTGTCTTGGGTGGCATAGGACGTCAGGCAATACCCCTTACCCGTCATGGGAAAGCATCCAGGTCAAAACACATTTCCTGTCTTAGGTTGAGGCAGCCCCCCAAAAGCCATTCCCGTCTTTGGCTCACTAGTCATCCATCACCGAGTTCAGCCAGATATGTGCTGAAAGATTCTCTGGGGCAATAGCTAAGAGGACTTGCCACATGGCAACATTGACCTGAGCTTGCCTTTGGCTCTGGCATCATAACCATGAAGATGATGCTCCAGCATATGTAAGCATCCTTTAAGGAGACTGTGCTTGCTCAATTCTTAATAATTCTGCCCAAATTGGAGCCCTTTAAGTAAGGTCTCAGCGCTGGTGAAAATAACTCTGGTATAGCTAACTAGAATAATTTTAAGAGCCAATTCGTAAATTGTACACCTCAGGGTCCGTAAACAACAGCAATAAGCTTATTACTGTGACATCTAGCAGTGGTCTTTAACCACAACCAAGAGCAAAATTAACTGCAATATTCATATGTAAATTTAGCTCAATTTGAATGGCTACGGCATTTGCAACCTGCCCTGAGAAGGTATCCTTTGTGCTAGCAGGAAGCAACTGACTGACTAATGAAAAATCCAGCAGCTTTAGCTGCTGTGGCAGCAACAGCTGTGGCTGCCGATATCATGGGATGGGTAGATAGGTAGACGGGCGAGGAACAATCCTTGGCACTCGGACCACCACAGCCAGCTCCTCAGGAAACCCGCAACTCTTCAGTTGACAAGCCAGAATCTCTTTGATCTCTCGGCTCTGTCCTGTCTTCAGGCTTCTGGACAGGAAAATCCACAGCACGCACCAGCCGCTCAGGTACCCATATTGGATTGTCAGCATCCTGCGGGAAAACATAAACAGCCCCTCTTCCCCACACCAGTACAGGATCTGGACCATGCCAGGTGCCATCTGATAGATTCTTCCATTTGACATGAGGCATCCCGGAAGAATCTGGCCGCCAATGCCTGTCAGCGGCAGTATGAGATTGAGCATCAACAGTCAAAAAATTTAAAATGTATAAAATAAAAGATAAATGATCTCTGGGGGTGGAACCATATTCCCCCTTTTTTGTTTTATGCAAATAGGCTTTGAGCGTACGATGCGCTCGCTCCACTATAGCTTGTCCTTGAGGATTATAAGGTATACCCGTTTTGTGAGAAATTGAAAACTCAGAACAAAATTTAGCAAAGCCAGTGCTAGTATAGGCTGGTCCATTATCAGTTTTTACAGTTTTAGGAACTCCCATGTAGGCAAAAGCCTGGAGACAATGACTTTTTACATCTCGTAATCTTTCTCCTGTGTGAGCTGAGGCAAAAATGAGATGAGAATATGTATCCACGGTTACGTGAACATATTGCATGTGCCCAAAAGAAGGAACATGGGTGATATCCATTTGCCATAAATGATTAGGGGCAAGCCCACGAGGATTAACTCCCAAATGGGGAACAGTTAAAAGTTCTGTACACAGAGAGCACTTTTTAACAATATTAGTGGCTTGCTCTCGAGATATCTTAAAATGAAATCTTAAAGATCCAGCATTGAGATGAAAACGATTATGAGCTTTTTCTGCAGCTTCATAAGATTCCTGACTAACTACATAAATCTGACGAGTAAGCTGATCAGCCAAAGCGTTTCCCTCACTCAAAGGACCAGGGAGGTCAGTATGAGCCCGCAAATGCCCTACGTAAATGGGTACAGATCGGGCCCAAAGCAAAGTTTGAATAGCCAATAACTGCATCTGGACTCGAGATACAGAGGCAATATAAGCTGCAGTTTCCAACGGTGCAAGAATTTTGCTTATATATTGACTGTCAGTAAAAAGGTTAAATGGAATATCAGCATATTTCTCTAGGGCCATCTGGACAGCAACCAATTCAGCCACCTGAGCAGAGTTAGTATTAACAGACTGAATATCAAAATCAGGAGGGGAGGCTACCACAGCTCTCCCGGTGGAAGATCCATCAGTAAACACATTTCGTGCCCCTGCCAGAGGCTGCAAAGAAATCATTTTAGGGAAACATACCGGATGATTTTAAAGAAGGTGACTAATTTATCAGAAGGATAATGATTGTCTAACTTGCAGGGATTAGTGCATAAAAATAAAGTCCAATCTTCAGCAAAATTTTGTAACCAAGTTATTTTTGCCTGGGTATAATGTGTAATAACCTTATCAGGTAACATTCCAAAAGTTTGCAAACTAAGCTTATATCCTTTCTGAATAACACGTAGCACAGCTGATGGATAAGAGATAACAATTTTTACAGGTGACACATGTTCATGTACCCACAGGATGGGTCCTTGCTGCCAAAAAACTCCAGTAGGACTATGCTTGGAGGGGAAAATTATCAACAGCAGTGGCTGACTATAGTCAATATAATTAATATGAGCAGAGGCAAGCTTTTCTTCAATTAGAGTAATACATTGCCTTGCTTGAGGTGTTAACTCACGAAAGGAGGTTGGGTCTGGATTCCCCTGCAGAATGTCAAAAAGTGGTTTTAAGTCTCCAGTAGAAATTCCCAGACTGGGCCGGACCCAATTTAGGTCTCCGAGCAACTTTTGAAAATCATTCAAAGTCTGTAGTCTATCTAGGCGAAGAGTTACCTTCTGCGGTTTCACTCCTGTCTGCAACAGCTGATGCCCCAAGTATTGATATGGAAACTGTTGTTGTACTTTTTTAGAAGCAATAACTAACCCAGCATGTGCTAGGCATTCTCGCAAGTCAGCAAAAGCCTCAAGGACATTGGGTCCTGTCCAGCTAATAGGATGTCATCCAAATAATGACTTATATACAGTTGAGAATATTTATACCTAATAGGGGCAATAACCCGTGCCACAAACATTTGGCAAATTACAGAACTATTGGCCATACCCTGGGGCAGTGTTACCCATTGGTAGCGCTTGTATGGTTCTTTGAAATTTATAGAAGGTACACTAAAAGCAAATTTATCAGAGTCTTTTGGATGCAAGGGAATGGTGAAAAAACAATCCTTCAGGTCAATAACTAAAAGATAATATCCTGCAGGAATACCTACAGGCTGAGGCAACCCAGGTTGAGTTGCCCCCATAATTTCCATGCAATCATTTACTGCTCTAAGATCTTGCAATAACCTCCATTTACCAGACTTTTTCTTAATAACAAAGATAGGGGTATTCCAGGGAGAAGTGGATGGCACTATGTGTCCTGCTTCTAGCTGTTCCAGGAACTCACTCAGTAGACCAAGCTGGCCTTGAACTCAAGAGTTTCCCAAGAGCTGGGATTAAAGGCTTGTACCAGCACACCTGGCTTATTTTTATCCTGATCTTCCCCATTAAAAACAATTCCTAGGCCTAGCTCCACCTTGGCCTTCCTTGAGGGCAGAAACAATGACCTGGCCCATCACGTGGGTGCCATCAATGTCTCTGCATAATCTGATAAAATCATTCAAATCTCCATCTCTATGGGGGCGTAAAACTTGCTGACAGAACTTGTTTGCATTTTCGAAAGCCAAATGTTTAACGACTGGCATAGCTGAATCCACATCCCCCAAAATGCGGCTTCCCACCTGGAAGGCGGTCAATGAACTCAGAATAAGGTTCTGAAGATTCTTGAAGGATCTTTGAAAGCTGTTCTCGTGATCCTTTGTTAGGTAAAGTTTTCCAAGCTTTAATGGCCGCTGCAGCTATCTGAGCATAAATTGCAGGATCATAAGCAATCTGTGCTTCTAAGCTAGCATATTGTCCTTCACCAGTTAACATGTCAAGGTTATTCTGGGGGAAACCTGCTTCAGCATTTTTGCCCGCAGTCTTTTTGCAATTTTCCTGCATTTCACCTCTCCATAACAAATAATCTCCCCCTGAAAGACAAGCCCTGCAAAGCTGCATCCAGTCATTGGGTATAAGGTTGAGGTCTGCAAAGGATTCCAATAAAGCTACAGTGAAAGGAGCATGAGCTCCATAGTCTACAACTGCTTCTTTCAACTGCTTAATATCCTTAAAAGCCAGAGGGTTATGTTGCCTGGTCCTCTGTCCCTGTTGATCAATCTTTTCCACAACAGGATAAATCTGCTTCTCTCCACTTAGATAATTTAACCTGTCCCGGATCTCTCGGATTTCTGCTTCTAAGTCCATAGGGGCAAAAGCAGTAGTGCAAGGATTATGCGGAGGCGGTCTCATGGAGACATCTCCGTTTGCTTCCTTCCTTTCCTCTTTTTCTAACTTCTTTTTTATCAGTGCGATCTCCTTTTCTAAAATTTCTTCTTCTTCTTCTATATCCTTTCTAATACCTCCTGTTCCTGTAACTTCCTGTTCCTCAAAACTCTTAATAGAACTCACAGATTCTACTTCCTGAATCTCCTCAAGGGTTTTGTTTAAACTCTCTAATTGCTCTCTCACTTTAACATCATCACTGAGAAGAGCATCTCTGACCAAGCGCCACAGTGAAAATATCGCCACGGGGAATTCTTGTGGCCCTCGCTCTTTCAGTGCATTTTGAAGATCAGCCTTTACCTGCTCCCAATCAGTAATATTAAAACCCCCTGCATGTAGGAACCAGGGACTAAACTCTAAAACTGTCTTAATGATCTCTTGTGCTGTCTCAACTTTAATACCGGTGCCTTTATTTTCCAAAAGACCTAACAACTGGCCTGTTAACCGGCCCTTTAACACAGGAACAGAATAACTTGCACCCATAACCAATACACCCTCGCCGCACAATTTCTTACCTGCTGGCCAGCCTTCCCGAGGGCGACCTCTCAGGGATCCCTACTTCCCGATCTCGCAGATGGGTCTAGTTGCCGATGATCATCCCAGCGGGGCCTCCAATTGTAACACCCGATTTGGTGTTACACCCTCGGTACAGTTAGCGCGCCTCCGTACCGAACGCGAGTCGGGCAAGGGCCTGGAGATTGAAAAGAAGACACAGAGAGACCAGGGTCATTCAGAAGGAGATCAGCCGAATGCCACTTTATTCAGCGTTGGGGGAGTTTTTATCTACCTGACTGCAGCACAAGGATCTCCACCCAGGCAGGTGGGAAATTACCATATTATCAATGGAATGAATGCCCTGCAGCTAACCACCAGGCGGGGCAGGCATAGCACAGAAACACACAGGAAGCTTAGTAAGTTGATCATAAACTGTCCCCACAAATGCACCACAGGAATAAGGGAGACCAGGGCCCTACATCTGGATAGCTCCATTATTTCTCTGTTTAGTTTTTGTCTGGATTACCTACTTGCTGTTGAGAGTGGGATGTTGAATTCTTTCACTATTAATATGTAATATTCAGTGTGTAATTTAAGCTTGAGTAAAGTTTCTTTTATGAATGTAGATGGCCTTGCATTTGGGGCATAGATATTAAGAATTGAGACATCATCTTGGTTGGTTTTTCCTCTGGTAAGTATAAAGTGTCCTTCCCATCTCTTTTTTATTAATTGTGGTTAGAAGTCTAGTTTGTTAGCTATTAGAATAGAGACACTAGTTTCCTTCATGGGTGCTTTTCTTAGAAAACCCCTTGGACCATTGATGGTACAGGTCAAAACTGTGTCCTACTGTGGTATCTACTCTGAGGCTCTCTGTACAATTCTACATCTTGAGCAGCTATGAAGACTCTAGGGAAGAATTTAACAAGAAAATTAGCAATGGTGTGATCCCTGAATTAAACCAGTGGTTTCACACCTACAGAAAGAGAAGGATTGACAGCCAAAAGACAGAGCCTCCTAATCTCTAGTGCTGTTGAATGTGTCTGTAGTGCCTCTTGTTATGCCCACTTTCCCTCATCAATGTTTTTGTGGATTCACTTGTCATTCCCTTTAGTGACTTTTAATTCTACCACATTTTCATTCTACCCTGACGTGTGAGTCACAGCCCAGCTGGCAGCATTCAACTGTTACTCTCTTTTTGACTTCTCCCCAACCTACAGTCATTTCTCCTATTTGTTCATGCATGGGCTTAAGAATTCTGCAGGCCACTCGAGAGCTAGCACTTGATTATCTCTGACACCTATATGGCTCTGAAGAAATGTGGGGTACTTTTTCCTAGCCAAATATTAGTGGTACCAGCTGTTCTTCATGCTCCTTATGCTTAAATTTCCTTACTTTGCCTCAACAGGCAGCTCTGGTCAGACTATTTTCTTCCCTCTTTACCTGTGGCAGCTACCACACTGAAGGGGCACATATATCCTTCCAACTTCTGTGTTAACATGAATGTTGAAGACTATAATTGTAGAAATATTGTACAATTGATATTATTAAGTAAGCTAAATAGAAGATTTTTATTTTAAAAAGTTATTTTCTATCTAGCAAAGCTATTTCCAAGAATTAGTTCTGAGAAGATCAAGTGAGTGCTGACTGTACAAGGATATGTACAAGGGTAAGAAAAAAATAAAATTAGCATCTTCTATATTTCCAATAATAGCATCTTGGCTAAAGAAATAATTATTTATTCAACCATTGGGAATATTATCTTACCATTAAGATTTTTGAATAAAGATATGTTAATTGATATGCAAATTTCAGCCCCTCACCAACAAACAAAATCCATCTATGACTAGATAACAGGTTAACTGTATAAAATATACCTGAATTGCAGATAATTTAAGATCTGATAAAATATTTTAATACCACCTTAGAAAATATTTTAGCAAAACCATAGAAATACAGTGCCAAGGGCCTTATCCTTTCTGAGGAGTGGATTGGGGGTGGGGGGAAGGGGAAGATGGAGGGAATGGGAGGAGGGGAGGAAGTTGAAACTGGGATTGGTATCTAAAATGAGAAACGATAGTTTTTTTAAAAAAATAAAAAATCAGCCACTCATGCTTTGTTGACTCCCATAGGAGGCCTGGCCCTTTCTGAATGCAGGAGGAGTGAATTGGGGGGAATAGATGGGAGTTGTGGAGGGAACAGAGAGAGAGAAGAGAGGGAAACTGTTGGTGTGCAAGATAAATTAAAAAAAATTAATTAAAAAAATAAAAATAAATCAGTCACTTCAGTTCCTAGCTCTAGTGAGCATTATCCCTAGCTTTTCCATTTGAAACATGCTGGAACTTTGTGAAGATGATCCTCTGCTTTGCTTGTTAAGTAACCCTTCCTTAGTACATACATCAGGTTTTTCTGGTGGGAAAGACTTTGTGATATTTATTTTACTAAATTTAAAATCTAATTTACACAGTGTGTGTGTGTGTGTGTGTGTGTGTGTGTGTGTGTGTGTGTGTCTTAGTTAGGGCTTCCATTGTTTCATAGAAAATACCGTGACCAAAATGCAAGCTGGGATGAAAGGGGTTATTTGGCCTACATGTACACATTGCTGATCAATATCAAAGGAAGCCAAGAGAGAAACGCAAACAGGGTAGGAACCTGGAGGCAGAAGCTCATGCTAAGGCCTTAGAGAAATGCTGCTTACTGACTTGTTGAGCATGGCCTAAACAACCTGCTTTCTTCTAGAACCCTGGCATTGTGATTTCTTTTATTGTTCATTAAAACATAAAATTCAAGGTAAATATTAAGGATAAAAACATGAGAAAACTACAAGAGACCACAACTCACCACCACATACACTTCTAGGCTCACTAAAAAGGGCCATTTAACCACTTCAACCCCTTTTTTTCTTCCGAGGTCCTCTTTTTCCCTTCTCCAAAGTCATGCTGGAAAATATATGATCTATTCTGACCAGCTGAATGTGAACCCTGCCTCTACAACCAAGGCTCTATTCCCATTGGACATCAGACCACAACAGAGACAAAATTCTCATAATATCCCATACTACCTGCCCAGGGATGGCACCACCCATAATGGTCTGTAACCTTACCCATTGATCATTAATTGAGAAAATGACTTACAGCGAGGTCTTATGGAGGCATTTCCACAACTGGGGCTTCTTCCTCTCTGGTGACTCTAGTTTGTGTCAAGTTGACACAAAACCAGCCAATACAAAATGGTAGTTCTTTATTTACTTTACTATTTCAAATGTCTGTAAATTACAATTTTATGTACTAGAATCAATGTGTTACAAAAGAGATTAATTTTAAAATAACTACATAATAGCTTAGGAAGACTTCCCAGGAAAGTAAGCATTTCCCATTTCTTCTGAATTTGTTAACTCCCAATTCTTTCCATTATAGTTCTCATTTTTCTCATTCTAAAGCTGTCATGCTTTCAGTTTAGCGTCTCAACTTAGTACATAATTCATATTTCCTTCTAAAAATAATTCTGGCACATGCATATGACATATATATATATATATATATATATATATATATATATATATTCAGTTGCTTATTACTCAGATCCTCCGTCATTATTTCTTTTAATATTCTTCATCTGTCAAGAAAGATGTTTTAACTTCTCCCTATTAATCATTATCCTGTGACTTACTATCATATTTTTTATAAAGAACTTGTGTTAGTTCATCTTAATTATATAAAATAATAGCTTCCTTTGTGACATTTTCAGAGATCCATGTAAGGTATACGATCATGTTCATTCCTTGTTTTATTTTTTTTCCTTCCATCTACTGACCCTCTTTCTTTGTCCAAATAGTGTTATTTTTATTTAACTATTAAATATCACCTATGAAAGAAAACATGTTGTCCTAGATACTGTTCTATTGCTATGAGGAGACATCACATACAAGGCAACTTATAAAAAGAAGCATATAACTGGGAGTCTGTCTTCACTTTCAGAGGGTGAGTCTATGACCATGATGGTGGGTAGAATGGTAGCGGGAAGGCAGGCATGGTACTGGAGCAGTGACTAAGAGCTTACATCAGATCCACAAGAAGGAGGCGGAGTGCCACACTGGGCCTCGCTCAAAGATGTTTCGTAACAAGTGAAACATTCCACCCAACAAGGCCATTCCTCCTAACCAGGACCAGCTGGGAATCAAACATTTAAATATATAAATCTATGGGGGGCATTCTCAATCGAACCACCAAAAGTACAGTATGTGTTCTTTTGGTTCTGGTTTATTTTGTTTTACATATAACATGCTTTTGTTCTTTTTTTATTATTGAGAGTTTCAAACCATATATTTTGATTCCATTCGCCTCCCATTCTTTCCGTTTATCTCTTCCTCATATATCTCTACCACAGCATTTTCCCCAGCTCGTCTTTTCTTTTTTAATTCCAAAAACCTTTGACTCTATTATGTGCTGTCCATATACTTCTGGGTTAGAGAGTCACCCACTGGAGTATGGTTAACCTACCAGTATCTATATCCTTAAATAATATCTCTGCCTTCTGCAGAAGTCATCAACTGTCAAAGTTCCTCAATTACTGGTGGCAGCTAGTAAGCCCCTCTTCCAATTTCATAATAGAATGCCAATTGACTCCATCTTGTATAAATCTTGTGTGGGCAACCACAACTGCTATGAATTGTGCTGAATCTTTTGATTTGTTTATTTAATTTGGAGAACCTGAAGGAACCAGGAAACTAAATAAGAACCATTTGTAAAAGATAAAAGAAAGACGTTAAGAAATGAAACAGACAAAGGCAACAAAACAGGAAAAAGAGAAATAATGGAGAGGGAGGTTTAAGTAGGGAGAGATATGATATATTTAGTTTCTTTATATGATAATTGAAATTCAATTGTTTTGATTTGTTTTGTTTTTTATTCATTTACCTATGAATGAGAACTTTAGGCTGATGTCACAATTTAGCTACTGGGAAGAATGTAAAATAAACATGGGCATGTGGGTGGCTCAGTGGTAAGCTGACTTTGTGTTTTGAGGACATGTACTCTATAGCTGAATAATATGGAATTTCTTTTCATCTTTTGATTCTGATTTCCAAAATGACTGAAATAATTGACAGTCACATCAATAGTCCTTCTAAGAACTGTCCTTTAAAATCTCTTTCACACTTAATGATCTAATGACTTATTCTTTTGATATTTACTTTAACTCTTTATTCATGCTGAATTTTAAACATTTCAGGTACACACATGGTATCAGTTTCCTTCTGTTCTTTCCTATGCTGATTGTTCACTTTGCTGTGCAACTTTTTACATGGGATAAAACCAGATTCTCTGAACATGGCGGACAATGAGGGCTGATGAGAAGCCAAGGACAATGGCACTGGGTTTTGATCCTACTGCATGTACTGGCTTTGTGGGAGCCTAATGCTCACCTTCCTAGACCTAGATGAAGGGAGGAGGACCTTGGACTTCCCACAGGGCAGGGAACCCTGACTGCTCTTTGGACTGGAGAGAGAGGAGGAAAGGAGTGGGGGGAGGGGGAGAGGATTTCTGGAAGGGGGAGGGAAATGGGAGGCGGGGAGGAGGAGGAAATTTTTTTCAATAATAATAATAATAGTAAACTTTTCACAGTCCCACTTAATCAGTAGCTCAATTTCCTGAGCTATTGGAGTTCTATTTAGAAACTTGGTGTTTATTGTTAAAGCTTGAAGTGTGTCCTTATGTTTTTCTCTCATACTTTCTCTAGTACTTTGAAAGTCTCAGGACTTTGATCCATTTGGAATTGCAGGGTTTTTTTTGCCTCTTTGTCTTACAAATTCCATGATCTCTTATATATTGGACTCACAGAAGTCATCTAATGCAAATTCATGCATAATTTCTGTTTATATTTTGTGTTACATCTCTTCCATCTGGACTGAAGATTCAAGAAAGAAGGCTTCATAAGTGTCTGGGTTCTACTAAATTCCCTACTTTTAGTATAATTGCTGGTCTATGCAAAGTGCTGATTTTATTTATTGAAGATTAGCAGATAATCGTGTAGAAATAAATGAAGGAAGAAAAGTTGGACACTGCAATTATAATCTTTTGAAGAAGTCTATAAAGTTGTCTCTCTGACTCTGCTTTCTTTCTTAGTGCATTCAGTTTATTTTTCTGACCTAGGTCTATTCTGCCCTCACAAAGCACAAAGTAGCTTTTTAATTAACCAATGATAATAAGACATATTCACAGCATACAGAGGGAATCGTACATCAGGGTATAGCTCAATAAAAAATGAAAAGGAAAATAATTACTTAGAATAAGATTTATAAAAAAGTATTTAATCACTATAATTTGACAACACTTTCCATTTGAAAGTTTTCTAATTTCCCCCATCCCTAAATAATGCTTTCAGTTACTGATTTGTGTAGAAATTATGCTCACAAACAAGCATTGTTTTTAATGGAGATGCACACTTGGCTAAGTATGTCTTTACACATAGATTTTTCAATTTTCATATCTTCATATTCTCCAGCTTACATTATCTTTAAAGAGTAAGGAAGCATTTTCTTTCTATGGGCTAACTATAAATTTTTACTATTTTTAAGGTTTCTTCTATTTATAATATTAGAATTTCGCAATGTTTACAACTAAATTCAATGGACCCAAATGTGTTATTAAAATTGGGGAGTTGAGGAAGGATGGATGGTGGAATAGACTAGAGAATTTGTATACTGCATGAGAAATAGAAATGATTGAAATACTAAAAGATGAAGTAACTGCTTAGTCCTTCAGTTAAGATTTTTCCTTTTCCCCATGAATAAGAATAGAGATATAAATACAACAGGATTGGGGCTACTGAATTTCTTGTGTTATAAATGAAATAAGTTCAAGGCACAATTTCAGAAGTAATTTTCTCTGGGCATTTTTCAATAATATAAATATGATTTAAATTTATTTTCATACTTTGACACTATAGTGACCTAAAAGAAAGCAAATTTTAACTGGCAGAAGCATAGTTATTGAACTATGACCTACAGGTTAGTAGGAAATGGGTTAAGTTCTTAAGGGAAGCTTTGCTTTGCACTTTTGGTCACCTGGAAAGAGAGGTCATAGTAATTGGACTCATCTAATATTACTAGGGTCACAGGTGAAAATATGAATAGAAAAAATTGGGGGCCAATTGTCATTCAACAGTGAGACAGTGTCTATGTGTAGTCTGTATAAAGGGCAAATTGGGCAAAAACTGAATGTGGTTGATACAAAATTTTCAGCCTGTCCTGACTCTGATTGCATTTCCATTTCATTTGAAGGTGATCTTATGGCATAGGGAAGTAATGAAATATAATGTCTGAAAAAATATACTTTAATAACATTTCAGCTTAACCTAGTAATTTCTGCACGAATAAGCTATGATATTTAGTGCTATTTTCATGACTGAATTATAGATTGTTCACTAAACTTCAAACGGTATAATTTCTATAAGCACACTTTAGGATTTCCTATAGATAAGAAGGAAAAGATGAAATGTTTTCAGTTCGTGTTTGGCAGAAGAATTGCTTAATGTGGCACCAAGGAATACTTTTAGCAAGTCCAAGTAAATAAATTCTGTAAGGTTGTGGGGAGATTAATAAAAGTTTTTCTTTAGAATGGTCACCTCAAATGTGTGGAAAACCAGGGAATACTTTTAAATATGAATACTATATTTAACATAAGAGAAAAAGAAAAAATGGCACATAAAATTAATATAAATCTAACAAATACATTATTTTATGGCAAAAATACAGAAAAATGCTTTAAGATAAATGAGCTTGAAAGTGACTAATTTAGAGACAGTTATTATCTTTGCCCTATGCCCATCAAGCCAGTAATGTGTGATTTAAAAACCATAATGCACTCATGGAACTCTAAAAGCCACCAAGTGTGTTATTGATTGTTTTCCACACTAAAATTTGTGTTAATCTGTCCATAATATTTATTGCATTTTCTGACATTCACACAATTGAAATAGTCATATAAACAAATATAAATTTAAAATATAATGTTCTCACTTGCTATAAACCATAACCCAAACTCTGAAATGATCACTTTGCAGGAAGAAGATTGCAGGAAGCAATTGAACATACGAAAGTAATGATAGAGCTGTATTGTTTTGTTTGTGAAACCAGCAAGTATTAGTAGTGCTTCTGGAAGCCATAGATATTCCAAAGTTCTAACAATAAATGAAAAGATAGATAGATAGATAGATAGATAGATAGATAGATAGATAGATAGATAGATAGATAAAATAAAATGGTGACCTCCATATCTTTCACTCTGAAAGACTTACTTTGCACATATACTACGAAGTCAATTGATTTTGCTACCTCATCATTTGGTTTTATAATGTACATAATTTATATAAATGTTGTTGTTACTATTCCTCACCTGCCTGAGTACATAGTAAAGGATTAATTTAAGTGTTTTCAGCCTGATTTTTGGAACTGTGATGCACAGCTACCAGTCAGTGTTCTGTGTTCTGCTTTCTCTGATTCCTCATGTCATCAATTCAGCATAAAATCACAACCTGCTTCAACGTTTGATGATTTTATTCAGTGGTTGTGGTAATTAGGTTCTCTGTCTTATTTTTTATCTAGACCTTCTCAGAACTTAAAATTTTTCAAGTAATCTTCATTATGATAATTTTATATTATATACACAGCTTTGCTTTATATATTGACTTTGAAACAACTTCATATACTACACTACTGTGTACTGGGTAATGGTGCT
Source organism: Microtus pennsylvanicus (assembly GCF_037038515.1). Lineage (NCBI taxonomy): Eukaryota > Metazoa > Chordata > Mammalia > Rodentia > Cricetidae > Microtus > Microtus pennsylvanicus. Next base: position 9,979,255 of record NC_134597.1, on the reverse strand, counting down.
TGATACTCAAATAGAAACTAATTTCAAAAGGACCCATGCAAAATGTTGGAGATGGTTGTTGCTGGGTGGATTCAGTGACACGATAATCCTGGATTTTGCTGGCCAACATCCTAGCCTTATACTCAGTGAGAGATTATGTATTAAGGACTGATAAGGATTGATCAAGAAACCTTGTGTCCTTCTCTAATCTCTTTGCAGGTACACATGTGTACATACACAAATGCATATATTACATACACTCTCACAGATATATACACAAATTAATATCATTAAAAGCCAGCTCTTTTTATTCCATAATCCTCTGTATAGATCTGCTTTCATCTCTACTGCTACTTAATATAGTCACCAATAGAATTCTGGAACTCTAACCTCCAAAACTCTAGAGATATGATTTTTGTTATTTTATGTCACCCAATTTTTGAAGATTTTCATAGAACTAGCCCTAGGAGAATTTCGTAATGTGAAACACCTCTAATCTGCCTCCTATCCCAAACAAGGCCCTTGATCTCTCCATTTCCTCCCTCCTAATACATTACTAACAGCCACCAAACCATTTCCAACTGAAACCATTTTGATGCTGTTTTTCCACATTACCTGCATCCATACTTTTATTGTTTGACATTTCATACAATTATATATAATATATTTTGTTTAAATCCACCACCCATCCTATCCCCTATCACCTCTCCCAAATTACAAAAATCAGATATAAAAAATGTGAAAACCTCAACACACTGAGGAAAATAAGAGAGTTACAATAACAAACTAAAAATTAATTTCACTGAACTGGTAAATCTAAAAGAAACAGATCGATTTCTAGATGCTCATGGCCTACCAAATTGATAAAGATGAAGTAAATAATCTATGCAGAACCACAACAACCAGTGAGATAGAAATAATTAACCTGTGCCCTGCACATGTTGTCAGAGATCTGTGAATTCTCACTTACACAATGTGTATTTATTAACAAACAGAAACCACTAGATAAACACCATTCCAGACCCTTAGAAATATACTGAATCAGCTCTGGTCTTTTATCAGTGTGAAAACACAGGCAATACCCAAGTAACTAGTTATAAGTACTAATAAGTGAGAAATACTAATGTAATAAAATATCATTTTAAGGCTGGCAGTGGTGACACATGCCTTTAATCTCAGCATTCAGGAGGCAGAGGCAGGCATATCTCTGTGAGTTTGAGGCCAGCCTGGTCTACAAGAACTAGTTTCAGGACAACTAGGGCTGTTACACATAGAAACCCTGTCTTGGGAAAAAAAGAAAGAAAAAACAAAACAAGATATTATGTTAGAACACTATGAAGAAACAGTGGGTGTGGGCAAGAGAAAATAATGAGCAGCAGAAAAGCAACATTGCCACTGTTCTCGTACTGTTGCTGCTTGTTAGAAGCACAGATACGTCAATCTAGAAGATTCAAGAAATTGTCAAGAACATCAAAATAAAATAGCATTGTCAAGCACTGTAGAGTCAGGTACAGTAGCTTTGATTTCCATAGTAAATAACATTTCATTTTAAGTGCATTGTGTTATACCTCTCATCTGTGAACTTCCTATACCTGCTTAGTACAAAGAAATATCATAGTTTTCCTTAGCACATCAGCAATAACTACATATATGGTTCCCATTTCCTCTTTTTTATGCCTTCTAATCCATTCACATAAAAGTATATTAATTACCTATGTAACTTCTTTGATATTTATTGTTTGAATAAAATCTCACACTTTGCTTTGACTGGGCTAATAGTGAAATGAGCTATGAGGCACCAAGGACCAAGAGCAAAGAGCAAAGCTTGGAACATGCATAGGAATGTGAATGATACACACACACACACACACACACACACACACACACACACACACACGACATAGCACTACATTTAGAAGTAGCACAATCTCTAACGTAACTCATTCTTATTTATTTAAAGTTCCGATAACTATAAAAATATCCCTGATGTGGAAACAAATATGACATTGGAGGCACAAGCTCATGTATTCATAGGGCCTGGAATAAAACCTGAGTTAGCCTGGAAAGTTCAGGGAAATCAAGAATAGTAGGGATAAGAATGGAAGAGGCGTTGTCAAGGGGACACTGCTTGTGCGGTTCCATCCAGGTCCTCAAGCAACTGTCATCCTTCAAGCATCAGATATTTCCATATTTTTAGCATCTGGAAATCATAATCTTACCAAAATCTCAATTTACAAATGCAGACATTGAATTAATGCTTAAAAAGTCCATGTCACCAAAACAAGTTAATTTGCCAAATTCATTAACTGTCTGTTAGTTTGTGAGTTTTTCTGAAAAAAATAAATCTGAAATGAGGCAAGTTGTTTTCAAACTAAAATGCTGCTTTTCAGAAAATACATTAGAAAGGAAGAAAGTAGCATAGCCTAGTTTTACCAATGGCAGCCAGTATAATAAAGTCTCGAGTTGAATAACTCTGATGACTGTGTCCAATGCAAGAGCAGTCACAGTTTCTCATTATATATACGCAGCAGTAACAACTCCAAAGGTGTCATGAATGTTTACTCCTTAATGCTTAAGATCATACTGAGAGGCCTGATTTTATCCATTTTTATTATTATTATTATTTTAATATTATCCATTAATATTATATCCATATTTATCCATTATATTTATTAATAAATAAATATTTATTATTTTTATGAAATAAGGATAAGCTGATAACAGGGTTGAAGAAGAGGACAACAGAGAGGGCTTCTCTGGGGCAGACAGACACTAAGGAAAAGAGGAGAGGAGGCCGTTGAGCCACTGTCGGCTTTGCCTAGGGCTCACCAAGTGATGATTACCAGGCCCAGTGGATCATTTCTAGGAATTTCAACAGAGAATAACATGGGACCGTTGCAGCTTTACTAGTAACCAGGCTTGTTTGTGTGCTTTTCTGCCCCACTAAGGCTTACACTTAGTCGTCTGTCTTTCCCCATCTCACGTTGTCCATGCCAGCCCATCTGCTCTGTCAGCACCCAGAGGAGAGTTTGACATCTTCCCCAGGCATGCTGGAGCAGAAGACCACAGTGACATCATGGTGATTGCTTTTAGAAATCAAATTTACTCTGAAAATGCATTGCCAGCAAGCACGCTGTCGGGTCACAAGCTGTTTCATGGTGAGTCATCCATCACTAGGAGGGTTACCCCGCACAGATCAAAGCAACACAATCCCACACACCAGGGAATAAATAAAAATATGCTAGCTCATATGAAGTGTTCACAAGGATCTTCCACGCTGGATCTGTTGCAAGCTACAGTGGCCTGCTTTGCTTTTTCTTTAAAGAAGCCTGTAGAATTTGAGGATTTCAAAAAATAATGATCAGCCATGTATAGTATGGCATTCTACCAAGAATATTTGAAATACGTTTTGTTAGCAAGAGAAAAAAATCCAATAAGTTAAACTGATATTTAATAGACCCAATGGCAAGAATAGACAGCTGTCAAAATAGTAGAGTTTACAGTTGGGTTCACCTACAATATTTTCTAATTGTCTGTTTTGGAGGCTAAAATTACTGCCCTGTTGTGCTAAAGTATTGATAGCAGAAAATAGGAACAAATAGTCAGATAATATAGTAGCAATGATGTTTTGCACTATTTGAAAAATACATAGTCTTTGGTGGGGGTTCCAGATTGAGACCTGGGGCACATAGTCTTTGGTGGGGGTTCCAGATTGAGACCTGGGGCTTTTGGCTTGAGATGCACTGGCGAAAGAGCAAGTTTATCAGCAAGACAGAAAAATGCCAAATAAGACTTCCATAAGGAGAGAACTTTGCTCATGGCTGGTCATCACACCCTGGGATTTTCATGAATATAAAGTAAGTCAAAGACAGATTATAGAAAAGACAAACAAAACAAAGCAAAACAAAACCAAAAATCTCTAAAGGCCCTTTCGTCCCAAATGACCAAAATACATTATTTTATTTCAAGTGTGAGCTATTCTACTGATTATTCAGGTACTAGTGTATGGACCTTTTTCCCAACAAAATTTAGCAAACTAGTTTGTGTTAATCATCTATCTAAAACCCAAGCACGGTGCGTCTTTGGCTGTTGCATGTGTTGTATGGATCACAGCTCTTAGCATGCAATTTAGGGATAGGATGTTCAGGAACCTGCCTTCTCCCAGGAAAGCAGTCTCTGAAACAGCGCTCTCCAATGGTTTCTTCAGTGAGTCATCGTCGTATCTCAGCCTCGGGCACTGAATATGCAATTTTAAGTGAGAACTGAAATGTCATCTGAAAGTATGTGACTTGAAACAATTTAGAGGAAATTATTTTAACTTAAATTGCTTTTCAGGAAATAAAAGAAAAATTAGATCAACCTTGGGAATTGACTAAATACACTATTTTCTCAAGTAATGAATTCTTTGAAATGAACTAGCAATCAAAAATCATGATCATCTTGCTTTCTGTACAGCCGTTGCTAGGTGTCAGCACGTAGTGGGTTTTAGAATTTTTTCTCCAAAATAGGACCAACAAAATAAACTGTAATACTGAATAGATAGTAATTATACTACTAAAATTTCATATCTATGTCATAATATGCACATTCCAAGCATGAGTCAGAGTTAAAGCGTTAGATTAAAATGAATAGGACATTTATTACTTATAGATTAAATGTGATCTACAAGAATGGATTTATTATTAATATTCATTAATCTAGAAGAATAGTTAATAAAACTTAATGACTAATACATTACATGAAGCTATCCAACTAATTCATTATATAATGTTGAACAGAAATGGTAATGATTAAAATTTTATTTATGGTATTTCTGTGTATATCTAATGTTGAACAGAAATGGTAATGATTAAAATTTTGTTTATGGTATTTCTGTGTATATAAAAATATAAACTCATATACATGGATATTTCTATAAAAACACAATTATTATTACTCTTGAGTTACATATTTACCTATAACTGGTGATGTAATACTTCAAGAATTTTGTATATTTTAATTTTTTTTGTTTTATAATGAACATACCTTACATTTTAACTGGAGAAATATTAGATCTTTTTCAACAATGGATCATTTGCTTAGAAAGTCATTTCTTTGTTCTGAGACATTCTGGAAAATGATGACCAGCAGGTCAAACAGTCTGATACCTATTTTGACTTCATAGTTCTTTCTGTATAAGGCTTGAAAAATTATGCTGTAAAGATTAGCAGCAACAAACACATGTTCACATCTCCCTGCCTGTGGAAGAAAGCCGGGGCAGAATGATCAGACACACTATGAATTATTTAAAGTTCAGGGATTGCCTCGAAGTCATTTTTTAGGTCAAAGCTAAACTTTCTGACAGACCTACACATCTTTCAGTTCATGTGGATTTTTGAAAATATGCTCAAATTTTCAAGGTTATGAAATATCATTTTTATTTAATGACTAATGACATTCAAGTGGAAGCACAGAGATACCACATATTAGCAAATTGTCAGACCCCAATGGTATTCATAAGTATATCTTCTTGTCATCTCTGTGTTTATAACTGTAACTCTATCAGCTACCATTCAATTGATTAATTGGTCTATCCATCTGCAAGCCATTACAAGAACACAGTACAGGTTTTCCTATTTAAAGGAACATGAAAATGATACTTATCTTTTGGATGAAAAAAATGAAAGTTGAATCCAGTCCCTGGAAAGTAGTGTGTAATGCAGTCTTCTGCAGACTTGATTTCTATTTAAAACTGGAAATAAAGTGTGGTGTTAGTCAGTTCTGTAACTCAGAATTTCTCTCCAAGGGTGATTGAAAATTCCACGTGGATGGACTTGGTAAACTGCTCCAAGATGATGAAATCTACATAACGATGAGGTATTTTTTTCATCTTGAAGATTTTAATTTGAGGAAGTTAATAAATTCCACAGAAATGTAAATCAAATCACTAGAAGCCTTCTTTCATTAATAATTCAAGTCTAATTATTGCTAATAAATAAAATTAATTAGTGTGGTGTTAATGTAGATACTGATGCCCCCATGAAGCTTTCTTCATCTTTATGAAAATCATGCATGATATTAATATGACTTTAAAAACACTTTGCTTGCTCTCTTGAGGCTGTGTCTCAATGGCAAACTTCCTACATGTACAGAGTGAAGCAGAATGAACAAAGTGTTAGGAGTTTATGAACTCTTGGATGTCTGGTACAGAAAATATCAGAAAGAAGTATTTCAATTTGTCCATATAACTTGAATTTTTCTGTTTTTATAACCCATTAATGTCAGAGACAGAGATAGAGAGAAAGAGAGAGATACTGGGTAGATAGGGAGATGGGCCCTTCACAGAGTTGGAGGATAAAAAATATGACCTTATGACCAAAATATATTATATGAAAAATATTTTAAATAGAAAATTAAAATCATTGTTTTAAAATATGTTTGAAATTCTGATAAAATAAAATTAAATTAAGCAAAAACTAATTTCTTAAACTCAAGCAATTAAAAGCTAATTCACAAGAAAAGTAAAGGTTAAAGATATATATCAGTTACCTTAGAAACATTCTTTTCACTTAGAAAACAACAATTATTTTCATTATTAGAATTTGTTCCAGTCCTAAAACATTGCTTTTCTAAAATATGAAATTGACTTTTAAATCTTTGCATGTTTGAGAAGTATCTTTTATAATTAGTGTTGCTGTTTCCAACTTTCCTGTGTGATATTTCAGTAATTTGTCTCTTTTGTATAAAGTACAGTAGAGATTGTAAAATGAACATGTCTATTCTTAGGAAGGTTAACAAGTGGATTCATAGTAACTAAGATGCAGGAAGGAGTGCTTGGTGATATGCTGTAAACCCAGGACAGACAATCTGAAATATTGTAGATGCTCCAAAAGAAACTCCAAGGAAAAAAAAAAAGTAAAAGCTCAGTAAAAATAGTGGGAGCTTGTGTTAGCATGGGGGACACTCCTCACGGCCTTAACAATAACTAAATGGTTATAACAAGTTGCTATGTTTCAGTAAAAACATATACTTATAGAACTATCTGTGTATGCAAGAATATATAGTAAATGTACATATGTGACAAACAGAAACTGTTCTCTTTTAAGACTTAACTCATTTTAAATATTTTTACAATGCCTAAAAATATAAATCCAAGCCAAGAGTGGCATATGTTTCTTTTTTGCTAGGATGATTACTACTATGAGAAAAAATAACACTCAATGTGATGATTAGTGATAGCGATTTTCACCTATGATGTTCAACTTGTACTTCTTTGGATATCTCTTCAATAATCCACATAAATGTAAATTATAAATCATTTTTTCAACAAAAATAGATTGCACAGACTCCACTACGCACTGTAGTATTAAGGAGTGTTAATGTTGCTCATATATGAAATTCTATCTCACTGTTAGTCCTCTTTGACTTCCTTCATATCTTATTTGAGATTACAAACCTAGAAAGAGGAAAGCCTTTTTTAGCTCACTACCTTGAATGTCCCATTCCATGGTTTTCAGATCAATTGTTTTTGTACCTGTATAAGGCAATACATCCTCGCAGAGAACACGAAACAATGCAAGGCAGTCAAGTTACAGCAACTGGACCACAGAGATGGGCACAGTTGTACCTGGGAGATGGGCACAGCTGGACCACAGAAAAGAGCGTGGTGGTGCTCGCCTGTAGTCCCAGATACTCAGGAGGCCAAGACAGAAGGATAACTTAAGTCTAGGAGTTCTCAACTATAATACGCTATGTTGATAAGGAGTCTTCACTAGGTCAGTGTCAATAAGGTCCTGGAAGCAGGGAACCACCAGGTTGACTAAGGAGGGTAAACTGACCTATGTAGAAAAAGGAAGTGGGATCAAAGCATCAATACTCTTTTCAGAGAACCTCTTCCAATGACCTAACTTCCTCACATGGGGCTGGTTATGTTTGTACCACCTCTCAAGGGTGCCACGTTGGATACCAATTGTTTAAACCTGGACTATTGGGGAAATATCAAATTCTAACTATTTCAAACACTTAAAAACACTTGAAAGTCTAACCATCAAAATAACTAATTTACAACTACATACAATTGAATATATTATCCTCATTTTTACAACTTACATGATTCTAAGTTTTCTCTAATTCTTTAGACAGTAATAAGGGTGGATATGGGAGCAGAGGAATATATATCCTAATTAAGGGAGCCATCTTAGGGTTGGCAAGAGACTTGACTCTAGAGGGGCTCGCAGGTGTCCAGAGAGATGTCCCCAGATAGTACCTTGAGCAACTGAGAAGAGGGAACCTGAAATGACCCTGTCCTATAGCCATACTGATGAATATCTTGCATATCACCATAGAACCTTCATCTGGCGATGGATCGAGATAGAGACAGAGACCCAAATAGGAGCACCAGACTGAGCTCTTAAGATCCAAATGAGGAACAGAAGGAGGGAGAAGATGAGCAAGGAAGTCAGGACCACGAAGGGTGCACCCACCCACTGTGACAGTGGAACTGATCTATTGTGAGCTCACCAAGGCCAGCGGGACTGGGACTGAATAAGCATGGGATGAAACCGGACTCTCTGAACATGGCGGACAATGAAGGCTGATGAGAAGCCAAGGACAATGGCACTAGGTTTCGATCCTAATACATGAACTGGCTTTGTGGGAGCCTAGTCTGTTCGGATGCTCACATTTCTGGTCCTGGATAGAAGTGGGAGGACCTTGGACTTTCTGCAGGGCAGGGAATCTGGACTGCTCTTCATTCTTGAGAGGGAGGGGGAATGGAGTGGGGGGAAGGGGGAGAGGGGGAGGGGAGTAGGAGGAGGGGGCGAGGTGCGGGAGGAGGGGGAGGGAAATGGGAAACGGGGAGGAGGCAGAATTTTTCTTTCAACAACTAAAAAAAATAAAAAATAGACAAAAATTTGTCATAGTTTTCAAATATCTGGTATTAAAAAATAAAATTACTGCATCATTAAAATTTCTAAAAAATGTTAATGAAAAATCTTATAAATAAAGTAATTCTGCTAGAAATAATGTTATTTTTAATTTTTTTATTTTTTATTGTTTTTCTATTCAAAAATTTACACTTCCTCCCCTGCTCCCATTCCCCACCTGCTCCTCCACTCATACTTTTCCCTACCCTCCCTCCTTAAGAGAGGGCAGGGAAGCCTAATGTTATTTTTAATATATTGATTTTTTAAAAACAGTTATATTCTAATATTCTAAATCAATCATCTCTAAGAAAATGCAAAGAAATAATAATTATATCAAAATATTGACTACTTTTTTATACTAATTCATTCATCATCAATGTAGTCTTTATAGTGTATCCAAAATAGATTTTTCCCCATTAATATTGTTTCAAGATGAAATCAATTACCAGACCAAAAGATTCATTTATTATTGAAAAAAAATCTAACCAAAATTTTAGTTGATTTTTGCATTTTGAGTACTATTTAAAACTTTTAGTAATTTGACAGTTCTTCGTTTGAAACACATCTCTTCTAGTAAGTTGCAAAACATGTATTCAACACTGAATAGGTTCTCCAAACATTAAATGATTTCCACAAGCAAATCTATGGACTCAATACAATATGAGCAGTAGCCAGTTTTTAAGCGAGAGAAAGATGAAAAGGAGGCCAGGGGAATTTTAGGGAACTCAAAATTCTTTGTGTTGTAGGAACTCGGTGTTTCGATGTTGTTATTGTTAGGTATTTATCCAAATCTGCAGAGCATATAACACCTATACTGAGGTGTATTGCATGCCATGAGACGTGTTAGTAACTATGTAGCACTAGGAGTTCTTCAGGTGTTACAAGTTACAAATATTTCATACTTGAAGGGAGGTTGGCAAGAAGGAAAGATAAATCAGGGTGATTATAAATATACTTTTTTTTCATGTTTACTGATAACCTAAGACCTGTAAATGATCTTAAGAATTTCAACAGACAAAAAAATTACAACAACAAGAAAAGAATCCGAAAATTTAGAAAGTAGATTTTCAGTGGACTCTATTACAAATGAATTTGAGAGTATATTTGAACTTTTTTTATTCCTATTGGAGGAATCTACTGACATGGTCTCTGACTTAAAAACAAAATGGGAAGTTGACCGCCGTATTTTAGGAGACTAACTTTAATTCCCATGTGTGTAGGCTTGGAAAGATGCACATGATGATGCAGAACTTCTTGTAAGTCTTTTGTTTGCTATCAACTCGTTCTAGATGCCTTCTCTTGCCTACGTAAATCCTCATCTGTGATCCTCTTCGCATATGACTTCTGAAATGATGGTATTGTTCTTCCTTTACCAATTTGGTAGTGCTAGAAATTATGTTTTCTTCAATCTCTTTGCTTGTATGGGAAAGGGATGTAATTGGTCAAAAGCAGAGCTCACATGAGCTAGAGAGGCATATGTGAAACCACAGACTCTGAATTCTGAAAGTTGAGGTCAGTTGTAGAAACAATCATGAAAGGACACCACAGAGTTTCTGGTCCCTTGCTGGCACTGAGATGCCAGGAAATGACTTCCTGATGTTTTACTCTGTTGTCTATCATTGGCTCCAAGCCCTTCTCCATATCTTTAGATGTAGATATACAAAAGCCGTACCTCATTGTGCTCTTGTCCATTGTCATGTTCCTTCAGGCACCAATTCCCTCCATTGGTTCCTTAGGTGTGTTTGAAAGCAAAATGCCTGAGAGAAACAATTCAAGGGAGGAAAATTTAGATATACTCATGGTTTCAAAGGTAACAGCTGCCACAGTAAGGAAGACACGATTGAGTAGCTCAGTTTGTAGCCATAGGAACTTGCAGTGACAGCTGCTTATGGGACAGGAGACTAGAATAAAGGTGCCTGAGATAGAATCAATGTCTAGGAGCTCACTCAGCCTCTCTCAGAAAGACTCCACATTCTTCAAAGTAACGACATGAACTGACAACTGAGTATTGAAGCACATGTCTGTGGGAGACATTACGGATTCAGATAATAGTACCCGACTTTTATAATTGAAATTATTACCCTATATCTTTCCCACTGTTGTATCTTGGAAGAAAGACACTTCACTTTCTTTTTGACCTTTACAGTAACCCAGGGCAAGATTTTGTCTTAAGACTTGGATACCAATTTGCCCTTTTGCAAATTGGAAGCTCCACTGGACATAAAATAAGAGAACATGAAATCAGTGTGATAAATACACATCTGGAGGATTCTTCACAATAGACAGGAAATGGAAGCAATGTTAAGTTTCAGTCAACTGATGATGAATTGATAACAAAAAGCGGGCCATGTACACCACAGAGTACTATTCAGTCATTAAAATGAAGAAAACCTTATCACTTGTGATAACAGGGATGGAAGTTGAGATCATGCTTAGTTAGCTACAGAAATATAAGTATTGTAATGTTTTAAATTTAAGAGTTGGTGCTATAAGTTTGAGGGTAGAATGATGGGTACTTGCAGTTGGAGAGAGTTCAGGTGTGGTGTGTGTGGGAAGACCAATCAAAATCATTAAAGATAGAGAGAATTAAGGTATTCTTTAATTCCTTAGGTTATTGAGGCTGTATCCTGGAAGATGCTTCTAATGCACCATTGATCCCATTGCTAGCCAGCTGTAAGGGAAAAGATTGTACTCACATATGCTCATGCTGAAACATGATCAAAAGGAAGTGTGCATCTGTGGAACTTTACTATCTCAAGTGTCTCATGTAAGTGAGACTAGATAACAAACATGGGACTGAAAGGTAAAATGGTGGATTTTTAATGATTGTGTGTTTTCTTCTAAACAAGTTCCCCAAACACCAAAATACCAATATATTTGCATAAGTATATTACGTTGAAGTATTCTTGGTTTTCTGAGCTACTATAAATGTATGGAGGCACTGCACATGTTTTAAAAGAGGTGCGGAGTGATTTTATTCCTTGGTTGATAGGGATAATGAGAATTTCTTACAAGGACTGAATATCAATAGAAATAACCTGAAAACAATGCATTCTTTTTTTTTATATGTCACAGTCATGGCAACTCATCAATGGAGATAATGATTTTTGTCTTTATTTCAGTGCTTACAGTGGTAGAGGGTGGGGTGGAGATTTGAAGTCACTGGAAACTCTCACTAGTTTCTCAGAAATTCTTTTGCTGACCTAAAACACCTGAGAGTTAAATTAATCAGAAATTCACATAATGAAATGGTATTTAAATGCCACCAAAACTCTAGAAGGATTCTTGCACTTTAAGAGAGGAAGAGTTGAGAGGAGTTCATGGCTGAAGGCAGCTTTGACGGATGGTAGGACTGACCGTCACACCAGCTGAGAATACAAAATTAGCAAAAGCCTGACAGCATAAAATGTAAGGGCAATTTGGTAGGATCAAGGGTTCTGGATGCCATTTCCCATCTGTCCATCTGGGGCAATGGGCAGTGAGTGGAGCAGAAAAACAAGGGTTTATAGCCAAATGAAAACTGAAGAATGCTTTACTAATACAAATTCTCCAGGAAAAATGTGAGCTTCTAGCAAATGTAGAAAAATGTATGTTTTTTTTCTTTTTACTCCCATTCTTTGCTCTCAATTCACTTAACTGGTTTTGGAGGAAAGAAAAATCAAGCAGGTGACTAGTACAAATAACTCTCAATTCAATGAGTTGACTGTGTCCAGCAGTAGCAGGTGCCTTTCTGAATGCTAGGCTGTCTATTGTCTTCTCTTTAGTGGGTAATAAGCTGGTAGGAACGTGTCCTGAATCTCTGCTCTTTTGACAGACTTAGACCCATGAGGCAAAACAACAGGGTAGGCCATCCCTAGATCCTATATCCCTGTATCAAATTCCATTCACTTTGCAGGAAAAAAAGCAGCTTATTTTTAACGCTGACACATGCCTAACCTAATTAGTTTTATTTCCATTTTTATATTTCTCCTGAATAGGATTTGACATGTAATTACTTAAATGAAACACATAAAAGTTATCCTTTTTTTCTAGTCATTCTCATAGCAGAATTACTATCCTTCCAGATGATGACACAACAAGAAGATCAAAAATAATGGCGGGCGTTTTAATCCAAAAATTTTAATTCATGTATAAAATGCATTCCTAAAGGATTGGGGAAAATTCTACCTTACTAAAGATGCTTTGGGTATTCATATGAAATAAAAACAACTTAACAGTAAAAGTCAGCCCTAGCAGTTCAGAAGAGAAAGTTCTTAGAAGGGAGAAATCAGGACTAATATCAATCCTTACTGAAAAGAAAAGCTCCGAGAAGAGAGGACATGAGCAAGAATGAGCACGCCCGCATGCGCGCGCATATATGCACACACACACACACACACACACACATGTGCACACACACACAATTAGGACAAGGACAGTTCTGAAATGAGGGTTTAATGTGACCGAAATGTTAATACTCAGTTTTGGAGATGCAGCTAGAAATAGCTAACCGAGATCACTGTAGAGCTGCTTTAATAACTTACTACCACACACAGACTAATAAAAATGCCATTGAGAATTTGCTTAACTATGTAGACTTGGAAACCTAAAGTCAGTACACAGGATTGGTCTGCCACAAACATTCTTTGTTCTGTTCCCTCCTCTTAATGTTTTCCATCAACTTCTCAGCTTCCTAAGCAGCCGATGGAGAAGAAATGAGATAATCATACACCATTTTCATTTAAAAGCATCATAGAATTTTAAACAGAGTAAATTCAATTGTTAAAGATGAAAATGAGATCACTATGGAATAAATAAGCATTTTAACAACATAAATGAGCCACTTATCACTTCTAGTATTAGAACAAAAGGCTCTCCCAAAACTTGTAAGAGCATGCAGATTAAAGAAATTATCATCAGTTCAAATGTTATTCAAACACAATGCAGACACAGAACCATAAAGGATGTTTTACTAATCCTACCAAGTATGAAATTCCTTGATCCAATAGTTTGGTTAAGTACACCTCTCCTTTGGATCCAAAATGTATTCAAAGAAAGAAGGTAATGGAATAGGTATAGATAAATGGGAACTTTCCATAGCAGAGTAGCCAGGAGAAATTGATATTAAAATTGCACTCGAGGGGAAAGTTCTATGAAAAAAGTGAAGTCATCATCTCTAGTAATCTTAAAAGATTGAAAAGGAGCATCCCCTTTATTAATGAGCTCTATCATTTTAAAGATAGGCTCAAGGCTTGGCTAACAAGATTCCTAAATATGACCCAACAGTATCTTACTTACTGAAATTTTTGTAAGTAATTCAACTATATTGATAAATATTTTCCACTATATAAACACACACACACACATTTTTTTTGAGACAGAGTTTCTGTGTATTTATTGCCTGTCCTGGGACTAGCTCTTGCAGACCAGGCTGGCCTCGAATCCACAAAGATCTCAGATATCCTGCTGTTGCCCTGAATCGTGCGGCTATGGTTCCACAGGACCAGTCCCTTCATTGGCTCCAGCGGTACACAGATGGTGTGATGTTTCGGAGTGCCAGCTTGAAGCAGTGAATGTTTGCCTGGCTGGTAGCCATGCTGGTCAGTCTAGGCTTCTGGTGCACACATCACCAACCTTCCATCCCCAAACCTCTACAGCCCCTTAGGCAGGGTGGCAGGAGCAGGACCAGCTCTTCCACTTCCTGTGGTACGGGCCAGGGCCAGCCCTCTCAAGTGTGTATATGGAGGGACACACGTTATATTACTCTAACACAAAATGGTTTCACTTACGTTCTTCACATATGTGGCACATAGTTTTGAAGTTTTAAATTTGTGTGTTTAAATTGGAGTGCCAGTAGGCAGGGAAGCTTTAAACCATTAGAGAGGATGGGGGTGGCCAGAGGGACATTAAAAAAATGTGTGAGTAGAACGCCAAGTGATTTGAAAGCAGAGGGGAGGTACACTGGGGGTTCTGTGTGAATAGGAATGGGAGTAAGTGGAGAGGTGGAGGAGGGTTAACCAAATCTGAGGATGTGTGAAGAAGCCAATTAGAAACATTGTAAGTTGTTAAAGAACTATAATAATAAAAAAACTTTGAATGAGGTACATTTCCTGAGAGAATGATGCTGTTACCAGAAGCCATTGGTAATTAAAGATACATTCCACTTCCGGGTATGGGATATATCTCTATGAATTGTTTCTCCAGAAGACTCCAGACCTTCCAAAACACTATAGACTACTGTTAATGTGGTTTTTTTTTTTTTTTTGCCCACCAGAATTAAGTGTAAAACCCTGTTTCTGAAGATACCATACAGTCTATGAATATATTACATAGGGAAATCATGCTAGGAAGGTCTAAAGTTTCCTCCAGACTGACTAGTGATCAAATTGTTAAAAGTTTGCAATGTGTGTTTTTACATTACAGGAAAAGTCAGGAATGAACTCTGAATCTTATAGACTTTATTCTGAGACTATTAAGATGTGCCCATTGGTAAGATAATTGCCTGCCTGATACATGGAATAACCAAATATGTTCTGATTGAATCTGAAGGCCACAATGTTTGATACTATGGGCCTGGTTAAAGGCTCATGATTGGCCATAGACCCTAGGAATGAACCTACAATTTTTACAATATTTTCTTGCTAAATGGATAAATGAATGTATTAAACTGTCTCCTAAGTATTTATGCTTATACGCACTGATTAGTGCTGCCCCAAGCCTGTCTTTTTTTTTTCCTGGAATGATGGCTAATGCAGATATACATAAGCAGTCATGATTCCAAAAAAAAAAAAAAAAGTGACTTTGAAGTGCCTAGCTTTCAACAGAACACCCATGTTATCACTTCCGTGTCAAGAATCTAAGAATTTTTTTGGCACTGGGAAAGAAGGCATTAAAAGCCCATATTCTGGGCATCAAATGACCGTGTCATTCATGAACTCACAGCAGATAGGGTTACCTGCATAGGGCCTACACAAAAGTGACAGCATCAAAGTCCAGCCATGGATGGCGAAGGGGCTCATAAAGCCACCCTTTTCCCACAGAGCTATGAGTAGTTGATGGCTTCTGGGAGAGGAGGAGTTTCTGTCCTTAGCTGCTGGAGTTTTATGCTTCAGTGGATAGTTTAACCAGGTCCACCCTTTACCCATGTGGGTGGACCTGGTTAAACTTAGTGGGATACCAAATAAAATAAAAAGATAGATATTAACAAGGAGGAATTACTGTGAAGAGAAATAAATTATGGAGGCATAGAAGTGGAATAAACGTATTATATAAACATATAAAATGTCAAAGAATAAATCAAAAATACTAATTTATGCTACTTCGAATTTCTGGTTGTCATGTCTAGATGAATAATAAACAAAATATTCTTCAAAAATTTCTTGGTTTGAGACAGATAAAAGTCTTTGAAGTAGGAGAAAGTCTTTGATGATGAAGTATCAGAAAACTCATGAATAATTAAAAGTAATAAAGACTCTCCAACCTTAGAAAATGTTAAAATAAATTCTCATGGAATGTATTTCAGCTTCTGAATATACTCTCTCATGAGTGCCTGTATCAGGTAGTCTCCTTGGTGACTTGTGAAAGGAAAGTGGTATATTTAACTCTGCACAAAACAAACAAAAAAAACAGTACAGAAATAACTTGTTTTCAAGAAAAAGAACAAGTCCTGGATATCTGCTTGGAATAAAAACTAACAGTTTGTGAATCTGCAGGGACCACATATATTTCATGTTCAAAACTCACAGAACTTCTGGATGGTGCAGAGTATAGTCTCCAATAAGAGGTGTCAATAAAATAAAAATAAATATTGTAAAATAAAGCCATTGAATTTTACCCGAAGTTATAGAAATGAGGTATCAGCATCATGACTTTAGATTCATCCATTTCCATTGATAGAGTCTGGGCAAATTTACTGCATCTCCTTTCATTATGTTTAAATGGAAATCATCTCTAATTCATGAGACTCTGCAGTTTGTCTCAGCTGGTCTTCAGTCAACATTGGAATCCTGCAGAAGTAGGCTACCACCAGCAAATGAATGTTTCAGCAGCAGGACAGAGGTTCACACCAATGAGAGTGAGGACAAGCTGGCAAAATGCAAAAGCTTCCTTCTTCCATGGCCTTTTGTACAGGTTGCCACTAGAAAATATGTCCCAGAGTTGTCTTCTCACCTCAAACAATCCCATCAAGAAAACTCATTTACAGATGTGACCAGCTATTTAGGTTTTTATTGATTCCAAATGTAATCATGTTGTCAACTAAAATTGGCCACACACAATGTGTCATCTGCATTGCAGATGTCAACACTGACCATCCCTTCTTTTCTATCTTGCTCACCCCAAACAGGAATTTCTTATATGAAAAAAAAAACAACCATGAAATTATTTGCTTCCCTTCTCCTCAAAACTAGATTATAGAGGATCTAATTATATGAGAGTTATGAAAAAAAGGTTTCTTAATTCTAGGTAAACCCTGTCTGAATACAAAATAGAGACAGTGACACGTGGTAGTGTACCATCTACAGGACTCGTTCGGGTTCATTGTCTGCTCCAATGAAAGAATTAGAGGGCAAGGAAAGCTTTTGAAAGGAGAAGAAGTATGTTTCATACATACACACACGCACACACACACATACAAACACACATATGCACACACGAGTACACACACTCACACACGGAGCAAGGCACACACACATGTGAACACACAGAGAGTGAGACATACAAACATACACACACTCACAACAGAACACATAAAAAGAAAGCCTTACCATTAAGCTGAAGGGGAGCAAGTCTTTTTTACCTTATATAGTTCTCGGGGTTTTTTATTTTTCCTTTCTTCTTTTTTTTCTTGCGGGGGTGATCTTTAGGGTTCTTGCCTCAGTTTGGATTGATTCTCTTCAAGAAGCAGAGCTGAGAGGCCCAGAACTTGAAGTAAAGAAACACAACTGTGGCCAAGCATACTTCTGACAAGACTGGACCAGTCAACTAGGAGGCCTTGCACGTGGGATAGTAAACCTGCCTGTTTTTATCCTCTGGTCAGGTGGGCGAGGAAGAAAATAGAAGTTTGCCATCAGTATTATTTATCTGTGCTCTTTTTCCCTGTCTGTCTGTCTGTCTGTAAGGTGTCTGTCTAACTTCCAGTCCCTCACTAACACAGTCAGCCTAACAACTGATCTTTCTGCTTTAGACAAAAGAAAAAAGGAATTCAGTTGTAAGCTGATGCTATTATCCCCTTAAGAAGACCGACACATGTTTGCCTGTTTATTTTGCTAATTCAAAAGCATTTCTGTAGCATTCATTCAGGAAACAGTCTAGTAGGACAGGGACATGACTCATACAAAGTGTGCCCACCAATCTTCTTGCCTGAGCATGAGATTCCACATCACCTTTAGCAGAATAAAAGGCAAAATAGATTGCCAGTTTTAATTTAATTCCTAGTTCCCATGTGAAATAATTGTGAATACACCAAGAATGTTTACATGGGATTCTTTTGTCAGGCTCTTCTCTTTTGGGATATATAAAAAGCATTTGGTACTTGCCCCAGAATTTAACCTCAGCTTACTTCTCCAAAGTATAAATAATGGTATACATATGTGGGCATTCATGCATAACAAAAGTAACAGTAACATTTTTATTTTTTGAGAAAGTAGGAGAAAATGTAAAAACATAGAATAATTCAAACACATGTAGAAAGAGATGCTATACATAGCATTTCAAAGGAAGGGAACAAGAAATGAGTAGGATTTGACATTTGACACATAATTTTCTCTAATATTAGTCTTCTTTTGACAACCTGTTGTTTAAAACCTTTTACAAGGAGGCTAGATAAATTGATCATCACTTACCAGCACTTGTACTCATCCAGAGAAGTGGAGTTTTGCTCCCAGAAGCAGTTTTGACAGTACACAACTGGTTAGTCCTTGTTCTTCAGGTGTCTAGTACCCTCTTTTGGACTCCATTTGGCACCTGAACACAAGACATCCATTCACACAGATAGACACACATACACATAAGAAATATACTAAGTCTTTTTAAAAACTGATACATAAACCTTTCTGAAACAAATATGCAAATAGTTCTGTGACACCATTAGGATAATCAGCTATAGAAAGCAATGTTTGTTTTCCATCTCATATTTTTGCATGCATTAATTTACCTACTTTATAAACATGTATCCAGTTAATGTGCTATGAACTGGTACTGCAAAGGAAACAGATACACAATGTCTTTTCCAAATCTCTAGGAGAGGATAAACTTTATTCAAATAGAAAAACAAAAAGTGTGAAAATACTATGTAGTCAATTCTTTAAACAAGAAATATATAGTGTGTTTAATTCTTATCAACTGTGCTCAGATTTTGCCATTGTGACACCTTGTTTCTATCTGTAAAACTCAGCCTTCAGACTCTTCCAATTAAGTGACAAAAATACCACAAAATGTATGCACATAAATTTTTTTTAAAAAATGTATGCCATAATCTTTTATGTGAGTTTATGATTTTCTGTTTTGCTTCAGCAACAGCTATTCCTGACCACTTAACAGTCTTCAGATCTTCGTTTGGAAATTTGTGGCAGAGTTTCCTGGCAGAAGAACATGATAAGATCCTACAGCAGATAGGAAAGCGACACATCTGTGGAACTGACTAGGAAAACTCAAATCTATTGGTGACAGAGGTATAGAAAATATGTAGAAAGTAGCTATAAGAAGAGTAGATAGAGCCTGATTTTCAGACTTCTGTTAGAAGTGCTTTGGTGTATATTTTATTTGAGTGATGGTAAATAATCACATCTTTAGCCATAAGAGTCTCTCAATACATCCCTTACCGGAAAAAGACTTGCTAAATAATATCTTACAGGTCAAGTCTGACCTGCTACTTCTTTTGTAATGAGAGATTGATTGGAACTCAGCTGATTCATTCATTCACAGTATCCATGGATGCTTGTTGTCATACTATGACAGAGCATTAAGTGCACCAGAGACCTCCTAGCTCTTGAAAGATGCTGAAAGCACTCTTTGTCTCTTTAGGGAAAACATTTCTGGTCTTGCTCTAAACTTTTACGTCATAGCCCAGCAGAGAATGAACTGAGGAAGCAAGAGAGCAGGGGAATTAATCAACTAAAGAATGTTATTAGAGGTGCAGGCCAGAAAGGCCATCATGAACTAAGTAGTGTTGATACTGGACATACAGTGCCACTGAGGGGTTTGAGCAAGATTTAAGAAGTAAACTAGGTAGAAGCTGATGAATTATTGGATATAGTACATGAAGAAGAGGGGTGTTTTAAGGATAAATTTTATGTTTGTATTGAAGAATGGATAGTAGAGTCACTTACTGGAAATGTACCAGACTTTGAAGGAAGATTGCAAGTATATTTTTAGAAACATTAGGTTTGAGTTGTCTGTGAAAGTTCCCAGGTGTTATATAAGGTTCTTAGTTCAAGCTGTAGCTCAGATAAGAAAGCTGAACTAGACAAAAATGTATGCCCATAGTTGAATGGGAGCCATGTATGTGTATGGAACTACCTAGAAACGTATGTATTGTTGCCTATAATTTTAGCAATAACATTTAGTGCAAGTTTTAAGAAGTTGCAGATCTTCTAAACTAAACAGAATAATACATCTTGAAAATAGTACAAAGAAAGTAACAAATATAGGGAAAAGTGATGTCAGTAATCTTTCTAGGGATAAGAGAAATCTTAAGAAAAGCAGAGCATTCAACTATAAATTCCACTGAGCAAAAGATTGACGGATTTATGATGATAGAATTCTTTGGAGGCCTAAAGGACACAGATTACTACAGAAATAGAGACAAAAGTCAGACTTAGGGATATGAAAAATATAAATTGCAGATTTGTGCCGGCATTTCTCTTAAATTCTCAGTGAAAAGCAAAAAAGACATTATATCATATGTACCCCAGACAAGCTAACTGGGAAGCTTAGGTACTTCTTCTCTGAAGTTAAGGACTTCATTCCTGAGTTCCCACAGTGCTCTTTCTCATCCTACACTCTTCTGCCATCAGTATTATGCTTTCTTTAAATAGTAATCATTTTTTTTAACTATCTGAGCTGTTTTTGTAGGCTTTACCCTATAAAAGAAAGCATTTAATTTGGAAGCTCATGGTTCCAGCAGGGAGTATTGAAGCAGGCAGGCATGGCGCTTGAGAAGTACCTGAGAGTTTATGCCTGAAGCAAAAACACAAAGCAGATAAAGAGAGAGCTAACTGGGAATGACGTAGTCATTTGAAACCACAAATGTCATCCTCAGTGACACACTTCCTCCAACAAGGCCACACCTTCTAATCCTTTGCAAGCAGGTCTACCAACTAGAGAAGAAGCATTAAGATAAATGAGCCTATAGGCGATATTACCATTCAAACCACTACAGTATGAAAGAAAAATGCATAACATGATGGCTGTTTTGACATGCATGTACACTGCGAAACAGCTAAATCAAGTTAATGGTTTGTCTAATTTTTACATACTTATTTTTGTAGCAACAATATATAAATTCTATCCACTTAGTAATTTTAAGTAGAGCTATAGTGACTATGTAGCAGTATATTTTCCTATGTTATTTTGGTCTTTTAATTACTAGACCCCAGAGTGTAGTCAATGTGTTAACATTTGGTGAGTACTGTTTTGCCTCTGCCTCTGTAAATCTGACACCTTCAGATTCTATACAATATATTTATCATTTTGTGTTTGGCTTAAATTATTTGGTACAAGGTTCCCGACCCAGCCAGGGTTTCCTTCTCCTTACAGGCTCAAGAGTATCCCATTGCACACACATACTATACTTTCTTTACCCATGTACCCATCCAGGGGCATTTAGATTAATTCTACACTTTAACTACAACGCTTTAATGAACATGGTGTGTCAAATAAAACTTTGACATGCAATTGTTTCCAAGATTGCATCTCCTGCATGTGTACCTAGAAGTGAATTGTCTAGATCCTATAGTAGTCCCATTTTGATGTTTTAAGGAACCTCTGTAGTATATCTCCATCATTGTTGTATTTATTTATATTACCACAAACTCTGCATAGGGCATTTTTGTAAGTTTTAGGATAGCTAAGGTGTATATTTTTATATTTTGACAATAGCCTTTTTTTTTTTTTTTAGTTAGTCCTGTTGCCTTTTTAAACAGGTGGAGAGGGGTGCATTTCTGCATGTTGAATTCTTGTTTTAAAATTACCATATCTCTATATGTTCTTTTAAGAAATGCTTTTTTTAAAGATCCTGTGATAATTTTCCTTGCATAAATACTGGAATCAAATTCTTCTCTAAGTAACTGTTGATTTTTTTTAAAGCATAAATAGGGGAACACAAATGTCTTCTTCCTAGTTTTTAAACATAGTTGTAAATAATACCTCTGGGCACCCTTACTCAGAGAATACAAATACAAGTGTATAAAGTTATTCATACTCACACACATACACACATAGTCACTGTCTATCTCCTGTGACTTTCCCCCACTGCATATATAAAGGCATGAGTTTTATTTTGTGTGTGTGTGTATGTGTAGAGTTTCATTTGTAGACCTGAGCCATGGCATCTAATCTGGTTTCCACATTCCTTCATCTTTAACTGGTAGTGACTTTATCAGAACTGAGTTGTTCTTCATCTCTGCCAATGTTCTATGTTGTCTTACTCTCTCCAGTCAGCCTTTGAATTGATTAAATAACATTGTGTTATGTGATTTAACTGGTATTTCTCAATGACCACTTAAATGGTCTAGCTTTATGAAATATCTGCCCTTGTTTTTTTTTTTTATTTTTTTGTCGTCTACTTTGGTGTGAGCCTATTGTGTATTTGGTAAAGAGATTTTTGTTGGGTATTCTACAATCAAGACGATGAAGAGTTAAGAGTTATGGAGTCAAGGTTGTCTAAGTTCTATCTTTTTTTTATATATTTATTTATGAAGGAAAAAATAACAAGTTTTTAAAGGGTAAACCAAATTTAGATAGAAAGCCTTTAAAAAAATACTTTAAAGATACTTTTATTCCAACTCAAATAATGTTGAACAGGTGTAGTAAAATAACTTGCATAATTAAAAGACCAGTCACTTTGAGAAATCTCTAAAGGTTGTGATAGGCAAGGTGCTTACGAAAGTTAGCCTCTTGTTTTCCCACAAAATCTGGGGCAGTAAAGGACACTATTGGCCAGATGCTTGTATTTTGTAAACAAACAAACAAACAAACAAACAAAAAACACCTCAGAGCCAAGAAGAATAAATTTTTGTACGAGAAAAGATTGAGTTGGTTTTAAAAGCATATGCAATATAAAGTAGTGTACAGCGGTGTCTTTCCTAAAGCAAATTGTCAGAGAACATGGTCGGGTTTTGATGGAAAGGAAGTGTATTTTAATCGGGAAGAACTAAGCCTCCTATTTGTGGTATTTGTCTTTACAGCATGTAGGGCTGCTATTTTAACCTCAAAATGTATTTTCTAGAAAACATATAAATAGGATAATTTGGCAAATACATCTAAACTGTAAAATTGTTGGTCATTGAATTATGCTACATATAATCTCTTTATCGCTGGAGAAAGCAAATTTTGCCAATATACTTGAATGTGCTAATTACTTTCCTCTTTGGACCACAGAAAGAATTGATAATCATCTTAATAGAAATGGCCTTCATAGTTTATATTCCTTTTCCTAGCAGCATTCGTATTGAAAATAAATCACACTGAGCAGTAATTTTGGTAAAGACGTTCTTTCCTCTCTATTGCTCATTATTCCCATCATTGCTGTACTGGGTTATAACACGCTTCAAGCTTTACAGACTGCACTGTCTTTATTCACAGCCTTCCAAATTAATCCTTTTCAATTTCAACGTAGCCCATGCAGGCAACATATTTCACTGATCATAGTGTTTAACTCTGCCAATGATTCAATTTCAGCAGTCAAATGAAGATTTAATTTTCAGTGAAGATTCCCCATGTAGTTGCTAATACACTAACAGCACATATATCTGCCTCAGATTCTCCATTTTCTTTTCTTTTCTTCTTTTATTTTATTTTATTTTTTTATTATTATTATTTTTATTGAGAAAAAAAATTTCCACCTCCTCCCAGCCTCCCACTCCTCTCCCCCTCCCCCCACTCCTCTCTCCCTCCTCCCACTTTTCTCCCCCTCCCTCTCCAGTCTGAAGAGGAGTCAGGGTTCCCTGCCCTGTGGTAAGTCCAAGGTCCTCCCCCCTCCGTCCATATCTAGGAAGGTGAACATCCAAACTGGCTAGGCTCCCACAAAGCCAGAACATGAAGTAGGATCAAAACCCAGTGCCATTGTCCTTGGCTTCTCAGCAGCCCTTCTTTTTTTTTTTTTTTTTTTTAAGCTCTGGAAAGTTTCCTGAACCTCACAGCATATTAAGGAGAGTGAATATAATGTAAGAGGAAATTATAGCCAGTTTCTATAATCTGCAAACTTTAAAAGTGTATTTTATGACAATGCTGATAAGACAAGTTAAAATATAGTTATAGTTCTTATAGATTGTAATAAATTGCCAGAGACAGAAAATAAATATCTGTGATGTGTTCCTGTGTGTCCCTCTTCCTCCCTGCTTTCATTACGCCCTCATTCCTCTCTACTTTCTCCCTTATTCCATCCTTCCTTTTCTTTTGCATGAAAGAATAAATCATGTAGTAATTATTAATAAGGTAAATTATTAGTAAAGTAAATTAGAGATTTACTTTAGATCAAACACGTATGTATAAAACTGTTTCACTATTTCTTCTAAGTAACATACTTTTTCATAAACTCAAATATAAAATAATTACAATCAACTGTCACGTACTGTACACATTTATTGATTCATTGTGATTTGGTTGATTTTATTTTGCCCATTCGATGATGTAATATCAAATTACAAACATAACATTTACATGAGAAGCAATATACTTCACATTATACCAAGGAATTGAAAATTCTTTCACAGACCAATCAAGCTTGCCACCTGTCATTTGATAACCTACAAGTTAACAACAGATTTAGAATTCAAATTTTGAATTTGAAAATATTGCTAGAATAATACTTACATACAAATCATTTTGTGAAATTCTAATATAAATGTAGACAAAAAATTTTAATGGAAAATAAACTACTAATTTACTTACATATTGTCTATGTCTGCTACCATAGTCAATCTAAATAAAATCTACCTAATTCTTGCAACATAACTTTTTTTTTGTGACTGTTGTTGTTTTAAAGTTTTTATGTGTATGGGCATTTTGTATGCATTCGTTCCTGTTCACTATGTGCCTGCTTGATGCATGCAGAGCCCAGAAAATCTATTGACTTCCCTATAACTCAAGTTATAGACAGAGGTTAGCCACCAGGGTGCTGGGAATCAAACCCAAGTCCTCTGGAAGAGCAACAAGTACTCTCAACTGCCTAGTCTTCTTTCTAGTAGCATGAAAAAGTTTTTGAATGCTTGTATGTGGTATATGTTTTTGTGAATGGGTTATCTAGCATGTATGTCTGTACATTTTTATGTGTGAACATGCATGTGTGTAGGCGTAGTGTGTGTCTGTATGAGGAGGCAGGAGGCTTGTTGAGTTTTTTCCTCAATTGTTCTCTACCTATTTTTTATTTCAGTTTATTATGGCAATAGTTTTCTGTGAAAACACACTTTTAATTTTCATATAGAAACAGTATACTAAAAGTATAACCCTATTTAGTAACACTAATAAACTCTGTTCTCTTTTTTAAAATAATTTATTTCTTCTCTTATATATTTCATCCTGGGTACAGTTTTCTCTCCTATTCCTCCCAGTCCCTCCTTCACACTTTCTCTCTTCCCAAAATCCACTTCTCCTCATTTCCATTATGTACACAATCTTCTTAATGATTTATCATGCTTGTTTATGTGTAGAGGACACAAAGAGGTACTAATAGACAATCAAAGTGTCTATCAAACTACCACAGAGAAAATTAAATATTAGTGAATATTTTGAAGAAATTACAAAGTGAATAAAATGTGGTTCCTAGATATGATTACCTATTCTTGGAATATTCAAAATGTTTCACAACTTGTCTCATTTTTTCTATGAATAGTAACAATTGTCTTTATTTTTAAATTTGCTTGTTTTATTTGAAAATTTATGTAAGTACACTGTATTTGAATTTTATATCTCTCCTCCTATATTCATGCCTCTCCAACCACCATTCTAAATTTCATGATTTCATCTTTTATATTTATTTGTTTATATATAATTTTACATAAAGTACAACCTTCTAAGTCAAGTTCTCATTTCCTGTACTTACATATGTTTAGGGATGACCCTGCAGGAAACAGAAAAAGAAAGAGAGAAAACAGAATGAACACTTGTTCTTTATCTCTATGGAGCTATTGCTTTTCTATAGCTTGTAATTTAAAGGTTTTTGGCCCCCAGACGGAATGGTAATATTAGGAGGCGGGGCTTTGATAGGATAGATGTGGTCTTGTTGGAGGAAGTGTGTCACTGTGGGTGCAGGCTTGGGGGTCTCTTTTGTTCAAGCTTCCCTTGGTGTGACATTGAGACTACTTCCTGTCGCCTTATGACCAAGATGTAGCCAGTACCATATCTGTCTATGCACCACCATACTCCTTGACATAATTATAATCAACAGAACACCTGAAACTATAAGCAGCCACTTCAATTCAATGTTTTCCTTAATAAGTCTTGACATGACCACGATGTCTCTTCACAGCAATAGGAGCTCTAAGATAAGCAGAGTCCTATGAAATTTTTCTCCATCCATATTAGCTCATTTCTGTCTCATTTTTCTGAGATACTCTCTCACTGAACCTGGAATTCACTGAATCTACTGGGGGGGAGGGGCTCTTTTATGTCCATCTCGTCAGTGTTATATTATAGGCACACTGCTCTAACAGCCTTCACATTGATGCTGGGGGTCAAATTCAGCTCCCCTCACTTGCCCAGCAAGCAGTTTCCTAAATGAACCGTTTCCCTAAACCCTCAAAGCTCAAAATATTTGTTTTCTGGCCTTTTACAGAAAGTCTTTGCTAACTCCTCCTCGCTACTAATAACTTCTTTGAACTTTGTATGATTTTTATAAGGTATTTATTAGTTATACACTTTGCTGTATTTAATCTGGTGGAGAAATTCTAGACTTAGAAGAAAGATCAGTGAAGTCCTAAACTTTTGTACGAACACATTAAAACATGGGATTTTTCTAGAACGTACCTAGGATGCAACTGGTCAAGATGGTGCTATTCTGGTATATGAAGGACTCTTTATCCAGTATGACTGGGGTTCTTATAAAAAACCAAACAAATGAAAATGTAGTCACAAGAATGACACCATATGATCAAGAAGGAATATATTTGAGATGTGTGTTTGTAACTCATATCTGGAATGCTAGAGGTTGGTCATAAGCCACTAGAAGATAGCATCCAGGTTAAGAAAATTTCCTTACCATTTCTAAAGAATCGTAGACTTCTTACCTGTACTTATCTGAGACTTGCATTTTTATAGTTTTAAGGACTATAGTGGATGGTTCTCTTTATGGCAGCTCTGGAAACCCCGGGCACTCTCAACCATTAGTCTCACTAGACCATGAGAAACTTGATAGACAGACATTGTCAGAAGGACTGAAAATATCATATGTAAGTACTGATGATTACAATGATTGGACACCAGTCCCATATAACAGCTCTTTGTCTAGTTCTTGTGTAGCTTCTGGTATGTAGCCCAATGAACTGTGTGGGGAAGAAGACAACCATGTCAGAGCTATGTTTCAGATGTCTATATTTTAAGTAGTTTAAACTTAAGGTACCAAATAATATGTCATTTGTATACAACAAAAACAAGCCATATCATCTTTTAAAACTCTGTCAAAAATTCCACTATAGTGAAATAAAAAACTACTATAATAGCCTTTAATCACTGCATTGACAAAGAAAATAATTTGCTTTAGCTTGTAAAGCCTTTCAAACTGTATAATCTGCAATCAGTTTTGACTGTAATATTATTAATAGATAATTATAAAGCATCACTGACCACATATCTTATAGTGTAGAATAGTATGCTCACTGACAGTTGAGAAAACTGAAAAAAATCATTACAAACAATTATCATTACAGCAAAGATAGTGTGGGGTTTGAAACAAAATGGCCCCTAAAGGGCATTTCATTATTAAGAGGTACGGCCTTATTGGAGCATGGTGGTCAGGTTGGAGGAAGTGTGTTATTATGGAGGTTGCCTTTGAGGTCTTACATATGTTCAAGCCACCTTTAGTGAGAGAAAACACATCCTGATGCCTGCAAGTCAAGATGTAGAAATCGCAGCTTCATCTGAAGCACCATGTCTGCGTCCATGATATCATGATGTAAAATGATGTTAATAGAATACACCTATGAATTGTAAGCCATAACCAATAACATGTTTTTCCTTTAAAAGAGTTTCTGTGGTCATGTAATCTCTTCAGAGCAATAGAAAACCTAAGACAGATAGCATGTTGTATGGGCAAAGCAATTGAACAAACCTTATTGAAGATATATATTATTAATTTTCATATTCATTTGCAGAATATTTTCACCTTTGTTCTAAAAAATTATTTTTATTTGACAAAAAATGGCATCACTCACCCCCCAAATATTAGTTCCAAATTATCTTGAAAAGTATTTTTGCTAACAAATTTGAGATTAGAAAACCTTCATTTCTATTTTCATATTCTGTTAGTAATATATTTTTTCTGTTAATTAATGTAAATCAAACAGCCAATACTTAGGGTAATCTCCATCAAAGTCTTTTACTGCCCAGGTGGTAATGGTGCACGTCTTTAATCCCAGCACTCTGGAGGCAGAGGCAGGCAGATCTTCGAGTTCAAGGTCAGTCTGGTCCACAGAGCAAGTTAAAGGACAGCCAGGGATTTACGCAGAGAGACACTGTCTTAAAGCAACAGTAGCAACAATAAACCAAAAGTCTTTTACCCACCTTAAAATAATGTTAAAGTGTGTTTTCTAAATGTCTTCAGTATTAGTTGCAAAAAAATCACCAGGATGCTTTCATTCTAAAAATTAATAATTAGTTTTTTTCAGAATAAAAAAATAAGCAATTAAACAGGGTGGCTCTGTTTCTGAATAAATGACAACTAGGCTGCATTCCCCCCGCCACACACATGCTGTCATATATTGATACTAATTTTTCTGCAGGAATTAGAATTTTTAGAATACATATTCAGTTATTTATCCATCAAACTTAACTACTGCATAAGAAAAAAATCAACCAATTAATTATCATTGATTTAATCATTCTTTATAAAGACTTTTCCAATAGAAGGTTCCATTATTTACCAATGAATTATACAATATTTATTTATTTATTTATTAAAAATTACAACCTCCTCCCATTTCCCTCCAACTCCCTTTCCTCTGTAGTCCCAAGAGCAGTCAGGATTTCCTGCCCTGTGGGAAGTCCAAGGTCCTCCCCCCTCCATCCAGATCTAGGAAGGTGAGCATCCAAACAGACTAGGCTCCCACAAGGCCAGTCCATGCAGTAGAATCAAAACTCAGTGCCATTGTCCTTGGCCTCTCATTAGCTTTCATTGTCAGCCACATTCAGAAAGTCCAGTTTGATCACATGTTCCATCAGTCCCTGTCCAGCTGGACTTGGTGAGCTCCCAATAGATCAGCCACACTGTCTCAGTGGGTGGGCACACTCCTTGCGGTCCTGACTTCCTTGCTTATGTTCTCCCTCCTTCTGCTCCTCATTTGGACCTTGGGAGCTCAGTCCAGTGCTTCAGTGTGGGTTTCTCTCTCTATCTCCATCCATCGCTGGATGAAGGTTCTATGGTGATATGCAGGATATTCATCAGTGTGGCTATAGGATAAGGCCAGTTCAGACACCCTCTCCTGTGCTGCCCACAGAACTAATTGGGGAAATCCCCTTGGACACCTGGGAACCCCTCTATAGCCAAAACTCTAGCCAACACTAAAATGGCTCCCTTGGTTAGGATAACTTCTTCCCTGCTCCCATATCCAATTATCCCATTCCTCCAAGCTCTCCCCAATCCTCCCCTTCTCCCTTCTCTCTCCCCATAGGTCCAGCAATTCCACTCTTGGGAATATACCCAAGACATGCCCAATCATACTATAAAAGCAATTGTTCAACTATGTTCACAGCAGCACTATTTGTAATTGCCAGAACCTGGAAACAACCTAGGTGCCCCTCAATAGATGAATGGATAAAGAAGGTGATATATATATATATTAGAGTTATACTTAGCGGTAAAAAACAATGATATCTTGAACTTTGCATGCAAATGGATGGAAATAGAAAACACTTTACTGAGTGAAATAACCCAGACCCAAAAGAGGAATATGGTATGTACTCACTCATAAGTGGATTCTAGCCATAAACAAAGGACATTGAGCCTATAGTTCATGGTCCTAGAAAAGCTAAATAAGAAGGTGAACCCAAAGAAAAATGTATTTATCCTTTTGGATGTTGGAAGTTGACAAGATTGTTGGGCAAAAGTTGGGAGCAGGGGTGTGGGGGTGGATTGGGGGAAAGGGGAAATGGGGAGAGACAATGTATAGTTTTTAAGAGAGTAAGTGTTTTCATTAATTTATGTCTATATAGATTACAGTTTAGAAAAATTCCAAATTCAACCACATAATATTAATAATTAATTAGTATGAGTAAATTTGGCAAAATATAGAGTTAATTGTAACCTACCATGGTATTCCATTATATTTTTTTGTAGAGCCAATGAACAAGTTTTTAAGCAGATGCTGTAAAAGGCTGGGATCCTATATCTTATTCCCATTTCCAGTAGTTAAATTTTTAAAGTGGTTATCAAGTATACTGTACAACCTGGTGATTCCATTTTATAAAATCTTATTTATACCCATATGCATATACCCAGACAAAATGCTCATCAGTCTAATGTCTATATGATACATTTTGAGAAATATCATTTAAATTCCATTTGGTAAATTTGGTTAAAGAAACATTTTCTTGAAAACTTTTAGATATTTTCATAATTTTTCTTTCAAATATCAATTTCTATTTATATTGTTTCCCTTGGAAACCTGTTCAGTTTTAAGAACAAAAGGGTAGTGAAGATTCTGTAATTATAACTGAAACTTAGATAAGGAAATCAAGTGCGTCCCACACGTTAGACTTTTAGAGACCTCAAACGCACATGAGTTGTTTCTTATAACATGAGGCTGGAGGCAAACGTGACATGAGAAAAATATTCAAGGATGTTCTATTTCTTAATTTCATTCTATTCCCTGACAAGGAGGCACATAGTTCTTATCAAGAAATATGTGTTCACAATGCTTGCCTCCTGAATTATTTTTTGAGTAGATTTGCAGTAAAATAACCATTTTACTTTTGGGGGAAAAAGCAGTAACCAAGACTCCTATCTAACTTTGATGTCTACAAACCACATCGATGGCCACCATTCCAATCGGTTTTAAGACTTTCTAAACAGAGGGAAAAGAGGCCTGGTACTTGCATCCAACCTAAACACTTGGCACTCGAGAAGTCAGTTATTGAAGGAGAATCTACAACTACTAATTCAGTAAAGCAATATAAGCCCTAATAGCAATTTATAACATTTTTCCTTATACCCATAGATAAGCAGAGTCTCCACTCCTCAGCAAGGAAACTTCTCTTTGATTAGGACCCCTACCGAAGACCACAGTCAATGAAACTGCAGACTGTTTTGGAGACCAGACCAACTAAACACATCTATAACACAACTACTGAACCTGAGACTCACATAACAATGCAGAAAAGGCGACAGAAAGATTGTCATATCCAGAAGAAGAGGGAGACTGTTGTGAGATAGGGTCTTTCAGCAGTATCAGAAAACATAATCATAAAGTCACAGCAATATGACTGCCCAAAGGTGAGCTGAGCAAGAAGGACACCAACAAACACGCAAAGCAGATGGAAATAAACCCAGGAAGCATTATCCCTACACAAAGATGTTAGGTAATTGAATAAAGGAGGGTGCTGAAGATATTGACTTATCTAGGGAAAATCATATTAATTGATTATCTAGTAACAAATGATCCATCCTGAGAACATACAAAGAAATAACAAGAGATCCTGGTAAATCAGCTTTTCTACTGTTTTATATGAAATGAATACTCACTCATTCCTCATGAATTTTTATCATACTTATGTTTCAAATCTATTTATTTCAACAAACAAAAATCAAAATCAAGTCTTGATAGCGCTACAGAAAATATTCATATAGATCAAAGTCACTCAAAAAGAAAGAACTCTGTTGCCTATAAAAATGATTATGTTCCTCCAGGCCTTGCATAGTTCTCTGATAAACTGTATAAGAAGTATACTTTGTTCTTATAATTTTCATTTGTATTATTTTAGTGTTCTGGGTTACATTAGGATGTTTTCATGCAAATATATAATCTAATTTGTGCAGATCCCTTCATCTACCCTGCCAACCCCCTTTCTCTCTATGTCATTAAAATCCCCTTTGTTTCACTAGAGAGATTACTTATACCTTAATGCCACTTGTACACACATTAATTTATGTGTCTCCATAAAATACAGAACCCATAAATGAGAAAAATTGATTTAATTCTCATAATATGATTTTCTTCAGTTGTTTCCATTGTCCTCCCAAAGGCATACATTCATGTGTTTTCAAATGGCAGTTCTTATCTTGCATGCCATGTGTATATAAACCAGATTTTCTTTATCAATCCTTCTGTTGATAGACACCTCAGCTGGTTCCATAATTGGGTATTGTGAAAAGTGTTGAAATCAACGTTTATATGCAGGTATCTCTGTGATATGTTGATCTAGAGTCTTTAGGATCATAGGGAAATATTTTTGGTGTAGGAAGGGGAGAGATGTGTGGCTATTTCCTCATGTACTTAAGGCACGATTTAACCTGGATACACTAACACTTGTCTTGGAGTTGAATTAAGTCCTTATGAGCTTAAATCATTTTTGCAGTTCTAATGCATCTCTTAATCAACTCAATAATCATATAGCCTTTCACTGCTTTTGTTGGCCTTGCAGGCTGATATTTCCACAACAAAACACATTTCTTCTTAACTAGAACAAAAGCAGCCAGGCAGAGCATCACAGGCAAAGGAATGTCATAAAGGTCACCCGTCCTACAAGCTTTGGAATTGGCCATTCATTTTAGCCTCAGTAAAAAGAGCAATAACCAGAAGAGGATGTCCACTGTGTAAGTGATGAAGAATGTGGAACACAGACTCTGCAGCTCCGCCTTTCAAGGCATTCCATATCAGCCGCTCCTGCCTTATCGACCTCCTGTTTGTTATAATCTCATGATTATTTGTGGGACCAACTGATTTATTTTTCCTCTCTGGTATGACGTTCAGACTAAACCTTTGAATTATGTGGAGAAGCTTTGATCCTGAACTCACTCCCTCTTAAAGGTCACTGGCTGGCATTACTGTGTAACATGTCTGGCCTTGTGACCAAATCTATAATGGCAGACACCACGGCAGCTTGTGGTAGGTTCCTGATGAATGTTTGCTGATGATTCTGGATTCAGTACCAGTAATAAGTTACATTTTTTATTACAGAATTTCACTGTTCCGCAGCTGTTTCTCATCCATTTCTGTCACACTAAATCATGAAGCCACATTCCTCAAGGCTTTGGCTGAGCTACATCCTGGTTATAAACTAGACATCTTTGGAAAATTGTGTTAAACTTTTTCATGATAATAGTCATCTGGAAGTGGAGCGGAGGAAGGCTTGTGTTTCTGATGTTATGTGACAGTGAATACAGCTTTGTCAATATAAATCCAAGTTAGGTAGCTAGAAATGTCGTACTCAGTTGGGAGAAATGGCTGAGCCAGCACTGCACATTGCTCTCGCCTTTCCTAGACCTAGATAAGCACATGGGTGTGCATGTGCGTATGTTTGTGTGCGTGCGTGCATACACACACGCACGCACACACACACAATATAATTGAAAGAATTATACAAATATAAATTAAAAGACTTCCATTTCTAGTTGAATTTATGAGAAGTAACCCTGTTTATGGTTTCAAAAAAATAAATGACAACCAGTTAAAATGTTGAAAAGTTACTTTGCAAAGATTACTTATATTTTGAAAACTGGTAGCAGAATTAAGCATTAGGAGAGCTCTTGAGAGTATGTTTCCCTAGTCACAGGCAGATCTTAATGACTGCTTTTATATATGCTGTGGTATGAAAATTATGCAACTCACAGGAGAGTAAAAGTCACATCCTCCCTTCTTCAGGCTGACACTGCACATGCTTTGAATGTCTTCTGTTTCACCCGAGTATAAACTCATATCAATTAATAACATTAGGCAGTATCAGGGTGTGAGGCATCACTGTTCCTTTGCAAACTCCTTAGTGGCAAAGGCTTTGATTTCTCTCCTCGGCTCTGCTAACTGGGGCATCCAACCAGAGTGGGACTGTTCAGTCACCTGTTCCCAAAAAAACATTAATGACTGCACTCCTGAAATAAAACTCTTTATCAGCTGTGATATCTTCCTATTGATGTGTCAAACCTTACAAATCATTAGTTCTTTACCTGAGGTTCAGACAAGAACTCCAGGAAATATATGGTCCCTAACTGGGAATTACTGACATTTTCCATCTTCATAAACCTCTATTGAGATTTAGCATTTCATTCAAATGTTAATGTAAGCACAGTACAAAGCAGTATTAACAGCATCTATGATTTTGTAACTGTATAAATAATGATTTTTCAATCACAGTATAGTTATATTTGCTCTTTAGCTATCCTTTCCATCACTAGTGACTTTTAATAATATGAAGATTCTTTCAGTTACCAGACAACACAAGTTACCACACTTGCCCTACAGCGATGCTAAGTAGCTCAGGTTAAAGGTTCTTGTATTTACAGCCATGATTCAAATATCTATGCTGTTTCCCAGTAATTCGTAACTACAAATATTTGTTGATTAATATGCAAAATGAGGGAGGTTGTTATGGCTACGATTGGTTGTTGACTTGACTATGTCTGTAATGAACTAAAATCCAGAAATGGAGGGCAATTCAAAAACTTGGTTTAAAGGTTGTGAATCCATTTCTAGTAGACCTTTGAAGCAGGAAGACACTAATATTTGACTCAGATCTTAAGGCAAGAAGACACACCTTTAATATGGAAAATACCTTCTGCTGGAAGTCTTTATAAGGACATAGAAATGGAAGCTTTTGTTCTTTGCCCACTTACCCTTGCGTTGATAATATATCCATCCTTTCAGTGGTATTGGAATCTACTTCTTTGGGATTTCAGTATATACAGAAGACTAGCTGAGGCACTCAGCCTTATGGAACTGAGCAACTACTAGATTATTGGACTTTATGTTCACTGGAATGCAACATATAAGTCATTCAAATAAATACCACATATATGGAGATTTATCATATTCATTATATATATGATTTATTTATAGTATCTATACATCTATTTATCTCATATATATATATATATATATATATATATAGAGAGAGAGAGAGAGAGAGAGAGAGAGAAAGAAAGAAAGAGAGAGAGAGAAAACAACAAAAAGAGAGATGGATAAACAAAGAAAGTATCTATACTTTTTATATCTATCTATCTATCTATATATATATATTTATCTCTATCTATCTATCTAGATACACACAAAGAAAGTAAAGCCCATCCTATAGTCAATGGAATGTTATTACTTTGGATAAGCCAAAAAAGAATGTTCAAAGATGTCTTTTATAAAATAAAATATAATTTAATTTTTAAGCTTGCTTGGCAATGCACTATAAGAATGGATGTATTGTAGCATAAAACTTTTGAACATTTTGTTAACTTTGTTGGTAAGATACAAAACTCTCAATGGCTCTTTGTTCCTGGCACTAGAAAAATAATAAATGTGAAAAAGACAAGTTCAGATTTCTCAGTAAGAAATACTCAGAATCAATGTTAAATAACTTTTCTTTGTATCCATCAGTTAACCCGTTTCTTTAGCTTATCTTTATCTTAGTAATGGGTCAGAAAATTTTGTGAAGCTTTTATTAAAGGATAGCATTAGAGAATCCTTTTCTAACTTAAAAAGAGAGAATTGTCCTTTGCAGTCTTCAAAAACAAGGGAGATTATAAAATGATCAAAATAAATGATTGTCTTTAAGCCCAGTTTGGCTTATAGACAAAAGAGATGTTCTTTGCCTAAATGAGACAAATAAATTCAATTTTGATGTAGAAATGGAATTTTTATGATTATTTCTATTGATTGCACATTTGGGAGTACTTATACTTGGAGATTTTTTTTTCAAGGTGTCTGTACCACAATTATATCTAGAATTTTCCCTGTAAAAATTATTTATTTAAGCTGAGTTTTTCAATCAAACTTAACACTCTTCATAACATCTCCATTCTTTGTAAAAGTGGATAGGTGGGCAGTTGACTAAAACTGAAACAGAAACAGAAGCTTTGTTTATGAGGCCATTGGTTATTTACTAACGGGCTGGATAGCAAAGAATACACTGTAAGTAGATTTGTCACACATGCTGGATATGGTCCTGAAGAGTTGTTACCTTGACAACAAATTTTGCCATAAATATACAGAAAGATAATTTATCTGAGACTATAAAATTCATCCTAGAAGAACATTGGAATTATGCATTATTTTGTGACAAAATTGCTTTCAAAAGCTCAAAGATCCATAATTCTCCATTTCCCACGACACACAGTTTTCTTAGAAAGTAAGCCCTTACCTGTATATTTCTTATAAAATTATGATGACAGGGTCCAGGTTATGAAGAATTTTATTGTACCTTTCAATATATGCCATAGACAACAGATTCAACTCACTTAAAATTTTAAATTTTGGATTTAGTTTCTGCTTTAGCACCTGGCTGTGCTTGTAGACAGAAGTTTCTATACCATTCCATCCCTCAGCCATTCAGTCCCAAAGTAACACACAGAGGCTTATATTAAATATAAACTGTTTGAACTATTAACCCAGGCTTATTATTAACTAGCTCTTAAATCTTAAAGTAATCCTTAATTCTTTAATTCTTACCTATGTTTAGCCACATAGTTTGTTACCTTCTATCACTGAGGCATTTTCAACTTGCTCCCTTTGAATCTGGCTGGTGACTGCATTGGGAGGGAAGAAGAAGAAATGAAGGAAGGAAGGAAGGATGGAAGGAAGGAAGGAAGGAAGGAAGGAAGGAAGGAAGGAAGGAAGGAAGGAAATGCCAGAACAATTGAAAATATCAATGGGAAAACTCAACCTCAAGCCTTATCTCTCAGAATGCACAAAATTAATTCAGCATAACTCATATTCCTAAATTTTAGAAATAAATTTAAAATCTGTTTAAAAGGAAAATAATAGCATTTTATAGCATGTAAAGATTTTTTAGACAATTGTAGAAAACGTTAAAAGTTAGTAAATGAGAATATGTCAGATTAAATCTTTAGTTTATTAAAGGACTACAATCAGAAAATTAAATGACAAATTCTAGCCTGAGAGGCTATATTCTAATATATGTATTTCCTCTTTAAAGAACTGAAATAACAATAAAAAATAGCCCATTTATAATGTGGGCAGACAAAAAGACATTTTCTAAAATAATCATAATTGATTAGAAAAAATCTCTAAATCATAAGTGTAAAGGAAACGCAATGAAATAGAGAGCTCTTCAAGAATTGGAACTGTAAAAATTGACTGATAAGGTCTAGAACTAAATCATTCCATATTCAGTAAATAACCCCTTCTTTAATTTGTGAGTTAAATTTAAGGACTTATAAACAATTTATTATTTTTTAAAGACACACACCAACGAAGGTTTCTATAAACACAAACACAGGTGGGGTCTTATATAACTGATTTTTCCGGAATGTTAGTTTCAAGATCTGTATAGTATGGAACAAAAGTAGAATTGTTTGGATGGCTAGAAAAACTAAAATGTAGCACAAGACTATCAGTTCTACGTGGAGAAGTTTTGGCTCTGTACCAGATGCCACAGCAGTTCACACTGAAGCCATTGGTTTCCTGCATCCGCTTGAAGGTTTGGTTCAGCTGCACCAAGACCTCTTCTAGCTTCCCTCATCCCAGAGACTAATCTTCTGCTATCAGACACTGCAACAAGGCGTGGAATTAGCTCTTCTCACATCATTTCCGATTTTCAAGTGTGTATTTGTGGATGCACATACATGTGTGTGCATGGCAGTGGAGACCTGGGGTTGATAACTTCCATTTTATCCACTGAGGCAGAGTCTTTCAATCTATGGAGCCTGATGGAATGGCTACTCTTGACAGCCACCTTCATCTGGGGACCCCAGGCTCTGCCTTCAGAGGCCTGAGTTACAGGTGGGCAGCCACCCCTACCTATCATTTACGTGAAATCTAGAGAATCGAATTCTGGTCCTCAACCTTGCAGGGAAAGCACTTTAACCACCAAGACATCCAGATTTAGTTTTATGTTTGATTGTTCTTTATGAAAGTCACCGTGCTTCCTTGTGGCTTTCTGTCTATGAATGCAAGCACAAAATTTTATATAGCTGATTCCTTCCTCAACTTATCACTCACTTTTTCTTTAGCAATTTCCTGTCCTTCTGGTTTCAGACATAAGAAATAGACTCACTAGTGAAAACAGAATCCAGGTTTCCGCAAAACAAAAAGTCAGTTCTCATGTTAAACCATGTATTGTGTCATTTATCTAATTTTTTAAATCCCTGACTGAGTTTGGACTCAACAATTTGATTTGCTAGGTATCTGACAAAGGAAATGAAAATATAGTACCATCAATTGTGCTGTGAAATATATAAATATATGTAATATATAAGATCTACTGATGAACAGAAAACAAGTCAAAGTATTTACACTTTCACAATATAAAGAAATCTCCAAAGTATTTTGCTTACTGAAATAAACCAGAAAAATTAAAATTCCTATCTCTATGAACTTGCAAGTATTAATTCAATCTGGGCATAGTGCCATATGCCCCCTTTCAGCACTCAGGTGCCTGAGCACTGAGGCCATGATTCCAGTCTGGGATACATAGCAAGGCTGCCAAAAATCAACAAAGTATTCCCCATTGATATCAGTAAAAATACAGGCAAAAACTTTCACAAGATAAATTAAAATATATCTTTCCCTACAGGTTCAATTTCCTCTGGAACAGGCCCAAAAAACTTTCTGCGCTGTTGAAATGTTTTATGCCTTGGTCAGAAGACCAGGCTCACAGCAACATGTTTGTCAAAATTCATTAAATATAAATATTTATCTGAAGGCAACCACTAACAGCACTGCAAGGGTCAATATGTGATTTTAGCTGTAGTAGTATTTCTTTTATGAACTTGGTTTCCTTTGGGTTTGTTGCACAAATGTTAGGTATTCCAATGAGTTCTTAGTGGGTTTTTCCTTTGGTGAGTATTTAGTTTCCTTTTTCTGTTTTTTTTTTCTGATAAGATTTGGTTTCAAGTCTACTTTGTCAGATATTAGAATGGATATACCAGTTTTTTTTTTTTAGGTTTCTTTGTTTTGAACTTTTTGATATTTAGACTCTGTTTACAGGCACATGTTTCGAGGGTGTGTTTGACATCATGTTACAGAAAGTCCTAGCAGATATTTTCTAAACAAAGATTTCATTTAAAATAATGTAGAGTTAGGATTACAAGGGAAATAAACAACACTTTTTAAAATTTCTCATTTCTTACTTTCCAATTTGTCATCCTATCAAAATAAGAAAATACTGAACAAAAACAGTAGGCTTATGATATTTATACAATAAGCTGAGGTTGAATGGTTAGTCAAGTAGAACAGAATAGGAAAATAAGCAAGAGCAGAACTCACATTCAGGTGTTTTAGTACTCTGCAATCAGAGTTGGCTATATTTCAGGCTCCGTTCACCCTATAGCTTTTAGATATGCTCATTACTAAGCTCCCCACAGCCTTTGCTTCCTTTTGCTTCCTACAGTGATTTGACAAACCATCTTCTTTTACACTGACATCTCGAACCCATGTTGTTTGCCTATTATTTAGCTAGTGACCCACTAAAACATTTCTGGCACAGTGAAAAGCAATGTGCCGTATAATGGAGATATTCTGAGGTTGCTCTTAGTAATTTAGAAATTCAGATAGTAACAATTCAAGTACATGTCAAATACAATAATCAAAGGATGAGTAGTTAAGACAGGACATCAAATTTAATCTGCACAATCAGCTGGAAGGAGAATAGACGGCGTCATTTTAAAAAAAGAACAGAGTCATGACAATCATAGATTTGTCAAGAACCAAATCAGCTGGGAGCTTCTGGGATTACATCCACATTCATTATCTATTTACCCATTACTCTTAGAGTTTCAACTAAAGTTTTGATTAATCTTTTTTTTTTTTTTTTCACAAAACTCCTGACTGAAGTGGCAGGGAATTTTTAAAGGTATGTGTGCGCAAGGCACAAAGTTTTTGATAAAAAGAGAATGTATAAATAGGAATGCTAAAAAGAAAACAGTATAATGGGGATGCAGCAATAACCAGCAAAAACCCGTAGCTTGAGTATAAAGCAATTTAAATTAAATTAGGTAAGAATCACATGTAGGTTTTAATGAAGCTCATCAATAGAGATTGTCAGCAAAATAAGATGAATGAATATTTTGAAAACGGCTCACAAAAAAATTGCTACTCATAGTGGAACACAGGGAAGAAAAAAGCAATTTTAAAGCTGAGTAACAGGTAAAAGCAATGAAAAGAAATGAGATCTCAAAAGAACAAGAACCAGAAAGTTCAACTGGAGAGAAAATTTTTGGTGCAGTGTTTGCACAAAAGAAGTATTACAAAGTTTTGACAAGAAATCTTTAATAAAGGAAAGAAATATTTATCCATTCTTCCATTGAGGGACGCCTAGGTTTTTTCCATGTTCTGGCGATTACCAATAGTGCTGCTATGAACAGAGTTGAGCAAATGCTTTTGAAGTATGATTGAGCATCTCTTGGCTATATGCCCAAGAGTGGAATTGCGGGATCCTAAGGTAGGTTAACTCCCAGTTTCCTGAGAAACCGCCACACTGATTTCCAAAGTGGTTGCACAAGTGTGCATTCCCACCAGCAATGGATGAGTGTTCCTCTTAATCCACATCCTCTCCAGCATAAGCTATCATTGGTATTTTTTATTTTAGCCATTCTGACAGATGTAATATAGTATCTCAAAGTTGTTTTGATTTGCATTTCCCTGATTGCTAAGGAAGTTGAACATGACCTTCAGTATCTTTTGGCCATTTGAACTTCTTCTGTTGAGAATTCACTGTTTGGTTCAGTACCCATTTTTAATTGTGTTATTAAGAATTTTAATGTCTAGTTTCTTTTTTTATTATTATTATTATTATTATTACTACAAATGTTCACCTCCTCCCCTCCTCCCATTTCCACCACCTCCCCCCTCCATCCAGGTCTAGGAAGGTGAGGATCCAAACAGACTAGATTCCCACAAAGCCAGTACATAGAGCAGAATCAAAACCCAGTGCCAATGTCCTTGGCTTCTCAGTCAGCCCTCCATGTCAACCACGTTCAGAGAGTCCGGTTTGATCACATGCTCCATCAGTCACAGTCCAGCTGGTCTTGGTGAGTTCCCATTAGATTGGCACCACCGTCATAATGGGTGGGCGTACCCCTCACAGTCCTGGCTTCCTTGCTCATGTTCTCTCTCC
Source organism: Microtus pennsylvanicus (assembly GCF_037038515.1). Classification (NCBI taxonomy): domain Eukaryota; kingdom Metazoa; phylum Chordata; class Mammalia; order Rodentia; family Cricetidae; genus Microtus; species Microtus pennsylvanicus. The sequence goes on along the minus strand of NC_134597.1, from coordinate 9,937,751 downwards.
TTCTGCTCCTCATTTGGACCTTGGGAGCTCAGTCCAGTGCTCCAATGTGGGTCTCTGTCTCTATCTCCATCCATCGCCAGATGAATGTTTTATGGTGATATGCAAGATATTCATCAAAGTGGCTATAGTATAGGGCCAGTTCAGGCGCCCTCTCCTCAGCTGCTCAAGGAACAAACTGGGGACATCTCCTTGGATATCTGTGAACCTCTCTAGAGTCCAGTCTCTTGCCAACCCTCAAATGGCTCCCTTAATTAAGATATATACTTCCCTACTCCCATATCCACTCCTCTTCCATCCCAACCATCCCATTCCCCCACTCTCTCCCCATCCTCCCCTTCTCACTTCTCTCTCCCCATCTACACTTACCCCCATCCCACCCCACCCTCAAGCTCTCAATTTTTGCCTGGAAATCTTGTCTACTTCCAATATCCAGGAGGATAACCACATTTGGGGGGGGGGGGTGTTCACCTTCCTATTTAGCTTCTCTAGGATCGTGAATTATAGGCTCAATGTCCTTTATTTATGGCTAGAATCCACTAATGAGTAAGTACATACCATATTCATCTTTTTGGGTCTGGGTTACCTCACTCAGGATAGTGTTCTCTATTTTCATCCATTTGCATGCAAAATTCAAGATGTCATTGTTTTTTTACCGCTGAGTAGTACTCTAATCCACATATATTCCACACTTTCTTTATCCATTCTTCCTTTGAGGGGCATCTAGATTGTTTCCTGGTTCTGGCTATTATAAATAATGCTGCTATGAACATAGTTGAAAAATGCTTTTGTAGTATGATAGGGCATCTCTTGAGTATATTCCCAGGAGTGGTATTGCTGGATACTGGGGTAGTTTGATCATGAATTTCCTGATAAACCACCACACTGATTTCCAAAGTCGTTGCACAAGTTTCATCCCACCAGCAATGGATGAGTGTTTCTCATCCTCTGTGGAAACAAAAGAAGAACTTCTTTTCCAAAGTAACATATCCTTAGACCCAAATTCTGAAGTCATGATACCTTTAAAATATGTAGGTTGGTTTAGCTTAGTAGTCCATACAATGAAATATCTCTCTCCACTTAGCTCCTTCACAGTCAAAAATTCAAATAAAACACAATAATATATATAATCCAGAGACTCTGTGTATATTCCATCTTATGTGGCTTATTTTTTACTACTTTTTTTTATAAGTTTCTGTTCCTTTTCTTCTCTTTCCAAGCCTAACACCATGACCCATTTAGAGGTCTATTTTCTCTGAATCTGTCCCTTTTTGTATCTATAATCCTTTTCTGTCCTGGAGAGCTTTTAAAATGGTCACAGTGGCTCTGGGTGCAGCTCCACATCTCTCTGCCTTTTAAAATGGCAGAGGTATCATTACTACCAGATCTGGGACCACCACATAGAGCCGCACTCACCACTTTAACTCTGAGAAGGAGCATACAGCACATAAACCCTTATTATCTGAGTAATAGCTAAATATACCATGCAGAGCACTGCATGTCCTGGAAATATCTCTCTGTATAATGGTAGGAACCTTCTGCCCATGTGCTCCTAGCAGACCAGGTCCAGTTGCATTCTGAGGCAGGGGATGCTGAGCCATTTTCCTTCTAATCCCAAGTGGGCATTCAACCACCCAGACGAACAAACCCCATTCAGGTGCTCAGTAGCAGAACATCCCAAAACAGACACAGCCATTTGTGCTGGTGAACCAGGAAGCTGCTGCTTTGAAACTGCATGTTTTTTTTTCTTTTGTTTCTACCACTACATCAGGAAAACCTCTCTTAAAGGAGCAACAGCAAACAGAGCAAGAAGCTGCATTAAACTCTGTTTTTCTTTTTAGAATTCCTTTTCAAGCTCTCTCAGGTTTTAAGTGGATTTAGTTGGCCACATTGGTGTGCCAATTTGTTGTAAGTGACTGCTTATTTGTTCCCAGCTTCCAAGACTAAAAATAACCACACAGAAACTTTCTTAATTAAATCACTGCTTGGCCAATCACTTAAGCATATTGCTAGCTAGCTCTTACATCTAGAATTAACCCATTTTCATCATTTTATACTTTACCTTGAGGCTCGTGGCCTACCAGCAAGGTTCCAGCTAGAACTTCATGTCTTTTCCCTCTGGTGACTACATGGCATCTCCATGGCTCTGCCTTCTTTCTCCCCACATTCAATTTAGTTTTCTCTACCTATCTCTATTTTGCCATGCACAGGCCCAAGACAACTTCTTTATTGACTAATCAATAAAAGCAACAAATATACAGAAGGACTTCCCACACCACACCATGTGTGTGTGTGTCTGTGTGTGAGTGTATCTCTGTGTGTGTGCATTTGCACAAGCTAGCAAGCACAAGAGAGAGAGGGAAAGAGATAAGTTGGAGGGACAAACTAGTGGAGGATAGTCTTACATGGTTTAGGGTGGCTTAAGGCATTAACTTCATTGCATTAGAACAATACAAAGCATAACAAAAACAAAATACACATTCATGTAGAATGTTTCTAGGTGATTGTTTATTCAAAAGAAAGGTGATGTCACACATATATAGGCATGGGAATCTAAAAAAAAATCATCACCAGTAGAATTACAATATAAAAATTATCCTAACAAAAAAATCATTGAATCCTTCAAGGAACATAATAGCTATAGGTGAAAATATATATTCTTACAAAAAATGAAGATCATCAAATATGGTGACTACATGGATAAATGTTGGAAAATTGCTTCAGATTATTCAATCTCAGAGAGCATGGCAGAGATCTCAATGGGAAAGTGCTTGCTAAACAAACAAGGTGGCCTAAGTTCAGATTCCTAGCACCTATGGAAATGCTGGCTACAGTGATTTACATCTACAATCACAGCACAGGGAGGCTGAAGGAGATGCATCTTTGGGGTTAACTTTTTAATCAGTCTATCCTAAACAACGAGCTCCAAGTTCAATAAGACGTGACCTCAAAAAAAAAGAAAGAAAAGAAAGAAAGGTGGAGGTTCAATTGCGAAAGACATCCATATACTAACCTCTGGCCTTCATAGACTCCAACATAGACTCAAACATACTAGAAAATTAGGTACACAAACATACACACACAGAGAACACACTCACGCACATCAAATTGAAAATCTAGGCTAGGTGATACATACATCTAATCATATTATTTCAGAGGTGAGGAGAGGAAGAATTCACTGTCATCATCCTCAAATACAAAGTGACTGTTAGGCCAGCCTAGAATACAGAGGTCCCATTTCAAACAAACACATCATGACAGAGATGATAATCGCTGACTTTATCAATAAAAATCATGGTATGGCTTCATGACATATACAAAAGGAAAACACGTGGATAAAACAATTGGATAGGAATGTAAAAGGAAAAACTGAAATAGTTTTGTCAAGACTTAGACAATATATGAAGTATGCTATTACCATTCAAAGTGGGCTATGGGCTATGATAGGTTTAGTTATTCTCAAAAAGTGGAATAATATGACAATGTGAAGGTTGAAATAAATCAACATGTATGGCACACATAAGATTATGAAAAGAGCCACAATCATCATACAGAAAAGCTAGCAACCGAGTAACAAAATAATAGTCTTAACAAAATAATAATTAAAAAGTAGATGCTGCCATACTGAGCTTATAAACAATGCCTAGCTACATATTTTCAAAAGTAAATACACTTTTAAATATAAAAAGAAAAATACATAAAATAAGGGATGTATATAATTATATAAATGCATATTATAATACATATACTCAGAATAAAAACTATTTCCAAAAATTAACAATGTCAACTCTAATGATAATTGCATCAATTGCTTCATCGCTAAAACATAGCAACCTTCAAAACAAACGAAGCAAGCATGAAGGGCTCTGTAAGAAAATATAGATATATGTACAATCAGATTTAAACTCCCATCTTTTAATAATTGAGTGAAGGGGTTTGGGACTTTCTCAGTGGGTAGTGTTTGTTAAGCAAGAATGAAGATCTGATTTCATACGTCTTGTACCCATCTAAAAAATCCACATGAAATGAGGCACACCTGAAACCTTACTGTTGGTGTTAGCAGAGATAAGCCATGCATCTCTCTTACATCCAGTATAGATTGAATGGGAAGAGAAGATCCAGGTTCAGTGAGAAACCCTGCATTATAAAAAAGTTGGAGACTGGTGGATATATATGGCTTCCATACACACATACATACACATATACACCAGATACAAAAATATTCATAAATAATAATAGCAATAATAAATTATAAAACAAATCGTTAGAAAAATTTTACAATAACATAATAAAACAACTGACAATGTCATAGAGTCTTGTACCACTGTTGCAGAACGCCACTGAGGGAAGGCACTGTGTGGCATGTTCAGAATTCCTACAAGGAGACCCTGAGAAGCTACACTTTGATCTGTCAAATTAAAGCCAAAGTTACAACAGAGACCCCATGGTGTTGAAAAATCCAAGGATCCTGTTATAGCTGCAGCTTCAAGGAGGGAGGTTGCTGACTACATTGTTGAGTTACAGATAGTCCTCCTTTGGTATAGCCATCCAATTGTATCAATTTCCCCTTTAGAATTATTTTAGTGGCATTTTACACAATTTGTCACTTGTATACTTCTCAACTTTTTACAAATGTTTCCTTGCCAAAATACATACTTAATAAGGTTCTAGTTCACATTTTGCTCTCTCTCTCTCAATGAGAAAGCAAAGATTGAGAAAAGTAAGCAGTGGCCATGCCATAGCAAGAATGCTACTTAGGGCCAGGCGGTGGTGACGCACGCCTTTAATCCCAGCACTTGGGAGGCAGAGGCAGGCAGATCTCTGTGAGTTCGAGACCAGCCTGGTCTACAAGAGCTAGTTCCAGAGCAGGCTCCAAAAAAAAAAAAAAGAATGCTACTCAGTCTTGGATTTTCCTCTCCCAAACAAATTACTCCATTACCTTTAAATTTAGGTTCACTCACGTTCTTAAGACATAGGACAATGTATCCAGGTTCCTTGTCAGAAGACTATGGAAATGGTTGCTAGCCCAGTTCCAGTCACAGAAAAGTATGACCTAATTTAATCACATAAAATATGCCCAGAGTCTTGCTTCTTATGTCACTGGAGATCCTATCAAGCTGATAATACAATAACTATCACAGTGTCCATATAATGACTTTCACATGATATTTTATTTTATATAATATATATTATATATACACATATATAAAATAGACCAATTTTATTTACATTTAGTTAGGTGGAAGAAAACTACATATTAGCAATAGAGGAATCAGTGAAGTTTAAAAAAAAGAAAGTAAAAAATAATTTAAACTAGAAACAAACAAATAAATAAATATAGTATACCGGTCAAATTTCCAACTAACAATTAGTGTTCAAGCTTCCAAAATTCCCTGTAGAGAAATAAAATGCAATGGCAACAGAGGGAATAAAATTAGAAAATCATGGTAGTGGGCACAGTATCCTAAAATGGAGATATCCGCTGAGTAAAAAAATATCCAAAACCTTAAGTGTAACCTCTGTGATAAAATACACTTATTAAAAGGGATATTCTTTATTGACAATGTCATTTTAATATGGATTTTTTTTCTGAGCAAGGCTTGCATCAATATTCTTTCAGATTCTTTAGAAGGTGTCTGTATAGATTTAAAATCTTTCATGATGGCCAATATTTTTTGATGTAGAAGTTTTATTTCTCCTGTTTACTACTTTCTAAGAACCTTTAAATTTTCTGTATCGCTTGAAAATTGATCACTGAACCAAAGAGAAATTAAATTCCCTGCCATTATTTATGAAACACCTGAGATTATAATAGAGTTGATTTGGTTGGTTCTCTCCATCCATTCATATATTATCACAGTACTGCCGGGCATTAATGATACACCAAATACTAGAATATATACTGAATATATGAAATCATAGAAGGTCTAAAATTTATGGAAAAAGTCTATTATCTAAAAAGAAGTTAAAAACTGGGGAAAAAATCACATGATGAAAGCTATGATAAAATTAATGGAAATGTACTTAGGAAACACATCCAGATATACTTCAGTGAGCTAAAAGGTGTGAACAGAGATCAAGAGGTCAGGTGAAAACATATAAGACAAGGGTAGGATTGAGGACGTAGTACATGCACAGGCTGGGAACTGAGTAAGCACTGTTTATTAGCAAAAATATGCCTGACACTCTATAAATTTTCCTGCATTGCTTGCTGATACTCTATTGAGTTAATCAGGCTGAGTTTCTTTTTTTATTGATTTTTTTTTATTTTTTTTAAATACCAATCCAAATTCATACTCCCTCCCCTCCTCCCATTCCCTCCACACACCCTCTCACCCTACCTCCATATAATCCTAAGTGAGGGTAAGGCACTTTGCTTTGTGCAAGGTCCAAGGGCCTCCCTACTATATCTAGGCTGAGCAAGGTATACAGCCAAACAGAATAGCAACCCAAAACACAGTTCATGCAGTAGAGATAAGTCCCGGTGCCACTGCCAGTGGCCCCTCATTCTGCCCCAGCCATACAACTGTCAACCACATTCAGAAGGACTAGTTTGGTCCTATGCTTTTTCCTTCCACATCCATCTCGAGTTGGTTAGATCCCATTAGCTCAGGCAAACTGTTTCAGTGGATGAACCTTTCATGGTCTTGACTTCTTTGCTCATATTCTTATTCCTTCCACTCTTCAAGTGACCTTGGGAGATCAGTTCAGTGCTCTGATGTGGGTCTATGCCTCTGTTTCCATCTGTGGTTGGATAAAGGTTCTATGGTAATATTTAAGATAATCATTAGTCTGACTATTGGGCAAGGACAGTTTGGACCCCCTGTCCTCTATTACTTAGGGACTTAGCTAGCATCATCGTTGTGGATTCCTAAGAATTTTTCTAGAGTCAGGTTTCTTGCTAACTCCATAATGGCTCCCTCAATCAACATATTTCTTTTCTTGCTCTCATATCTGCCCTTCCTCCATCATGACTACCCCATTCTCTCAAGTTCTCCTCGACTCTCCCCTTCTTCCCTCCTGTTCTCCTTCTACCCTTCCTTCTAACCCCTCCCCCATATCCTGAATGAGGTAACCCATACCCAAAAATATACTCACTCATAAGTGGATACTAGTGTAGGAGGAGGGCCCGCTTGTTCATTCTGGCTGTCCAGAACTGAAATAATTACACAGAAACTATATTCATTAAATCACTGCTTAGGCCATTAGCTCTAGCTTCTTATTGGCTAACTCTTACATATTAATTTAACCTGTTTTTATTAATCTTTATATTGCCGTGTGGCACTGGCTTACTGGCAAAGATTCAGCATTTCTGACTCTGGCGGCTCCATAGCTTCTTCCACACTCTGCCTTCTTCCTCCCAGCATTCTATTTAGTTTTCTCCACCTGGCTCTGTTCCCCTACAGCTCTGCTATAGGCCAAAAGCTGTTCCTTTATTAACCAATAAAAGCAACACATAGACAGAAGGACCTCTACACCATTTCCCCTTTTCTATTTAAACAAAAAGGAAGGCTTTAACTTTAACATAGCAAAACTACATATAACAAAACAGGTATCAGGTAAGAACTACAGTTACAATATTTATATCTACTTTATTTTTATCATAACTAAGGAAAATGATAATTATAAATTCTTCAACTCCATCAAAGACTCCAGAAGGATATAATATTACCTAAGTAAACAGAAAGTGCATTGTAAGCAACTTTCAAAACTCTAGAAATAACAGAGACATCTTGCTGCCTGGACAGTTACCCAAAGTTGTTCTGTACCATAGGGGCATCCATCTTAAGTCTACAGGCCCATAGTATACAGCAGACTTTTCTATGAAGCAGGAAATTTCAAAGACATGTCTGCCTATATTGGCAGTTTTCCAGACACTTTCTGTATCCTACAGAATGTTTTGCAGACTCTTTCATGAAGCAAGAACCCTGAAGTATCACCTTTAGGCAAGTTCAGTAGTAATTTCTCTGTGGATCCTGCTTGTCCAGTTCATTTAGCAAACTCCATAAGGAGCCTCTTCAAAGCCCATCTTCCTCTTGAAGTAGATTAGTGCTGCCAGGAGCAGATGTGTCTCACTGTCATGAAAAGTCTTAAGTTCTTAAACATTTTAAATGCCATATTCTGAAGGTTTCTAAAAGATTTAAAGAATACCTAACTAAAATATATATTTATGCATCTAGAAAATCTAACTAACATGACTATGAGCTTGACTATTATTGATGATTATCTATTAGCCTATATTTCTTAATTATACATTACATTTTAAAATGAACTAAACAACCACAATACCTTAATCAAGATTAGAAATATATATGTATATATACATATATATGTATATATATAACGAGGCTGACCTTAAATTTGCATCCATAAACCAAAATCCATACCAATGCAAATGATTCATATCCATATCATATTCCCCTTTAAATGTAAACAAACATTTATAGTCAATATTTTGAAATAGGAGAATAGATTTGTTCATAATTCTTCTTACTGTTTTGGGGTGCTATTAATCAGGTATTTCATAGTGTATCCTATATGTTAGGTTCATCTCAGCAGTTGGGCAAAGTAATTTTTTGAGGGTGTTCATGGCAACCTTTCAGGGGGCATGGTCTATCAAACCATATTGGTCTAGAAGCAATCCACAAGTTCTCATTTTCTGTGAAAACAAAAGATGAGCCTCTTTTCCAAAGCACCATATCCTTAGACCCAAATTCTGAAATCAAAATACCTTTATAATATACATTCTGGTTTAGCTTAGCAGCCCATACAATGAAACGTCTATACTTAATTCCTTCACAGCCAAAACATTCAAAGACTACACAATACTACTATATATAATCCAGACACTCTGTAAATTTTCCATCTTTACATGACTTATTTTTCTTTATTCCTTTTTATCTATGACTATCTTTACTCTGTCTTTTTAAAGACTTCTGTAAAAAAGGATTCTCTTGTTTTCCAACTCTCTCAACTCTTCTTTTTATCTCTTCCAAGTCTGCCTACATTTATCCAACACTGTGACCCCTTTAGTGCTTTTTTATGTCTGAATCTGTCCTTATTGCCTTATCTGTATTCTTTACTATACTGTTGTGCTTTTGCTTTGTGCTTTTAAAATGCGAAGCAATTAAGAATCTAAGCCGCAACATTACTAGGTCAAATATGGTACCATCTGCTTGCCTGCTACTCCATTCCTTGATATATACGGTACTGCCAGCATGGTGGAGCCTCTGGCACTTCTGAGAGCCATGCATACTGCCCTATTCTCAGGCACACAGCCAGTCCATGTCACCATTAAGCAAGCTGCAGCCGTCTGCTCACAAACCCCATTCAAATGCTCTGTCATGCTGGCAGTGTAGCATAGAAAGCCAGCATTTTAAAACCACCATGGCTTTTTTTTCTGTTATATCTGAATCAGGAAAAGTCTCTCTCTAAGGAGCTGTGGCAAACTACCAGCAAACAGCAAGAAACTGTGTTAAGCTCTGATTTTTTTTTTGTTGTTGTTCTAGAATTCCTTTTCAAACTCTCTCAGGTTTTAAGTGGATTTAGCTGGTCATGTGGGTGCCAATTTGTAGGAGGAGGGCCTGCTTGTTCATCACCGCCACCCAGAACTGAAATAATTACAAAGAAACTATATTCATTAAATCACTGCTTGCTCCATTAGCTCTAGCTTCTTATTGGCTAACTTTTATATCTTAATTTAACCTATTTCTATTAATCTGTATAACACCACATGGCAGTGACTTACTGGCAAATACTTAGCATGTCTGACTTGGCAGCTCCATAGCATCTTTCTCATTATACCTCCTTCCTCTCCTCATTCCTTTTACTTTTCTTCACTTAGCTCTGTTCCCCTACAGGTCTGCTATAGGCCCAAAGCAGTTCCTTTATTAACCAATGAATGCAACACATAGTCAGAAGGACCTCCTACACCATACTAGCTATAAACAAAGGATATTGAGCCTATAGTTCATGATCCTAGAGAAGCTAAGTAATAAGGTGAACACAAAGAAAAACATATATAGACCCACCTATATATGGAAATTGGAAACAGACAAGATTGTCTGACAAAACCAAGTTGAGTTTCTAATAAAATATAATACTGACTTCCTGACCATTCAGACAAATCTTCCTTGACACATCAGTAGGCAATATGTCTGAGAAATAGACAGATGACTACATGGTGCTGGGTGGTGAAAGAGCTGGGGAAGTAAAAAAAAATGAGGAATAACTGTCAATAGTTATACAGTTTTCAGCTGATAAAAATAATATCTAGAATTAGTTATGGTAATGGGTGTACAACTATGTGAATAAACTAAAAAAATACTGGATTATACATTAATCCCAGTAACTATATGACATAAAAAGTTGTACCTAAAATGTGTTTTCAAAATATTCTCTGTTGTGTTTTCATTTAAAGCAATTTGCAGATTCACATTTAGTGTATATAGAGATAGGCTCTAAAGTTTAATGCATATGGCATTCTGGAATCTTGTGTACAGTATTCCATAAAAATGTAATAATAGTTCATTCAAGGAAGTCCTGGATTATGGACTTTAAAGTCATAAAAGCTTGGGTTTTTCCCAATATTCACATTATAAGTAAGTATCTTTAGTCTCATGTGTATGTATATAGTATGAAAGTATATTACTATGTGAGTAGGACCATATGGGTATAGACAGGAGTGCACACTGTGAAAGACAAAAATAGATGTTGCCTGTTTTTAACTATTACCCACCTACCTTATTCTTTGAAGAGGAGTCCCTCAGTTAAACCCAGAACATTTGATACTACTAGTCTGATGAGCCAGCTTGCTCCTAGGATCCTTTGAACCTGCTTTCCAGATGATAGAAGGATTTATAGGTGGATACCAATCCCATACAACATCTATGTGGGTTCTGAGGATCCAAACTCTAGTGTTCAAGCTTATTGTTTGTGCATCAATCATCAGCCAAGACCAATACTACCAGTTTCTTCAGATTGTACTTCACATTCACTAACCTCAGCAGTATCATCTGCATTGCAATATGAGCACAATACCATCTGCTTCTTGCTGATATTAGAGAACCAAACAAGGGGTGCTAGCTAGCTTTATATCAATATCTTACAAGAAAGAGTCATTTGGGGAGAGGACCTCTAAATTTAGAAAATACATGCATAAGATTTACCTTCAGGCTACTCTATAGTGCATTTTATTAATTAATAATTGATATGAAAGAGCCCAGCCCACTCTGAGCAGTGTTTCCCATAGGCTCCTGGTCCGAGTGCTATGAGAAAGTTGACTGAGCAAGCCAGTAGCAGAATTTCTCCATGGCTTCTAGTTCTTGTCTTGATTTTCTTGAATTCCTGCCTTGATTTCTTTCCATGATGGACTGTTACGTAAAAGTATAAAAAGAAATAAACCCTTTCCTCCCCAAGTTGATTCTGGTTGGGGTGTTTTGCCACCTAAGAAATCATAAGAAACAAGGTAACATTGGCAATACTAAGAGTTATTTAGTAAGAACTCAAAAAGCAGTAACCATGTGGAAAGCACTAGTAGGCACACATCTCACCCCAAACCACTTGCTTTGAAGTACTTTAGTATCCAGATAAGATGGTCACAAGCTTAAACATCTCTTCCTGTTCAGGAACCTAAAGAGTTTTCTGCTTTGCAAGGACATAGAGAAACTTAGCAAAGTTCCATTGTCTGGATTAGATTGGGCATCATATATATATGTATATATACATATATATGTGTATGAGATCATATATATATGTGTGTGTGTATGTGTATGTATATAATTGCTTATTTAAAATTTAATTAGGCTAATGGATATCACAAACAGTTCAAAACAGAACTGAAAGTGAAGATGTAAACAATTCATGATTGGAAGAGGTAGAATTCTGAGAGGAACTGAAGTGGGTGAGTAGGATATGGATGTGATCAAAATACATCATATATCTGTATGAAAATCTCAAAGAATGACTAAAAAAAGATGAATCCACTATTGGTTTTATGTCAGCTGTAGATGCCACCATTACTGCTTCCCATTGAATATGCTGTAACGTATCTCTTCAACAGATGTTTAACCACAAAGATTGCTTTGCTAATTCAACAGAACTAAAAATAATTAGTGGGTTTAAATCCCATCCTCCACTGTCATTAAGACTATGGCAGTAGAATTTTAAAGCCCTTGTGAGCATGATTGCTTACGGGTTCAGAAAGTTGAGATAACCTACATTCACTTTGAAATGTATAACTTCTATACATAAACCACTACTTTCTATGGAGTATGTATTTTTATGTAAACATACAAATATATGTGTTTCTGCTCAAAGTACTGATAAAACTGAATCTGAATATTCTGTCCATTCTGTGTGGCTGAGGAACAAAGGCTGATTACATGAGTTCCAGGCTATTCAAATTTTTTTACTTATCTCGAGGCCTGGAAAGATCTACTGAAACTTAATTTGTTTTCTGTGGTGACTATTAGCTCAAACATCTTGAATTAATTTCAGAAACTTGAAATTTTTGTTTTAGCATCAAATCTACTCTATTTTGTATTATTGTGACTATTATGAATATCATTAAAAATTACTGAAGATTGAATCTGAGGGGTTGAAAATTTACATTAGACTTTCAAATATAAGAGTGTTCTCAAATTTATGCACTGAAAGATATTTGAAGAAAGTCTGTCTCCCAGGAAGTTTTATTGGGAAATAATTTTATGTGTGATGAGGGAATGTCTCTTCTTTTACTAAAAATTCTTCAGAATTAGTTTTCACAGTCACTTTTTACCCTTATATCTTCTGCAGAAACTGTGTTCATGGATGATAAATGTGTCAAAATTCAAACTAGCTGATAGTGTGGAAATTGACATCTATGGTCTTCAACTTCCACATTTACAGTCAGTATTCTTTCAGTCAAATTATCTAGCCATACTGAGTCTCTGTTTGCTCCATTTTAAAACAATGATACTCATAATTACTCAGGCATATAGTCTTATAAGCTTAAAGAGATAAATCAAATGAAGGCCCTTGGCTGGGGGTTTGTTACTATATACCTAAACAAATGATTTCTAGCAATAACTGTGCTGGTGGGCACCTGTTATTTTTAGTTGTTTTTTCTATCTAAAGCATGTATGTAGCTATAAGTTAATCCCATACTTCTGTAGAAAGCTGTTTGTTTCAATGCTGAAATTTCATTAATAGCCTTTATAATTACAGTTCTAGTTATTTTTCTTAATTGTTTAATTTTTTTGATAGGTAGATATGTTTCCAGATTTTCATTGCTGTGACATATTCCTGAGAGGAAAAACTTAAGAGAAGGGTATTTGTTTTGGCTCATGCTTTTTTTCTGAGTCCTTCAGCAGACGGGAGATCATGGTGGTAGATGCATGTGGCTTGAGGCAATTCATCTCACAGAAGCAAATCAGAGAATTTTCAGGCAGCGTAGGTGTTTTCAGTGTAGTGAACCACAGACAACTGCATCCTCTCAATAAGACTATCTTCTAGTAAACCCGCTGCATTATTAATTTCTTAAAGGATAAATCTAATGCCTAAGTTAAGGCTTTTTTCAGTGATTTGATCCATCAGCTGGAGATGAATATTCAACGGCATAAAACATCTGTGAGGACAGTTCATCTCTCAACCATAATATAGGCAAATGATTGAAATCATAAGAACATTATTAGATAAAATATAGCTATGTTGGCCTTATATACTTGGATTATACTTACTACTCTAGGACTATTCCTTACACAGTTCTGTGGGAAAAAATTTTGCCCCTGGAAGTACAAACTTTCAGCAGCTTGGAAATTGAAATGAAGTCACAGAGTCAGCAGATTAGTCACACACTTGGCTTTTCTATCTAAGGGAGTAAAACTAATTTTCTGGGGCAGGTGGAAACACACACACACACACACACACACACACACACACACACACACATCCAACATGCCGGGATCACATCTATGGTACTAATGAATGGGAAGCCTTTAGCATATCAGAGAAACTGAAGAGGAGATACAGAACAGGCAAACTATCGAACAGACAAACAAGCACAGGAGAACTTTTCTGAGGACCAAAGTTTAGTGCTTCATTTTATCATTCTTTCTGTTACTTGTTTTATTCTATTCCTTTTGGTTCTGTCTATCTACCTTCATGTTTCCCTTCTTTTGTTTTCCTGATGACTTCTGTATAACTACTTTCTGATATCTTTCTGATCTCTCTTCCTTCTAACATCTTTATTTTTCTCTTACAGCTTGTCTATCCCAGAAAAATCTTTCCAGCAATATAAAAATTAAAATATGTTTGCATTCTATTTTAAGTGAATGATTCCAATGAATACAAATAAAAATCATGGTTCCTATTTCCCTTACATGATTAAACATTTTAAATAATACAAGTAAAAATCATATTATCCTCAAGAACCTACATACAGTTAAACATTGACATAAATCAGGAGCCTTTTAGTCATGGGCAGTAGTTTTATAGCTGCCAGAGGAATAGGTTACTAGTTTTACTTTTCATAGTTTAGAGCCATTTCCAATTATCTTAACTAACCACCCAATTCTTAGTATTTTAGTTATATGAAGTATTTAAAGCTTTTGTTTTCTTTTCTCTTTTATTTTCCTTTAAGCTATGATATACATAGAAACCCAATAACACCTTTCCCAGTATCTAAAAGAGCTTGAGCTAACTCCTGGGACTTGATTGTTTTGCTTAATCATGAACCTAAATCACAGTCTGTACAACTCCTCAAGAAAAACTCATAAGCCCTAATCCACAAGTGTGACACTTCCTTGTTTCTATTTTTTAACCTTCTGCAGTCCTTGCCCCTTATCAGGCACAAGACCAACTATCTTTTTCTTTATTAATTTTCCCACTAAACTAACCTCTATCATAATCCTTTACTGAATTTGTTCTAAAAATCCTTATCCATCAAAATTCTATTTAAAGTAAAACTATTAATGTATAAAATTATTACTTCAGTCAAATAGTATAGCTTAAGAGAAAATCACGTTCATAATAATTCATAGGCAAAATGCCCAGTAGAGTGGAATATTTCCAGGTGATAATCATACTACATTAAAGGCAGTGGAGATCTCCCCACACCATGCCAGATACCAGAGAAAAATGGCAGCGGTGGTCATGTAAAGGCATTCTGGAGATGAAGACCATGGGCCTTGCCTATGTAAGATTCACCCATCATTGCTTTACATTCTGATAGACCTAACTCCTGAAACCTAAGTTCCAGCTATCTGCTCTTCAGACATGGCCACCCACAGAAATATTTCTTACACTTTGTGGTGTGGGAGGTCCTTCTATCTATGTGTTATTTTTATTTGTTAATGAATAAAGAAACTGGCTTGACCAATAGCAAGGTAGAACTTAGGCAGGGAAAACTAACCTGAATGCTGGGAGAAAGGAGGTGAAGTCAGAGAGAAGCCATGTAGCTCCACCGGAGACAGAGACAGGAATTTTACCCAGTAAGTCACAGCCTCATGGCAATACACAAATTAACAGAACTGAATTAAATTTATATGTAAAAGTTGGCCAATAAAAAGGTAGAGATAATGAGCCAAGCAGTGATTTAATTAATACAGTTTCTATGTGATTATTTCAGGGCTGAGCAGCCATGGACAAACAAATGGCCTTCTTCCGACTAATTGGTGTCCACATAGCCAACTAAAATCCCCTTAAAACCTGAGAGAGTTTGGGAAGGAATTCTAGGCAAACACAAAAACAAAACACCCCTCAAAACACCAGAGTTAAGCACAGCTTAACCCCATGGCTTCTTAAAGAGAGGTTTTCCAGATTCAGTGGTAACAGAAAAAAAGTCACGCAGTTTTAAAACTGCAGCTTCCTGGTCTGTGCTGCCAGTATGAACTCTGACAGTTCTGGCTCTGGAGCATGTCAGTGGGGTTTGTGATCAGAGTGCTACAACCTGCTTAATGGAGACATAGACCCACTATGTACCTAAAAATGTTGAAATATACATGGCTCTCAGAGGCAGCCAACAGCTCTGCCATACTGGACTGGGCAGAGCAAGCAGACTGGGCTATATTTGCTCTAGCAGTAGAGCAGAGTAGGTTTTTAAGAAGCACTTAGCATTTTAAGAATCAGTCCTGGTCAGAAAATAATTATAAATACACAATAAAGACACATTCAGATGGAAAAGACCTCTAAATGTGTCACATTGTTGAACAAATGTACATAGGCTTGGGTGAGAAGAAAAAGAATTTAGACAGTTATATAACGAAGTAAGTGGTTTTAAAAAAAAATAAAACAAAATCTTTAAAGAGATAGAGTACAGTCATAGATTAAAAGAAGTAAATAAAAATAAGCCATGTAAAGATGGAAAATTTACAGAGAGTCTGGATTATGCATAAAATTGTGTTTTCTTTGAAGTTTTTGACTGTGAAGGATCTACATAAAAAGAAAGATTTCATTATACAGACTGCTAAGCTAAACCAACATATATGCTTTAAAGGATTCTTGACTTTGAAATTTGAGTCTAAAAATATGTTGCTTTGGAAAAAAGAATGAAAACCTGTGGAATCCTTCTAGACTAATGTGTTTTGATGAACCAAGATCCCCTGAATACCCCTCAAAAAATTACTTTGCCCAACAAAATGCAGGAAGCAGTTTGGAAAAGAACTGCACCCATATTCCCAAATATTGTTTATAAATGTTTCTTTACATTTAAAGGGTAATATGCTATAGAGATTTGCATGGGTATGGATCTTGGTTTACTGATAGAAATTTAAGGTCAATTTTGTTATAGTGTGTCTGTGTGTATGTGTGTGTGGTCTGCTCTTGATCAAGGTATTGTGATTTTGCAGCTCATTTAAAAATGTAATGTACAAGAAATATAGGTAGATATAGAGTCATCTATAATAGTCAACTTGTAGTCATTTTAGTTAGATTTAGTTAGATTTTCTTGTGCAGAGATGTATTTCAGATGGATAGGGATTCTTTAAATCTTTCAAAGACTACAGATTATAGCATTTAAAGTGTTTTAACAATTTAGGTCTTTTCATAACAATTAGACACACCTGCTTCTGGCAGCACCAATCAACTTTAAGAGGAAGATAGGCATCGAAGAGGCTCCTTATGGAGCTGGTTTGCCTGAACTGCTTGATGGTATGCTGCGTGAATTGGTGATGCAAGACCTACAGTGAAATGACTGCTGAACTTGCCTAAAGGTGAGATGGTTCTTTGGGGTTCCTGATTCATGAAAGAATAGAAAGAGTCTGCTAGACATTCTTCAGGACACAGAAGAAAGTGGTTATGGTAAAAGATAATGTAACTATAAATATTGTAATTATAATTACAATAATTATAATATTGTAATTATAATTCTTGCTTGATACCTGTTTTGATATATGTAATTTTACTATGTTTAAGTTAAAGCCTTCCTTTTGTTTAAACAGAAAAGGGTGAAATGGTGTGGGAGGTAATTCTGTCTATGTGTTGCTTTTATTGGTTAGTAAATAAAAAAAAATTGGCTTGGCCTATAGCAAGGTGGTACTTTATTAGGCAGGGAATACTAAGATAAATGCCAGAGAAAGGAGGTGGAGTCAGAGAAAAGCCATGTAGCTCCACCGGAGACAGATTCAGGAACTTTACCTAGTAAGCCACAGACTTGTGGTGATACACAGATGGATAAAAATGGGTTAAATTGATATATAAGAGTTAGCCAATAAGAAGGTAGAGATAATGGGCCAAGAAGTGATTTTATTAATACAGTTTCTGTGTGATTATTTCAAGGCTGAGCAGCTAGGGACAAACAAACGGCCTCCCTATAACAATTGTGTTTATAACTTTGCATCATGAACAGTAAATCTCTTTCTACCTATAAGGAACATGGACATTTAATACCTTTTCCCAGATCAAGGAGCATTAGAAAGACATCTTTGAATCCTATAGCCCTTTCCTCAGTACCTTCTCCACATGGAGCGCTGGTGAAGTAGTTGTTTAAGCCTTGAAGAGTTGTTTGTAAGTGAACAATGCTACTAGGCACAATAGAGTCACACGGAAACCTTCCCCTTCCTCATCTTGTCTGAATAGAAGACCTGAGTCTTCTTTTGTGTAAAAACTTACTTGCTTTTGGAAACATCCATTTCTGGAAATGGTCATGGAAGTAGTCCTTGCTAAGAGAAGAGAAACAGGTGGCACATGCTTCCCTGATTTAGTGTTTCAGCCTATGCTTAGAGATTAGTTTGTCCCAATCCGCAGCACTGATAAGAAATATCCACATCCAACTGTTCTATAGGCATGGTTAGTAAGAAACTTCTGGCTGTAGTTCCATTTAAGAATATTTTATGGTATTTGTTCACTAATTAATATTCTTCCTGGATACATCTGAGAGAGCAGAGGTGAGCCAAAATTTGAAATCATCACAGCCTATAACTTTCTTCTCTATTTCTTGTATCAATTTCAGTAAGACTTTGGTATATTCAACAGAGTTTTAAAAAGAGAAGCTAAGGAAGGCGAATGACTCAGCAGGGAAAGCACCAAGGCTAATGATTTGAGTTATGGCCAAAGCAGGACAGCCTCCCACAAGCTCTTCTCTGACTGCCACACGCATGCCATGACATCTGTGTACACTCCTCTCCACAAGCACAAATAAATCAGATATATGTAAAAGTTAAATAATTAAAGGCAGGATAGATCATTTTTTTTTTATCCCAGAAAGCATTTCTTTTTTTTTTATTTCCACCTCCTCCCACCAGCCTCCCATTTCCCTCCCCCTCCTCCCACTCTTCTCCCCCTCCTCCCACTCTTCTCCCCCTCCTCCCACCCCTCTGCCCTTCCCCCCACTCCTCTCCCCCTCCCTTTCCAGTCCAAAGAGCTGTCAGGGTTCCCTGCCCTGTGGTAAGTCCTAGGTCCTCCCCCCTCCATCCATATCTAGGAAGGTGAACATCCAGACTGGCTAGGCTCCCACCAAGCCAGCACATTGCGTAGGATCAAAACCGCGTGCCAATGTCCTTGGTGTCTCATCAGCCCTCATTGTTCGCCATGTTCCGAGAGTCCAGTTTTATCCCATGCTTTTTCTGGTAACAGTCCAGCTGGCCTTGGTGAGTTCCCAGTAGATCATCTCCACTGTCTCAGTGGGTGGGTGCACCCCTCGTGGTCCCGACATCTTTGCTCATGTTCTCACTCTTTCTGCTCCTCATTGGGACCTTGGGAGCTCAGTCCAGTGCTCCAGTGTTGGGCTGGAGAGATGGCTCAGCCGTTAAAGGCTAGGCTCACAACCAAAAATATAAGAAAGCATTTCTTAAAGAGTTTGCTTGGTCACTGTGCATTAATGATCCTGAATTTTATCTAGAAAAGGTTTTCATGGCACAAAATCTTTCTGACAAGAGACTTTAGACAGGAGGGAAAGGGTAGTTCTAAATATAACCATCATGCTTGGTAGACAGGCAGTCATTTACTCTCTTCAAGAGCCCAAGCATGTAATGTGACCACTGCTTAATGTCACAGGGACTTGCAGGCTCTATTTATATAAGTTGGCAGACACTGATATAGTTTCAAATAAATTTCTAAAACCCCATTCCTTTCCTGTGTGCCATAACTTCTCATTGTTATGAAGAAAAAGAAAAATCTATGCTAATTTTGAAATTAAGCTTGAGGAAACAACAAGCCCAATAATAACAACCAAAGTGTTTGACCTGCTGTTTGCCCACAGAATTGCAGGAGAGAAACCATGAAAAAGCTATTTTTCAATAGGAACTACTGGTGAAAAAAATTACCATTTCAATAAAATCTGATGGTGAAGGGTTTAAGAGGAGAGCCCTTGGTTCTAGAGTAAAACAGAACTGACTTGGATTCTTAGCTGGATGAACTCTGACTGCTTACACAATGGCTAAGATTTCTTCTGCATCAATAAGGTGAAAATCCCTTCCTTTTATTGTATCAGCAATAAAGTTTTTAAGCTTATAGGACAGTGCCTAGGATACAATAAGGGCTGAGAAATGCCAGCAATCCATTCCATTAAGTGCCTGGTTAGTCAGTCCTAATCAATAAAATCCCAATACGTTAAGGACAGTGATGGGTATTCCTATTTTCATTTTAACACACTTTTCAATGACAGCTGAAAGAGCTGTGAAAAGCATTTTCAATTTTTATAAAATAATACGGTGATAATGTGTTTAGATATTTTTTGGATATGTTGCAAATAGAAATGGAATTAAGGTGCTGATTTATTTTGCAGCTTCAGTGTCTTTTCCTTCTTTGTTTCAAAGCCCTGCCTAATCCATCTTCCTAAAGAGCAATTACCATCTGCTTACTCTGTTGTTCGAAATTGTTCCAATTTCCTTTTACCCACTGAATGGAGCCCAACTTTTATCTTGATTTCTAATTCTCTCCATAAATCTTACCCTAATCTGTCCTTTGAACATTATCACTTACTCTTTTCATGTATGAGACTTATGCCACAATCAAAGAAAATTAGTTCTCAAATTCTTCACAGTCAGGGCTCTTCGTTTATTTCACTTTGTAACTCTCCTATTTTCTATACACCACTGTGAAACATGTGCTCTTCCAGCAAGCCCATAACTGGTGGTCTCAGGGTTGGCCCATTTTGTTTTCTCATCCTTGAGGATCTATATTTTTCATCATCATTTTGAAAACAGGCTTTGATCTCTTAAAGGTTAGTGATTCACAGATGACTGGACCATACAGCATCGCAGCCTCATAACCAAAAAATTATAAAATGGGAACTATTTTAGAGAAAATATCCTGATGTCATCTCCAATGGAGTACTATTGATGCCCTCATAAGCATCCTAGATAATTCAAACTTAACCTATACCATTTGGACCTGAGTATGTAGCTATTAAAGTCCCTAAAATTGTGGCTCAGCCCAGATTGAAAGGGACTATTTTTTGAGAATTTTATATATGAGAACTGTATTGTACTATTTCTCTTTTGACCTCCAACTGCTTTCATGATCTCAAGACTCCAATTGTAATATATGGCTTTATTTACGACACAGAAGAGGGAGTTGAAAGACCATAAGAGTCAAAGAACCAACATGTCTATTGTGAGAAAATGTCTTCTATATAAGACATGAAAGCTCAAACTGTGAAAGCTCAAAACAAGGCCTGATGATAAAAGGCACCAGTTGAAATGACAATATGTATGTGTTAATCTTGTAAGGCATGACTAGTATGAATAAAGAGCTATAGGAAATTATTGATCATTAATAAATAGAGGGTCATTTTGCACAATGGATGAGTCTCTTCCATTGTACCAGATGGGCAGCCCTAAATTTTCAGTTCATTTGTCTATTTTTAAATAGAATCACTAGACATTAAATGCTGAGTAATTTTTTGGTCTCTATATATTTTAAATATTAATCCTTGGTTAGTTGAATAGTTTGCTAATACTTTCTTTATTCTTCAGTCCTTCCCTTCAGTCTCTCTTTGAAGAAGATTCTTGCTTTAACATATTATCAATTGTCTATTTTTACTTTTGTTTTCTGTGTCTAGGTATCATACTGAGATAATATGAAATAATGAGTTTTAGTGACCTTAGTATCTGTTCTTCTTCTTTACTTGATAATGGACTCATATATTTTTATCCCTGTGTATGGGTAGATAGATGAAGACATGATTCAGCCCTCTTGGTTGCTGTATAGGCTAATGGGATTTAAAAATTACTAATATCTATAGCATGGGTTGCTCCTATAAAGAGAAAAAAGAAGAGGCGTTTTTCTTTCCACTTCTCTACTACCAGGGGAAAAAAAGATCATGTCTTCCACAAACAGAAGATTCATGTCAAAAATATCATAACAAGAAGTGACAATTGCTTGGTTCTTACCAGCACTCAAGATGCTGCTCTAAGAGCTTTGATCTGCTCCTGCTCATATAGACACATGTGAGAAGACTCAGTTTACTTGCTTTCCATCATTCCCAATGGGTATAGGAGTCACAGTTTCATCCTGACATACATAAAGCATTAGAATGTTTCTACCCTGTAAGAGCTACACATGCTTGTATATACATATATAGTTTTAGGAAACATAGAAGTCATTTATAACTATTGTTTTGAAAATTTTTAGCCATCTTCCTATATTATATATTCATAAGATTAGAATGGATCTTACAGCACTGGAGAGGAAGCTGAGATACCATTTAGGAGGCAATTATATAAGTGGTTCAATGAGAAAACACCCACATTGGAAAGGAATCTGTCACTACTGCAATAACAGCGTTGAAAAAGAGAAAGAGATTTGAGCATGTTCTGAGCTTATCCTATTAAGACTCACTGAGTACAGAAAATGAGAGAAGGAAAGTACAGGGACAACTTCAGTGATGACATTGTATAATAATAAGAAGTGATTTTTACTGAGGAGGAGGAGGAGAAGATGCCTTGAGTATAAGGTGTTTGGAAAAGCATGTGGGCACTGTGAAGTACCTGATGGCATGAGGAAGACTTTCAACAGCATGGTTGGTTCTCAGGCTCAACTGTAAAAGATAAAGAAAAAGAATGTCAAAAGAGTGGGGGCAGCAATTACAGATACTTTTTTTTTTTTTTGGTTTTTTCGAGACAGGGTTTCTCTGTAGCTTTGGAGCCTGTCCTGGAACTAGCTCTGTAGACCAGGCTGGTCTCAAACTCACAGAGATCCACCTGCCTCTGCCTCCCGAGTGCTGGGATTAAAGGTGTGCGCCACCACCGCCCGGCTACAGATACATTTTTTTGAGGAACTGCTCTCAAACGATCTGTCCTCTTACTGAACAAATTGCTCTGCATATACAAACCACAATAATATTTGTTAGCTGCAGTTTGCATTGTAAGTGCTTAAAATACAGAAAATAATGATAGGTGTCAATAGACGAAAGAACAATCCTAGTCCATTTTTTTCCCTTTTGGGATACGGCAAATTAATGAGGTTACTCCCTATCACATTTGAACTATGTCAATAGCTTTCCAACTTACCGTCCTGTATGGAGTCTTGGCATTATCCTTTAGTCCTGTTGAGTGGCCTCTAAGAAAATCCAAATCGCTACCTGTTTACACTTTCAATAAGGAAAACTCTACACTTCTACACAGAACCCGAGACCTTACAAAGCATACCCTTTATAGGACTAGTGTAAGCCATTTTCAGCAAAGGCCTAGAGGTCCCTTAACACATCTCCATGTTTCACTGTGCTGATGTTTCTTCCTCAGTGCAGAAGGCCTTTCATGGTCTCGCTTGCTAATGCCTATGTATCTTTGGATTTAGCTCAAATTTAACTTTTGCAAATAATCTCCTGGTCTCCTTTTCGGACACAAATGATAGCATTTCTTGATTATGCTCATTTTATACCCTACATATTTTTATTAACATATATATTTTTGTTTAGATTCTTACTGTTTTGTTCACCATATCCATTTTTAAAAAATAAGACTTTTGGAAATATGGGGCTGCATTGCAACTTCCCATAGCAATTTTAGGTGCCACAGCATTTTCCTGTGCAGACCCATCGGCTAATGTTATTGGGGAGACACCAGGACCCAACTAACACTTTTGTTTCTAAATTGTGGGTTAGAATTAAAACAACAGCCCCTACTTAGAGTATATATAGTACAACCCTACTCCAAATAAGATGTTCTCATCCTTTGATACTTGAGCATTGTCCTGATCTAGTCTTTCAAATAAAAAGAAGCAAAAATGCACAATTTTTCTCTTTTCAAATACTAAGCAGCCCACTATTTATAATGTCTGTTAGTCAGTGGCAAAATTTCAACTTTGCTCTAATATCTCACCACACGGATAGGAGATGAATTGAGAAAATCTCAGGGTCTTATGTTCCAGGAGTCTACTCTTCATCTGACTGCAAATTCCTTAACGGTTATGGAGAGAGCCCATAATGTTCTAGGCTATGTGTCAATTTGTTTGAAAATTTATCTTAACAATGTGTTGCCATTTTTTGTTGTCTCTTTGAGTGAAGGAACATGGGAAGTTTAAAAGTGACTGCATAAAAACATTCCAAACCTAAAGAAAAATTTCCACGGAAATAAAAACCGGCAGAGCCAACATCCCTGCAGTGAGTGTCTCCCAGGATGGACCAGTGGAATCTGAGGCCAGGAAATCCGAAACCCTCTCAGGACTGTTGAATCCCCTGGCATTCACCCTAGCTTTACTTGTTTAAGCAGACTCCTAGTGATTAGTATGAATCCACTGTCTGCCTAGACTTCGTGGTTCCTGTGACTTGTTAATGCTGCAATTGATTGTTGAAAGGCATACAAACATGAGTGACGAAGGACCATTTATGGAGCCTCCAAACAAATCCAGACAAAAAAAGCAACTTCAAGCTAACTCAAGTAGAGGAATTATTTTACACTCTATAAATACTTTGTTAACCCATTATTTTTCTTAATATAATATTTTATTCCTTAATGGAATTATCAGTTTTCACTAAATTAAGGTAAATGGGTATGTCTTTCTATGCATTTTGCCATTGACAGGTTCTCTATCATGACATATGTAACAAAAAATTACAAACTAGCATGGTACCCCAGAGGTAAATAATCTGACCCTTTAAGTATTCATCCTTGTTTGCTAGGATCAAAGCTGTTTTAAGAGATGGATGGAGACCATTCCTGTGGGTTTTTTTTTCCTCTTTGTTTATTTTTTCCTTGCATTTCTGAACTGGCTTTGTGAGAGAAGCTACATGAAGTCCATCTAGATCCCCTGGAGGGCAGACCCTTTACTCTTTGGAGTGCACTGACCGAAAACTGGGAACAAAGAAGAGGCAACAGGAGGAAGGAGGGGGAAGGAAACAAGACTGAGACACAGGCACTAAAATGAAAGTTCTTCTGAACTTATTCCCCAGGGCTGGAAACAATACCATCGCTGTTTTGTTTTTCTTCACAATTCTCTTTTATGGAGCAGCATTTCTCCTCTTCAACTGTAGTTAGAGTTTCATTTCTAACTTTCCTCAGTAAAGAAAGTCCTAGGAAATGAATGCTTTTTTTTATCTTTGACAACAATAAAATTTAATTTTGCCTTTTCAAATAGAGTTTATGACTATGCAATATAGTAATTCAGAAATGAAAGACTAGTCACAGTCTTTTGAAGTCATAATATGCCACCCAGCAGCCTGAATACTGATGATGAGAATTATTAAGAAAGAAATGAGTGCATGACTAACCTTGTCACGTAATCTTAAAGGCTGATACAGAAGTTAGCATTCACTGTTTTCTTATGAGAGCGTAAACCTTATGAAAGGTCTAACCTCAGCTATTCTGCTTTTTTTTTTTACCTGAGCTGGAAACACTGCTTCACTTGCATCTCTAGAGCTGCAAGGGGTTGCTCAACCTGTGCCTAATTAGGGCACTGCTCTCCTGGACTTCTATCCAGTCCTTGACAATGGCAACAGTGAAAAGGGACTCTGGTAGTCTAATGAGCTGGGAAATCCTAGAACAATATTCTCCAGCAGGAATGCTCAAGTTAACTTGTGTGTGTTGGGGAAGGAAAGGTCCTGAGTCATTCATTCTGTTAATTAAAAATGTCCTTCTGTATTACTAAGAAAACGTTATCTGTTGGTAGCTCTATTGCAGAAATGTATTTTTTTTTTCATTTTTAAAATTGCAAGGTGTGTTGACAAACTACAGGAAGGAGAAACAAAAACATTTAAATCTTTTCATTACAAAGAAAAACTGCATGGTCCTAAATCAAGCATTTCTCTCCATTTTGATGAAATAAAATTGATAAAAAAATAGTACATATTTAAGGGGCACAATGTTATGTTTTGATATGTGTTTCCATTGTGAAATAATTGGCACAATCAAACTAATGAACATTTCCATCACTTCATATACTCAAATATTGTCATGCTGCTTCTTAAATGGCTTCTTACAAAAGCTTTTGTGTAGATTTTTGGCAGTCAGTCAGTTAGAGTACTACTGTGAATCACACTTGAATGTAGGCCTTCATAAATAGATCAAAAGATGTTTACTATGCTTTAGTCCATGGCAAAATGAATGCTGTTATAGTACGATGGTAAATCACATCTACTGAAAAAAAAAGCATTGCTAAAACTCACATCAAGAGGGGCATTGTCAATTCACCTCTGGTTTTGCATTATCTTGTGACTCTTTTATCTCAAGAAATTGACATGCAGATTGCCAGGGTCCACAATTTGTTCCCAGGACATACAAGGGACAATGGCTATACAAATTAGCAAGTTTGTTCATCAGTGAAAATCAATAGGAGCACCCTGCCAGGATGTTTATGTAAAAAGTTATCAGGCTTTCTGCTTCTGCACCATTTCCCCTGAGCCAGTGTGTACTGACAGAGACTGTCTCCTCGTATTAGTGACAGGAAGAAATAATTAACTGCAAGTTGTCACTTGTGATCGGATGATCCATGAAGTAACAGCACACTAAGTGGGGCAGATGAAATCCACGCTCTTCTTCCTACATACGCTGGAATAGCATTAGGAACGATCTACTGAACATTTCCACTTCTCATTCTCCAAGTTAAAGCAGATGAAAAATGATAATAACCTCATTTTAGAAAGATCCTTCAGAGATATTCTTTGTTCTTAATAATATCTCCAGAGAAATATGCTACTATATTTTCTAAGTGCACTGAAATTATGGTAAATCTGTGCAATTATAGTATAGTTGAAACATTAATTATTGCAAAATGTTAGAGTGCCTAATTGTTAAGTATAAATTGTGAGTGCATAGGTATTTGCCTTCTTGCTCATTCAGCAAGCACTTCAATAGTGCCCTCCTTATGCCAAAAATGTTTCAAATAGTTGAGAAAGTAAAGATGAAGGCACGATTCTTCTGCTCAAAGTCGTAGTTTAAAGGAAAATTAATGCATTGGATTAGAAAATTGATGCATAGGACAGTATAATCAGAGTTATAGGGAATATAAAAACAATAGTAAAAAGGTTAGCCAACATGAATCAAGATCTGTGTGTATGTGTGTCCTCTCTTTCTCCCTCTGTCTCTCTCTCAAATATACACAATCACACATACATACAGACACTTGAGTACACATATAGATACATATAGATACACATACATAGATATACTCAGACACGTAGACACACACAGAGGTGCACACGTGCTCATACACATACACACATGCAGACACACACATAGATAGACACATAGACTAACACACGCACACACACACACACACACACGAGTGTGCTTCTAGGAAGATGCTTGTGTTTTGCTACCTTAAAGGAGAATGTGGCTGCGGTACTATTTTGCCATCTGAAGGTGTAGTAATATGTGGGAATAGGTTGAACGTGACAGCTGCTGTGGGCATAACTGCAGGAAAGGACCACTGTCTCAGCCATTTAGGCTGCTATAAAAAGTACTATGAACTGGACATGGAAGGAATGTTTATTTCTGACAGGTCTGCAGGCAAGGCATCCAAGAGGAAGACACCATCAGATTTGCTGTCTGGAGAGGACCTATTTTTTTCTTTTATATATAGCACCTCTTTGATATTTCCATCCAAGCAGGAAGAGACAAGGGAATTTTCTGGGATCTCTTTTATAAAGGCACTAATCTCATGAATAAGAACTTTGAGCATTGTTTTTACAATTCTATCAAAGACTTTTCAGTGACACAGCCCTAAGGATGAGAATTCAAAAATATGAATCTAAGAATTAGGCACAAACATCTTGACAGTGGTCAACAGTTGCAAAGAAAAGGACATCTGAGTTTGTATCACCTCTGTGAAGTAGTAGACAATTTTGGGAAAAAGAAAAGTGCTGATGTAATCAGGACAGCCCATTAGGAAAAGGACCAGGGACAGATAATTTTTTACAGTCTCACCAATATTGGAGTTAGAAAGCCATCTGGAAAAGTTGAAGGGGGGAACTGAGCAACTGTGCCCCCACTTTCTAAAAGACAATGGTGTGTGTGCAAATGCTGGATATAGACATATTTCTAGCTCCAGATGGAAACAATAGGAAGGCAGCCTCTACTTTAAAATCTTAAGGAAGACCAGAAAGGTCAAATGCATGATGGACCTTCCAGTTTAAAAGCAAGTCCATATATATTGGGAGGTGAAGTAGAAATGAGACAGGAGCTTAGAGCAAAATGTGAGTAACAAGATCATGAGAGTTTGGTCCCACTGATTGCGTTGACCTCTGCTACCAGAAGATGTTGAGCTCTGTTTTGCTTTTGAAAATGATAACATAGTTGACAGCTATGGTTGCCTACACAAAACTCTGCAGTCAGCACTCCAGTATGGGTGTGAGAAAGGACTTACAAGGCTTCATTCCTAATCAAGGAGTGGCAGGCAGTAGAAGGTAGCTGAGGGAGGAAGAGTCAATTTCTTTAGGGACTAGGCCCCTGATAGGTTGCCCATGTGCCAGTGGACAACCCTATACGCATGTTCACATGGGAAACACTAAGTGGACTCAGTAGAGAAAAGGACGTGAATTTGAGAAGAAGACATATGGGGCACATAGAAAAAATCAGAGAGCAAGGGAGGAGAATAGGGTCAAAATGCACTGTGCTCATGTACAAAAATTCTTGAGATAAGTAAATAAATGTAAAGAATATGATACCTTCAGAAAATGCAAATCTGAACATGTTTCAGAGGTCTTCTTGACTAGTAGCAATGTTTGTTAAGTACCTAACACCATGTGTTAATGCTAAGCTTAATGCACATGAAATCACTGTGCCTCATAGCAAATGACAATTTACACTTTATCAGTAGCAATTAGGCACGTGAAATTTTATGTTCGTGCTCTTACTCAAGATCTTAAAGCTAATAAATACAAATAATAACTCCTATTGATCATAGTGTTATGTTCTGCCCATTGAAATCTATCTTGTTTCATTCTGTATTAGAGAATGGCTAGTGTGACCCATAATAAGTATATTTTCCTCTTAGTAAAGAACACCTTATGTTGTAGGAAGGTAGGAAATATCAGTGTATATTTTTGTGCCTTTGACCACTGCATCACCAGTTAGACCACCATTTAGGGCTGAAGGTCCCTAACTCACCTCTCGTCCCTCACATCAGTTTATAATGCGTGTGGCAGTGCTAAGAAGCAGCAGTGTTCTGGAGAACATTGCTTCAAACCTTTCAAAAGTTTGCCTACTATTTTTATCTTTTCCTTCTCATCTCTTTTTTTCTTCTCTCTCTTGCCTGAAGCTAGAAGACAAAACTCCCTGAATTCTGGCCAAGTTAGAGCCAAAGATGACAGAGCAAATTCAGGGGATAAGAGGATGCTTTACTAAAAGATGAAGAGAAAGGAAAACAAAGTGAGTGTTATCCAAATTTAGAATGATAATATAATACACTGAAGGTTTTATTTTTTTCAAAGTCACTATAAATTGAAGATGGAAAATACTTTGTTAGGCTATACTTAAATGTCAAGTAATTTTGCTTACATTTATTATTTGATCAGCAAGTAAAACACAGTTTTCACTCTAGGTAACCTGTCAACTATTAGACCTCTTTGAATATTAAAAGTCAGCATATTTTCATCTGACATAACATACCCTATAAGTTTCTTTTAAATTTGTTGTTGAATTTATGTATTTATTTATTATTTTTAGTTCAGGTTCATTCATATGGAAATCAGATGACAAGCTAAAGTAATTGGTTATTTTCCTTTTACAATGGGGTATCAACATTCAGATTCATTTTTGGTACTAAATACCATTACTCATAAGGCCATATGTCTAGGCAGCATTGAAAGTTCTTATGTTGCCAAAAATTGTACTAGTGGGACCGTTTCTTACTTTGCTTACTATACTTCCTGTCATTTACAACATAGAAAACTTTACTATGTATGGCCATCAATCAACCCATTCTTATGAAAAGCCTATGGGTTACAGCCAAAAATATACATGGATTGGAAGGTTAAATAGAACAATGATACTATCTGATAGATTTCAGGAGGTCTGAAAATACTTGAAAAGGTGAAAAGGACATTGTAGAAACAGCTGCCTAAGCAATATAATGTCTACATAGAAACACAGCATCAGAGTTTATCAAAAATAGAAAAAAAAAAATGATGGCTCGGGTCTTTAATCCCAGCATTCTGAAAGCAGAGAGAGGCAAATCTTTGAGTTTGAGGCCACCATGGTCAACATAGTGAGTTTCAGGAAAACCAAGGCCACACAGAAAGACTCTGTCTCATAAAGCAAATACAAATGACCAATGTCAAAAGCCAGACAAGAGTTCTGTGCTATTCCACGCTACAGAGGGCTGAAAGTGTGTAACGCTTGGAGGTACAAGAAAGTAAAGTCACAATCAATCAATCAAAGAGACATGTTAAAAAAGTCAAAAAAGCCCCAAGTGGAACACTTTCCTTAATTCTGGGACAATCATAACTTCAACATAACAATAATAAATAACTATCCAATAAATAAAAACAGACATACTAATATCTGTTTGTTTGGAAAAATGTTTTCTTACAGAAAGTGTAAACATTGAAAGTAGAAAGAATGACAGAATTAAACCAAAGACAACTTTCAAAATGATGCTTCAGAAGGTGGCTCAATGAATAAAGTACTTGCTAAGCTACTATAAGGACCTGGGTTCAGTTATCATTCACTTGCATAAAAGTCAAGTCATGCCATGCCTCTCTGTAACCCCAGCACTAGAGAAAAGGGTCAAGGGAATCCCAGTATCTCCCTGGACAGCCAGTCTGGTCAGTCTGGTCAAGCAGCAGAACAGAGACTTGGTGAAAAGAAGTTGTCTGAAAATAAACAAATAGATGGACAGACAGACAGATAGTTAGGTAGATAGACGAACGGATGGATGGATGGACAGACAGATAGGTAGATAGACTGGTGGAAATCTATAGAAGAATACATCCATGTATCAAGCCCTGACCTTCACCCATACATGCATATAGGCATGTATACCACTTCACGATACAAAGAGTCTAAAAATAGTGTAACCACAGGCAAAAAACACCCATTGTCTTAGTCTGTTCAGACTACTTTAATGCAGTATCAGGAAGGTTAAAATAACAATTTTTGTTTCTCGTATTTCTGCTGGCTAAGTCCAAAGTCAATGTACCAGCGGAATCTGTGTCTAGTGGTAACCTGATTTCTATTACACAAATAGCTGCTTTCACTTTGACATTTCAGATAGAAGAAGGACAAGGGAGTTCTGTGGAGATTTATTTGTAGGCCTGTGGGTACCATTCATGAGGGCTACATCCTTACAGTCAATCACCTACCAAGGCCCCACCCTAAATCCATTAATACTGGCATTTAGGATTTAAGCATGGCTGCTATAGGAATGCAGATATTCAGTCCACTACTGGGCATGAGAACTATTTGGGGAAGTTCGTTTAGTTAGTGATAAGACTTTGGCCAACTTCATGTTGGTTACCACAAATTGTTCATTAATTACAAAGTAAAAATAAAGAACTTGATAGATGATATACCTTTCATATGCCAACTTCATAAAGTGATCAGAATCATTGACAATAAAACAAAACAACATAGGTAGCTCCTTGATGGCCATACTTGAAACAAGCAAAATGATACTTTTTTGGTATCATTTTTTGAAAAACTGCAATCTGAAATGTTGCCTATAAAACAACAGTTAAATACCAATAACCATTTATTGAAAAATATAATTGTGAACTCTCAAGAGTCAAGATGTCATGAAAGAAAAGACTAGAGCTATTCTAGACTAAAACAGACTAATAATCAGAAATTTTGAATGCAAAACAACTGCCATTTTCTGTTTTTTCTTTTATTGAAAATAGATTGTTTTTCTTACACACACACACACACACACACACACTATGATTTCCTCACCCTCTACTGCTCCTGACCTTCCATGCAATCTGGATCCATACCTTTCTATATGTCTTTAGAAAACAAATCCTATTCTATAGGATAATAATAAAATAAAATGAGATGTAATAATATATGAGACAAAGCATTGGAATTGGACATCTACTGTATTGATAGGAAAATAATAGTTTTGTTTGTTTGCTTTATGACTGTGTTTTCTAGCATGGGTGTATTTACTCATCCGTAGTAGCACAATCTATCTGATATCCTTGTTTTCTTTTGTTGTTCCTCCAAGCATCATTAAGGGTATAATACAATTGCTGCTATCCAGGGCTTCTTACTCCTGATGAATGCATTTTCAAGTAATCACTGGTTTGACTGTAGTCACAAGTTTCAGTATAATGTAATATAATATAGATGTCATCAATTAACTGAAAATGGTTCTGAATTCCACTGTAATTTCTTCTCTGAGCCCTTGATTTTAAATATCCAATTTCTATGCAATTGATAAAGGCTTATTTAATGTTACTTGTGATTTTTAATTTTATTCAAGTTTGAAAAAACCTGAGAATCAACTAAAGAATTTTAAATTTGTTAATATTTGTTGTGTGACCTAGAATCTTACAAGTATTTGAAAATGCTTTATCCACATTTGAAAGAATGCAAATTATATAATTTATTATGAGGTAAAATATTCTTCATGTTTATTCAATCAAGTTTGTAACTATGTTTCTATAAATATGTTTCTTTATCCTTTGAGATATTCTTAGATTTTGAATAATTTTTCAATATGTATTAGTCTTTTACTATAAAAATAATTTTACTATAATTATTTTTCTTAATTTTAGTTTTTAAACATATCAATTTTAAAACCATCCATTTCTTAAGTATGTTGTGAGTGGATAAACATTTGAAGTACATCTTAATAGACTTCATATCTTAATAAGAGTATTTGTCATTTTGAAATGTTTTTCCAGAAGTTAGTGGTAAAGATTTCCACACAGTTTATTTTTATTGTATCGGTATAGCTATCTAGATTGCTTTTGGTTAGCAGTACATCAATAATTTGTGCACCCATTGGTGTTTAGAGTTTTCCACTTAAAGTGTATCCTTTAATTTTTCATTATTATATTTATTTATTTTTTACATGGAGGAAGTTGAGACAAACATGGCTAATAAACACACACACACACGCACATACAAACAGGGTTCAAATCTAGTCTTACAAGTTATATGACCTTGGAAAAGTTATTTAATATCTCCATCCTTCAGTTTTTCAAACTATAAGAAGCAAATATGATACAATAAATATAATAAAAGCATTTGCCTCATCTACTCATTGTGAGAATAAAATTAAATATTAAATGTGCAATTATCAGAATAGTACTCTCTTATAACAGTCATTCAGAAATGTTGGTTATTATAATACCATTAATTAAATATTATTATATTCTATGCTTATGTGACTATTCTATAGAAAAAAATAATTGGTTTGAGACTGAACTGAAAATTAGTTGTTGCAGTTGATTTTCCCAATATCAATTTATTTTTTTGCACTATACATCTGATTTCTTTAAGTATAATGTGAGGGAAAACAATCCAGGTAATTGGCTGCTCTAATCAATTGTGTTTTTATTGATCATGATTTTTATGACCTCACTGGAGCTATGCTCAGTAAATCATAGAACTGGTCCAGCATTTATTCAATAGCTAGGGTACATTCTCCTTCAGAGCATGTGTAAGGATGCATGGGAAATACAAAAGATAGAAATGATGCAAATTGAACCTGACTGTTGCAGAGCTAGTGATGCTCAAGCAAATGAAAGAAAAGGATCCCGCAAGTTGATGAAAAGACATCCAACCACAGGGTATCTCAAATGATTCTGCCTTTGCAGTTGCTTTAGCATGTCTCATACACAGTATTCAGCATAACTGCAGGTAGTTTTAGACAGAGTGAGGCCCCGACTCAATTAATTTCTAAGGAACATATTCTATAAAAGACCAGTGAGTTTGACAAAAAAAAATTCTTTTTATTCAAATGATCTCCAAGCTGGAGAAACATGAACTACATTAAGTTGATACATCTTTGCCACACAAACATTGTGAGAACATTCTTTGCCACTTGCCAAGGAAAAATGTGAGTTTCCAGAATGTGTGCATATCCTGTTTTCTAAATTCCTTGACGGTGAAGTTGAACTCTCCTTGCAGTTCCTTATGTAAAACCTGTGATCCCTGAAGACACAGTTGTTGAGAACCAAGGATTCATGTGCCCAGAAAGACTGATAAGGGCAACCCCCCTATACAAACAAACAAACAAACAAACAAAACAACAATAATAGAAAAAACAAGATGTCTTTTATATCAGAGAGGGGGAAGAATAATTTCCCTGAATGAATGAAGGAAAATCCAAGCAAGAAATTCCAAGTACTACAGAAAGAACGCCTTTCGCAATCTTCTCTAAAGCCATTCCTAAAGAACTTGTCCCACTGGGCACTCACATTACAAAAAAAGTAATGCACCTTGCAGAATTGACTAACACTTGACCAGTGAAGTCCTACGAGATAATCTAGAACCAAAGAAGGTTCTGAACATGGCCAATGTCACTGATTCCCAAGGTTTCACGATGTTATGGAGCAATCTCAAATTAGAAAGAGGCATGCAGTAGATGGCTGGGGTAAGACTTTCCTAGGAGCAGCTGAAGAAAGTGAAGCCAGAACTCAGAAGTAGACATCTTCATCTTCACAAACACTGAAAAGAATGTGAAACTTTCCCCGAGATGAAGAAGGGAAGCAGAATGGGAGATAATCAGTAACTGATAATGGGCCAGTTTAATGGCCAACAGTACTTTAAAGTTATCAAGAACCGACGTCTGACATTTATTGCAGACACATTTGTAATTTTTATTAACAATTCCAGTAAGCCTAAGATTTCTGGGTAATGTGAATCACTGGGGAGAAATCTGCCATTTTAGGGCCAAAATGTGATCTTTTAGTGATGTAATAAGGTCAACAGATCATTAAGCCTCAATTATTCTACCATACTTTAGGAATGAGTAGAATGTATGAATTAGGCTGTCTAGATCATCTCAGACCACTCTGGTTTTCTTCATTTGTGACAACAAGAAATCTGTGCAAAAAAAAAAATGTTTAAAGCCCCCTTTCAGCAATGTAAAAATAAATACTAGTGTTTATAATTGACAAACTTAACTAAACTAGGGGTACTTTCAAGACAATGATTTATTAAATGTATTCATTTTAGTTTAGGTATATCAGTGTTATATCTGCATGTATGTATGTGCACCATGTATATTTCTGGTTCCCACAAAGCCAAAGGAAGGCACCAGGTCCTATGGAATTGGAATCACAGGTGGTTGGAAGTCACCATATGGGTGCAGGAAACTAAACCCTGTGTCCTCTGAAAGACCAACAACTTTCCTAACTACTGAACTTTCTTTCCAGACTCCTGAACTGAGGTTTAACAATCCTTGATGAACCCCACTTCATATTCTCTACAAAAATACCTGTAGAACAAATTGATTTAAGGAAAAAAATTCAAAATAATTATCTTGATGATTCTCAAGGTACTATAAAATTTAGAAGATTTGAGGAAGTCTCAGGAAAAACTAAGTTATACATGTGTTAAATCATCCATGTTTCAGCTAGGGACTCACTCTCTGACAAAATTTTCTACATAATTGTAGAAAATTCACTAGAGGGCTTTCTTTTTTAGAATTTGTCTTGTTTGTGAACACATACCTGGTGTGTGTGTGTGTGTGTGTGTGTGTGTGTGTGTGTGTGTATGAGTTTACCTTAGAGTTTTATTCAACTCTTTGAATTTTCTAATCTTGAAGGACAATGTTTGTGTTCTGCCACTGCTAGTGATTCAAAGATGCTCTGTTAGTTTCACCTGTGTTCCTTCGCCTCATTGCAAACATATTTTACTTAAGCAGAAATATTCTGCTTTCTTATGTTGTCTGAACCAATATTTACCTTTTATGCAAGCAATCAAAGAGCTTTTATAAATTCACATTGTTCTGTATCTGTTTTTACAAAGAAAACATTGTGTTGCTCTAATAGTCAAATAATAATCTATTATAGAGTTCAAAACCACACTGCAACATGATATATCCTACTAGATTTTTAGAACTATTTATTTCCACCATTTAAAAATCTTTAAGTCACCTTTGGGTATTTTGATTTAATTGGTTTGTTCAGTCCACAAACATTAGTAGTATTTCAAAACACATTTGATATTACTTTACTTTTAATATAACAAATATATTTGTAATGTGTTTGTCAAATTATAACCATGATGGAAAATAAATGCTAATGTCACTACTGACTAGCATTGAATACAAACTTTATTACTGTATCTGTGAGAAGTATAAAGGTATAGGTAGGACCATGTACTAAATGAATATAGAGTATTCTGAAGGATCATATGCTTCATATGATGTTTAAAGCTGAAAGAGTAGATATTTAACTAATATCTTGTACCTATTGGGCACCTTATTAATTGGATATGCCACATTTAACAAAACATATTTCATAGAGTTTACAATTTGGGAGAACAACACAATGTCCAAACAGACTTAAACCAATAACTATAAAAGATAAGTACCGAATATCATGACATATGTCTGTGAAAATATCTCTTGACTCCACAGTTTCTGAACATCTGTTGACAGAGGTTTCTGTCTCACCATATTCCACAGCTGTTTAGTCCTAAATAAACACACAGATATATATGTTAATCATAAACTGGTTGACCTATTAGCTCAGGCTTCTTATTAATTAATTGTTATATCTTAACCCATAATTCTTGTCTGTGTTAGCCACGAGGCTTGGTACCTTTCGTCAGCAAGGCATTCTCATCTGTGTCCACTACGTGTGGGTGACGACTGCAGACTGAGCTTTCCTCTTCCCAGAATTCTCCTGTTCTCATTGCAACACCTCTACTTCCTACCTGGCTACTGGCCAATCAGCATTTTATTAAAAATAAGACAGGATAAAAGACAATTGTCTCACAGCAAACTTCTTCTGGACCTTGTGCTCAAATTAATAATACACCTTGAGTTCATTGAAGCCTTAGCCTGTTACTCTTCTGTGTATTCAGCCCACTTAAGTCTAACTTGCCTTTAAGAGAACAATGTAGCCAGTATTAGTATTTCCCATGTAATCTTGGATTTCCCATGTAATCAGCTTTTACAAACTAAGAGAAATACATAGATTTAATATTAAGTTGTGTAAACCTTCCCTGTAAATAGTTTAGAATAGTGTGTGTGTCATAGAAATCAGTGGCTAAAAATGCAGATTGACACTAACATTAAAACAATTGTCACCACAAATACTTCTAATAACATGTGGATACATATCAATATCTGTTTTTAGTGTTGAGTGGTATTATGGGTCAGCGGGTAACTTCTTCCTTTGGAAGCTCTGATAAATACTTTGAAGAGTCTATTTGTCTTTTCCATATCATGTTTTCTTCTTTGTTCAAGAAATGCAGATAAAAGCCTCTTTGGGGACTATGAATGACAAACACACACACACATATATACACATCGCATACACACACATTTATCAGACAAAATTATGAATAGAGAACAGGTACAGTTGCAGAACATATACACATACAGAATAGATATGGATACAGACATGAATATGGATATGGATACAAATACGGATACAGATACAGACACAAATGCACAGAAGCAGATGGGGATACAGAACAGACATCAGATATACACGCAGATGCAGATAGAGATACAGCACAGATACAGATACAGGACAAATACAGACTCAGAACAGAGACAGACATAGATACAGAAATATAGATACCAAATAGATATAGAACAGGTGCAATCACAGTTCACAGACTTCTGGCACAGATACAGACAACAGACAAATAGCTCAGTAATCCCAAAATACAGACAGATACAAAGTGTAGAAAATTAATATTTGGCTTGCTCTTGGTCAAATTAATCCCAGAATAAATTGCTTTGTCTCTTTTTTTAATGCAATATCTGTACATTATTTTGGTGGCCACCGTGAAGATATGTGTTAACTAACACAAATAAACAAAATAACTATATGATAAGGAAAATATAGGACCTAAGGTAGGCAGCCAGGAAGCATTTCTATAAAAGGAAAAACTCTAAGGTGAGCTCTAAAAGAAACAGTTTTAAAAAAATGAGTTATTGCCACTAACTCTTGGCAGGGGTCATAGGCCAAGACCCCTGGCTATGATCGCCTCTGTAAAGTGATAGAATGGGAAGAATATCACAACCGTGAACAATGATAGAACAAAATGCTATCAGAAGGTGTCCGAAGGCATGGCCCTTTAGATGTCACAGGAAGAGTAGATCTCTCATTCTAACGGGGAAATGTATTGATAGATTTTTAAGAGCAATGATGTAATCTGATTACAGTTTTAATAAAGAAACTTTGGCTTCTGCATACAGAACAGATACAAGAAAGCCTAAAGTTCATGGTAGAGGTCAGTATGGAAGAAGTTAGAAAGATCACCATTAAAATATCAGAGAGACAGAGACAGAGAGAGAGAGAGACAGAGAGAGAGAGAGACAGAGAGAGAGAGAGAGAGAGACAGAGACAGAGAGAGACAGAGACAGAGACAGAGAGAGAAATGAGAGCCCTGGGCGTCTGCTTTAGTTACAAGGTGGATGTTGGTGCCATTTACTGAGCTTGGAAAGACTGAGAGATGGCAGCTTTCCTGGCAGAGAACTAAAATAAATTCATTTCAAATGTTAAGTTTGCACATCTGACACATCCAAGTGCAGGTGTCATGTGAGAAACTGCACTTGCAACTCCAGCTCTTAGACTGCATGTCCAGAGTCGAAGATTCTTATCTGGCATTTTAAGTCATGAAACTGGATGATATTACCTAAAGAGAGACTAAAATAAGAAACGAAATTGGGCCAAAAATTCAGCCTTGAGAAAATCCAACAAGGAGAGTTAGGTAGAAGAGAGCTAGCTAATCAGAACAGCGAGTTAAGAGGAGAAACAAAGGGAGAAGAAAAGAACAAAGTATAGTTTTGCAGAAAGTGAGAAGGGTAAGTGCTTGAAAAAGGAACGACGTATTTTCTCAAATATTTATGATAAGTCATAAAGAGATCATAAAAATGTTTATATAATTTAATTCCACACAAAATTTTTCTATCACAAATTAGAAACATCTGAAAATGAGTGTGAATAGTTTAGGTGAACAGAAGTGCAGGGGATCACTCCAACCAAAAGAAACAGCATTATGGGAAGCCCTAGATGAGAGAGGAAAAGGCCGAGGCGTAAGACAGACCTGTGCTGATGAAATACGCTCTTGAGAGAGTGAGAGGAGCAGAAGCTAGAAGGGTGGAAAGGCGGCTCTCTAAGGGGACTATGGCTGTCAATAGACTATGAATACTATTTAAAATTCACATCAATAGTTTGTCAAAAGAAGACATACCAAGTACTGAAGCATAGAGTTAAATAGTAGGAAGCCCTTGGAAGAGCCAAGCACTTTGCCAGGCTAGGCTCCCATGTATTGTGCAAGCAACAGGAGAATATTCTGCAGAAGGCTTATTACCAGTCAGTCAGTAGGGGCTACATATGTCATGCTTAACCTTGAGCATCATTCTGTTGATACTTGTAATACTAAAGAAGTATAAGCCACAGAATGTTAGCATGTTGCTTACAATAATTAATGTTTTGAAATTATCACTGTAGTATCAGTATGGGGAAACAACTAAAGGAGACAAATGAATGACCTAACATAAGCACTTCGTGCCTATTGGTTCTGAACATAAATCAATATGGATGACGATGTTGGCTTGATGTTTTCTATAGTATAAAGTCAAAAACACATCCAATGTGTTGTTTTATGGTCTCTAAGATACAAACCATGGAGTTTTTCATGAGAAACCAAATCTTCCAATATTGTACAACACAAAATATTTTCTCATTCTCAAAAAACAGCACTGGATTGGGAAAGGATGGTGTGGAAAACTAGTACAGTGGAAACTTCCAAAAATATATGAAGTAATCCTAATAAAATCTCCCAATAATAGGGGAGACTGAGTCCTAGCTGACTGTCTCTTGTCACCAACCTGCCAAATGAAGTTTCCAGCAATGGAACTGGTTTACATTCAGTTGCATAGTTGGCCAAAGGGGTCCCAAGGAAATCTCCCAAATAACTCAGGCTGTTACCAAGGCAATAGGTTGATCTCCACAAACCAGTCCTATCACTTGATGACAAGAATCACACCACTCATAGACTGTAAAGAGATAGAGCAGATGCCTATGCAGAACTTTCACTCCTCTCTTCTAGTATCTATGGTATGATTAGGTACTCTACAGACTACCAAAAGAAAAATGTAAACATCAACCCAGCCAAAGCCTTTGATCTACAATCTGTCCTGTATTGGTGGAGGCCGCTGTCTTCAAAATAGGGCACAAAGCTTGTGAGAGTAATCAATCAAGGTCTGTTTTGATTTAGGAATACTGTTTGGGTAACCAAGAACCAGATTCTTGGCAGACAAGAATATCTAACTCTCTAATGTGATGTACTTATCAGGATTTCTTTTAAAATAACATTTTAAAGGGCTCTGAAATATGTGCATTGCAATCCATAGTTAAAAATAAAATTATTATTAGATCAAGTCAGGGCAAAGAAAATTTTTGTATTTTTCACTTACTGAGTTGTTTTCATTTACATTAAATTAACAATTACTCTTGAAAGAATAACCATAGACATGCAGAAAACTTCAGCTGCTGTTAACTTTTTTATCTATTCAATCTTTTAATGAATAGAAAAATATAGAAAGCACTAAGTATCTATAACTTTAAAAATGATGGCATGTTTTAATATATATTGATTTTAGGATATAATTTTAACTGCAGAAAGTCAGAGTCATTTTTTTATTTCTTTTTTTTTTTTGAGACAAGGTCTCTCTTTAGCTTTGGAGCCTGTCCTGGAACTATCTCTTTTAGATCAGGCTGGCCTTGAACTCACAGAGATCCCACCTGCCTTATCTCCCAAGTGCTGGGATCAAAGGTGTGGGCCATCACCTCTCCGCTCAGAGTAATTTTATTTTATAATATTAGTAAAAAGCTGGGTTTAGTAGCACACACCTCTAATCCCAGCAACTAGGAGGCAAAGGCAGCCAGATCTCTGAGTTCAAAGCCAGTCTGGTTTTTATAGTGAGTTCCAGGTCAGCCAGAGCGGCATAGTGAATCTCTGGCTCAAACAAACAAACAAACAAACAAAAATCCATTAATAATAGACTATACTTTTGTGGATTGTTTCTGTAGTTTATCCTATCACTCTAATGAGCTTATTTATCTGCCGTAATGAACAAATTTTAGGTAGAAAATTAGGTTAGTAGAACCTAACAAATAAAGTTTATGTTCCCAGAAAGACCACACTAATTCTTCTAGAAGGTGAGGCAAACAGAAAACTCATTATACTGTAAATGACAGTATGGGTAGCCATGAGCAGAGCAAAGATATCCACTGAAGATATATTTGCATCATTTCCAATATAAAAGCATATGGATACTCATGATACCAGAGGATATTGTGATGATTATTGTTAATTCTCTACTTGACAGAGTCTAGACTCCCATGGGAGAAGGGCCATCTGATATGCCTGAAGAGGGGACTATTTGGGTTAATTGATGTGGGGCAATCTAACTTGATTGAGGGCAAGCCTACTCCCTGGCAGGGAATTCTGAACTGTGTATAGTGGAGAACTGCAGCTGCGTACTAGCAAACCTTGCATCCTTCCCAACATCACCCGTGTGTTTTGTGAACCAATGCAATATTAGAAGGTACCCCGAGATAGTGAAGCTGTAATTCCACTGCCAAATTGGATTGTAACCTGGAACTGTAACCCAAATAAATTCTTTCTCTTTTAAGTTCTCTTATTCATGGCAATAGGAAAAGAAATTGTTTCAGTTAAGTGCTACTAAATATTTACTACAAAGAAAAACTACAATAATTTTAAACTTATTTACATTTAAATAACTTCTCAGTGATCTAACATAAACTGGTTGACAATATATTGAGTATAAAGGTTGGAATTTTTGTTTCAATTAATTGGATAAATTTTCTAAATACCATTCCTTAGAACATACCTACGATATCCAGAGAATCTCCCAGGAGACTGTGCACCTCAGATGCCCTAAATGATTCCTAAACACCCACATTCAGGGAGTGTTGTTCGCGAGAAGCTAGATGAAGGCCAGATGCTTATTACCCAAACCATTACCCTATTCTTACAATTGTTGAGATTTAGCTATTCTGTCTGACAGTAATTATAGCACTCCTAAAGTCAGCCCAATGTGGGATAGTGAAGTAAGAGTCCCAGTGCACACAGCGAGCATCATTGTTCTGTTTCTGTAGCTGGAGAAGAAGCAGGAGTTTGTATGAAACCCACTGACAAGAATCATGTGTTCATCACAGGGTTCGCTGCACAGGAGGCAAACTAATACACATTTCAGTTTTATGTACTGAGTCATCTTAGCAGCAGGCTGCTTCTCAGTGAAGCAAATATCATTAACCATTGATATTTGTGTGAACTGTTTTGGTTATACCTGTAATCCTATCATGGAATTAGTTCTTTAAAACCACTAAAGGTTCAATAAAAGCTATATACATCCGCCCTCAGCCTCTGACAAATTTCTTCAGATTATTAAAAACAATAGCAATGCCCAAATCATTATCTGTTCTTCTAATAAAATCTGACTTATGGAGTTTCAAGTTAACATTTTATTAAGAAGAAATGCTTCATTAAAAACTTAAACTTTATAAGCAAAAAAACATAGCACACCATTTTATTAACTTTATTACAGAATGATATGCTAGGGGGAAACCCATAGAAAAGCCAATGGTGTTCACAACACTAACAAAGGGTTAAAAATCTTTCTAGAGTAGAACACCAATGCTTTCAGTCATAAAATTGCAGAGATAGAGGAAAAACTGATGGAAATGAGAAGGAAGAGAGAAGGGAGTTAGAGAGAGCAGGGCAAAATTTAAAAATCTCATCAGGTATTTTAGTGAGATAGTAGGTAAGTTAGGGTTTCTAATGCTGTGAAGAGCAACCATGACCACAACAACTCTTCTGAAGGAAAACATTTAGTTGTGGTGGTTTGCTTACAGTTCAGAGGTTTAGTCATTATTGTTATGTCAAGAAACAGGCAGCATGCAGGCATACATAGTGCTAGAGAAGGAACTGAGAGTTGTTACATTTTGAGTTACAGGCAACAGGAAGTGGTCCGAGACACTGGGCATGGCTTGAGCACATACGAGACCTTAAAGCCCCTGCCTCCAGAAGGACACAGTTGCTCCAACAAAGCAAAACACAGTCTAACAAAGTCATGCCTTCCAACAGTGCCACCCCCTTTTGGGGGGCATTTTCTTTCAAACCACCACAGGTCGGGTGTTGTTACTAGAGTCTTGCTCAAGTTTGATGAGTTGAGGAAATGGAGTTTAAAAACTGCATGTGAACTAATGAATGAATGAGCTTATGAAAACGAAGAGTAATTCGCAGGGAATCTTCAATATCCATTGCTTAAAGGATTGAAAATTAAAGCTTAAACTGATAAGGCAGTTGATAAAATATGTAAATGTACTGTTTATGGGTTTAGAAATAATTCAAATCAAAATTAAGATTGTGATATGTGTCTTCTCTGGGAATCGGGATAAAAAGCAGCGTGTGTTTGTAGACAGAGAAGAATTGTGGTGAACTCTTTATTATAAACGCTTCTATGCTGCTATGTCTATTTTAACTTTACAGGCACAGTTTTAAGAGAAAAAAACTTACATAGAAGGAAAAGGAATCAACTAAAACACTATAAAACTTAAAGAGAATCTGAAAATCAAGACTGATAAAAATCACCTCAAATTCAATGTGTGTGTGTGTGTATCTAGATTCAGTCAACTCTTCTGTAAAATCTAAGAAACTAATTCCTGAATCCTAAAATTATTTAATATGGTGCCCTGGTACTTGTTTTCCTTTTAATGTGGTTTTATACAGAAAGGTGATAAAGCTATACTTCCTGGGTTTTATGAAATCCACGTATTTCCTTATATTTCTCCAAATATCCTTAATTGTCCTATGACATACCTGTCTTTATGAATTCTCTTAAAATCTTGAATGCAAATATTAAGCTTCAGAAACATGTGGCTATTTGAAAGCTATGTTTAACTGTAGCACAGTCCTCACACTTAGTCAATGCTGACATTTTAGTTCAAGGTCAGACCAAAAGTCATATTACCAAAATCATAGTATCAAAAAGGGATGGAGAAAAAACCAGTTGTAATAAAGGAGACCCTAATCACTTTAAAAATTAGTTCAAGGGGAATAGCTGCATACAGGCCATGTAAGAATCTGAAAATTCCTGAAGGAAGTATGTAAAAGCAAAGAGCTTTTATTCTGCAGAAACAACTACGATGTGGTTCAACACTTTGTCCAAGATGGTGACAGCAAGAGGAGAATGCAGGCTCCTTTTAAGCATAGCTAGGGGAATTCCAGGACCAGCTGGGTTATCTCAAACATGATTGGTCAACCCAGAAGCAGTTACACTTGCATGTTTTTGATTGGCTAGGGTTTTAATTTTTCTATCCTTTGACATGCCTTGGCAAGTCTAGGCAAGTCCAGGCATGTTTTCATGAGCATTGCCAGATCTGTCCTTATTTGGTCATTGCTCTGAGATATTATAGGGGCTGACTTAAGTCTTGTACAGCTGTGTTCACTCCCTTGTCCCTGCTTTCAGTGTGTTGTTGATTAATAGTCCCTCTGTTTACAAAACTGAAACTTAGACCAGGTTTGTAAGATGGAGGAAGTTTAGACCTCTCAGACACCACTTTTTTTTTTTTTCGAGACAGGGTTTCTCTGTAGCTTTGGAGCCTGTCCTGGAACTAACTCTTGTAGACCAGGCTGGCCTC
The DNA here is from genome assembly GCF_037038515.1 of Microtus pennsylvanicus. Taxonomy (NCBI): domain Eukaryota; kingdom Metazoa; phylum Chordata; class Mammalia; order Rodentia; family Cricetidae; genus Microtus; species Microtus pennsylvanicus. Next base: position 9,893,089 of record NC_134597.1, on the reverse strand, counting down.
GAACTCACAGAGATCTGCCTGCCTCTGCCTCCCGAGTGCTGGGATTAAAGGAGTGCGCCACCACAGCCCGGCCACCACTTTTTTTTTCATTTCTTTCTTTTTCTTTTACTATTTATTTGAATGTGCCACAACCTTTTCTCTGAATATTTGGCCAGTTGCCACTAATTTGGTCTTAAGTCATTAATTGTCTTATGGGATATATTATGGTTGTTTTGTTTAGTGTAACCTTGGCATTTCTTTCTACTTGGTGTAACACTGCAAGTGTCAAATGCAAGTAGGCAATGCAGATAAACGAGAGTTTCTCAGATGTTAAAATAGAAGGAATCGGTATTCTTTCTGATTTAGCCATTAGAAATGTGACCTCTGTTGATAAGCAAACAAGATTTCAGTTTCTTTCTTATCGAGGAAGGTGAGAATACACTATTTATATTAGTTTATCTTTAGAGTAATATTGAGCCACAGAAAATTAAGAGAGGTGATGAATATTCCCTATGTCCTCCCAGCCTACCTGGGTCATTTTCCTGTCATTCCTTGCTTTAAGGAACATTTGTTCTAAATGATAGATATATTAGCCATTAGACTCACTCAAATTCCAAAGTTCCTGCTGTGGGGTGTACAAATGTATAACTAAATGGTCACATCATCGCAGTGCCACGCAGAGGGCTTTCTTTGCCCTACAAGCATCTCTGTGGTCTACCTCATCCTCCCTTTCTTCTCCCAACTCCCAATCAGTCACTAATCTTTTTACTATACCCCTCACGTTCCTTTTCCAAGAATATCATCTAGTTTGAACTACACTGCTTGTAACCTTTCAGTTTGACTGTTTGTTTTTACTGAACAATCTGGATTCAAGCTTTCTCTCTGGTGGGGCATCATAGAAAAATTGCTTAGTCGCAAATAAGGATAAACTTCATTAATGCAATTCATCTGAAAAAAAATCTCTATTTTTCCATAACTTGGTAACATACATTTCTCTTAGTGCTGCATAAAATTCATTGTGTGAATGTTTATATAAATATATAGTCCTTTTGAACTCTTTTTTTTTCTCAGTTGTATTTAGAAATTAGCTTATTCACTGCTGGGTTTCCATTAGGCTTTTCATGCATTTTTTTATTTTGGTTAATTCATCCAGTAACTTTTCCATCCCCCTTCTTCATCCCTACTTAATTCTTTAATGCTCCATGTATTACATCTTCTTTTTAATGTTCCATTTTCCCAGTACCCCACAACTATTTTTTTTAATTATGTCATTGGATAGTCAGTGTCCATATGACTTTTTATACCTTCATCACTTGAGTTATCATTAGCTTTATCATCTGATTTACCCTAGACATCCTTACTCCTCCATGATTTAGGCACTCTGGGCCCAGGATTCAACATATCTTTCCTTGTTAAAAATTATTTATTTCTACTCTTTGTTCATTGGTGTTTTTCCTACATGTATGTGTTTTTCCTACATGTGTATGTATATGTCTGATCTCCTGGAACTTGAGCTACAGACAGTTGTGAGTTACCATATCCGTGCTGGAAATTGAACCTAGATCCTCTAGAAGAAAAGCGAGTGCTCTTAACTGCTGGGCTATCTCTCCAGACCCCCGCATCTCTACTTCCATTTTTAGCTATAATCTATTAACAACCTTTCCCCCTTTCTACTCAGATGACTTTCTGCTTGTGTTTTAAGTTAAGCATTCAAAATGAAGGATTTATACATCGCCAGGTGAAGGTTCTATGGTGATATGCAAAATATTCATCAGTGTGGCTAGGATAGGGCCAGTTCAGGCGATCTCTCCTCAGCTGCTCAAGGAACAAGCTGGGGACATCTCCTTGGATACATGGGAACCCCTCTAGAGTCCAGTCTCTTGCCAACCCTAAAATGGCTCCCTAAATTAAGATATATACTTCCCTATTCCCATATCCACTCTTCCTCCATCCCAACCGTCCCATTCCCCCAAACTCTCCCCTTCCTCCCCTTCTCACTTCTCTCTCCCCATCTCCCCTTACCCCCCTCCCCCAGCTCTCAATTTTTGCCTGGCAATCATGTCCACTTCCAATATCCAGGAGGATAACTACATGTTTTTCTTTGGGTTCACCATCCTATTTAGCTTCTCTACGATAATGAATTATAGGCTCAGAGACCCACATTGGAGCACTGGACTGACCTCCCAAGGTCCAAATGAGGAACAGAAGAAGGGTGAACATTAGCAAGGAAGTCAGGACCGCGAGGGGTGCGCCCACCCATTATGACGGTGGGGCTGATATAATGGGAACTCACCAAGACCAGCTGGACTGGGACTGATGGAGCATGTGATCAAACAGGACTCTCTGAACGTGGCTGACAAGGAGGGCTGACGGAGAAGCCAAGGACAATGGCACTGGGTTTTGATCCTACTGCATGTACAGGCTTTGTGGGAACCTAGTCTGTTTGGATGTTCACCTTCCTAGACCTGGATGGAGGGCGGAGGACCTTGGACTTTGCACAAGGCAGGGAACCCTGACTGTTCCTTGGACTGGAGAAGGAGGGGAGGGGAAATGGGTGGAAGGGGAGAGAAATGGGAGAAGTGGAGGAGGTGAAATTTTGTAATAATACTAATACTAATAATAATAAAACTAAATGAAGGATTTAGCTTGATTATCTATCGAGTCTGAATAGAGTAGCAATGAACATGTTTGAACAAATTTATCTAGAGTAAGATAAAAAGAGTGATGGCTGTATATGCCCAGAAGTGGTATGGCTGGGTAATAAGGTAGTTCTATTTTATGTTTATTGAGAAACCTTCAGTCCTATTTCCAAACATGAGATTACATTCCCTTAATAGTGTATAGTAGTTTCTCTGTTGTCAAAACAAGGCCAGAATTTGTTGTTATACCCATTCCTGATGATAGTTATTCTTATCAGGGTGAAGTATAATCTTAGTTTTAATTTTTATTTTCCTGATAGCTAAAGAAGTTGGTGATTTTAAAGTGTTTTGTAGCCATTTACATTTCTTTGTTTGAGAATTTTCTGTTGAGTTGCATAGTTAGTCAATTATATTGTTTATTTGTAATATTTAATGTTTTGAGTTCTTGTATACTTTAAATGATAAACTCTGTCAGATGAACAGGCAGCAATGACTTTTTTTTTCATGCTGTGGGCTGCTTGTTCATTTATTTATTTTGCTATACAGGAGCCTTTTACTTTCATTGGCACTATTTGTTGTTTGTTGGTCTTATTTTCCATGCTGAGAATCCCATTAGGAAATTCTTTCCTTGTGCCTATGAGGTATTACTATATACCTTTTCTTCAATCAGGTCTTCTGGAGTACTTGGTCCATTTGGAGGTGAGTTTATGCTCAGTGTGAGATAGGATCCAGTTTCAGTCTTTGCTTCATTGTGTTGCCTATGGCCTCTTCTCAGAGAACTACTGAGCATATTCATGTGGGTTTATTTTCAAGATCTTTTTTCTATCCTCTTTGTCTGTCTCTCTTTTCTTTTCCAGTCCTACAATCATAATTGGCTACTGCTGCTTTGTACTAAGACTTAAGTTGGATTGAGTTACTCTTTCAATTGCTTTTTCTTTCCTTTCAAGGATTATGATTATGATTGGCATTGTGATTATTACTGCCTTACCACAAGAACTTAAAGTTAACTTTGATAATGTTCATAAAATAACCTTTTGAGAAAACACTCTGTTGAGGTTGTTTCTAAGCTAAAACACAAGTCTATGTAATCTATCTTTTCTGCACCACATAAATTTTTGAATGAACAAAAACCTGCTTTCAGAAGCCAAACATCATCAAATGCCTTATAAATAAACTGTCAGCCACTCACATGATCAGGAACAGTCCTGGTTCTCTTTACAAAATAATTTGAAGTGATAGTCCAGTTTACTCCTCTCTCGGGTATCCTTATTTTATTTATTTTTTGAGAATTATACTTTTTCCAGACCAATATGAGAACTATATCAAGCACATGTAAGTTTTTACATCTAAAATTGTACACCGTTAGGCTGGAGAACCGGTGAGAATGAGATCCTTCTGAGTGTGAATGGGGGCTGGAGGTCTGGGTTTTGTATTGTCATAAGTTACTGATAAGTGTAAGTATCTAGAGAAAACAGTCCAAAGAGATTTATTTTTCTCCCTGTCACAAAAAAAAAAGTCAAGGTCATTGTGTCGTGATACTGCAGGCAGAGATTTGTGCAACCACATGATTTTATTACCTGATGGAAAAGTACTTACCCTTGGACAATTTTACATGTTGCAGCAAAGCAGAGATAGAACATTTCTAAAATTATTTTTTCATGACCAGTCAAATCTATAAACAAAGCTTTTTCTCTCTCCAATATTTTCTGTCTTAGTTCTTTGAAAAGAACAGTGGCAGGGTTTCATGAGACTTTATTTTGCCTGTACCACAGAATTAATTTCATGCATGAAGGGTCTGTGCCATATTCCAGCAGGGCAGGTGGTCACTAATAGTGTAGCTCTTAGTCCTGGAGCAATGGAGAAGGACAAGGGACTCACTGAAAACACAGATTCTGAGCTCACTGTTGTCAGGCATCTTTAAGCATTTCACTTGGTGGAGTGTTTTATGAGGAAACGAGTGGGCGTGCGAGAGAGTACACTTGGTTTACTATACTTGTGGCTTTCACACCTATACTGTAAAAATGACTTTGTCATCTCCTTGGAAAGAAACAAATTTGACAGGGACAGGACATTTTGCCTTTTTTTTTCCCTCTGAGGAGGAAAATTAATATCATTTAATGAGCATTGTTCCTAAGTTGAGTGACTTGCTAAACAGGCTACACTCGATAACTGCAAGTATATTTAAAATGCAGATGAATATTTATGGAGATACAATATTAAGGAGAGAAGACTAAACCCACGCTAGACTTTTAACTATTAGTGATATTTGAGAACACAGAGAAGATGCAGCTTTATTTGATAAAACTGGATACTAGGATCACAGCAGAAGGAGAAATCAACAACTAGTCAGAATGCTGACAACAGCTGATGATGGGATTTACAACTTCTGCTGATATAGCTACAACTTTTAGACCCAAGACTTCGGGAACATCTCAGAAGAAGACATAGAAAAATTGTAAGTCAGAAGATTAGAACGTCTCCTGTGAAATTGTGCTTTCTAGTTAAGACAGAGAATCTGCACCCACGGAATTGATTTGACTGACATTTGTCTTTGTATTTCCTCATCACAATCCATCCTTGAGGGAGGCCAAGGCAGAACCCAAGCAGGAACCTGGAGGCAGGAAGCAAAGCAGCACAATGAAAGAATGCAATTTACCACCTTTCTCCAATGGCTTTTATAAACAAGGTGGGACCACCTGCCCAAACATGGCACCACCCAAAGTGGGCTGTACGTCGCCCTCAAAGGAATCAAGAAAATGTCCCCATAGCCTTGCCTACCAGCCAATCTTGTGAAGGTAATTTTTCAGTTGAGTTTGCCTCTTCACAGATGACCCTAATTTGTGTCAAGTTGATGAGAATCTACGGGACACAGGTACCCACTTCAGTATTTGAATAGACTGAACTTGAAGGAAACTATTTAATTCAAAAATCAAGTAAAGAAATGATTATTTTGTCATAGGATTATTGTTGTTTGTCTACTTGCAGATAGAGTCTCATTATGTAGTCTTTTTTAAACATTTATTTATTTATTATGTATACAATATTCTGAGGGCACCAGACGTCATTACAGATGGTTGTGAGCCACCATGTGGTTGCTGGGAATTGAACTCAGGACCTTTGGAAGAGCAGGCAATGCTCTTAACCTCTGAGCCATCTCGCCAGCCCTCATTATGTAGTCTTGACTGCCCTAGCGTTCACTATGTAAACCAGGTTGTCCCCGAATTTATATACATCCATCTGCTTCCTAAAGGTTAGGGTAAAGGCTGAAATAATCATGAAAAAAATGTGTCTGAAATTATTAGGCAATAAAGACTCACTATAATGACTAGCAAAGCATTAATGAACAAGGTGACATATATAGATATGTGAAATTGGGGGTAGTCTTACAACTACACAAAAAACTATAGATGACTAAGGAGTGCTGAGAGTAAGAGGAACAGTTTTCTGTAGGAGAAAACACATCAGTTAGTTATCCAATATCACATGGTCATCCTTGAAAACATACAGGTCACATTATACAGTCTGAAAGGATCATATTTAAGAATGTATATATGTATATATGTGTATATATATATACATGTATGTGTGTGCATATATATATGTATGCAATAAACAAAAATTGATGACAAAAGAGGCCATGAATATGAAAAAGAGCAAGGTTGCTATATGAGAGGCGTTAGAGGGATAAAGAGAAGGGAGAAATGTTCAAATTAAATTACAATAAAAGTTTTAAGTTAAAAAAATTGCACTGATCTTTCCTGTTATATTTTTTCTTGGAAGAAATAATATGTCTTTAATTTTAAGGTGGAAATTAAGATACAAATCTGCCATCAAATATACCAGCAAGACCATTCTTGTGACACTGTTCATATTTTACTTTCCAGGTCACTGAAAACAGGACAGAAGGCTGTGAGCTATGTCCTCTGCTAACCACTAACTAGAACTATGTTATTTCCACGCACTAATTCCCCATTAGCAAAAACTATGACCCAAACAGAGCAAGATATACAAAGGAGAGTTACATTTTATACTCTGGTATATTAAAAAAAAAGTCAAGACATCTCAGTTTGAACTATTTTATTTATTTGATTAATGCTAAGAATTGCATTGCTCAGCTGTTTTTGTCAGATTTGGAAATCATGTAGGAGATTCACCCAGGGAGTATTTCCTGTTATCCTTGTAAAGGGAAGAATTCATATACATTGTTATGACTACATACTGTTAATATACAATTTATTAACTGAATTTTTATAATAATTTAATAGAATATATTTTCTTATAGATTATATACAATATAATTGATCATATTATATTCTTAAAGCATGCTTCAGTAAGATTACTATTCAAATCAAAGCAACAGCATCGTATGCAAATAAAGAAAATGCTACTCCAAAAAGGAATGGGTTTATCCACGTGTGTGCAGGCAGTTGTATAAAACTCCATTTAACTCTTCAACCATTGTTCTTCCTATCACACACCATTGCCTGCCTGTGCAAGTTAGTTGGCTGACTTTGAAATGTATTGTTTGTTGGCGCTCTAGTCTCTCTCATGAAGTTATATAAACTGACACATAAAGAAAAAAAAAGTGAACTAGTAAATAGACTGCCTTAAGGTTAAACATGCAGTTTCAGAGCAATGTGTTTTGAAAACTATTGAAGGAGCTCATAGATCAAATTTTTATTTTGATGACTGTTGTGACATATCAATACATCATCATAAGAGTCACTTTAAAAGATTCGGACATTTTTGGAAAAAGTTTTGTTAATATTTATAATTATTTATAGCCTGTAACAGAATGTATCTTGGGAACACAGTAATTAAACAGGCATTTTAGTTCTGTTTCTATTGCTGTGATAAAGACCATATCCAAAAGATACTTGGGGAAAAGGGTTTATTTCATCTAGAGGGGAAGAGCAGGGCAGGATCTCAATGCAGGAACCGAAGTAGAAGCCATGGAGAAATGTTACTCACTGACTTGTTCCCAATGGCTTGCTCAGCTTGCTTTCTTATACCATCGAGGGCCACCAGTCGAGGGTTGTTGCTTCACCATGGGCTGGGCCTTCCCACCCATATCATTCATTACATAGGAATACCCTACAAACTTGGTTACAGACAATCCAATGGAGATATTTCCCCACTGAAATTTCTCTTTTGAGATCACTATAGATTGTGCCAAGTTCTCTCTCTCTCTCCTCTCTCTCTCTCTCTCTCTCTCTCACACACACACACACACAATAACCAAGGTTATAGAATTTATTGTTTTGTGTCAAAACTTAAAGCAGTCAAGTCAGATCATAGAGCATGGCATCCGTGGACACACTGTATCCGTAGGAAGGGCATGGGCGGGGGGGAATGAGGTATTGCTCCTTTTCATATGGATTTTTAATGAACTTTCAGTAAAACATCTCCAAATTTAAGATCATTTACGTGTATGCTTCCCCTTCTATCTTTTGCCCTTATATCTGCTATACATTATTTCATGGTCTGAGATTATACCTTGAATGCTACTATACCGAGAGATAAAGGAAAGAGATGCCAAGTAATATATGCAGATTCAGTATAAAGGAGAAGTGGTCAATTTTCCTGTGCTTTTTTGAGTTCCTTGTTTTGAAGACTGGCTTTGAAATGCTCTGATCCTCTTGAAGGAGCCGCTGAGACCAGTCGCGAGATGAGTCCTCACGTCCACTATGGGGTGGCTGAGACAAGAGTAAGAACAGGGACATTGACAGAGAGTCGGTGGGAACAAGGCATTCACCAGAACCAAATGAGCAGGGAAGACCAGACCAGCTGTGGAGATTGACTTCATCCTGGTGTGAGTGCCAGGCTGATTTGTGCAAGCAAATGAGAAACATAGCAGTGTCCTGTACACACCAGAAGACCTCCATGGAGACCCTGCTATCTGCCGCAGCCTGAATGGTCTGGGTCCACACCCTTTTGAGTAAAAGGGCAGAAATACGGAAGTGGGAGACGGAGGAATGATGCAGATAAAATGAAGCTTGTAAACAGAATCGGATTACATGGCTTTTTTTTTCACTTCCTTGCTAGCCAGACCATTTATGGAAAAAAGTTTTCATAATTCCGCAAAGCTTCTGTCTTCTAACAAACGCTCAGAATGATGCTAGAATGATTCATTCTGTCTCTCCAGACTTCTTTTTTTTTTATTTTTATTTATTTATTTATTTATTTATTTATTAAGGATTTCTGCCTCCTCCCCGCAACCGCCTCCCATTTCCCTCCCCCTCCCCCAATCAAGTCACCCTCCCTCATCTGCTCTAAGAGCAATAAGGGTTCCCTGACCTGTGGGAAGCCCAAGGACCGCCCACCTCTATCCAGGTCTCCTAAGGTGAGCCTCCAGACTGCCTAGGCTCCCCCAAAGCCAGTACGTGCAGTAGGATCAAAAACCCACTGCAATTGTTCTTGAGTTCTCAGTATTCCTCATTGTCCTCTATGTTCAGCTAGTCCGGATTTGTCCCATGTTTTTTCAGACCCAGGCCAGCTGGCCTTGGTGAGTTCCCGATAGAACATCCCCATTGTCTCAGTGTGTGGGTGCACCCCTCGCGGTCCTGAGTTCCTTGCTCGTGCTCCGTCTCCTTCTGCTCATGATTTGGACCTTGAGATTTCTGTCCCGTGCTCCTCTGTCTCTGTCTCCTTTCATCGCCTGATGAAGGTTAATATTCATGAGGATGCCTATGTGTTTGTCTTTGGGTTCACCTTCTTACTTAGCTTCTCTAGGAACATGCATTATAAGCCCAATGTCCTTTATTTATGGCTAGAAACCAAATATGAGTGAGTACATCCCATGTTCCTCTTTTTGGGTCTGGCTTACCTCACTCAGGATAGTGTTTTCTATTTCCATCCATTTGTATGCAAAATTCAAGAAGTCCTTGTTTTTTACTGCTGAGTAATACTCTAATATGTATATATTCCATACTTTCTTCATCCAGTCAGAATGGCTAAAATAAAAAACACCAATGATAGCCTTTGCTGGAGAGGTTGTGGAGAAAGGGGGACACTCACCCATTGCTGGTGGGAATGCAAACTTGTGCAACCACTCTGGAAAGCAGTGTTTCGGTTTCTCAGGAAATTCGGAATCAACCTACCCCTGGATCCAGCAATACCACTCTTGGGAATATACCCAAGAGAGGCCTTATCATACAACAAAAGTATATGCTCAACTATGTTCATGGCAGCATTGTTTGTAATAGCCAGAACCTGGAAACAACCTAGATGCCCTTCAACGGAAGAATGGATGAAGAAAGTATGGAATATATACATATTAGAGTATTTCTCCAGACTTCTTAACAAATGAGAACAGTCACTACATTAATTCATATCCGTGTTCCCTCCAGACAATGTTAGAAAGGGCAGTTTTCCTAAGATAAAGCAAGTTATAGATAAACAATCCGTTGATTTAATTCTACATATTTAAATTATTTTTTTTCAGAAATTGCCTTTGTTTCCACATATTTGCAGTGGGAATTTGGGGCTACTTGATAAATACAAATGCCCCAAGTCAGGGTTCGCAAACTTTTAGTTTGTACTATCCTATAGTTAATATAATTTTTGTTTGTTTATTTGTTTTTCAGTTTTTCGAGACAAGATTTCTCTGTCTTTGTAGCTTTGGATCCTGTCCTGGAACTCACTCTGTAGACCAGGCTGGCCTCAAAGTCACAGAGATCTGCCTGCCTCTGGGTCCTGAGTGCTGGGATAAAGAGCATGTGCCACCTCTTCCTGGCTCTAGTTAATGTAGTTTTTAAACTCTTTTCATTGAAAGCTTTTTATTTTCTATACAAAATAATAGGCTTCAATATGTCATTTAATATACGTATATAATATGATCATTATCCCTATTACTGTTCTTTTCCTCTTCTCCCAACTCCCACTGGTAACTTTTATGTCTACAAATGCCTTATCTTCTGCTTACGTATCACATAGAATGTGTATGTGTATGTGTGTGTGTGGGGGGGTGTTCATGTACGTGTGTATTTTTTTTTCACATATTTACCAACAAAAGCTGTTATTTGTCTTAATGATAGTCATTCAGACTAGCAAACTATAATCTCAATGTAATTTTGGTTTGCATTTCCCTGATAATTAATGATAATTGAACATTTTCTCATATTTTTTAGACATTTGCTCAGCTAATTTGCTCATGTATTAAACTATTGATTTGTTTCATGGTATTTAAATTTCTGAGTTCTGTATAGATTCCCTCTCAGACATGAAGTTGGAAGAGATTTTTCTGACCTTCTTAACTGTCTCTTTGCTCTGCTCTACAGAGGCTTTCAAATTCTATGTGATCCCATTTGTCAATGCTCGTACTGTTTTCTGAGTTACCAGAGTCATTTTCAGGAAGTCATTGCAGATGTCATATCTTACAATGTTTTTCGCTCGGCACTGAAAAGAAGGGTTTGGAGGTGAGAGTAATTCAAATGCATGTTATGTGTGGGAAATTTCAAAAAAAATAATAATTAAAAACTATTAGCCTTGCAAAATGCTCCCAGTTTTACAGTCACATCTTTGATTCATTTTGAACTGATTTTTATACATGCTGAGAAAGAGGGACCTCCTTCTGTTTTGCGGGTGACTGTCCAGTTTTTCCAGCATTATTTGTTAACAGACTTTCTTTTCTCCAACTTTTGTCTTTGGCAGCTACATTAAAATTCAGATGAATGAAGTTTCATGAGTTTATTGCTGAGGTTTTTTTTTCCATTACATAATTTTGTGTGTGTGTGTGTGTGTGTGTGTGTTTATTGATTTTTGTGTTTTGTGCCATGTGGATCAACCATGTTGTTTTTATTACTTTTGTTTGGAAGTATTAGAAGTCTGTTATTGTGATCTGTCTAAAATAATTCTTTTTGCTCAAGATTGTTTTGGTTATTTAGGGTCTTTTGTGCTTCCATATGAATTTTAAATTTTTTTCTAGTTCTGTCAAAAGTATCACTGGAGTTGTTATGGAGGAATACACTGAATCTTTAGATTTATTTGGTAATAAAATCATTGCCATAATGTTATCTGCTGATTCATAAACGAGGAGGCTTTTCCATCTTCTTGTGTCCTCTTCTATTTCAATTAGTGACATCATCCCTCTTAACTCCTTTCCTACATGTTTTCCTGAGAGAGAAAAAAAAACCTGAGGGTATTATGAATAGGATTTTGGGTTGTGTATTTATTCCTAAGTAATGATCTTTTTAAAATTTTTATTACATGTTTATAGTACGGAGACACAGCTTGTATATGGAGATAGGAGGACAACTTGTGGGGTTGTCCGTCTCCTTCAGCGACGTGGATCTGAGAGCCTGGACTCAGGTCTTCAGCCATGAGAGCAAGTTCCTTTACTCCTGAGCCATCTTATTGTCTCTCCTCATTTATCTCAGGAAATTGTTATTGGTATATAGAAAACTTAGTGAATAATTGCTGCTAGATTGCTCAAGAAAAGGTGTTCATCAGAATGAAATATTTTCCTGTGGACTCTGCAAACTGCTTTGAATCAGGCAAAGTTTGAAATTTTCTTTTCTTATTTGTGCCCTTTTATTTTTTTTCTCTTCCCTTAATGCCTTCAAATCCATTATGAGAGAATCTCATGCCTGACGATAGAGGAAACATTTCCAATTTTTCCATATTTAGCATAATCTTACCTATAGGTTTGTGACATGCAGCCTTTATTATGTGGAGGCACTTTCCATGTATTTTAGTTTCTTTTGTTACCTTATTATGAAAGGATATTGTAATATCTCAAGATCCCTGTAAATGATATGTTATCACCATACTGTTAGGCTGTTGATGTGCTGAATCATATTGATTTGTGCTTGACAAACATCCTTACATTCTTGGAATGTAATATTGTTATGATCTATTTAATATAGTACTGAAGTTTGTTTGCAAGTATTTATTAATATTCTTCATCTATGTTTGTCAAGAAAGTGCAATATATTTTTCTGTTCCCTTGTGGATTTCTGTTTCTTTATGTGGGTTTCACAACAAGATAATCTTAGATCCCTAAATTGAGATTGACAATGTCCTATTCTTTTCAGTTTTACAGAAAAATACGGTATTAGTTTTCCTATAAAATTGTTAATGAAATTTGTTAGTGAACAGGTCAAGTTTTGCGATTTTCTTTGTTGGGAGACATTATTATTGCATTCTAATGTCCTTTATATATGCCTAATTTGATTTTGATAGGTCATTTGTATCTAAGAATAGAACTCTGTGTTGTCTTTGTCTTGGTCATTGCTCCATTGCTGGTTGGTTGTTTTCTTTCTCCTCTAATTTTCTTAGAAGTTTGCTGCTTTACTGAGTCTCTCATCCATCATCATAGTTTTTTCTTCAAAACAGGTTTCTTATCCATGTCATCAATTGATTTCCTCATTGTACTCATTCTTTTTGTTTTGTTTCAGTTTTGGGGACATTGATTTTTTTTTTCAAATAAATTTTTAAATTCTCTGTCCAGAGTTTCAACCATTTATTTATATTTGCATTTAGAACCTTTGAAATTATGACTTTAGAGGCATTTGATTGCCTTGTCTTTAAACAGTCTGGGTTTCTATGTTACAGTTTGTGTGAACATTGATTTGGATAACTTTTTCAGTTTGATTTGGAGATCTTCCTAAGTGAGCAGCTTACTTTTGTAGTCTTGATTCCCCATAACATTCAAACAGAAGAAATCAAACTGCTGCATCAGCAGCACTCCAAACTGAATAAGATAGAGAAATGTATTTGAAAACGTTTAAAGCTAAATAATACTTCACAAAAGATAGTAGAACAAAAACTGATGAAAATAATTTGGAATGATCTATAAAGTTAACAACTGTTTGATGTATATTTCTAGCAGTAACTGAATGAGATAAAGAGAGCAAAAAATGGGAGAAAAAAGAGAAAATAAGATTCAGAAGAAACACAGGAAAAATCATGGCCAAAATTGTTATGATAAGAACAGGAGAAGAAAGGGGTGAGAGATTTAAAATATGCAAATAAATTCTATAAATTAACAAGCGAAATAAAAGTGGCACTCAAAAGTTTTAAAAAATAAAATCATACTACTAAAAGTTCAGTAAACAGGGGGAAAAAAGGGAAATAATGGCCTACTAAATGAAAATCTCAGTGCTAGGAGTAATCTACCACCTATAAGGACTTGTTCAAGGTGGTCTATAAGGCTCGCAAATAGTACAGTTCTTTTGTATGGCTGCTGGTTGTTCACCAACACTGGGTGGTAAGAACTCATGACTTAAGAAAACAGAACAAAAATCAAGCTGGAGCAAAATGGAAGTTTCCTTCTTGCTGACTAGTTATCATATTGCCCAAGGATGCCATGCAGGTTGATGGGAGAAGAACTGTCACGAAAATTCTTGCCCAGGTGGGGGCATTATGTGTTACAATATTGACCAATCATGCAAGAAGTGCCCACCGGTATTATAGCACTAAATCAATAACCAATGTTTATCAACTTCTCTCTGATCAGACTTGAGGCACTCTGCAAGAATCCACATCTTTTACTACACTCCCAGCCAAAAGCCTATGGCTTGGAAGGCTATCAATCTCAGGGTAAAAGCTACCATTACTGTTTTGTTTTCTGGATAGATCATGTTCATAAAAAACACCACACGAAAAACTATGATTAATGCTATTATCAACTTTGGTGAAGAAGTTCATTTTTGTAGTAAAAAACGGTAACTTCAAACACTAATAATTATCTAATGTGCTTAAGTATAAGGAACTATTGATTGCTCAGTCACAAATGGAACTTCCATGCTACTTCCCCTTGATATTAGGAAACATCATAGAAGACAAGGTAGGAAGAACTTAAGGCAGAGAGTGAAGCGGTGTAAGGTTGTACACTGTCCCTGTAACATTACTATCACAAGAACTGCTCAGGTTTGGGCTTTTCAACATCCTTCTATAGCGACTGGGGGGGAGGGGTAGAGTTATGTAGTCCCACTCCACCCCTCATGAGGGTCTATAGGCAGATGAAAGGATGAGCCCCCTTCTCCCTTTGGTATATACAGAGAGTAAATGGTTCTGGGAAAGGGGAAACACATTTTATTCTATAAAGTAGCCATGGGTAAGAAATCCATGTAAGTAATGACTCATCCAGGATTCTGTAAGTAACCCCAACAAAATTCATTAAGTTGTAGAAGAAAGATGGGGAAAGAGGAAGGAGATCATCAGGAATGTGAAGGGAACAGAAGAAGATAATTGGGGTGAAGTTTTTAAGAGTATAACATGCATTATTGCCAGGATCCAGCCTTGGTTCGGGTTTTGGTCTTGAGATGGGGAATGGGCGGGTGCAAAGAAATATTCTTACCACCAAAAGGATTGCACTCAAGTAGCCCCAAATATCTTGAGCTGTTTTTTTTTGTTTTGTTTTGTTTTTCGAGACAGGGTTTCTCTGTAGCTTTGGTGCCTGTCCTGGAACTAGCTCTTGTAGACCAGGCTGGCCTTGAACTCCCAAAGATCTGCCTGCCTCTGCCTCCCGAGTGCTGGGATTGAAGGCGTTCGCCACCACCGCCTGGCTCAAGCTGTCTTTTTTTATACTTAGATGGAGTTTTTCTTACCAGGGTTGCATGAACTGCTTTATTGTTGACTCCTATTTTTGACGTCTAAGAAATACATCATATTTTTAGAAATATATCATAATCATTATGAAAGCTCCCGTTGTTTCTCTTTCTGCTTCCCCAAATACACTTTCTCACCCCGTACATAACGTTTTTCTAGACACAGAGTTCAGAATTTTTGCAGGCTTGACCAAATATCTAGTCAAAAACAACACTTGCAACACTTATGTCAGGGAACAACTACCCGTGGTTACAACGTTAAAGAACAATAAACATGGGCACAATGCTTTAAGGACAACAATATTCAAACAAGTCTTTCATATCTTCAGGAAATGTTTTTATACAGTTCCCTTTTCTATAAGAGGTTCCCATGTCTCAATGTCGCTGGAGAAGGCAGACTTTGATAAGGCACTCTCACTATACCACCTCATTATACCACATTTCGTTACCAATATATGCTCCTGTGTATGGTGAGGATGGATCACTTCATCACACATTGCATTTTCCCCTACTGGATCATACTAGATCCTATCATTGACTCTATATGCTTGGTGTCCAGGGAACCTACTCTCAATAGTTGCCACTATGTGTATTCCCGAGGCTTTCCCATTATTCTGGGTATGCATGCCCTACTCTCCTTTCTAGAACTGTGAGACATGGTTCATGTTTCAAGTATTGTTTTCTCATATATACCCAACTGTCTCTATTGAGTCAGAAACAAATCTCAGGATTAGGAGTTGTAGTTAGTAATTCCGGAGAAGAGATTTGGGAGCCTTACCTCCAGTGAAACTTAGAAGAAAATGTTTGAGAAAGAGCAGAATTTCCAGGGAAAATTACAGCTGTTGCATGTGTGACTGACAAAGTAAAACTAGAAGCTGCCCAAAGAATCACCAAGATAATGAGAGAGAAAAGAGCCTGCAAGATGCCTAAATTTTGAAAATTTCTACACTGCCCGGTGGACTACTGGTTTTTGCCAAGTGAGAGTCTGTTTCCACTGGTGTCTTGCCCTGAGGAAACCCATGAGACAGGTAGTCATATGCAGATCCAAGACTAGGCTACAAGGTTCCCAACACACTATACTTTTTCCTATGTATGTATATAAAAATACCATAATGAAACCCTCTATGTACAATTG